>NC_072460.1:3543511-4223511 GCF_027596085.1 Anoplopoma fimbria | reverse complement strand
TAACGCTTTCATCCTGTGAAAAAGCTATCTGCTTTTTTTTTTTCAATATGCTGCAGCGAGCGCTTCGAATCTGCTTATTAGTTTAGCTTGTTAGCAATATTTCCACTGAGGCTGCACCCATCTGGAGATGAAGATATGAGTTTCATCACAAGTTAACATTACTAAGCATTGTGGAGCTTCATTATGCCTCATTATTTTTGCCTTGGCAACAAACAAAAAAAAGCTCTTTAATTAAGCTTAATTGGACTTCTTAAGGTGTGGAGATAAATGTTGTTGAAATACTTTCAATTTGCCACTATCACACATTGCTTATTGGCTGTGTAGGACGCATGTTTTATAATGTATTACATGTCGTATTACTTTTAAGCTTTGAGAAGTTTAAGGTGGGTGGGCTTAACAGCATCCTTGCAGATGGCATACTAGTTAAAGTTGCATAACAAAAGGGCACATGTATCGCCTCTCAACGGGTCTCAACATGGTGACGGCTGAGCTGGAAGCTAACGGTGCGAACAGCGCGAATAACGGCAAAAGTGCTGAGAGAGCTAACAGTGTCAACAGGAGGGGAACCCCAGGGTGGGTGCTTTGCTTCCCAGCAACGGCGACTGTTGGGGATTGCAGAGTAGGGGCCGTGAGCTAACTAGTGGGGCACGCTCACACACACACACTCACATGCACTAACATACGTTAAAAGCATGCGCCAGCCCTGCTATGTGAACACAAAACAGAAAAGCTTAGAATACAACCCACACACAGAGATGGAGTGACTTGATCCTCTGTTCAGGCAGACATTACCCCACTATATCTTTACAAAGCAGTTGTCTGCTGCTATATTAATGCTCTGAATCTTGTGTATTGCGCCTTTTCATTTTGCTGCCATGCACTCAGACAGCCTTTTTCTTTTTCAAATGAGGTACTTTTGAACTAAAGTCAAATTTATGATGTTTGACTTAAATGTACAAGCTTAGGTTGGTTAGTTTAGCTTAGCTCAAAGACTGGAAAAATAAATAAATTGCCTTATCTGGCTGAAAGGCAAACACATCTGCAAGTATAAAACAAGGGCAAAGTTACTGAAGTTTTATTGTCACCGTGCAGAGATTCTAGAGAGATGCGGCATAACCTCCCGTAGGGCTACAAGTTGTCATTTTTACACTTGGCCGTCTATATGTGTGCTGCAGGGTCCCAGCTAATGTTAACAGCGTTGTAAGTCAGAACGATTAGCTGACTAGGTGTTCCATTAGCGACTTCTGTGACCCCTCAATAGCTACAGAACATGAGAAGAATTGATTCAAGAACAATGCTCAAACTGATGGAAGTAAAGTCATTTAAGCATATAGAATATGACACACAGACTTATCTCTCAAAGCTCACACGCTTAAACGTACACACACACACACACACACCAAAACACGGGTCGGAAATTCTGTTCAGTGAATACCGCTGCCACTTTCAGGTCGAACCAAAAGGTTAGATGAGGTGGGAGTGTGTGTGGGTTAAAAGACTGCTCCTTTTACAGTTGGATCAAAGAGCACCCTGTGTATTTGTCTGACAGGGTGTTTTGGCCACCCACTTGTAGACTTTGTGATTTCAGCATGAAAAGGAATTAAGCCTTTTGCTGCTTTGGCAAGTGTCCGTGGGTTTGCTTACATTCGTAAGTCATGGGGCATAGTTTCGGTCATGATAGAACGACCTCATCAACGCTCTACCCTGACCAACTGGAGCCTGTGTGATAGGCTCCTCTGTATCCCAATCTTTATCTCGCAAGGTTTGTTTCCAGTTCAGTATTAGGTTTAATAAAATGGCATTGTTTTAACGAGCCAACAGCAATAGAAATAAACGGCAAGAATAAATCCACCTCATTACCTCCGAGCTTGCCATGGACTCTAATGCAAAAGATTTAAGAGAAATGTAATCCCACAGTTGCAGGGTAGTTGTAAACATGTGCAGACAGATGGTGGGAATGGCTGCAAACATCATCATTATTAGGGAGCAAGAATCTTTCGGGCTGTTGGTGGCTGATGACTGGTAAGTACAGCTGTTGCCGCCTTTTCACGTCTAACAAGCTTGTTGAGTTTTATTCCCGGGCTTTATGCAATTCTGTTAATATTTTGCAAGTCGCTACGGCCACATAATAAATACCAAATATCACAGTTGTTACCAAAATAATGGTAATAATGGTGGTTTCTCCATAAAAGCATCATTATCTTTTGATTTTTTTCCTTGCACATGGGTTTTCTGCTCTTAGGCACCAAGAGAAAGAGAAACGTCTACAGGCTGGAGAGCGAGTGAACATAATGAGCAAGAAGGAAATAGGGAAGTGGCAATTAGAGTCTCCAGGTGGCCTAATAGTTGTAGTCAAGCCGCACATTCTGAGTGACTCAGGTTTAGCTGCACCAAATGCTGTCAATCAGTGGATCCATGTCGTGTTGAATGTTGAGTGATTCAACCCTTATCGTTATATAATCACACATCGTAAACTGGCAATAGATAAGAGCCTTGATGCAGCACGGAAAGGTGAGTTAGTTGGAAGATTTGGATGGATCAGAGAAAAAAGAAGTAATAGTGGGGGATGAAGACTATAAATGAGCTGATAAGTACAGTATTTTATTCCTTAGTCCAACATTTCTAAAGTCCTCTTTGTCCTCCCTGCCATTAGTAGATTTATAGAAAGAACATATAATATATATGGTGCCATTGTGCTATATATATATAAATATATATATATACACACACACATTATATGGTGATAAAAAACAAGATTAAGTTCATCTCAGCTCATGAATAACTGTGTTCAAATCTGTATCTCTTCTAGATTAAATTGTTTTACTTAATGCTGAATCAATTTCTATATTTCTTTTATTTAACCAGTGTAGATCACTTGTATTCTCACATTTTTGAGTACAGTTATTATTTGCCTTACAGAGTCAATACTATTCTTAACTAATTCTTTTTTTATTCTTTCAAAAACTCACAACCTCCATACAAAACAATATTATGTCCAGCCTTACCGGTTACTACTTAGGAAGATGATCAGGGGAGGGAAAAAAAGAAGACTGAAAGGTTGCAGGTTTGACTCTGAATTAAGCTGCCAAATATTTTGGCCGATATGCTTGAAGTTTTAGTTTAAACCTCTTGGGGATTCAACATTTTTCATATATGACTGATCTTGGACTGTGATGGTAATCCTGGGCTAAGGAAGCCGAAAGTATATGAACCTGTTCATCCATAAAATCAATGACAATATGTTCCCAGAAAACAACGTTTTCCCTTCTATTAAACTGTCTTTCAATCTCCATTATCCATCTGTTATGGCTTTTTTGGAAAGATGTTCACTAAAACACCAGAGATTAGATGTATAAACACAATGTGTGGGAACAAAAACCATACAGATGCCATTATACCACACATTAACTTGTAATGATTAAGATAGGATGCACCTGTTGTGTGAGCAGAAGAATACATTTCATTTTGATTAATGACTTTAATTACCATCCATTTGTATGTACATTGCAGTTATTGTTCTGTTGTCGGGGTACGAGTTAATCATGTATTCGATCTGTTACAATACGAGCCCTACAAACTACATTATTGGTTACCTTTCTCACATTTTCTGATGGTGAATGAGATAACACCGGTACAGGTAGATGTGACAAATTACTGTTACAGGTGTTTTAAATAGCCAGAGATGTGCATAAGGATCACTCATAATGACAGCTCCTCTGGGTCATTGTAGAATCTTGCCAGTGCGACACAAATGGGGAAATTACGCCACTTCTTTCCCATTCTTATCGCTGGGAGCTCTGACAGGTCTAATAAGTGGTAGAGCAGGCAGATGTATTGATATGCAAATGTGTGATTATGACCATGTCATTGTTCATTTATCAAAAGCACTAATGAGGATACACTTTCGGCGCAGTCTCAAAAGTCTTTCAGCCTTCCTTCCTTCCTTAGGACTAGGAATATTTGTATGGTATAGTGCCATACTTTTGTGGCGGTGCACCAACCAGCGCAAGCAGACCTTCACGTTGGCTTTGCCCGTCTGTGTGGTATTTTGGTGCCACAAGTGGGAGGTTGATTGAAATGAGGCAGCGCAAAGGAATTTGTTTGGTTTTGAAAATGTGTCGAAGGGGTTGCACCGATAATAGACGTCTCAGAACCACATCTGTTTCTGGAGAAAAGTCAATCGGCTGCAACATAACCAAAGTTGGAGATGCATTTATATCGGCATCACAAAATAACTGCTATTGTGGTGAACATCGGTAAAGCCGTCTGCGTTCTATTATATGGTGAGCTTCTCTTTTGGGTCACTGAATCCACGCAGCCATCTGCAGGCAGCAGGACAGATCTGTCGAATAAATACGCAGCCTCTGATTGGAGATCAGGCGGGCGTGGTGCCACTGTGCTCTGCAGTCTTCTATGTTTACCTCGGTTAAAGCACATGCAAATGACACCAGGCTGCTACAAAATAACCACACACGCCTCTACACACATGATACAGGTCTGTTATAACTCTGTATTCTGACGGTTTGTGCAGGAGATTTACTATTAGCTGAACTAACCCTGTGTGTGACAGTCACCTTTCCAACGCTTTAAAAAAAATGTCATCGGTTCAAGTGTTACTCTTGAAAAATTCATTTTTGAAGCAAATCCAAAATCACATTTTATGAAGTAATCTAAACATTTGCAATGGAAATACAGCAAAACTAAGACTGTTTTGGCACCTGATTGATTTGATCGTTGGCTTAAAATAATTTAATATTTGTTATTAATTACTATGATCGTTGTAATAAAACCACACCATTTGCCAACATTCAGACAAACACATAATTTCCCGAAGCCTTCTCTTTAATGTTGAGCTATTGTTGTCATGCGTGCTACACCCTCTGATCTATATTAAACCAAAATCTTTGCGCTGCTTCATCTACGGGAACCAAAATAGCCGGTGCTCTTGGAGACACCCACGCTCAAGACTTGCCACCCTGTGCACTTGCGTGATTAAAATGTAAATGTTCTTTTTAAATTTGTAATGTCTTTGTTCTCATTTAACAAGTGCAACTCTTTGTCGTCTTTGTCGCAATTCCAGCACAAGGACCAAATGGTGTCTTTATCTGTCTAAATATATTCACTTTGGAAGTCATCCCCCCTATTTCGGTTCAAAGTTGGTTTTGGCATGTAGTACAACTGTTAGACGGTCACTAAGCAAATTTAGAAGTTGTGGCATGACCAGGACTGCTACCATGGCCAAAGACACTTGCAAGGTGCGTTCACTGCCTCTGAGAGGAACACGCACTGTGATATTTAAAATGTTCTTCCGGCCATCAAACATACGTAGCTTTATATTGCGCTAAATACCATCAAATACATTCAGATTTAACAGCCACTTTATGAGTAATATCTTGTATATATGTCACAGGCAGGACTCCTTTAGTACATTGCATACCTATTTACGTAATAATCACACACAGAGCCCAATCCAACCCTATGTACTCAAACACCAATCTTTCTCTCTATTCTCTTGCTTTTTACCATCATGCCTTCTGCTGTTTCTCTATATTTTATTCTTCTCTTACCTCCCTTCTAGCTTTCCTTTTTTTTTTGTTCTTCCCCAGTCATCTTTCCCTCCCCAGCTGGTACGGTTTGCTGGTTAAATATTTGGGATTGGGGTGGGTGGGTACTGGGTGCTGGAAGGCCTAAGCTAGGAGGATCAACAGAGGAAGGGCTGCAGTTGTTGTGGATTAGCTGCTTGTTTTATCATAATACCACTGCCTGCCTGCTTGGCGTTTGGGGCTCACCGGGCAAGCTGCAGAAGTCAGAAATCACCATTTCTTTAAAAATGCATGAGTAATGCACCTCATTACTGCCGAGCTTTACTTTCGCCAGAAGGGGCTGGAATCGCAAAGCTTTCCTATGGATGAAACTACAACTCCACAGATTTTCCTTCCTACTGTAAATTTTGGTGTTAAAAATATGCCAGTGAATTCTGGCCCGGGGTCTCCTGTGTCATTTATCATACAGTGGACGAAATGTTCAGGTTTTAAAAAAAGGTGGGATTCTAAGTTGCAGTTTATTAACTCACAAAGAGATTTATCTCTATTTTAAGGTCCAGAAGGCACAAAATGGAAAATAGAAAGACAATGGAGAAAAGGAAGCTGATAAAGAGGAGGGAAACAGAAAGATGAAGAAATGAAGTGCAGGAAAGAAAATAATTGTTCTAAAGAGTAAACCGAGGTAATGTGAGTTTAGGAAAGAAGGGATGTTTGATTTGAAAGGAGACACAGATGGATGGGACTGAAAAAAGATAGGCAAATTGTGATTCAGTGGTTAGTATGTTTATGTATCTTCACAGAACGGGATAAAGTCCAAATAAGAAAATTCCACTCTTTATATCTCTCAGTTTAGCTTCGCTTAGTTTAGCGTTGAAACTAGAAACGTGGGGAAACCGCTGCCCTGGCTCAGTCAAATAGTAAAAAGAATCGGCTACCTGCACAAACCGTACAGAAACCCAAAAATGACCCCTCACTCTCACTCAAACAAATCTCAAGTTATTCCAAACATTTTTAAGATTGCTCCTCCACAGCTTATTTTGGAATTGCAGGTGTTACAAATTGCAAGCTTTATGTCATGTTTTTGGCTGTGCTGTGTTACTCATGTTCAGCAGGTCTTTGGACATGAATTATAGATTGTATTGTGTGTATTGCGTATTCTATAATTTAGAGACAAGACATAACTCTTTTGGTTCTCAGACAGTAACTCACTTTTTACCCCTTTTTCAAACATTTTTGTGTATGGAAAGAAATCTGGACAAATTGTTGTTCGAAATGAAGCTGCTACCACAAACTGATTGTGTTTCTGCTGTGAACATGAACACGCCTTTTTTCAATTTGGATATACATTTACTTATATTAAATAAAATAAAAGAAGATGCACGTAAAATCTGAAATTGTATCTGATACATTCTGTTGATGTCTTCCTGTGTTGCTCTTTAGAATTTGGAGAGATACGAACAGAGCAAGGACGAATTCCACAAAGCTGCCTCCAAGACTGAAGCAAGCGTGAGGTGAGAGACACGCATACACACATTCAAAAACTAATTTGCAGGTCCAAAAGTAAGCAGATATTATTCCCTGGAGCCTCTGACACACAGAAACACACACACACACACACACACACACACACGAACACGAACATGAGAATGCCCACAGCAGACTAATAAGCAGTGATAGATAGTGATCTGCTCGTTTTTTCTCATTTTTAGCCAGTAACGTGCTTCCATTCTCTGGAGCACACCTGACTAATGTGATAAGTGTTTTAATTGGCTGCTTTAATTTAGCCGAATTTAACAATACCCTAATTGCCCATCCTCGCTTCTCACCGTGGACTTGTAATGAGCCGCAGTCAGGGGAAAGGCAGCTAATTATTGCCACTGCAGTCTGTAAAACACCATGGCCCTGACTCGCTGTTCAAATTTGTCACACCAGCAACGTATTCATGGATAAGGAAAATATAACATAAGCATTTGTTTATGGGTCCTTCAGTGTGTCCTCAACCCTCACGGCAACTTTAAGCTTGTTGCCATGCTGCTTGTTAGTGAGGTTTATATCTGTATTTTCTTTATTTCAATTTCAAATATTTCATCAAATTTGGACAATTTGGATTATGTTCACATAGTTATATTTGCATCAAAACTGATGGGAATAAGAACATTGTACTCAAGTGCAACTGTGCAACATATCTTAAAAGAAGAAAGAAGCAGTCAGAAGATCATACATGTTTTAAACAAAAAAAAACAGGTATTCCAAATGTATATGGAAGCAAAAAACGAAGGTGAACAGTGAAATGATTCCAGTAACTGTCCGTTCTAAAGGTCCATGGCAGTTTACTGACCGACTTCTCTGTTGATCTTGATCTCATCCACTACCCAGAGCTTTTAGGTACAATGTCCACCTTACTGTTTGCTCTGTGCCGATCGTCCTGTCCATTTTGTGTCCAATTTACCCTCGTTCGTGAACAAACAACAATTTTCCTCACCAAATGGTTCAGATAATCTACCAAAACTGTTGGCTTGTTTGCAACCCATCTTCTCATCTGACAGTTTGTGTTTCTTGGCTCATCAGACTCATTTGTAGCATTTTTTTCATGTTCCCTGATAGCTGCAAATACTTTTGTGAGTAATTCTTTTTTTTGTTATCGCCAAACTGAAATGAGGGCCAAAACTGCAAGAAAACAAAACCCAAGCTGTAAGTAAAAAGAAATAGTCTTTAAAAAAAAAAATGTACATTGTATACAAGAAGTTCCTTCTGTAGTCTGTAACTCTTTCATGAATGAACCCTAATTGCTTCATTTAAGAAGACTTGATGCCACATGTAGAGTACTCAGAGTGTACTGGGCTGCTTTAAGTCGCTGACAGCACCCTGAAGGTTTATATGAAGCAAATATGAGGAAGAGTCTGAGTTTGAAACACTGCGTTACTGGTAGATGAGAAGCGTGGTCAGTCAATTCTCTGCTGAATGGAGGATCACACTGAAGCCCTGCTCGTTAGTTTTTAGCCTGACGATACCAAGAAAAAGGTTTGGGCTCACCTCCACACACACACACACACACACATTCACACAGTCATACACAACTCTTTGTTTGCCAGCCATGTAGTTAATACACCCTTTCCATGCTAATCTGGAGTGTCTGAAAACCGTTATCAGCAGTTTAGGAATATAAGACCCCCATTACACTGCGATTTAAAGCAATGCCTACATGTTCTTGATCTGCGCTGATGCTGAAGACCAGGTGATCTTACCTCTGGGGAATTTCTGTACAGTAATACCTGCTAATCCTCTTCTCGTAGGGAGGTTGCATTTGTGTGTGTGTGTGTGTGTGTGTGTGTGTGTGTGTGTGTGTGTGTGTGTGTGTGTGTGTGTGTGTGTGTGTGTGTGTGTGTGTGTGTGTGTGTGTGTGTGTGTGTGTGTGTGTGTGTGTGTGTGTATGTAGAGGGGGAAGGAGGGTACCCTAAACCCACGAGGGTTTTATCAGAGAAGATAAAACGATCCGAGCTTCCTGTATGGCCTGATCTTCATTGACAATTATATAGTGCTTTTTGCAGGCTTTGGAGCCCGGATTAGGCCCTCATTCATTCTGTAATCTAGTCTAACCCCAACCTCCGGGGAATTAAGTAGTCTCACTTAAATGAGTGGAGTAAGGTGTGAGGATACGAGTGTGTCTGTGCGTTTGGTGTTGAATCATACAAAATAAATGGGATGTATTTGACGTAGACCTGTATACTTTAGTGGCTACAACATGGTTCTCTTCAAAAGAACCGAGCCGTTGTTAATGTTAACAGTAACAGCTTCGCATTTCCTAACATGACAAGTCAAAATGGCTGCTGAGGAAAAACCACAGAATAAAAGCGTCTGCTTTAAGACTTTCTACCTACAAGGGGATTCAATTCACGTTCTGTCCTCCAGTTGGTGTGCATTTAGGTGTGTTGGATTTGTCATTTTTAAATATGTAATCAGAAGGCCTAGAGAAAAAGAAGGTAATTAGCAGCCTTTAAAATGAAACCATGATGTGACATGATATGTAGTTAGTGGGTTAGTAGCACTGCCCAAACCGCAACTGTCTTCACTCGCTGTGGTGGCCAATTTGGACCACATCCGGATCCTCAGATAGCTGGACGGATTGTGTCACTGTCTCTATACACCTCAGCTGTGTAAACTCTTATTATTGCTATAGCTCTGGCACTATCCTTTTCATTGGCAGTCGATAGCCCTTTATCCGTCTGTCTTCTGTGTGAGAAAAGTCCATGTTTATATACAGTACGAGGTTTCTCCCTGGAAATTTAAAGCCACCCAGATCTTGACGTATCTCGTCTCATGATCTTTCTATTTAGTTAGTAGATTACTGCCTTAACAGCGGCCACACTCAATATGAACGTGGCCTTTTTGCTTTTTGAAATAGCACTGCATGCATGTTCTTATTTAATTTTTTTGGGTGATGTTGGGAGATGGCCTCTTCCCTGCGTTGTATCAACTTGGATAGCAGCCCTCCAAAAGCAATCCATCCAGAATAGTTATAGTCAGTGCATCCGGCTAAATAGTTGAGTTTTAGCAAATATCTTCATTTTTGTTTGGTACTGACATCTATATGCGGGAAAACGTAGACAAATTGGGTGAGCCTCTTCTATATCCTCTTATTAGTCTGAAAATCATCTAAAATGAATGACATTTTGTATACAGAGAGCCTGATAGTAATAGAGAGGAAGAGTCTGGACATTGATAGACACTTTGAATCATTCATCAAGTATTTGAACACAACAGACAATGCCATGTTCTTACATTTTCAGAAGCCATACATGTTGAATATTCTGTTGGGGAAACTTCAGATGTACTCTGGTTTTATGTTGCAAACTGTGGCAAAGTTTCTCTGTAGCTACAGAACAAAGCTACTGTACAATATGATGTGTGGGTACTCCATTCCCCCTTCTCTGGCCTGAGTCAGTATATGTGTATACGTGCCGAAATATGTGTGTATGCGTCTGATGTGCTAATCCCCAGCTTAATCCTTGGAGCAAAAAGGGGGGCTTTGGCTGCAGACTCTCTGGGGTTTGAGGGGACCCATGTCACCGTCGTGTGTGTGTGTGTGTGTGTGTGTGTGTGTGTGTGTGTGTGTGTGTGTGCGTGTGCGTGTGTGTTTTGGGTCTGCTGAATGAGTTTGAATGGTGCAATACAATCGCATGACTAACAAGTTATGCAGATTTACTGTAATTACAATGAAATATCAATTTTGAGAAACGCCAAATCCCACAAGAGAAAAGGAATCTTAATTGATATCAATAAAGGCATACTTAGCTTTTCATTCCCTTTGAGCTCTTTCTAAACAGGTTCTTCTGCTGCAGAAAAAAACTGCTTTGCTCGCTGGGTCCTCATTTGACTAACCAAAGTCAAGACGAGCGTGGAGTAGAAGCGTCAAAGCAGTTCGACAGGCATCATTAAGGCTTTTGTTGCGTGTTCAGCTATTTAAAACAAGAGGTGTTCTTCGAAACATGTTCTGCCAGGTTAATAATTTGATTGGAAATGTGACTTCAGCCCGACTCAGAGGAACGCATCCGTAACACTCTATTTAGCATACAGCTGTAATCTTCGTCACAGCGCCGCAGTCTTCATCAGTAGGTATCCCATTTATACTGTACATAGGAACACCTTAACGCTCCAGTGGCGGCTGGTGATTATTTACTGTACCTGGGTATGGACTACAGGTACTGGAAGTCAAACTAAGATAGAACCTTAGTAGCGAGAGTCCGTCAATAACTCTAAAAACAAACAAGATTTCTGCAAATGGTTTAGCTCAGCTCCTCAGCTTGGCTAGTAGGGCATCACATGGTTGCCCTCTGATGGTTTGCAGCCCAAAAAAAAATGCTTGTTTTTTAGTTGGGGTCATTTGGTCCAGACCAAGGAAAAAAATGATTGCATAGTTCTGGGCCTGTTCCTGTCCACACTGACGTTTACATACCAACCAAGTGAACATGAAGTCATACAGACTGTCATATAAATATTTAATTGGACAGTTTCGATTGTCACACTGCCTCATCAGGACTCGCATGAGGAAATCAAATAACAGTTACAGCCCTTTGATGCTTCTGGTGTCTATATTTATTTTTTATTTGATTAATAAGTGATTATAAGCATTATTAGTATAATAAGACCATATAAGGCACCAATAAGGCATCTTATAATGAATAATGGTAAAAACAGGACCGTACCAAAGGCTCTTTGCGTGCTTCCAGATGACTGGTGCAAACGCATAGCGAACGGATGAACCCTTTTTAACAGTTAATGAACTGACAAAGTACAGAGTTAGATACAAGCACAGCGGTTTTAACAGCTCGTAACCTAATAATCATAGGAATAACCACGCTGACATGCTTATAAACATGGCCTTAGATGCATTACAGATCAATCAGAACGCCTCCCAAAGAGATTTCACCATCAGTGAATGGATTTATTGGTAGTATCGCTTTTGAAATCATGCTAAAATCACATATCTGCTATCATAGAGTTGTTGGTTGGTTCGTATGCTTTCACACCACAAATGAACAAATGCCATTTCTTGCCAGAGTCCGCTCGGAACCTAGACCCTTCTTTTTCAAAGGGCCTCGGTTCGGTTGTTGGGTCACTAACAGGGTTCAGACCAAACAAACCGTACCAATGGACTTGAGTTGCTTTTAAACCGCACCAAACTGGTCAGGATTCGACCCAATCAGTGGACTCTTGCATTAGGCCGTTCTGTAACTGTTCACCATTTAGATTGCTGCGCAGACTTGATGACCACTTAGCAAAGACACTTTGCATTTGTTAACTTGACAGGCATTGCCGAGCTGTGGAATTGCAGATAGAGTGAAAGAGACATGAGGATGGAAATAGTTGTCTTTTTAGTCTAGATACATTTTGTGGGTGAGAGAGTGAGGAAGACAGCCCTCTTCTTCAGAGTTGAAAGTAATAGAACAAGAGCGAGACGGAGACAGACAAGGCAGATACCCACGTCAAACCGCTCAGGTCAGTTTCCAAGGCATTTTAACAAGTCCAGCTGTCTGTTACAGTCGTAGTCGAACTAGCCTTAATGGCCGGCCTTTGTCAGATCCTCCCAGCCTTTGTCAGACGATACCAGCCTGCGGAGATCACTCAGCGATAAGGCTGGAAACATTGACAAGGGGAGTCCAAGTTAAAAGGCAGACTACTTGGCCATTGTGTTGTGCTGTACGAGAGAAAAGCAAACCAAAAATATATGTGTGTGAGGCTGCTAACTGTATTTAGACCCAGGCGAAATTAAAAAAAATGTACGTTTCTCAGCCTCAAATGGAGTCCAGTGGTGAAATGAATCCCACGGCACCTCAGAAATGTATTCACTCCCTGCTTTAATTTACAGCTGTCAGAAATGCAATCATTACAAAGTATTCATCGTGTTAATACTGATCATTTAGGACATGTTATGACTATTTAAATCATTTCCTGGATAAGACATGCCAAACTTGATGAATATATGAAATAAATATAGTATAAAGTAAATTTACCAAACTGAATATTGTTACATTGGGGCCAGAAGAATAGAAACACCAAGATTATATACAGTATTTGTTCCACAATGTGTCACCATGTAATGGAATGCAACCGGTTTACACCATTTCTGAGCACCAAAACAACAAAGACAAACATTTCCATTACTTTAAGGTAATGGAAATGTTTCTGCTTGGCGGCCTAATAGTGCAGCAGTTAGGGCACATACCACATCGGCGCTATTAACCCTAATCTGTGACCCCGCGGACAATTTGCTGTTTTTCATAAGGGCGGCTGTGGCTAAATTGGTAGAGCAGCGTTCTTTAACCAGGAGGTTGGTAGTTAGATCACTGGCTCCTTTGACTGCATGTCAAAGTGTCCTAGAGCAAGACATTGAACCCCAAATTGCTTCCCGGACACTTCATAAAAATCCTTCCTAAAATGCTTAGGATGGAGGTCTAATTTCATGCATGCACCTGTATGTATGTATGTACGTATATATGACAACTGTAATTCAAGTTCAAAGTCGTAGCAACCATGCATATTCATAGCGCTAATCAAAAGAAGCCGTCAGAATCATTGCCAAAGGAGTGAAAGGTATCGGGAGAATTAAAGTACCCTACATCCACTTCAATGTTTACGAGAGATGGAGTGAAGTCTGAGTAGTAGCATAGAGAGGAGCCTCTCCACCTGGCGGTGATAGGAATGGAGAGATGGGGGAGTACGAGTGAAGGAGTGTGGAGATACAAGATAGGGGAGAGGAGGATGTGTGCCCTCAGTCAATTGAAAAGCTGTCAGGATGCAGGTGCATACAAGCTACAAGCAAGCGATAAGAGGCAACTCTGTCTCTCGAGCTGTTTTCCTCTTCACCTCTCCTGCCCTCTTTCTCCCTTGTTATCATCTCTCTTTTTCTCTTTGCTTCACCAACGCACCGTTATTAATCAAGCTGGTAATGGTAAAGCAGTCTGTTCAGGAGTTCGGACCCTCCGACATGTCAAATGCCATTTCTTGCCTCAATAGATAAGGATGGACGTGTTTTCCTCACAGTCTCTCGTTCTCCCTTCAAGGCATCAAGGTTCTTGTCTTTTCCTCTACACCAGGGAGTAAACATTTTCTCATCATATAGGACCTATCCAATTTTAAGCAAATTAGTGAAACATTGCTAAATATGGACATTTCTATGAGCTGTATTCAAGCTTATGGGAAAGCTTTCAATCAAATGTTGAATTTGTAACATTTTAAGCTGCTTGTATGCTTCTTTTTTTTTTTAGCTTTTAACAGAACCACGCTAGCTGTTTCCCCTTATATCCAGTCTTTATGCTATGCTAAGCTAATCCCTTGCTGGTGGTTTCAAAAGCAAATAAGTGCAACTCCTAAGATGTTGAATTTGTTGGGTTTCTCCATTGATCTTGGATCCATAAATGCAGTTGTATTCCCTTTCGGAGTTTTTCATGTAGACATCCAAACATGGAATTGAGTATCTCCATCTTCAAAGCCCAAGCGAAAACAGCCTCAACAGCAACCTTCTTGACAAAAGGGCTTAGACACGGACTTCACAAGAGTTGTAGGAGGTGAAAGAGAGCGTTAAACATAATATCAAACCTGATGTTAATCCGGACAGTGTAGGCTCAAGTTTTTTAAAGCGAAGAGGAGTGCAAGACTCCAGGAACAGAAGGCAGACAAATATAGTTTAAGTTTAATGGTTGGTGATATGAGCATGATAAAGATACCTGGCCTGAGAACGATCACAATCTGATATGAAGACATTTCTTGAAGGTCTTTTACTTCTTTGAAAAAGTCAGTGGCAATGCAGTATGCAAAAAAATATAGAGATAAACTGACAGTTCTCACAAACGCTCTCTTTTTCATTGCTCTCAGATTTTGATGCAACCTTGATATTTTTTTTTTTAAATGGTAATGAAAGAATATGTCATTCAGCTGTATTTTATGTCATTGTCATGGCAAACTTGAACTTAAACCTCACTACTGAATGACTGAATAACTTTTTATGATGAAACTAACTGCCTTAAAGTAAGATTCATCTTCGCAGGAAAAGTTTTGTTCAATCGGACGTTAAACTCTGTCTCCGAGTCTCATTTACCCAGAGGTATCCTCAGTCCTTCCCAAACACATGCATTTAAACTAAAACCTTCCTATTTAAAACATTACTGCATAAACAGTCTCACGTCTGGGCAGGGATCCTGCGGTATGCGAGAAAAACTGTGGTTTATTTCAACAATTCGATGAAACAGAGTAAGTAAATGAATTACAGATGGTCATTTTGTGGGTGTAGAATTCCTTTAAAATGTCACTTAAGTTGCTGGGTGTAACCTAAATATTGTACAAAATCACAATAATGGTAACAGTTAAGTCTGGTTTCTCCCCACAGAAAAGTAGCTACCAGAATGAGGCAGGTACTCAGCTATTTGGTCTCCACTTGGGAGACGTCTGAACTGCGACTAGGGAGTTTTGTGCAACAATATTTTTTTTCCAACCTAAAGTTTAAACAGACATCGAAAGGCTTAGTTGTTGTCATTGGAATACACAGCCAGGCACTGGAGAGAAAAAGTCGAGGACACACTATATCCATACCATTTCAAAACTAATACAACATATGCACAGTGTGTCGTCACACAAACAATGTGAGATTTTTCACAGAATTTTTTTTTGTAGCCTTCGAATCAGTCACAATATTGGATTCTCTTTATTTTCCCTCCTCGGGCGCTGCTTCCTGTTAGATGTTAACAAGACTTACTAATTGGTTGCCTGAAACAAAGTGCAGATACCAATACTTTGTAGTTGACAGGATAGAAGTGAAATGGCACGCAGGACAAACAATGCCTCATATGTACAGCCAAAGCTATTAAGGAGAGCACAAAAAACCCATCAGTCTAACTCCGAGAGATGCATGGTTTCGAGGCGATAAAAGCATCTTCCTTATCAGACTGCACGCTTTGCCAGAAGCTTTTGTAGTTGCTGTTGTGTTTTGTGTCTTTTTCCATTTTTCCAATTCCTCCCCTTTCATGTCGCTCCCTCTCTTTTGTCTTGGTAAGCTGGTCGGCGTTGTCCAGAAGTCTGAGGCCTCAGTGTTCCGTACGCCTCCGCCGCCGGAGATTAAAAATAATGGGCTGCACCATTAATTAAGCAACTAATCTTGCTGTTTATGTTTTGTCATATTTACCGCTCACTAGATGCGAGGAGAACTTTCCCCAAAACACGACTGCTCCCACACACGCATTAAATAGCTTTAGCAGCATGCGCGCACATTAAAAACAAGCCCATACGTGGCTGGACGGGCTGTCGGTACGCTGCTTTGCTGCTCGTTCCAGCTAAAAAAAAACAAGCCCCACCACTGTCACTCTCTTTCTCTCTCTCTCTCTGTCTCTCTCTCTCTATTTATTTTTGTAAGCGGCTCAGTTAATATTGTTGATTTAAGACCTCACCTTCAATTTGGTGTAGCATGTGGACAGAGCTTTAGCTTTTTGCCGCGGCTGAGCCAATTTTCTGCTTCAAGCGCCTTTTAATAAACCACGCCGCGCTATCGGGGAGGCTTTGGCTCTCCCGATGAAGGCCATTTATTTCAAATTAAAGAAGAGCCTCAAACGGCGAAAGAGATAAAGATGGCGCGCTTTGTGGTCGTCCTCGATGCGTTGTTAATGCGATGAGAGAGAGAGAGAAAAGGAGGAGGGTGGGCGAGGGGGAGGTAAGAAAGCAGACCGAGTTGGACAGAAGACTGAGAGTAAAAGTGGAGAAATCGCAGATTAAACAGACAAGATAAACCATTGAAGGTGGTGTGGGGGGGGGGGAGGGGGGGACACAGAGTAATCTGATAGGTTGTCGTCTTTTTAAAATGAGTCTTGTGAGAGAGCCCCCCCCCCCCCCCCAAAAAAACGCTTTTCACCATTTTATCTCCCTTCCTTCCTTTTACATGTTTTTCTATCCGTCTCTGTTCATTTTCCTCTTTAACCTCCATCAACCACGCTCAGATAAACTCAGCCGTTGCATCCATGATACAGATGATAAAGTGTGTGTGTGTGTGTGTGTGTGTGTGTGTGTGTGCGCCCCGCCTGGATACGGATACGCTGTAATTGAAACGCGGGGGTCAGCGCTCCTTCATGAATCAAAGCCAAAAAGACCCTTTAATTTGGCTTTCAATTAAATCGGGTGTTAAATGCTCCTCACAGAGAACGTGCGTACGCGCTGCGCAGAGGGGATTGACGTGTGTGTGAAAGTTTGTGGTGCTTTTCGTGTTTACGACGTGTGTGTGAAAGTTTGTGGTGCTTTTCGTGTTTACGGTGTACTACAAGTGTGTGTGTGTGTGTGTGTGTGTGTGTGTGTGTGTGCGCGTCCCTTCCTATACCTGCGTAGGCGTACATAACTCGCTCGTCTCTGCTTCAATCAGTCAGAATCCATTACAGCGAGGCACCCAGGCAGCGAGCCTGTCATAGTTAACAATCGCACAGATAGACGGCCAAAGACCAATTATAACACAGCCCACATATCAAATTAAGCACGGCTCATTCAGTCGCTCAGAGCACACTTTTCTGCTGTATTTGATCAGGGTGATCCTACCCACTCAATTAAGTGCAATTTAGCGCTAATTGCACGATTTGCGTCGAGGCACGTACTTAACACACCATAGGTTGTTAAACGGGTAGCAGTGGGTGAGGCTGTTAATTGTTTTCCATCTTTGTCTTGCATCAATTAGTCAGACCTGTTCTTGATTATGTGTGTGTTTTTCTTCGTCTTCTTCTTATTATTATTTGGTTCTGCTGTTGCCTAAGATGAGCGTGAAGTTGGAGGAAGCTGTGAACTGGACCAGCCACACAGATCCTTTAAAGTCATATAATAATGCACTTTTGAGTGGCCATTCTGAAATTTGCACTTAGGTATTTATGTAGAAGGGGTAAAAAAGGTATTCATTGTTTAGTTAGGACTCGACAAAAGCCCAAAAGGATAATGGATAACTTCCAAATACTCTTGATTGCATTTCCTGACAGTATATTAAAAAGTCAAATTGACATCAAATCACTGAATCGATGCTCTTTGTAATCAAACATACTGCAGTTATTCATGAATGGCTTTAAGAATTAGCTTTGCTTTTAAGGAAAAGATGTTGTCATTTATTGAATTCATCTAAAATAGTTATTTTTGACATGACACTGACATATTACCTCCTTTAAAGTTAATAATACAGACTCGTTAGGAAACAGCTGCTTAGTTACACATCCGACATTTACAGCACAACATTATCTTCCATTTGGAGTTGCTGTCACCTGATGAATGTATGTGTTCCAAATATTAACTCAGCTTTTAACTCCACCAACTACTGAGAGATATCTGGCTCTTTAGCTTCTAAATGCTCCGCTGTGTTCACCTGCTTTTTGCTGAAATTAGCTGCCTGCTGCAGTTGGAAACACCCTGAGAGAGTTTCTTATACAAGTACCTGATCCATTGTTCCATACTACAGCATAGATTACACTTTAAAAAGGCTATCGTTTCTATCCTCTTTTCAAATTCATATTTCCTCTTTCTCTGAGGAGCTGATGTAACTGTTGCACTAACTGTTGTCTGTTGATTTCAGTTAATTTTTTCAAAAAAATGTATTTCAAGTTTTTGGATACAACCACTAAAAATCCTCAACAAATGCAAGCCAAAGTGATGTATGAAACTCTGATCTCAACCAGTGGGTTTGCCGCATCTGGTCCAATGTTCAGACTTAAGATGTTCATCCTCATCAGTTTTAAAGTGATTCTTCTTTTTTTTTTCAGTCTGTATTTTTTTTCTACAGGCCGAAATTTAAAACGTCAGTCAAAAAGAGGGGTCTGAACATTCTTTATTTTTTTTTTATTTCATAATTCCATCCGTCTGTGTTTGTGTGTTTTGCAGGTCTCGCAATACCGACCCGGTGTGTCTTGGCCTGCAGGCTCAGATCCTATCTTGCTACAGGGACAACAGAGAGCAGACCCTAAGGTGTTCCGACCTGGCCAAAGAATACATGCAGTGTATCAATGCTGCGAAGAAGGTGAGAGCTTCTTTCACATTGATAGGATTTAAAATATATCAGGGTCAATATAACAAAATCCCACAATGTATATATTACGTCAATCCTAGATCATAAACCTTAATTATGAGGATCACTTTCTAAACCCATATCAATAGCAATTTTCAACCAAAAAGAATAAGTATATAGTTATAATAATGAAAATAATAATAATAATTTCTTTATCAAATTGTACTTCACATGGCTCTTCAAAGAAGCAGGGGTACATAACAATCCAGTCTGAGTAGTGTCTTTTGAAGTTTTCCACGGAGAGAGATGATATTTTCAGAGCAGCACACTGTCTGATGTAAAAGAAAGAAATTCAATTTTTCTCCTGTTCTCACAATTATTCAGTCGGGGGTTTGGGAGTTAAGGACCCCCAAAAAAATCAGATTGATCGGATTTCAGGTGCTGTCACTTTGGATTTTAACACAGAGAAAGATCTTGTCATTGGAAACGGCTTTCAGAGTGAGTGTCTGATGTAAAAGTATGAAATCCAGGTTCTTCGACGCTACCAAACTTGTTTTCCCACTAATGCTGAAAATGACACCGTTTCAAAGGCAAACACAGTTTGGGTTGCTGTGACATAAGTCCTCAGTCGCAGTTCAGCTTGTCACTGCAGCATTCGCCCTCTCTGGTTCTAATTTTAGGTAGTTTACAGACACACAATCATTTAAAGGAAGCGAGAAAGGAAAAAAAGCAGGTTGTCATCGGGGAAGAAAACAAGCAACATAACTAGACATTTTCCCTGACAACATTAATTACATTTTTGGATTTTTTTCTGAATACGAACAAACTGAAACACTGCCAGAATTGAAGAAAAACAAGAATTCCTGAAAGCGGTTCACCGGATGTCAAGTAAACCAGACAGGGTCGACCAGTCAGACGCAGCAATGATGTCTGCAGTCTCATCATTACAAGTCTAGGAGAGTATAGGAACAGAAATCTTGCACTGCAGACTGTTAATGTGTTTATATAACCTCAAGGCTTCTTTTCATGTCCATGTGCATTAGACTTTAGCATTTTTTAAGTTCTAAAACTCATCCTTTAACCCGTGTCCTTCAGTCTTTATATGATGCTGATGATATAATCCATATTTTTTTTACTGTATCTTTGGTGTTGTTTCATCCACGAAGTGAGATTTGAAATCTCCAGAGTTGTTTTGCTGTTTCACCTTGTAAATAACACAACACAACACTTTGACATGAAACTCAACATTTCAAGGCAGACCAAAATATGACTTATGCCAGGTTGTTACATTAAGTTTTTTGAGTTATTAGTATATAATGTATACGGTCTTAAAACTGACAAAAGCTAGTAAGAGGTTATCCGACAAGGTGACTGAATGTATCAATAAATAATGTAGTTCAATAATTAACAAGGACTGTGAAAAGAAACACACAGTTTCATACTTTTTATTTAACCTCCAATAAGTTTGGCAAATAAATTAAACCCTAACATTATATTTTTTATACTCTGTGTTGAGCTTCCAGCTCAGACTTTTTACGTTTTACTTTTTCTATTTCACATTGGTCTTTCCACCAGTAAAAGGAAAACTATGGAGTAAAACAAAGTAAAGTGAGAAAAACTTTCAGATTTCATTTTCCACACCAGTTTAATAATTCAACATAATTCACATTGGACTTGTCAAATAATCTTTTACTGCATTTGGACAGGTGTGGGGCTCCATACGAAGCAGCAAACTGCATGACATTTCATTAAGGTGATCTAGGTCTCATGTTGTTTTCTGACGACTTTTTAATTTAGTTGATGTACTTACGTTCGATCCATCTCAGTCAAGAAATCCTGCCTTTTTTCCCTTTGTCACTTTTTAGTTATTTAAAAAAAAGTTAAAAACCACTGCTTACACACGCACTGAGAAAAGTCTAGCCTTTGTACTTTCGCTTTCAGCATTCAACATTCCTCAATTGGATCCACTGCTGTATTATTCAAAAGCAGAGACGAGCTCCTCTCCTCAAGTATGTGCATCACTGCAGCAGTTTTAAGTTACAAATTCACAGAAAGTTAGAGAGAAAAATGTGTGCGGGTGGAGGAGGGGAAGTTTGAGGCAGAGGACTGGAAGCTCGCCCTTCCAAAGTTTGTACAGTAGAGGCATTTGAAGGTGTAGCCGCTAATCATGCACCCGGACAACGCATTACTCTGCCTCACTGTGCTCTCCGCTCACATCTCCTCTGCGTTGCTCAGGGGCACTGAGGCTTCCCCCTGGCATACAGTAATACAGCATGTGATAATCAGCTCGCAGAAACTTGATTCCTCCGCTCTTGTGCTGGTGCAGTGTGTGTGTGTGTGTGGTGTGTGTGTGTGTGTGTGTGTGTGTGTGTGTATGTATGTATGTGTGTGGCTGACTATACGTGAGTGCACTTTCAATGAAACCCATGCAGAAACAAACACACTTTTATATACACACAGCTAAACCTAAGTTTGTTTTCTTGTATTTCTGCACATGATGTCAAATGCCTGTTGGGTGTGTGTGTGTGTGTGTGTGTGTGTGTGTGTGTGTGTGTGTGTGTGCGTGTGTGCGTGTGTGTGTGTGTGTGTGTGTTTGCGTGCAAGCGAGCGCCTGTGCGCCTATGAGATCTTCTTCATCATATTAGCTGGTGTGAGATAACGAGGAGTGAAGTGAAGACTCTTTGAAGGCTGTCTTTAAAAGAGCACAGCGGATCATACACAATGTGTGTGTGTGTGTGTGTGTGTGTGTGTGTGTGTGTGTGTGTGTGTGTGTGTGTGTGTGTGTGTGTGTGTGTGTGTGTGTGTGTGTGTGTGTGTGTGTGTGTGTGTGTGTGTGTGTGAATAGTTCTACATTGCACACTGCTTTAACCTACACATCAAGGTCTTTTCTGCTGATTAGCCCCCGAGGCATCTCCCTGACTTTCGCCCAAGTTGGAAGTTTATAAAGTTCTTCTTCCATTATGTGTCTTTAGAAGCTTTCATCATTTGGTTATCACTGATGACTTGGTTTTTTTTTTTCTTGGAGAGTAGATTGTGAACTTACTTAATGTTCTATGGCCTGACACATTAAACTTAACGTGGTTAAAGACAAGATGACCTTTTTAAAACAGAGCTTGCAGGATGTGATCTGGGCCCACTCGCCCCAGTAGACTTCATTTAATATAAACAGAATTGCCACCATCAGAGCATTTTGTGATGGCCTCAAAATCAGCTTTTTATAAAATGACTATATCAGTACATAGTTATCAATATTTTTTTTATTTTTTATTATGGTAACATTGACAAACTGCTTTTAACAAAGTCAAATCTGACAATGGTAACAAAGAAACAACACAATTAAGTCCCGCCCACATCGAAAGGGGGAAAATAATGAATCACTCTCCATTGACTTGTGTCTCAATGGAGACACTTTCGTGAAGGTGACTCCTTGTCACTTTTGTCTGCCAACAAACAAAAGAAAAATACCCAAAAGCTGCTGTGTGACGGGCTGAGCTACCAACAAGATAAAGAACCTAGAACTAAGTTTTTGTATGATGCCAAACCGAAATACTAAAGCTAAAGGGTAAGGATGCTCCGATTCAACTTTTTCAGTACTGATGGCAATACCTGGGCTTTGGATATCAGCTGATACAAGTACCGATCTGATGACAACTGTGTGATCCTGTCACCCTGTATGCCAACGTTATGTGTGAAGCAAGCATTTTGTCAACAGTGTCAGATTACATTACACTACATTACAGTCATTTAGCAGACGCTTTTATCCAAAGCGACTTACAGTCAGTAGTATATTACATATCATTCACCCATTCACACACTGATGACAGGCTACCATGCAAGGTGCCACCATCAGACTCTAACTAACATTCATGCAACATCCAGTCCACACCGATGGCAAGCCTTCAGGAGCAACTTGGGGTTAAGTGTCTTGCCCAAGGACACATCGACTGCCGAAGCCGGGTATCGAACCACCGACCCTCTGATTGGAGAACTACCTTGCTCTCCACTACGCCACAGCCGCCCCCACATATCTATCTATAGGCCGCCCCTATCAGATCTATGCTAACTATATTTAAGTAAGTTTGTTAGCGCTTCAGTCCTTGTTTTTTGCCTCTATGCTGAAGATATCTAACAGCTAATGTTACGTTAAGGGCTAGGCCTGCTTGCTACTTTAATTGGGGAAAAAAGTTGGTGTTTTGGTTGGATACTTTCAAAATCGATCTTACTCTTGCTGGAGTTACAACCCGGCTCACAGGCTGCAGTAAGTAATAAATAAACACATGGAGAGTCAGTAATCAATGTCTGAAAATGTGTGGCGCCTTCAAAACAAATTAACAGCCATGTCAGTCACGGAAGAGCAGCGATCCCTGTTCAGGTTCAAGTCTTTACAGCTGGAACTCCCACCAGGCTCAGGTGTGGCTCATCAGCTGACCAACAGCAGCCTGAAAGACAAATTAGAGCCAGCAAACAAGAGGAGTTTATTTAATCACTAATTATTAACAAATCCGTGATTGAGTAGTCATTTTGTTTTAGGTTGTACAGTGAGCTTAATAGCTTATTGGATGCTTTAGTTTGAATACAGCGCAGGACTTTTAGAGCATCACACCTTTAACGTTTCCTCTCCGTGTTGTATATCAGAGAAATGCAGGGAAAAAAAACTTTCTTGAATCTCATCATTTAAAACATGAAAGTTTGAGTCCAACACGCCTTGGGGAAATGTTTTTGCTAGCGTTCTTTTATAGTGCAAATTAAATGGCGCATCATAAAGAAAGTCAGTGTGCTTTTAAGCCTGGGGAAGATTTGTTTTCATTTCTGTTTTCATCTTATTCCTAAAATGTCTTCTGTATTACTAATTTAGGTGTTAATCCCTTCAATAAATTGGCCTGGATTTAAAAAAAAAAAAAAAAAAAAAAAAAAAAAAAAAAAAAAAAGATAAACTACTGCTTATTTAATTAATAAAAAATTGAGAATAAAATGGAAAGCTTCTGATGGGAGAAAGCAAACAAATGATGGCTTTTTATTCCTGGGCTTGTTGAATGAGCGAGAGATGTCTTCATTGGGACTGAATGTGGTCCATTTTTTCTTTTTTTTTATTGTTTTGTCTTTCCAGACTTGACAGTAGCTCTGTGATGTGTTTTGATCAGTGTCACAGCGGGTCAGCGGACAGGCCTGCATATCACAGACATCTCCCTGCTGGGTTACGCTGCCGTCTTTATGCGCGGCTTTGTACATGCGTGTGTGTGTTGGATAGCAAATGAGGGGAGGATCCCACAGAGAGAGCAGACAACTTCTAGTCATTATCCTCTGGGAGGCAGAGCCTGACGTGGGCAACCCTACATGTAACGCATACACACCGTCCAGACGGTCGGTGGGATTCTCCAGTCTTTTATCTGCACTCTCAGATGTGAAGGCATACACAGCACACACACACACAAACACACTGTCTATGTACCCGGTGGGATTCTGCAGTCATTTAGCGCAAATCTTAGAGAAAAGCCTGGCTCTGATGCTGATCGGCTCACAGTGAGGAGAAGGGAGAAGAGAGAGAAACGGTGACAGAGAGGTATAAAGGGAGATTTCGAAAGGATGGATAAAGAAAACACCTGAAGTGAGAAGAGACAGCAGGAGAAGGACATACAGGGAGTGAAAAACAGCAAAAGAGATTTAGAGAAACAGAGATGAGTGCTACAAGCGGCATGTCTGAAACACAGACGTATACTGTATGTGGAGCTACAGCGAGGTCGGCATCTGGCCAGCTGTAAAGTTGAGACCTCAGAAACTTTAAGCGCTGTTATTTTCCCCTTCAGCAAGGCCAACTACTGATGAACACACACATACACAAACACACTCACGCATATATACCCGATGCCCTGCTGTGGAGTACAGACATTCCAGGCTTTAGGTTCTAATACCAAAGGAGTTACTCCTAAAGTTTAAAGCTGCCTGTCAGACCAGAGAGGGAGAGAAAGGGAAGCAGAGAGAGAGAAAAGTGCGAGTGAGCAGCAGTGTGATTTGAAAAGCAGGTTGATTGAAAAGGAGATTTGGAAATCTGTGTATTTTACAGGGTTTAGCATGAATAGTCGACTATTCAACATGGCCAAAATTAAAGAATGGACCTACATTTATTAAGCAGAGCACTAGGTGGAGAATGTAGCACTATCAGAGGCTAGATATATTCAGAATGTATGAGCAGGGGGAGGCACATAGAAACAGGGACTCTCATTGACTGTCCCTTCCCTTCCCTGTTGACAACGGAATTAGGACCCGCTAATGTTAACAAGCTCTCAATGCAGATTAGATGTTCACAATGAAGCATTATTAGGGAAATCCTCGCGGGGGGGCGACGGGACGCCATTATTTTTGAGCCCTGCTCGCAACAAGGTCGGTACATTATTTAAAGTGTTTCAGGTGATAAATTCTGGAAACGGGACATTCTGTTAAATTTTGGGATTGTTTTGGATTAGATTAGACAATCTAGATCGATAAACAGCACTAAAGGTAAAATGAAAATGATGCTTTTTTTTATTTTAGGGTGAACTGGCCCTTTAAGGAGACGTAGAAATAATGAATGCAACTAAAAATGAGGCTAAATTTTGTTTTTCCTGCTCCACGCACATGCCGACAATAAATGCACAACGCATGTGTGTTATCTGTTTTATGGATTTATTACTAAATTACACTTGTGTTTTGTAGTCGCTGAACTCCCCGGTCCCTGACAGCCTCAACGAGGTACAATAGGGAGTAGGAGGACTTGCTGATGAGATGTCAGATTTGTCAGCTATCACACTGTAAGACATTCTGCAAAATTATACAGTGCATTAAGATTGATTGTCCCTCTCCTCCTGAGAGGCTTTCATTTACACCTTTTAATTCCCCTTTCTCCTGCTGAGCTAATGTTTTATTTTGTTGGACTGTTCAGCCGTTGACAGTTGTCACCGTCCAGGGCTAGTGCAAATAGCGGAGGAGGTTTGACTGACGACATGTCATGTCTGCTGTCCATCAGAGGCCACTTAACAGATTTATTAAGTGCTGTGTAAAGAGGACGCTTTTTTTCCTCAGAGTGGTAGAAATTGCACTCTAATCACATTTCAGATCTGGCTAAACCTTATATTATAAAAAAAAAGTTATGAGTTATGAGCCACCACCTGTATAAATGAACAAAATCCATCTGACTGCACTGCAGTGAATTCATTGTGAAGGTTCTAGGTTTGAAATTGTTGTACATTTTTTTTATAAAAACCCAAATATAAATGTCATTGTAAAGACGACACTGGCCAAACTTTTAAGTTGAAAATGAAAATGAAAAAGTAGCGCTAATTGATTATCTTGGACACATCTCTTTTTTGAGGATCACTGTTGTGATTTGAAATTGCCAGACAATGCATGCAGCACGCAAGTACGATTCCTGGAGGAAGTCACACCACAAGATAAGGAGAGAGAGAAAATAGTTTCATCAGGTTTTGATCCAAGTCCATTCTCAGATGAAAACCCTATTGACAATACTGATAATAAATCTGTATCTGTGTCCGATCTGTATGCAAACTGACTCTCACAAAGCCAGTGGATCACAGCGGTATAAAACCTACTATTGATTATTTTTTTTCTTTTACCTTCAGTTTTATTGTTGATTGAACAGGAGTCATGCCGGTACAAAGATCACAGCAGCTCAGCTTCTCTGTCGGCAGATGAAAATGTAGACAAACAAACGGATGGAAAAAAATACAAAGAGAAGGCTTTGAAGAACTTAAAAAGCACGTGCTGTAGATAACCACAGATCTAGAACCCGTTTGATAGAGGTGGAAGATATGAAAGGCCGATAAGAAATAAGCAGAAAGGCCTTGAGAAACACTGGACGTAGAAAGATACAGAAAGAACAGAAAAGACACAGAGGAAGGGAGCACTAAAGCATGACGAGAGAGCACAGCGAGAGAAGAAACGATCAGGTCCGAAGTTAGAGCTGAGATTAAATGTTGACAGGCAGGAGCTGGCGATCAGTTGAGATGAAACAAATAATGGAGCAGACTTTCTTCTACAGGCAGAATGAAAGAGAGAATAAATGAGTAAGAGTTAAGGAAAAAGGAGAGATGAACCTTGTGATGAGCACTGATGGGGCAAAGCTGAAAAGACATTCCAAGAAAATAAATAAACAAGAGGAATGCATGCGAGGAAGGAAGAGGAGGGGAGAAATAGAGAGAAAGATACGAGTAGCCAGTGGGAAGAAAAAGCAGCTGTGGAAATGGGGAGAAAATGATGAAGAGGAGGAGGTGGACAGTTGAAGACCAGAGGTGGAGGCAGACGAGGGATGATGGGAGATGGGGTGGAAGTGCCATGTGAGAGTAGAAATAAAAAAAAAATGGCGGAGAAAGACTTGGAAAGATGCGCTATAGAAGGGAGAGAAAGAGGGGAGGGTGGAAGGGTTACCAGATTCACGTAAGAGGGGGGAGGATCATGGGAGAAAAGGGTGAGTGTCGGGAGGTAGAGAAGGGATGGTAAGTGGTCATGGAGGGAGGTTTACAGATGGACGGAGGATGAAAAGATGCAGAGGGAGGAATGGACGGTGGGCCCCTCAGCAGTCAACACTAATGAAGAAGAATGAGCGGTTTCAGCTGCTTGCTGGACCTGCTACTGACCACACACACACACACACACACACACACACACACACACACACACACACACACACACACACACACACACACACACACCGACCGAAGTGTCACACACACTTTCACTACATACGCCTCGATTTTTGACACAAAATTTATGAAGCGAAGAAGTAGTCAAGCTCCACGTTCACCTCATTGGTTTGCATGACTAAATATTACAAAGTGTCTGGTAGCCTTTTTAAAACTAGGCCTAATTAAGGAACAGCTTCTCCAGATTTTTATATTTGTTCGGTGAGAACCCGTCTCAGATTAAACACTCATGCGTGGGGGGTTTCACACCAAGCTTCTAAATTAGAGTAGGTTGCTTTAATTGGGGCTAAAGTCATGCAGTGTTTTTATATATATATCCTTTCAAAGTGCAGAACTTTTCTACAAAGTTGATGTACCGTGCAGCAGAGAGCACTTTTTGATCCTTTGACATTCTATTTGTGGCTGTGCTTTAACCAGAGCCACTTTCTGCCCACTGGAGAAAACAGGAATGAAACTCGCAGGTTTAAAAAAAAAAAAGGAAAATCTTGTATCTTAACAAATTGTTCAGTAGTTCTTTTCTTCCGTTTTTTTCAAAGGCGTTGAATCGATTCAGAAAGGTAACGTTAATTTGGAGCACATTTTTGTCACATTCTTGTTTCTCTTCTGCTCTCAGCTGAAGGTCTGTTTGTGCCTCATTAGCTGTGAATGCCTTCAGACAAGAAAAGAAAAAAAAAAAGCTTTAAGGAATCATTTTTGCTATTTTCTTTTTTCAGCCAAGCTCACAGTGTTGAACAAAAGTTGACTAAGACTTGCCAGAACACAGCAGAGCAATTGCTTCGTGTAGTGATGAAGTTCTATTGACCAAAAGTTTTATGTCCCAATTCGTTTTGGAAACTTGGAAGTGTATCGATGACAGTGTTCATCTTTCATTTTTAATTTTTTTTTTTGTATTTATCAACAAGATAAATAGCCTTTATGAATTATAAACTGATGCAGTAACGAGTCCTATATCCTGGAAATTAGTTTACATTTTTGCTCTTCGGGTTCCATCGTCTCGGTCTGTGGTTAACACAAGCTTAAGAGATTTTAAAGTTTTCTTCTACAGTATGTAATACATCAATAAATACCCCCCTCGGGAGTTTTAAAGTGTTTACCTGTCTTGAAAAAGGTGGTTGCTAACGAGTGGTTACATGAGTCATCAGGCCGTCGTTAGAACTTTGTTGTGTATACTTGCACTCTTGCCACTGTGGTGTAGTAATAGTTTCTAGCCTAAAGTAAGGCTTTTTACTTCTGCCCATTGCCATCACGCTTCAGAAATCATCAAAGTGGTCTTTATTTGTGAAGATTATCTTGCTGAACAAAACGTGAAAGTATCAAAAACACATTGATTACATTTTTTGCAATAATATAGAAATCCACTGAGAAAATCACATTGGATAACATTGCATCAAACATTGTGTACATGGCCATTTTTTAGGTACACAAGTCAATGGCTCATATGCCATTCGGTGCCCATAGCAAATAGACTGACAGAAGGTCAAGGTACAGTTAATGGTTGCACCAATCCAGATATGATATTGAAGCTTAAATGGAGCTTAAATGTCTAGTGCGTGCTTTCTATATATAAATCTATATATAAATCTAGTCAGAGCTTTTAATATTTATTTTTGAAGCCTGGATGATTCTTACAAGCTGAATTTGAAAGATGCGTTGAGGCAAAACATATTGAAGCTATACCGAGAAAGTTTAGTGCAGAAGAAAGCAAAAGAAGCCACAAAGAAAATGGAAAATATGCAGTATTTAATTGGGTTTGTTACAGTAATGTGAGTATTTTTTTTTTTCATTTGATTGGGATGTTGTATGGCTTGTGTTCGACAAATCCCATGGATCCCACCAACCACAGGATCATCAAGTGTAAAGATGAGTGAGTTTCTCGGTCATTACATTACATTACATTACATTACAGTCATTTAGCAGACGCTTTTATCCAAAGCGACTTACAGTCAGTAGTATATTACATATCATTCACCCATTCACACACTGATGACAGGCTACCATGCAAGGTGCCACCATCAGACTCTAACTAACATTCATCATCCAGTCCACACCGATGGCAAGCCTTCAGGAGCAACTTGGGGTTAAGTGTCTTGCCCAAGGACACATCGACTGCCGAAGCCGGGTATCGAACCACCGACCCTCTGATTGGAGAACTACCTCGGTCAAAGTGCGTCCCTTCCTTCTTTGTAGCTGTGCGTGTCATTAATGACTTAAGCTGCCAGAAAATCATATAAATATATCAAATGATAGTTACCTCGACCTGTGACTGAACTCTGCATTATGTTTGTGCCACACGCAGTACATTCGTCTTGGATCACAGTCGTAGCCATGATGGGTTTTTTTTTTTGCAACCAATGAACAGGAAGTTACCATATTTGGAATGCGGAGGAATGACGTAGAGACGTCGTATACGACTCTGGTAGCAGCAGCGACATGTCAATCACAGTAAGCCCGCCCTAAAGCATACCCTGCTTTATGGTCTGTTTGACTCTAAATGGAACCATAATTTACTAAATGAACATCATTCTGTCTTGAAAAAGACTTGAGACTAGCAATTGAGACCACATACTCACTAATGTTTACTGAGGGAATAAATCAAGTGCGTCATACTTTCATAGACTTCTATAAAATCTGACTTATTTTTGCAACCGGCAGAATCGCCCCCTGCTGGTCAGTAGAGAGTATAAAAGTTTTAAGACACCTCCGCGTTGGCGTGTTATTCTGTGAAGAAGCTGAGAGAATGTGTCACACACACACACACACACACACACACACACATCTTACACACACACACACACACACACACACACACACACACACACACACACACACCATCTTACTCCTCCTGTGTATGGTAACTGTACCTGAACATGTATTCACACATAATTAAGGTTGCAAGATATTATGTTTTCTGCAATATAAATTGCCATGCTGTATGAAAAAAAAAATATATACATAACACGGCGCTCATCTACACTTACATCAGCTCCAGGGGTTGGCAGAGAAAAGTTTTTGTCAGTTGGTTTATCAGATTTTTCGTTAGTGTGTTTTTTCGCTGTAGTCTCTTTTTTATCTATCTTTAATGAATCTTCCTTCATCTGTCAATTTTGTTTTTCTGCCTCTGCTTCCTTTAAACCAACACCTTTCATCTCGCTCCTTCGTCTGTCTGCGCCTCTTTTTTCTCTTCCCTTATGCGTCTACTCCCCTCTCTTTGTCTCTCTTGTCTTCTCCTATCTGTTTCTCCTCTCTAAACCCCTCTCTTTTCTTTCTCCGCCGCTTCCTTCATTTCTCTCTCTCTCTCTCTCTCTCCCTACTCTGCAGTTGACTTATTGATTTCATTTTCATACTGTTGGCAGTTGTTCCTTCTGTCATCAACCATCAGCGTTGCCTCCTTTCACGCCCGCATTGATCATTGTACAGCCGATCACAACCAATCACCGCCGAGCGCCATTATCTGCTCTCGCTCTTTTTTTTTTTCTTTCCGTTGCTCGTCTGTCTCGTGTTGTGTTCTCCGTGGGCTATGTTTTCTAATCTAGCCTTTCAGCACTCCGGTGAAATAACAACCCGGTACATTTAAGTATTTAGCTAGTGAATTAGGCTTTCTTTTTTTCTCTCTTCAAGTGTTGTGGAGGGAAAAAAAATTGACAAACTCAGACGGAAAGCTGAGGGGTTTAAAAGAAAACTGCATCACAAACCTTTCATAAGAAATGATCACGACCACGCTCTCCTTCTCGCAAAGGCATTAAACTTTTACCGTCTTTGACAATGAATACACGCACCCCTACCACTCTGTTGTGTTGCACATGGAACTTTTGCTTACTTTTTCTTTTCCATGCCCGTCGTTCCTTTCTCTCCCTCCCTCCCCCCGTATTTTCCTTTTGTTGCGCAGCAGAGTTCGATCGATTGGCACATCAAGCCAAATCTAGAGCCTCGGCTTCCTCTTTTATCTGCCTCGTGGCCCCCGGTGGCCCTAAGACGCTTTCAAAACAGGGGCGAGTCGTGAGGGTTGTGGAGACATGGAGGGGGGGGTCGAGGGTACTCTCAATTGCCTCCCGAGGGGGCATTTCCACCAGCTTTTTGTACACCTCGCTGACCTTTCCGAGCGCCACCACGGCCGTCGACTCGCGCCGCCAGACCCCCTGCTCCCTCTCCCTCTGTCTGCGTTCTCTGGCGGGGGGGTCCCGATAATAATTCAACAAAGCTGTCCATTGTGTTCCGTGAAAGCCACCTCGGCCGCATAAGCAATTGACACACTCGGTTGTTTGTATTTTTCTCTAGGAGCATTTCACACCAATATTCTGGTAAGCATTTTATCGCCCCCTCTATGGCGCGCTTGGCAAGAGGTTTTGTGGAACCAAGACCACCAGCTGGGATAAGAGGGGACAGCAGCAGGGCTTTTAGGTGGCTTTTTCACTGGCTTCTTTTTTTTTCATTGCCACAAAGCAGCCTGCAACATTATCGGAACAGTCCACTTTATACCAGCCTCTCCTTTGTGTCCCGTTGTCACTCAATTCGTCCGTCTACCCCACCTCCTCTTTTTTCTTTATGAGTTGAGGCCTGCCTCTCCTTTGTGATTGCTCTCCAATTCACAACATGTACTCCCAAAGAGATCGATTTTTTTCTCTCTCTCTCTCTCTCTCTCTCTCTCTCTCTCTCTCTCTCTCTCTCTCTCTGGACTTTTTGTAAATAAATAAATGCCATTGTGTCATTGTTTTCCCCCAGAGCTGTGTTGACAAGTTCACTGTCATGTGAAACTTGGAAATAACTTCTTTTTTGTTATAGCGGTACTGCAGTTATTTACAATTCTTTGTCAGCCCAATGTACCAAAGGCAGCGGAGTCTGGCATTGTACGAAAAAGATGATTCATTTATGTGTCATTTTTGTTGGGTGGTTTAGTCTAGTAAAATCAAAATATCTTTATATTTGCTTCCAACTGACATCATTTAATGTTTTCCCCTACAATTAGCCTCATGGTAGTATGTACTATGTAGTACTATGCCCCCCCGGCAACACGGTGTATTTAGTGTATTCTGTTCCCAGTGTTTTGAACACTAAGGTATACTTCTGTCCATCACAACTCTTCTGTTTTCCAAGAAGATTGAACCTCTCAGTAATATAACACTATCACTAACACAATATAAGACCCCACAGCCATGCTGGCGTCTCTGTAAGGCTGTACATATATGCACATTGTTGCTTTTAGCTAAGTGCTAAAGTCAGAATGCGAACATGCTCACAGTGACAACATTACGCTTTAGCAGGTATAACCTTTAACATTTCCAGATATATTGATTACCACGTTCACCATCTTAATTCAGTGTGTTAACCGTGGATTGTACATATGCAGTAAACGTAGTCATCGGGACGTCACCCTTTGGTTTGTGGACTGTGGCTTTGAAGCCTATCGCCATCTTGTTCTTTTGCAACCAGTAAACTAAAATTGGCAATATTTTGTGTGACGTAGAGACGCCGTGCACGGCTCTGGTAGGGGTAGCGACCCATTATTCACAAGGTAGCCAAGCCCTGAGGCAAATGCTACTTTATGGTCCCTTTTATTCTAAATGGGACAATCATTTGCTAAATAAATATCATGCTGAATTGAAGAAGACTAGCGATTGAGACCATAAACTAATGTTTTACATTTTTACTGAGGGAATACATCTAGTGAGAAGTAGGGTTATTTTAGACTTTTAGACTTCCGTACAATCTGACTTTTCTTTTTGTAAAAGGACGACCCCTGCTGGCCACCAGAGAAAATGCAAGTTTATTGCTATTCCACATTGGCTTCACTCTTCAGAAGCCTGATGACCTGGTGTCAACATGCTACTAGCGCTTCACTTAAAATACTCTCTGTGTGGGAAGCATACTCCATACCACACATCCAGTATGATAAGAACAGCTACTTTCAGGCACTCTGGGTCAATGAACATTTCCAGCTTGAAGTAAAATGGTCACACGACAGCAGTCTGATGGCAGTGAAGCAGCTGTGAAGCTTCCATAATCTAGATAATGGATGGATCAAGCATTATAACTGGTTCCCACACCTTGTGTTTTTTAGCATTCACAACGCCATGGAGCTGGCCAGTAACATTTTCAATGACTACTACTGTTTGAATCAAAAATTGACTTTTCCATTTTGTTTGGCTTTGGCTTGCAACCAGGTATGGAGTGTTGCAAAAATGATGTGTATTAGCAGGCCAAGCTGGGAGTTGGAATCGCACTGGTTCTCAAAAAAAAAAGCCAATGGGATTTCTCCACTGAGAGGTCTCACCATTCCTATCTGTCTGCATAAGGAATTGCTGCTTTTCTTGTGTTTGCTATCATTTTTAATTGAATAGCTTTGGGTTTTGGACTTATTGATTGTCATGAAAAAATAATGAACGTATCAATTGATAATGAAGTTGCGCTTTAGTTGTGGAGGCAGTTGAGTATCTCCGTAGCCTGAAATGAACTTTGTTAGTGGAGACAATCTTTGCAGTGCGTGTTCTCCTCCGCATTCCCCTCCACCTCCACCCCTCAGCAGTGGAGTGGTCAGGCCTATCAACCACAGAGCCTCAGCCCATCACCTGGGAGCCCCAATTGCCTGCCAGTCGTCAGATAAAATAGATTTCCAATTGAGTCAAGGCTCCCAGGCTTGGTCAGGCAGAATGGAGAACAGGCAGACTTCTGCTGCTCATCTACTTCTCCTGACTCTCTGTTTGTTGTTTAGTTTATTTTTTCCTCCCTATCTCCTACTGTGTTCGAGCCCCCTGTCCCTCTTCTTCTCTCCCCCACTCACCTCACTCTGTCTGTCTGATCTGCTGGCTGTGGGGCCACGTGAAATGAAAATAGGCTTGTTGTTAAAGCCCAGATACCCAACGCGCCATCTGGGAGGCAGCGTGGTGTATCCCCAGCAAGAGTTCTTAGTGCGTGAGTGCTTGAACTCACGATGGATCTTCAATTAGAGCAACAGGTGGGAAATCCATTAGTTTGGTAGTGGGATGAGTTGTGAGGTGTTAAGAGTTGTTTTTTTTAACAGTAGAAGTGTACACACCATTTTCAGAACATGTCGCAGTGCTAATTACTTTGGCTGTGGTCTGTTGCACAGACCGAGTTGCATTTTCATTCATGAGTATCCTCACTAGAAGAGGCGATCCAAGACTTTAAACTTTCTAAGGGATTCAGCGTTACGTTAATTAATCAAGCAAACAATTCTGAAGAGGTTTCCCGCTTCTCGAATGTGAGGATTTTCTCCTTTTTTTGCTACGTTTTATATCATCTTAAATTCAATATCATTGGGTTTCGGACAAATTGATTAATTGAAGGACTATTTAGAGATTACTTGATAATGAAAATAGTCATTAGTTGCTTTCCTAGTTCCTGTATTTTTGATAGGAGCGGAGAAAGCTGATTATCTTGGTAGCCTGAAATGATCCTTGTCAGTGGAGACAGTCTTTGCAGTACACAATCCCCTCCATGTGCATTACCACTTTTATATTTATATATATATATATATATATATATATATATATATATATATATATATATATATATATATATATATATATATATATATATATATATATATATATATATATATATATATATATATATATTATATATATATATATATATATATATATATATATATTTTATATATATATATTATATATATATATATATATTTTATATTATTGGTCATATCTGAAACATACCCATTATTCAGTGCTAGGGCAGCGGTACTAATGCAACAGGTAGTGCATATGGAGCAAGGTTTTTAAAGGACTGCATGATTTGCATAAGTAGGTAAAGTTCACCCAGTTGTCACGGAGAATTGTTGAAAATTTCCATTTACCAGAGCACTTAAAGGATTTCCTCTCCATGTTGGGTTAAATGCTGAGTTTGAATGTTGATCCTTAACCTTGAAAATAACAAATCATCACATTTTGCTGCAAAGGTATGCTTTGAATGATGCTTTTTACAAGTGATGTGAAGTATAGTCATAAATACTCTTCTTTTCAGTTTGAATCTATAAAGGTAAAGACTTTACAGATCACAGTGTAGATTTGGGCTGGTATGATATAAGAAACAAAGGTCCTTCTGAGACATTGCGGCTATATGTAAACACCTACTACTTGTACCAAGCGAAGTGCGGAATAGAGCAGAAGGGAAAGACGGTGGATAGAGCAGTAGATAAGGGGAGAACAGATGATGTGTTGTAGCAGAAGAATGGGAAGAGAAGGGTTGGCGAGGAGAGGAAATCAGAGGAATGAGATGAGAGGACTGAAGAGGGGGAGTCGTATTGATCACCCTGCTCTGTGAGTCTTTCTGTGGTTTTAATGGTTTGAGTTTCACAGCTGGAGGGAACTCTGCAGTGCTTAGACAAGATACCATGCCCTCTCTACACACACACACACACACACACACACACACACACACACACACACACACACACACACACACACACACACACATACAGTACATACATGCAGACTGCCTCGGTCAATGCACCTGGAGCCTTCAGCCCTCGTTTAGCTCAGTGCATCGTTCCACATGGATCAGTAAAGGACTTGAGTGGGACCAGTGGTCGTTCTGAACAGCCCTCCTCCCTGCTGAGCCTGATCGACTTCTGACTGGCACACCAAAGCACATTTCCAAGAGATATAGGTGTTACCTTTTATTGTATCGTAACAAACCATGGGTAAATAATAGATAGACTCTTAATTAAAGTATTAATGATTGGAATGTTGTTGTTTTTTTAATCTTATTCGAAGAAAGCGTGAAATGAAAATATCTGCCAGGGTTACAGGCATGCGTTAAACATTTTTTTTCATAAAAATACTTTCATAAGAAAAGTACTCTTTTTGGCTGGAGGCACCTTAATTCATCCTCAATTTTTCCAAACCCAGTAGAACAAATGGTGGGATGTCAAGAGTTGAAAGTGCTTTACATGGTTTAAAAGATAAATAATAATAATAATAATAATAATAATAATAATATAATAATAATAATAATAATGAAAGGACTTTTATAAAATAAATCAGACAATTGTTAAAATGGAAATAAAATACCCAAAAGTCATATTAAAAAAATTGAACATTAAAAAGCAAACACATGTTGGAAAATGATCGAGTTACAAGTGGTCATTGCAAGACAGGACGGACCGGGTCTAGCTTGTTAGCGTGCACATTACTAAAATTCTGGCCAGATCTTACACATTGCACCTTTTTAAAAAAAAAAAAAAAAAAAAAAAAAAAAAAAAAGATTTTTTAGATATATTTTGAGAAATTATTCAATAGAGCAGTAATTCAGCAATGTAATGCTGTAACGCTAACGGCATTGAAACATGAAGTTCTTTAAAAGTAACCAGTGCAAACTTGAACAGTAAAGAGAGGCTAAACCGGGGCTGGTATGATCTCGTCTTCTAGTATTTGTTAAAAGCTGAGCTGTTTGGTTTTGTACCAGCTGAAGGCGTGTTTTGTGAATTAATCCTGAATTCGAAGAATTCCAACAATCTAATTGAGAGGACATAAAAGCATGAATGACCTTCTCAAATTCAGGTAGACTGAAAAAAAGACATGATTTTTGAGATGCCCCTGAGCTGATTAAAAACACGATTGAACGATCCATGCGACCTGCTTTTCACATGAAAGGTCACATATAACACCCAGGCTTCTGGCTCCAGGTATAACTTTCGTAAACATTGGATCCAAGAAGTTTTTCTAAAATAGGGATCGACTTTTGGGGACCAAGAAGAAATTGTTTCAGATTTGTTTTCATTTAGCCAAAGAAGGTTTGGGGACTTCTACCACTAACGGTCAACACCCATGGCTCTGTGGAACTGTACTTAGGCACAGTGGTGCTTGGAGCTAAATGTTAATGTCAGCATGCCAACATGCCCTTAATCAGAACATGCTGAAATACTGATGTTTTCCCTCCTCACCATCTGAGATAAGCATGTTAGCATGCTAGCATCTGCAAATTAGTAGTGAAAAAAAGATACAGCTGAGGCTGATGGGAAGGTCATTAGTTTGGCAGGCATTTTGATCAATATTTAAAGTAATGGACTATGTAAAAAATGTGACCTGATGATGGTACCAGATAGAAAGTCTGAGAATCACCAAAGTTATTACAACTTTTTATTCTGGGGGGGGGGGCATGAATCTGCACCAAATGTCATGGCCAACCTTCCAATAGAGTTGTTGAGACAATTAATTCAAAACGGAAAATGTCAAACTCATAATGGCGCTAGAGGAAAAGTCAGGGGATCATCAAAGTGATGAGAATTTGTCATCCGGGGACCATTAATGTCCCAACAAACTTTGATGGCAATTCATCCAATATCTGTTGAGATATTCCAGTCCTTTCCAAAGTGTTGGACCACCTGACATTGGCACCATTGGCACGGCTGCTATTGCCGCGTTAGGAACAGTAGCGGGACTTGTCTGACATTAGCACTTAGAAATGAAATAACATTGTGATATTGATTCAGTCACACTTCTGCTCAATTTGATAAAGACTGTAACTGACAGAATGATAACATTACAGCCAGTAATAGAACAAACTGTGTGGGAAATAAAAAAGAGATGGAGTGACAGAGCAGGAAACACAAAGGGCACAAAATATACCTGAGTCACCCGACTTCTGAAGAGTAAGCGTTTTGGAATCATAAATGCAGTCACTTTTAATCTTTTGTCTAAAGAAAGAGGAGTGTAGTTGCAGCCTGTAATGACTCACAGTTCATCAAATGTTAAGTTCAATTTCCAATTTATGACCCACAGGACTCTCCCTGTTTAGTTTTGTATATTAAATAACCAGATATTGTCTCGATAATGATTATTCTATCTTCCTCTTTCTGGGAATCCGCTTCAAGTTAAGTGTACAAAAGAAAAAAAACTTTTGTACACTTTACACAATCAACATCTAGATTGGCACTACAGTCTGTACAGGAATTTCTGGCGATAACACAATGTATCCTCATGACTGTGGTGATCGCCTGACTTTTCTTGGGTTGACATTTGCGGTTTTGAGCAAAACGGACAATCCCCTCAGCTGTCATTTCAGTTTTGTGCAAACTAGCAATAGTCTCCTACATGGCTGTAGACTCTTCGTCTTGCTAGCTAACTTGAACAATACATATCTTAAGATTTGTGGTGTGCTCACTCTGCGACTCTATGTTATTTTGGTTTCAGCGAACTAAATGTTAATCCCTTTTCGGCGCAACCCTTCTTGTAGCTTGGTCCTTCTGTGCCATTGTTAAGCCTGCCTTTCAGCGACAGATAATATTCTTCACAAAGTTGATCGTCACAAATTGCTTGACCTCAATAAATCAATTGGAATTGTAATCGCACTCTGTTGACGTGTTTCCACCTATAATTTGCATGATCCTTCCTTAAAGGAATATACAGTAATGAGAAAGCCCCTGCATCACATCTGCATCTGAAAAACTGGACCAAGTACTCAGGGTTGAGTCTTTTCTTCGGTAATCAGCTTATATAATAACAGCTTGGAGCTTTCATTTTAGATATTGGCTCTCTTGGAAAACACAAGAAATAACTAATAAGGCTTCGATGAGTTTATCGTCCTTCTCATCGAAGGCCAATCACCTTCTCTTAAACACCCATGAGCGTCCCCGTCTTGATCTATAACCCAATATGTTCTGTCCAGACCATCTCACTAACGAGGTATGTCGCATAGCTTTTATCGATCATTGTGATAGGTTGCACTCCAAGGTTATCAGAAGAGGTCTGAATGGTGTCAAAGTACTGCTCCAATATGCTGGTTATCTCCTTGGCTTAATAGGCCGTCTCTCTCACTCTCTCAAAGGATCGTCTTGCCAGGATTTCAAGGTGTTAATTGATTATAGCCATTTCATTAGAGCACACAGTTCGGAGGGAAGCCCCCCCACTCACAGTATTTAAGATGAGGTCGTACACTGTAGCTTGGATTCTCGGTGTCAGACCTGCTGTGTTCTCTCAGGGATAATGAAGTGCTAGGGTTTCAAGGACCGCATTGATCTCCGGGTGAAAGATGGGAGGTTGCACTGCTTGGATCAATCGCACATAGCTGTTTTCAAGTAAGTAGGCTATAGCTCTCTTGGAGGTCATTGCAATCTCCCGCTCATCAACTGAATGCCAGGGTGTTCAGAGAGCATTAATGAGAATTTACCTGAATTCATTTGAAATGGGTTTCGGGTAGATCACATGCATAATAACGCCCGAACTGCCGATGTGAGCAGGGTGTGACAGCTTGTTTTCTAACTGATGCTCGACAGTGTTATTGTCTCCACACGGTGCTGCTGCTGCGCTGCTCCCTCCAACCCTTTCTTTCTGCATAAAGTTTGCCTTTCTTAATTGCCAATTAATTTCATTATAAATGTCATATTTATTTATTTTAGACCGAAAAGGTTGAGAAGTGTGTGCTCATTTGTTAATAATGATAATCCACCATAAATGGCAGGTGCTTAATTAATTTATTGAGCAGAACCAGTCACTGCGTTTTCAACAACACTGTCTTGCAAATATTTCAAAATAAAAGCCTCTTGATAAGAAATGAAGGGATTCAGTCCACAGAAAAACACTAGAGCTTTTATTTTAAAACATGAACATGACGTGTTGAATACAAAAAAAATTATGTTCACTTTTTTCTAGTTTTTACAACATATTATGTAGATATAGACTGTGAAATTATAGTAATGTAATGTCAATAGCTGTGCTGCCGCTTCCAGTCACACATCGACGTACATCACCGTTTTACATAGAGGCTCCTTACACGTAACAAAGGACACTTTTGCTGAGAATATCTGTGTGCATGTGATTCATTTGGGATAACAATCCAAGCAACTGTTAAATACAACATTAAATGGCACATGTACAGAGTATGAATTACGTTTTTTCATTCAGAAAAACAATTCTCCACTCCATGAAAAGTCAAAACAATGCAGTGAAAGTGTTATTTTTGAAAGCCTAAACGCTAACAAATAGAATTGATATTTCTTTGAAAACATTGTGAACTTTTTTTTCCCCCCAATACATTTTGACTTGAAATGAGACAATTACAGAAAGGAAGGCTGAGCGCCGGGTCGCTCGCTATGTGTGTGTGTGTGTGTGTGTGTGTGTGTGTGTGTGTGTGTGTGTGTGTGTGTGTGTGTGTGTGTGTGTGTGTGTGTGTGTGTGTGTGTGTGTGTGTGTGTGTGTGTGTGAGAGCGTGACAGAGAGATGGCAAGAGAAGAAGGTGGACTGAACACAAAATATTTCTGTTTGTTATTCATAATAATACTTTGAATGTCCATGCACAAACTTCTAGTGCATCAGTCAAAAAAAACTTCAAATGATTTACTAGTCAAGGGGAACAGTCTTATGAAATTGTAACAACAAATACCAAACGCAGACTGCATTAATGTAGAGGGTTACAAGTTGGGGGTAACCAAGAGGGAAATTCTCATCTAGCTCCTGTAGTTGCAATTTGTTGCAGCATGAAAAAGCCTCTGAAGAAGCGAAGTAGCCCGTCATCAGGTTCACTCCTCTCCATTACTGAGATAATCCCTACTATTAGCAGCTCTGACCTTTCCGTTGTGTTTGGTTAAAGCTGGTAAAGTATGCACAAAACATGAGAGTCCTTGCTCCTAAGAGCATCTCAAAGGTCGGCGGGTGTGGCAGGAGTGCAGATGGACTAATTCCCTATTCTTTTTTCCCCTCTTCTTTTTCTTTTTCTCTTAGAACCTGCTGGTCAATCACGGCTGAAGGGCGAGAGGAAAAGGGCAGAACAGTTATCTGACGTAGGCTTTTACTTTGGCGCTAAGAGCGGCGCTTGTCGCTTTCCTGTTTTGAATTATGAGAGAGTGGATTTACTGTTAGCATGCATTGTTTTAAAAACATTCACATTATGGTATTTATCTGCGGTATCATCCAGTAAAGGATGCTCTGTTATTCTGCACTGCTACGTTTTACAGGGAAGCTTTTGAAAGAGAAATTATGTGCTTATTAGATTCTTGGTGCACTTTCAGTTCAGTCATTCACATGTCCAGAAGAAAGTATTTCAAAGATGTGAGCTGTAAAGATCCATTCAGGGTCAGTCATCCATATTCTGAAATTCAGTTGACGTCCTTCTGCTTCTTTTGTTGGGATGAAAAACAAGAAAATCATTTCAGGTGAGAGATGAATCGAGTGCATAGGACCGTCCGGGTTTTGGTGTCTGACTGAACAAAAAGAACTGATTAAGTTTTATTGTTTTTGAGCTTCATGGTTTTTGTATTTATTTTTAACAACACAGGAGTAAAAGCTCAGGTAATCCTGTCCATGGCTTAAATCCATCAGACCTGTAATGTATGATTTTATTAAAGCATTCATATCCTGTGTCTATCATGTGTGTGTCTTCATTTTTTTTTGTTTCTTACGGACTATTCAACCAGCTTATATGTGTATTTAATTATTTCTTTATTTTAATGTTAAAGCTAAGAACATTCAATTTTAAAAGTGATTCATTGGTTTCTCAAGAGAAATGCATGATATTTTCTCAAGAGCTGGAACGCCACCTTGCCACTAAACCAGTTACAATCTGAAAGGACTAACCAGGAGGGGAGTGGCAAATGATGGAGGCCGAAAGAGAAAAGAAATTGCAGGTTCACTCAGGATTCTGCTTCGTAATGTGGACGACTCCAAGTGAGATTCAGAGAGTTGAGTTACAATACATTTACATTACAGTCATTTAGCAGACGCTTTTATCCAAAGCGACTTACAGTCAGTAGTATATTACATATCATTCACCCATTCACACACTGATGACAGGCTACCATGCAAGGTGCCACCATCAGACTCTAACTAACATTCATCATCCAGTCCACACCGATGGCAAGCCTTCGGGAGCAACTTGGGGTTAAGTGTCTTGCCCAAGGACACATCGACTAACGAAGCCGGGTATCGAACCACCGACCCTCTGATTGGAGAACTACCTTGCTCTCCACTACGCCACAGCCGCCCCCGTTCCTGCACGGAGATATGAAGGAGTGAGGCGGAGAAACATGAAACGCTGACACTGAAGAAACTTGTCTACAAACAGAGCAAGGTGACCAGCTCCTTGGGCCGTGTGGAACATGAAATCAGTTTGTGTTGCTCATGGCGCGATGGACAAAGGACAGTTATTGACGGGGTTTTTTTAAATAGCAGGAATTTGTCTTGCTGTGCTGTAACCCTAACCCTAATTCAGGCCCCACTGAAAACTTAAAGTGTTAGAACTTTAAATTGTGATTGTACAAACAAAAATGTTTCTTTTGTAATGTTAACGCATGAGGGAAATAGTCTCTCTGGGCCGTAGCACATTCAGCCGCCTGCACTTTTGACAAATACTGTTAAACATTTGAATCCAATGAGTGATAACGGAGAGACAGTATCTGCTTTATGTCAGCAACAACACAACAGTAGTGTTGAGAGAAAATCGCTTAATCGGCTCGTTCAAGTAGGCCCTCGTACATATTTAGAATTAAAAGACAAAACCGTTGGAGGAATCATTCATATGAATATTAAAAACAAATTTACAACATCACAATACCAGCAGTTTTTACTTGTTTTGTTTGTTCCGAACCAAAGAGGAGATCAAATCACAGAAATTGAAACGGTGAAAGAGAAATGGTGAGAGTTTATTACAGGGCAGCACACAGCGATGCAACAGATGGCCTCAGCGGTGGATTTTGAACCAGAGCCTTTTTAAAACTGGTAAATTTGTAATTAAATTCACATTTAAATGCGAGGCCTCAGCCTTTCAGCCTGTGGGAACTACAATGGCAATACTTAGGAGGTAAGAGAAGAAGACTGCTGTCCTCAGGCCTGGAATATTAGATGAGAAACAAAATTGTTAGACTGATAAACATATTCTAATTAACCTTCTTTATTTATTTATTTTCACAGGAGAAGAAGAAAATGATTTGTCAAAAGCTGCATGGACTTCTTCATGGCGGTGGTTTGACTCCTACGTCACCGATACCCCCCCCCCTTTAGAGCAGCTCTGACGTGTGTGCAGTAATGTACTTGACTGGCTTAATGTAAGTGGGACTCGAGCGGCTTCACTGTTCCTCTGCTCGGGGTAATTCTTTCCTTGAGTCGGAGCTTTCGGTTCTGTAGGTGAGGCTGTTCTAATTGGTTTGGAGCACGGAGGCCGCCACGTGCCTCGCCGTCGAGCTGTTGCACGAGCAAGCTTGCAAGTTTGGGCACAAACGGCCAATCTTAATAAAAAAAAAAGAAAAATGACACGGGGTGGGGGGGGGGGTGCAGTCGTGCAGATGTTGCTACGGTAACGGCGGTGAGCGAGGAAGACGACGTTCGGTGCATTCAAATGCATCCTCTCTCTCTCTCTCTCACTGTTGATCCCATGTCATACCCAATTACCACCACAGTGCAGGGGGAAAGGGGGGGGGGAGCGAGGGGGATGCGGGGGGTGAGGGTGAGGGGGGTACCGTGAATACAGAGAGAGAAAAGAGGAGCATTCCGCTGTCTGCTTGAACCTTTCTGAGCAGAGGTAAACACCCACGCCTGTCATTACACGTTCACAAGGGGGAAGGTTGTGGCAAAAAAAAAAAGAAAAGAAAAAAAATAATATCTCTCTCATCTGCAGCTTCAAGAGAACGCTCGCGAGGCAGGTGAACGTTTCCGTGTGTGACAACTTCTCCGTGAAAATGTAGAAGTGTGTGGACTAGAGATCGAGCTCAGCGCACACAGTCGTCCCTGCACTATATAAAGCTGGGGGAAGTTTATTTTTGCGGGTGTGTTGTACAATAAGTAATGTGCATGCATTGAAAGTGGGTTTTTTTCTGTCCTTTTTCGTTCACATATCTTTCTCTTTATGAAATTCCACCCAGAAATGGATATATTGGTGTATTATAGTTCATAAAATAGTTTTGGCCCTCATATCCCTAAGTTACGTTAACATTGTACGTGATCCGGGAAACATGGAGACGTCAATGCAACAAAGTCAGACGGGGGAAAAAACGGTCACACTTGAAAACAAGGCAGCATTTGCTTTAATTAGGGGAGAAAAACTGAAATGTTGGTAATGATCCCTCATTGCACAGGAGAAAACAACTACTTTAGGTGCACCAGGTCAAAGCTAATGCAGGAGGTTGCTTTGTAAATTGTGATGGTTGCGCAATAATAACACTATTATGAATAGGAATAGTTATTAATGCTTTAATAATTACTATTTATTGTCCGCCTTTTCATTTTAGGGATTTTCGCCTTTTCACGGTTCTCTGCCAGTCAGGATCAGATTATGTCATTTAGTAAATGTAAACACAATAAATACTGAAAAAAGAGACTAGGCTTCATTTTGAAAACAGCCTTCTAAAAAGATAGCGCTTCAAGATTTCAGGTCAACGCCATCTGCTTTCTTTTCTGGGGGTTTCAAATGGAAACGCCCACTCAGCTCTTAGCAAAAAGCAGGTTACCAAAGTCCGTTTATTAATATGATTATTAGTTATGGAAATAACTGAAATGGTTGGTTTTGATTTCTGAAGTTTTTGATGTATGTATACGGCCCTTGTTATTGCAAAAAACACCAGTTGACGGTCTACCACTGCCTCTATTGGGTTTTTTTCAGTTATTGTGTGACTTTTGGATCTGAACATACCTGGTGTCCACAGCAGTACATCACTTAGCTTCCATGGAAGGAGAAACCTACTTCAGGTCACGTGGGAAAAGATTTCAGGAGGACTTGGGAAAATTGCATTCAGACGCTAAGACGTACATCCTTCGACAAATTCCTAATGTTTGGCTTTGAATACATAAGGAAGACAACTGTGAAACTACAGATAAAAATCTAAAAAAGAAATACTTATAATAATTGACCCACCCTTTAAGTTATAATGCAGGTGTTGTTTTACGGCCCCCGTCACCTCAGTTTATACCAGGCTTCAGCGATGTCCACATGTTCAAGTGTCCATGAGCAAGTCACTGAAGCAGAAATGGCTGATGTTTGGCTCATTGCCTGACATGCTAGCTTGCTATCATTGGTGTGTGGATGAGTAGCTGAAACACTTTGTACAGCGCTTTAAATAAAAGTGTTTAGTGTATAAGATGCACACATGTAACACATGCTGCACTAACAACACATTCTCATACCAACTCTTCACATACCGACGCTTGGTCGGACCCTTTAGCATCACTTTCACCAAAACATTGAGAGATACTTCAAGGTTGGGCTAAAAATGAGCATGTAATCTAAGTACAATGTAAACAGCGTAACATAAGTATGGAAAGCAAATCACAAATGTATCTATCGAACTTTGGGACATGAACACTGGTCTCCAGGTTTAAAGTCCTGTGTTTGTTTGACCATCCCACCGTGTGGCTTTTTTTGGTGTTTATACAACATCATCACATTCCCAGAGCATTTTCTCTGAGCTTTTCAATAATGACGCATATGGATTTACCGGGTAGTGACCTTTAAAGCCCTGTGCGTCTCATATAGACGCTAAAAGTGTACGATGTGCGTCGTTATCAGACGACAAAGTGTCGGTATAAAAACCTAAATTTGAAGCACCATAAGATGAAATGCTGGGACAGAATTATTCAAGAATTTTGAAAAACATTACAATTTGCTGTTTTTTTTCTGTAATAATTGCTTATTTTTTCCTCAAGGCAATTTGTCTCAACGCCCATTTGAGATAAGACACACAAATACACGACACGTACCCACACACACACACACACACACACACACACACACACACACACACACACACACACACACACACACACACACACACACACATCTACACGCACACACACCTGCCACAAGGGAAATCAATGACTCTTTCTGTTATCTCTTCCCTCCATCAGATTATCAGAAACACTGACATCTATTAGCCCGACACTCCATCTGCTCAGCACTTGTGTCTGCGTGTGTGTGTGTGTGTGGCGCTCGGCAGAGGCCTCCCTCACTACATTGCTCTTCCGATTAAAGACTTCCACCTCTCTAATGCCATTAGACGGATGAAAAAAGCAGAGAAGGCCGTTGAGGGGATGAGGGAAAAGAAGAAAAACGGGACAGAGAGAGAGCGGCCTGCTTAACCTCTGCCGTCTGACGGAGCGGGCGAACGTGCGGCGAGAGAACGATTTAATCCCCCTGTAGTGGCCCGGATTAGTCCTGCGATTTATCACTGCCTCGCTCTTTTTCTCTGGGCCTCGCTGTCGTTTTCATTCCCCTCTCATCCCTTTCTTCATTCCCCCTTTCTCTCTCGGTAATGCGTCTGGTACTGAGTGGCTTAATGCTGTTTAATGTGGTGACTTCCCTTTATCTGCCCATTGTCATTACTCTCTCTTAGGGACAAAGGGCTGCTGTAGCGAAGCTTCCGTTGAGCTAAAATGGTACTGTCTAAATAAATAAATGTCCATGAGCAGTGAGCACTTGTGCCAAAATGATGTTGAAATAGCCATATTAAAAAAACACATGGGAACCCCGGATTGTAACTTTAAAGAGATACTTTGGCAGTTTAGGAATTATACCTATAAGCGTTCTTTTCCAAGAGTGGGATGAGTAGATACCACTTAATCTCACGTCTGTGCGTTCAGAATAGAGCTGGAGTCAGGATGTGTTTAGCCTAGCTTAGCATAAGGACAGGAAGCAAAACACCTACCAACAACATTAAAGCCTACCATTTGATACAATGTGTCACATTGACATGGTCTTTTTGCTTCGCTAAGCTAACCACGTCCTTAACTGATTTTGTGCAGCAAGCGACGGTGTTAGGGTGTGGTGGTCTCTGTGCAGCTATGATGGTACCAGTCCTATCATTTGGCTGTTGTCAGCCCAGAAATAAATAGTTCCGGCACGTTATTTGCCCGGTAAGCACATTTGTTATTGTCAACATTTTAGCATGCTAAGAGGAGCATTTAGCTCAACGCACATGCATGCTAAGTACATCTCAAAGTTCCATTAGTATTTCTTTAGACTTGTAGCCTTGTTAACCAACACATCATTAAGGCTTGCAGAATCAGTAATCTCTTTTAAATCACTTCTTAAAACACATTTTTATAGATTGGCTTTTATGTGATGTCGTCGTTTTATTGGTTCATTTTCATTTGGTCTTGGTATTTTATCTTATATTTGTTTACTATATTTTACCATTATCACTTGATTTTATTTATTTCATTATTTTATTTATTTTATTTATTTTATTTATTTTATTTATTTTATTTATTTTATTTTTTATTTATTTCATTTATTTTATTTATTTATTTGATTGTCACTTGTTATTTCATTTTGTTTCTTATGCACTGTCTTGCTGGCTGGTCTGTCAAAGCACTTTGTAAACCTTGTTTTTAAAAGGTGCTATATAAATAAAAGTTATTATATCGTCAAATACAGACGAAGCTTGCTTCAACTTATGACGCTCTAGGTACCCTTCTCGTGTCAGTTTTGGGCTGTCATGTTACACAGTGTCTTTCAAAATATATTGCTGTGTTTATAGGAAACGTACAGTTTCAGCTCGTTACATGATCACTGTCTCTTTTCAAAATAAATTCAAATTTCAACGTAGGTTTACTTACTTTTCAGTTTTACTTACGCAACAAAAGTACTTGGTTTGGCTTTGGAAAAGATCTTCACTGGCATTGGTTTAGTAGGGAAGTTATGTAACCTAACTACATTAAAATAAATCATCATTGACTTGGTTTCACATGGGACATGAGGAGCAGTCTTCTGGGTGAAAGTCCTGTGTTTGTTTGACCCGTCTCACCTCCCCTCCCACTCAACCTACCAAGACGTTCTCCCTCTTTCTACTGCATCAGTTGCGTCGACCCTCTAATAATGAAGCAAAAGGGTTTACATTGGAGTCATTTGAAAGCCTGTCGGCCCCGTAAAGGGTGCGTCGGTATCAGACGCTGAGGGTCGCTCACCAAGCGTCGGTAATAACGAGTTGGAAGTGAGAATGGGTCATGTTCATACACAAACATGAGATTGCATGAGAAAGGTCCTCCATGTGGACCATGAGGGACAAATGTGTCAATTTGGCTTAACCTGTTATTGTAGCTCACTTCGTGGATACCAGTGACATGCATCATTCCCTCAGAGCTGTCAGAATTTGATCTGCTGCATCAGAGATGACATGTGTGACAGACAGATGAATGAACGGAGACCGATCCTCAGCCCACCTTGCTTGTTAAATTTTAACAAACTGACTACCATTCACCTGCTGTCAAAATGTGTTGCTCTCACTGCCGCTGTCAGGTGGCTCACACTAAATGGCATCCACCTTGTTAGGCCCAAGAATTCTGATTTGTTGACTCCTTTTTAAATGGGGTTTGGAAAAGTAAAGGTGGAATTGAAATATGTACTGTCCACCAGCCTTTTTATAACAGGACAATCTGTCTCTGCTGAGGATTTCTGGGTTATGGGATGATTCCCACTGGGGCTACATTTAGCACAACAGAGCTTCTTTTTTCTTTTTCTTTTTTTTACAGTGTATGCAATTTAGTCAATACTTTAGTTTTAAGTGGAGGTTTTTTATAATTGTTGAGTACATTTCAATATTTTTTTAGTGTAAGATATTGAAATACAGTTTCAGATTTTTGATTCATTAATTTATTTACTCATTAGCAGTAATGAAAAGTGTTGCAATAGATAATGATAACTATAAGGAGACACTGGACAGAGCTCCCAAGCAGAATAGCAGCTCCTCAGCTTGGGGCTAAATCCTGATTTAACGTCTGTAGATATCGTTGGACATATACAAAGAAGATAGACCCCTTGTCTTTCTGTTGGTCCACCATTTTGTCATATTGGATGGACCTTGATGACTTTTCCTTCAGCAGGTCAAACGTTTAAATCTTATCCAGATGAACTTTCCAGCATCTGCAAGATTATGTGTGCAGACATTTCATGGTTCCACAACAATCAACTCTAATGGTTTCTTAGATCCACTGACTTTTCATCTAATTCCACAATGAGGTTGACATTTTTAATTTTGAGTGAACTGTCTCGACAATCCATCGATTTGATGGATTGCCGTGAAATTTGGTGAAGACCCTCATGTTCCCCTGAGGATGAATTGTATTACCATAGATAATTTAACACCATCATCAGGTCAAAATGTGCTGAATGCTTTTCATTGATGACCACCTGCAAATAACATTCCTATCAGCCTCAACTGTACTTTTTGTTTTGCAGTAAGTTGCAAATATTAGCATGCTAACATGCGTAACTAAATTGGTGAACATGGTAAACATCATAACTTCTCAGCACTAGCATGCTAGACTTGTAACTGTCAACAAGTTAGCGTGCTGACATTAACATTTATCCCATTAAATTGAAAAACTATTAGGGCCCTATTTAAATGAGCTAAAGTGCATGGAGCAAAACATTTTGCTTGCATTTGCTATAGTTAAACATTATCTGAGGCGCAAGGGGAATCAGGCTTTTGTTGGCCAATGGCACAATCGGTTTCTCCTGCCTCAAGATAGCAATGATGTGAAAATGACTACATCGTCAGTCTGAAACTAGCAATGACAGTTACGCTGTGCGTCGCTTTGCACCTTGTGAAAGGCCATTGGTCTTGTTTAAAACATTGTGCCAGAGAGAAGAAACAGAGGGATCCTATCCTTTTCTTTATTTATTCTATATTATCAATTGTTCCTCAGTAAGAGTCGTGGAATACTTAGTAACCTCCAAAAGGAATCCAATGTTTCATCATTACTTCAACTTTTAAAATGGGAATACATATATCCCTTCCTAAAGACGTAATTTCAAAGATTTTGTGTTTTTTCGCATGCGTGTGTGACTTGATCATATAGCTTTTCATAAAAGGATTTTTATGAAAGGCTTTGTGAAACTATGATGTCCTTTGATGTGTGTGTGTGTGTGTGTGTGTGTGTGTGTGTGTGTGTGTGTGTGTGTGTGTGTGTGCGTAGGAGTGTAAGTGTGTACGTGCCAGTATCTTTACAGCTACTGGCACGATCAGATAACATAGAGATCATCTTAAAAGAGCAGAGAGGAAAGGTGATAATGACTGTGGGAAACCAACTCGGTTCATGCCTGCTATGATGACCCATACACCCCTCATTATAGAGCAACCTCTTACTTTGAGTTGCATCATGCCATTATATGTGTGTGCATGTGGGTGTACAGGTCGATCTGTGTGAAAGAGAGATTCAACACCTCGTTGATTAAAAGAAAAAAGAAGAATGTGTCATTTTTTTTAGATAAAGCCTGTTCTACATGTTGTAGGTCCATTTGTGAATTGAAGACTGAAACAGGTGTTTCACTGTTAGTGGGGCTGATTTAGAGTAGAATTCCTACTGACTAAAGACTAAATGGACTTTTTACTGTTTTTATTCTGCATTATCTACAATGCTCCCCGGGCGCTTCATTGCAGCCCACTGCTCCTCTGGGATGGGTTAAATGCAGAGAAATAATTTCCCCATTGTGGGACTAATAAAGGCTTCATTATTATTATTATTATTATTATATTATTATTATTATTAATACTCACAAATATGATATGATGGTAGGCATGAACAATAGGGATACCACAAATGGAGACACTGATACCACAGTAAAGCTAAACCCTGTGATCAATTAAAGTTGTCAGAATCTTCTGTTGAACATCTTATTCAAACATTGCAAGGTGAAACTCAACACCTGACCAGTGTCAAAACCAAGAGAGGCCAATATTTTACACCATATGGTTTACCGACACAGGTATCATCATTTATTGTGCCTGATTATATCTGATGCTGCATTGATATCGTGACGATGTTACCATCGTTACGAGATTGTACTCATAGAGTTCACATTGACTTGTAGTAGTATTTCGACCGGGAAACTCTTTTCTGAATGCTATGATATATCTGACGTTTTTTTAATGACGTTTGGACTCATGACTCAAGCTTGTAAAGTGCAAACTCCCAAAGATGCAGATTCAACTTTTGACCGTGCGGATGTGTACAGAGCTTGTCTGACATCTCCATCACTTTTCTGTTGCACCCATTGGTCAGTTGATTGATGGTGACCTCAAATAATTCCCAGCACAGCTTCACTCACAGCCCAGTATCATTGCAACGTAAATGCAAAAATGAAATGCCATCCGTTGGTTTCGTGTACTGTTTTTTTGTGTCGCTCAGGATAAAAAAACTCCATTGGAAAGTCAATAAGTTGCCTTTTTCGTGGTGGACACAGGATTTAAATGCATCCATGTGACTAAGAAACAATTAAAGCAACTCATGTAGTATTTAAAATCCAAAAAGACCACTTGGTGGGTTGTAGAGTAGGTGAATGGGTCCAACAAACACTGGGCTTTCAAACACGAGACTTGTGTTTGACACTTTGTTGTGGTTGTATGGTTGCGTTTGTGTTGCCTAAACCTAATGTTCCTGACAGTTTTCCTAAACCTAATTATGTGGTTTGTTTTGTTGCCTTTACTTAACTGTAGTTATTTTAACACTGACGTGTTTCCAAAAAGGTACTAAGTGGTTTGTTTCCTAAACTTTTTGTTTTTAACGTAATGTCATCCAAGAAAAGAAATTACCAAGCGACACGAAAAATACGGACAATTCATGTCTCTGCACACAATCCCAATAGATTGCATTTTATGACTATTTCATGAACTGCCGTGAGACTGTGTTGAATCATAATAAAACCACCAGTGTGGGTGTGCAGTAGAACACAGCAGCAAAGATATAAACATAATTAAACCAGTAATTTGTGGATTTATTCATTCTTAAAACTCAACTTTATCAAACATGCCGAATGCAGCGTTAAAAGTTGGTGTAGTGTCAGTATTATATGGTGCGCTATGTAATGTTGGTAACTGCTTTGCTCTGTCAGTCTGAATGCCCCCTTTTGATTACAAATACATGTCTGAACACCAGAGGAGATACTGTGCGTTTGGGAAAGAGGGACGTGGACTCTTTACTCATGCGCCGTGATGCTTGGATTGCCGGCAGATCAATAGAAGACGAGTCTCGGCTCTACATAAAATGAAGGTATAAAAACACTTGCACTCTCCTGACAGAGGCTTTATCAGAATGCTCCACAGATGTAACGCTGCTGTCTTTCTGTCCTGCAGATATGCCTCAGGAATTCCTGTTATTTGTTTTGATGCTTTATGATGCTTCAAGGCAACGCGGACAACACAATCCATATGTCCGATCCCCATTATGGAGACTAACAAATGCTCAATGTCAAAAACTCTTTGGAATGGTCATCATTGTCCGTCTCGCCCCAGTAGGCACAGCCAAGTCCTTGACTTTTGCAATGTATCTGTCCGAGAGGCTCATGCTGTGAAGCCGTGACCCTGAGTCCACCGGGGACAGCTGATCACGACTGTGTGCACTTTACCCCTGTGAGTAGCACTCTCCTAAAGATGTTCTGACATGGTCTGATGATTCTGCGGGGCGGTTTAGACTGTCCGAACGGTAAGACTTTTGAAAAAGAAAAGAAAACTTGCAGCAATGTCGATGACTTCAGAGATGTTGCTGTCAGCTCTCGGGGCCTCACTTTTTACTGATCGACTATCCATAAAAACACTGTGAAAGACTTTCCATATGGTCACTAAATCTTCTCTTGAATGAGAAAAAAAAAGGCCCTCGAGAACGGTTACTGAAAAACAACGGAAGGTGAAACCGAAATTAAGAAGCGAAGAGCAACATTAAAAGACTGAGAATGAATATGGGTTTGATAGCGAAGACCCTGGATTGAAAAACTGCATAAGAGCTGCAAAAACATCCAAGTAAAAAGATTACATAAGCTGCAACTCTCATTATGAACACAGGATCTGAGATTTGATGCCCACAGTTTTAATGATGTTACCTTTGACCCTTAAATGTGTACTTAGCTCCTCCCCTCCTTCCTTTTAATGAGAGCTCTATAAAATGTGTAAATGTAACCCAGAACTAACTCGGAGTCAATGCAGCACGTTGCCTATTACACATGTGGAGCCATTAGGGACTAGTTTAACACATTTCATGATGTTTCTCAGCCAGCAGAAGGTGCCAAGGTGGTCTAATGTCATACCTGTTGCTAACAGCAACCACACAGATGTATTAGACTAAGTGTCGAGCCAGAGCCTTGACATCTCCAGACATGAATTATTTTGAAATAGTGATGTCGGGCGCTGCAGGTGGGAGATGAACAGGTTTTGATAGCTGGAACGAACATGCAGTATATTTCATCCTCACAATATATTAGATTTTTCTCTTCATATCATTTGATTCTTTGAATGGAATGTGTTTAAATGTCATTGCATTGAGTCGTTCTTATTCGGTGGTGCTCCCATAGCAGCTGAGAATGTGTAGCCTTTGATGTGATATGTTGTTACATACATGGTCATTCTGGGACAAAAAAAATATACATTTTTGAGGACATGACATATTGAGAGGACAAAGAGGCGCAATGTTGCTAACATCTCCATATTGAACCGATTAGCAGAGGTTAACACCAATTATTTTATTTGCTTAACATGCTTAATTGGAAAAAGTGAGTTTCTTTAACTAGGTTTAAGGGATTTAAAGACTATAGGGTTTACTATTACTCTTACAATTGAGGAATGTAATTTGGGTCAACCCAAATGACAATAAAATACATCTCACCTTCTGTTTACAAATTTGTGTTTCTCACAAATTGAAACCCGATTTCCCTTCAACACTGTTTTTGCCATAAAGAAGAGAAAGCTCTAACTTGTATAGTCCATATTTCACTCTGGTTTTAGCTCTGGCCTTGTCTCCACAAAGAGAACTGTGCCTTTCGCTGCTAAAGGCTCGTTGTTGACTTTGTCTGTTTGGCTGGACAGGTAGTGCACAGTTAGTTTATCAGAGCTGTCTTGCTGAAAAACAGCTTGGATGATGAGAGGGATGAGAGTGAGCCAAAACAATTAAGTTGCGGGCTGTAAAACCAAAGCAATTAGATGGAAAACTCTAAAACGTTCCATTGAGCTGAGGGGAATTCTGCGGTTTGGTGCAAATTCTCCCTTTCCCATTACACATGCTGATTTCACATATTAATATGAATTAGCTGTTGAAAATGATTGATTAGTGTTGCTTTTAAGTGTATGGGTCCAGTCAATTTGTCCCATGTGCAACAAATAACACACAATTAGCAGCAACGTTCTCTTAAATTTCTCTTAATTTTTAAAAAAAACAAATGAATGGAGTGCGGCTCCAGATGCACCAAATGTTCTCAACCAAGCAGATGTGCTGAGTGATGAACCCCACATCATAAATTGGAGGCGTGTGGCCCCTCTATGTTGCTCAGTTAAAAAAATGTAAACCTAATGTTTCCCTGAGTTGAACAAACAATTTGTGGACTGTGACAACAAGATGTGTTTCTCTTGTCTTGGTAAGAGTGCTCTCAACCACTCTTTACCTGAAAAAAAAGTAAATCGTAAATAAGAAATAAAATGATCGAATCCCTGATAATGAACTGCATGGGGCCCAATGTTGCAATCTTGCAATTAATATTTATATGAATTTATATTTTAATTCTCACTTACTTTGGAAAGCATGTATATGTTATGTGTATTGTCAGGAAAACCCCCACTTATTATTCTATAAGATGAAATTGAGCGGCTGGGTCAAATTTAACGAGAGCATAGTGGAATATAGTCTCTGCTTACCTGCACCCTCTAAAATCCATTATTAACAAGGAACCAGGAACCAAAACATCTACTGATTTGGTACCAGCCAGCCTCATGCTCCCTCAAACTGCCCCCCGGACATGTCATTATTTACCCAATTATAACAAGACTGCATTTTTTTATTTTTTTTACAATGCTATATCCACAGCTTTCGAAACCAAGCCCTGTTTAATGATGTATGACAGCATGTCTGTTTTCCTCCCCCCTATGGTCCCCTGATTGGCAGACAAGCAATTGAAGACAACACCAAGAGGACAAACACTCCCGCTTATCTTTTTCAGTCAATTCACAGTTTGTATTTGGACATTTTCTTTCCCACACAAATCCCCCCCCTCCCAAAAAGTATTTATATCCTGATGTATTTGTGGGTGTGACACATCAGGTGTGGTTCAGAGAAAGGTTTACATGTGATCGAACTTAAGTGCAGAGCATGAGTCCTGTTGTAGGTGGTCACACTGAGGAATGGCTTGGATAACAGACACACACACACACACACACACACACACACACACACACACACACACACACACACACACACACACACACACACACACACACACACACACACACACACACACACATTGCTTTGGGCATTGATGAATATTTCAGATTTTGCCTTGATCTAGTCAAACAGTTAATCATGTAAGGCTTTACTTTGTTAAAATGCCATTTCAGGCAAATATGCAAAATTATGTTTCTGGAATAAAAGAGCCCCTCTGGGAAGAATGGCGGTGCGATTTCCACTCTGGCCTTCTAAATTTGTGTGGGCTGGCTTAATTGGGGCTAAGTCTTATCAAAACCTTGTAGTATTTTTCTAGCCTAACTAGAGGTTGCCATGGCGACGTGCCAGTAGGTAACAGAGGTCTTCAACACAATTGGAGAAATAAGAAAAATATCTTACAAGCTGGAGACACAGGGCCGACTTCCAAAAGCGGCTAATGAGCATCTGAGTCTGTTTCGTTAACATGTGAAAGACAGATTATATAAAACCGCACAGCCTAAGGGCTATAAATGCCAATGCTTCCAAACACACTTTTGTTTATCTGTTAGTCTCTTCTCTAATAATAGAAAACATGTGCCAATTGACCAAAAGTAATACAAAAGTCACACCTTACCCCCAAGATGCATCGTGTATAAATATGCCTTTATTGTGAAATAGCACCTGGACATCCTGTTTGAACATCAAAACCAGAGTTTTGAGCAGAATAATTGCCTCTATACTGGTAGTTTCTCATTTTAAAGCTGCAGCTAGATGTGAACTCTTCCATTAGTCTGCCGCAGATTTCCACAACTAAGCCTGTCGCATAATCCAGCAAAACTCAACAGATATTTGTTTAGCTTCAACACATGTTGGAGAATGCAATTTTCTCTTCGAGAACTTCATTGAGTCAGAAGTATTGGATTTTGACTCAGAGGCTCAGAGTTATCAAACATCATATTGCACTTTGTGGTGAGATCTTGCAGCACATATCGGAACAGCCACTGTGGAGCTGTAAATAAATCTGAGCATTAACAGTACATCGTTTTGATCCATGTATTTGTGCACAGTGGATCAGCCAACAGCCAAAATGTAACTTTCATTGTTGAGAGTCAATTGTCCAGTCCACTGGTGAATTATTGAACATGTCATCAGGTATGCAACATAAGCAGCTTATGAGGTGAATCCATTGAAATATCTGATCATTACTGCTTTCACCCATAAGGTCCACTGCTGTCATGGAGGTAAGAAGGCAGCCTAGAGAGGGATTAGTGAATTCTGGAAAATTATGTAGATCAATATTAAAGTATTAGCTATAATTTCTACTCCCTGAAACCAAACATTATTGAAAAGTGCAACAACAAAAAAGTCACAAAAATGGGTTTACATTTTAGCAAGAATATTTCCAGCAGTAGAAAATGTTTGAAAAATGTAAAAAAAAACAGCAGCAAATGGGTTGTTGTGTCAATCCCCCGGGAATCAAAGAGTAAAGACACTATTGGAACAACACGTTTGTTTCTTATTCAGCAGTCCTTAAGGGAGTAAAAGTAATAGCCGCAATAGATCAGAATGCAATATAGCAACAAGAGATTTTGTTTGAGGAAGTGGCTCGACTATTCTGTATTCGTAGTACTTTAGGCATCACTGGCTTCACTTGCATATTAGCCTCCAATGCTCCAAAACGGAATGAACCCCATGTAACATACAGTCAAGCAATGTCTGATTGAAGACAAGTGGCCTCTTTGTCACAAAAACAACTAACTGCACTGAGTATGCAACGCATTTGTCCTGGCTGTCTGATGATGGATGTTTTAAAGAAAAGCTGAGCCCTCAGAGAGGCTCCACAGTGGATGCCTGCACACGGGGTGAGATCATGTGGGAACGATAGATGGCAGCCTTGCCCTCGGTTTACACACACACACAAACATCACGCCACGTCTTACAGCACACTGAGCCGCATGGTTCTTTCATAGAGCTATAATTATTATTTTTTTACCAGAAACATTCAGGTTTTGAATATCCAAATAAACAGTTGAAACCTGGACAAAGAGGGATAAGAGAATATTTGAAAAGGAATTAAAATAGATTAACCTCAAGAAAGAAATGAGGATTCCTCCAAAGCTGATTAACAGAAGTTATTATCCATCCAAAACTACCGAGACATGCATACTACTGCCAGGCAACCTGGAGGCAACAGGCAGGTGATTAATCCGACAAGGTTAAATTCCATAAAGACGTGACTTAGAATGAAACCTTGACTTGTAACTATGAGTCGATCTATTTTGAATTGTATTTTTCTTAAGCAAGCAATAGCTTTGTTATGTAAAACGGGTGCAGCAGGATGATGTGGAGGTGAAGAGGAGATAGGAGAGGAGAAAGCTGTAGGAAAGAAATGAGAGGAAGGTAGGGGAAATGTAAAGAGGTGAGCGGTAGAGGTGTAAAGGAGGGGGGAGAAGGGGCAGAAGAAAAAGGAAATGCAGAGGAGTATGAAGGAGGCGCAGAAAAGAAGAAAAGAAGTGTCAAGATGAGTAAACAGGAAAGGGGTTGCAAAAACAGAGAAGGAGAGGAAATGTGGTAAGAAAGGAATGAAGGTGATGAGGAGGAGGAGGAGAGCAACAGAAGGTTGTGAAAAGAAAGACGCAGGTGCAGAGGAAGAAACAGAAGTACACAAGGGAGGTGCGGACAACAGGAAAGGCATTATGTAATAGAAGAGAGGGCAGGAGGAGCAGAAGGAGGACAAGGACGTGCTGATGAAAAGAGGTTCAGAATAGAAGTAAGTTAGATGGAAAAATGGGAGAAAGAGAGGAGGAGATGAAAACAAAAATGAAAGAAAAGGAGCTGCAGAAGAAAACAAAATGAGTGTAGAAGAGAGGAAAGGAGGTGAAGAGAACGGAACAGAAGTGCAACAGAAAGGAAGAATAGACTAACAGAAATACAGGAGATGCAGAAGATAAGGAAAATAGGTGCAAAGAAAAAGGAGGTGCAGAGGAATGAATAGAAAATGCAAGTATGTCTTAGTAGGGCAGGAGGCATAGGGGAAGAAAGAAGAAGGTGCGAATATGAGAAGAAAGATGCGAGAAAAAACAGGCAGGAGACGGAGAAGTAAAGGAAGGATGTGCAAATAAAGAGAGGAGGTGGAGGTGCAGAGGGGAGCAGAGCAGATGCCAGCTATACAGCAGTGCTCCACTAATCTGTGTCTGTCATGCTCCGCATATGAAACACCAAGTGATGACCGCTGTGATTCACTGCTGCTGGCTACACTGTTGGCCACTGTGCGTGTGTGTGTGTGTGTGTGTGTGTGTGTGTGTGTGTGTGTGTGTGTGTGTGTGTGTGTGTGTGTGTGTGTGTGTGTGCGTGCGTGTGACTTTCCATTCAGTGCGGAGGGCTCCTTTTAATCGCAGATTCGCTTTGACATGATTCATGACGACCTGCCTCCAGGGGGGCACAAGGGATACACACACACACACACACACACACACACACACACACACACACACACACACACACACACACACACACACACACACACACACACACACACACACACACACACACACACTCACAAACACTTTAAATGCTTGTGAGTCCGCAAAATGAGATTAGAATTTTACATAAAATTTGAATCCTGCAGGAATCCAACGTTGCTCGGGGTCCATGGGCATGCACACACACACACACACACACACACACACACACACACACACACACACACACACACACACACACACACACACACACACACACACACACACACACAAAAAAATGTCTCCTCCTTGTGTAAATCAAATACAGCCACTCATGCACAGGTGTGTATGTGTGTGTGAGGCATGTGTGTCTGTGTTGCTTTGTGTCTATGGTTTAATAAAGTGCACAACAATACACACACGGATGCAAAATGTGTGTGTATATATTGGGGGGAAACACAGTGCTGTCATCTCACATCTACATCCACAGCAGCGGACCCCGAGCCACCCAACCAAGTAGCCGCTAATGGAGGCTTGACTGACAGGTAGGGACACGTGGACTATCCCTGTGACTCACTCCTCCAAAGCTGTGTGTGTGTGTGTGTGTGTGTGTGTGTGTGTGTGTGTGTGTGTGTGTGTGTGTGTGTGTGTGTGTGTGTGTGTGTGTGTGTGTGTGTGTGTGTGTGCACGACCCTTTGTCTAATGGAGGCAGTGGTAGCAGATAGAGAGATAAGGAAAGACGAGACGCATCAGTGGAGGAACGAGCAGGGTTTTATGCACTTTGATGTAAATAAACATATAAAGGAAAGAAATTATTATTATTTAAAAATTGTACATCATTTCCAAGTAGAGGATGATTTCACATTCTCAATGGCAGGAAAATATTACAATGTATGAAGAAAATGGAGGTGCAAATTGAATATCAGATTTTTTGAAAGACATTTTCCTTGTAAATAACAAAGCCAGATCCGAGTGTGACTGTCTTTTGTGCATGCTGTAAAGAAGCTCAAGGCTTCAAAGTGCTGCCCTCACAGGTTTCTGAGCCTACTACATGACATAGATAAAGTAATCAATACCAATGAGTTGGTGAAAACATTTAAAGAGTTTAGAGTGTTTTTATGATTTGCAGCAGAAACTAAAGCAATGAGAAAATGCACTCAGTAGATTGCAGAGCCAGGTGTGTCTGCGACCACTGCTGCTATGTCTGTTTAAATGAATACAAACTACAATTGTCTTACCTTGGCATGCAAATCTTACTCAATAATAAATAAAATATTTATTTTCAAAAAGTGTGCATCACCGCAACCACGAGAGGTCCTTGTGCATACACTCATAAATGTGAACATGTCAGGCTAGTATGTGAGATCAGCTGCGGACAGACATCACCCACACGACTGAGTGCATGATCCCCTCCAGATGTATTAACAAAATGAAGGAAGAAAGAGAAGACTCACCGGGTAAGGCAGCATCTGCTAAGTTCATAGTTTAATTTTATAGCTACATTTAACTAAAGTATACATAACAGTGCTCCAGCCTGTGTAACGCCCCCAATTTTCATAATTTTCATTTCATACTTCATCAGGTAGATTTACGTCATTAAATAACTGGCTGTGTGAGGCAGGAATGGTTTTGTTCTCTCAGGTGCTTCTTGCAGGAATCCATGCAATTAATCAAACCTCCAAAGTGATGTGGGTGCGATTTGGCCAAAAATGTGTGAATCAATAAATAGCAGGACCAGGCGGTCAGAGTAGACAAGCTTTGTGTGCTAATAGTCTCATCACACATTTTTGACTTGTAGTAAAAAAAGCACAGGTGTTACTGATAACACATAACTTGGTGACAAGAACTTCAGAAGTTCCCTCTCACTAATACAAACACAGTATTTGACTCTATAGTTAGCAGTGATTTTGGACACTAATAAATCACCATCATAGAACTGCATTGTGAGATTGCTGGCAGAAAGTAGACATTGACACTTCTCATTTTGTTCCAGTTATTTTAAGGGCACTATCCAGACCATAAACTTGACATAAAATAGCAAACAGTAATACAGGCACAATGTGGTAATGGAAGTGATTTTCCCGGAACAGCTGGTGTCTTGATGAACACTCTTAATCATGATGGGGGTAAATCAGCACTGAATCTAAAGCTGGGTCCCAGTCCAGCGGCTGCATCCTTCGGAGGGTGCATTTGTAGACCGATTGCGTCACAGCGGCCGCGACGGGGCCGACACATGCAGCCTACTTTTCCCAGATTCGGAGGATACAACTGATGGATCCTTCACGGCCCAAGTGTGGAACATGGCGACTAGTGGACCAGCAACGGGAGAATTCACATTTAAATATAATTATTGTGTTTTAACTCACGTGAATATTTACAGATACAAGTGTTAAAACTAAAAACAAAGGGACCTGATCAGATCACACTTATGTTAAATTGATCGGTTAATTTACGTGACACTATTAACAAACAAACCAACGCTAACCAGCCGCTGCGCACAAACCAGCCGCTGCGCTATTTACAGCAGCTCGTCCATTTTTAATATTTTAACTTTTTTAATACTCTTTTATGACAACCGCAGCTGGTTGCTAGGAGACGGGAGCGGCAAAAGGGTGGGGGCGCGAAAAGCTGGTGACGCGAACAGGAAATCATTTGTGGGACCGCTCGGTCCAGCCTTCACGGTATTCAAAGGACCCGGCCCACGTAGACCGCGAAGGCTGGGTCCTCCGAAGGCTGCAGCCGCTGGATTGGGACACAGAATCTGCTGTTGCTGTTTGCAGGCAGTAGAGGGCATGGTGCATTTGTGGCCACGGCCTAATTAATGATAATGTCACATAAGGTGTTTCCAATCAGCTACCAGGTCAAAAGCACTTGCTGTCACACCAGGACTGAAATCTGCCCAGAGACAGAAGTCAGACAGCAAAAACAGCACTAGTGAAGTCATTTTCTCCATGCTGCCTTTCAGAGGCAGCCATCTTTTATTTAGCAGACAAGAGCTGTGATGTTGGGTTTTGTATTGAAGTGGAGAAGAGAAGCCCCTTCGTCTGATGCAGAGGAAGACATCTTCGGGCTGAGACAGTCGGTAAGAGTCCACAAACGCAACAGTGGGTAAGAAACCGTAGAGATAAGAGAAAATGGACAATTCTGCATAAAAAAGGGGAATGTTTGCGGTTTGTTTGGATCATTTGTCAACCAGCTTAATCATAATGCATGGTATACAATAACAGCTAAGTAATATAAAGCATAACTTGCTAGGAAATATTATGTGTTTAGATGTCAGTTAAGTGCAGTGAACTCAATGCTCTACGTCCCTAAAGTGATGGAAATGGCAGAAATGAAGGGATCTTTATTGTCTGTACTCTGCGGTTCTGCTACACAAACAACAACCTCACTGGCAGGGTTGTCTGTGCCCTCTGTGTATGTGTGTGTGTGTGTGTGTTTGTTTTTGTGTGTGTGTGTGTGTGTGTGTGTGTGTGTGTGTGTGTGTGTGTGTGTGTGTGTGTGTGTGTGTGTGTGTGTGTGTGTGTGTGTGTTGCCTGGTGTGATCTGACCAAGTCCAGCTCGTGGTTACAGCTTTGAAGAGCAGTCTAATAATGCATCCTCTTGTTTTGGGCCTCGCAGCTGCTGTTGTGTTTGCGTTGGCAGTCATCGTAGGTTGAGGACGGACGTGGAGCCGCGAGGTTCCCAGTGTCCCAATGTCACAAAGTTGGTGTGCTTTCTGAGTGTGTGTGTGTGTGTTTTTGAAACCTCTGCCTCCAATTGCTGGATGGTCGGTGATGGTGTTGGCAGAAGGGTATGGCGGCTATGTTAAGGCTTAGAATTTGAGTTTTTTTTCCCTGTGAGCTTAAAGTAAAAGTTGAAAAGTTGTTGTTTTTTTGGGCATTTTCTCAGACTTCCAAAATCCTGTGGCCTCTCTTTTGAAAATCATTCACAGTGCTGAACTTGCTACAGTCTGTCTTTCCTTCCATCTTTCCCTCCTCTCAACCATTTCTTGCACTAATTTGGGGGTCACTCTGGTGTAAATGAGAGCATTGTTCCAGAAGGGGAAGGCTGGCTTTGCAGAGAGGATTATCTGTTGGAGTTGAGCTGTGGGATTCAGTTCCTTCTGGATTATGAGCCGGTCAGCGAGCTGCAACGCTAAGCTTGTTATTATTGTTTTGGGAGAAGGAGACAGAGTTCTGAGGGGAAAAAGCAGAGGGGAGAAGGAAATGAGGAGGATATAAGGTGGGAGGGGCAAAGAGGGAGGACAAGTAGAAAAATGGAAGGAGAACGTGTTTAAAAATAGTGTAAAAGACCAGGGCAAATATTTAATGATTTACTGTATTTGGAAGGAAGGACAAAGATGAGTAACAGCAGAGGGATAGAAAATCACTGTATCTGCAGAAACCGTCGTCAGACGCAGGTTTTAATGGGGAGGAGCACAAAGTGCTTAGACGTGCTTTTTCCACAAGCAAAACTGGGCTAAGAAACCTGAGGAAAAAGCTCAGTTCTGACCTACTGAGCGGTGGACAGCCGTGGACAGACGCACAGTCAGTCAGACGAGAACATGTCTCCACGACGGGTGAAGAGATACTGGACCCTGCAATCTTTCTTTTTCCAAACAACAGTCATGTGTGACTTTTCAGAAAATACTTTTCAGGACCAAACAATTGCAGCTCCCGATATTGACCGTCTCTAAATATAGCAGTACCTTCTAGATATTGCATGGCAGTGGTACAGTGGTTGTCACTGTCTTGTCATACATTTTTCTGGATGGTTATTTTGTTTCCCTTGAGTCTGATACACTGGCTCTAAAGCAGGTACTGATACTGGCAGGTGACCAGGGCATGGAGAGAACGGATAACCATACACTGGGTGAATTTCTATGAAATAATTTATACGCCACTCGCTCTGAAATGATCAAAGGAGCTGAATTCTAAAATGAAATCATTAATATAGCAACAAGCAACTATTTGCTATGTAAGGATATGGTGATGTAATGAGCAGAAAACATTCACTTTCCCACTGTGTGTGTTTTTACACAGCGTGCTTTAGTGCATGTGAGATTCTCTGATGTGCCCCGCGGGTTAGCTGACGGCCTCTGCTCTGCACTGCGTTAATACGGTGTTACCGCTATCAACGACGTACCGACCCACGATGTCTCAGCAGAAGTGTAGCACACACACTCTGGTAGCTCTGACGGCACTGTTGCCGTTGTTTGCACTGTTTGTGCTGCTAGCACCGTTAGGTTCTAGCCGCCAGCTCAGCTGTCTCCATGTTGAGAGCTATGTCTTATTTAACGGCCTTTTGGAATCATGTCAAGTCAAACGGTATGTCACTTTGTCCAAAATTTCATTTTCAAAAGTTGATTTAGCTCTTCGACCTGTTGCACTTAAAAGGAGCTTCTTGCAGTTCAGTAATGATATGTTCCTGCCGATGATGTTAACGAATGTTGACGGTTCTTTGAAGGAAAACGGCGACAGATTTATGGACTAAATGCATCCACACTCCACCTGAAAATGGACAAGAAGCAGTAGTAAAGCTGCCGGGCCAAACCACAAAAAACATGAAGAAGAGTTTGTTGAATTACCAGAGTTTGTTGTTAATAATAATAATTCTTATAATTATAGATTATAGGAGGAGAAGAAGAAACAAATATTGAAAAATATTTCAAAGCAAAATGATTTAATGTAATTTATGTGCACTTCATGGTTTGCTGCCTGACTGGACTGCTGGCTGATTCCTCTTCCCATCTCCCATCTCCTCTGCCTGTCAGCGTTTTGACTGGGGCTGCTTCAGGTACTGTACTCTGCTGACACTGATGGTTGCACCGTGCACATCCCAGGCACTCAGGCTGAAAACTCAACCTGGCATTTTCCTGGAGCTGGATTGGAGACGGGGGAGACGGAGCACTCTCGCACTGACAGCCAGGTCCAGAGCTTTACTCATGACACAGTCATATCAAGGAAAAACCAGTGGCTGTGAAAATCCTGAGGATCTGATGCCACTTGAAAACAATTACCTCAGAATGTATTCTCGGTCTGCCCTCTAAAACCACCATCTAGCACCAGAGAGTATGCTGATTTTCATTCACACCAATAAGAATACCTTACTTTCTGGTTAAAGGTGTGTGAAATCATCCAGCTGGATGGCTGGAATGAAAGCCTGTAGGCTGTTTGATGGCATGGAATAACCACGAGGAAACATTCTTTCAGATAACTAAATTTTATTTTAGTATTCCGTTTGATTCACAACTTTCTCTGTAACTAAAGAGTGACTAAACTAGGGAAGACAGACAATTGATTTGTCTCGGCTTTTGGGATTCTCCCCTACTTTCTGTTCAAACCATCGCTTAGGTTTGTAAAATACTGTGTTACCTTGTAGTCTTTTGGGTGCACATATCTGCTGGTTTGACAAGTACCTCAAACCAAAACGTATTGTTTCGCCCGGGGTCCCCCTGTTGCTATATTTTGCCCAATAGGAAGATTTGTATGAGACATCTGTCCACTTTTGTCTCCTTTTTCCCTCTTCTCTTTTCCACCTTTTTTAGTCAGCCCATCCCCGATGTTCAGCTCTATAACGTCTGACTGGGCCCTGTCCTCACCTCACCTTACATCTTCTCTCTTCTCATGTTCCACACTTCTATTCCCCCCGTCTTCCTCTCTTGTGTTCTTCCTTCTCCAGCCCACCGTCTCTCTGGTGTTAATCACAGCATCTCTGTCTCGCCACAGGGGAAATCTCCATCGCTACTCCTCACTTCATCTGGAATTAATGCAGGAATGTCGGAAAAGGGTAGTAGATCCTGAGCTGCCAGGAATAGATGGTGAGGTCACTTTGATAGGATGCAGAGTTGTACGATACTCTGAAGAAAAGAATACCCATTATCTGATGACATAGTGTGTACATAAAGTTGCTTGTTTCTTGTATTTTTTTTTCTTCCGCTGGTAGGCATTCGCATTCTAGTAGGGACTGAAAAAAGGAAGTTACGGTGGGAAAAGGAGGGATGAAAGCATAGGAAATGAGTTTGAAAGTGGAAAGGAAGGGTTGAATGAGTGAAGGGAAAGCGGTGAAATGTAATGTAAAAGGATGGCCGAGGTAGATTAAGGTTGAAAATGAAAGTTTAATGGTTCCAACTGAAAAAACTGCTCGAGTGGGAGCTCCCAGCCATCAAGCCCTTTCACTGAACCTTTTGCTTGTGGGTGAGGAATTATCTTTATAATATATTTATATATATATATATATATATATATTATATTATATAATTATCTTTATAATATATTTTATATATATATATATATATATATATATATATATATATTATTATTATAATATATGTTCAATTGTAGCTCATGTCCATAAAGCTACTACAAGGCATTTTCATTTTGTGTTGATTTTGGTGGTCCCTGTGGAAAAGTAGTGTTTCAGAACAACAGATTTGCTTTTTAAAACCTGTCATTTGACCGTAGCAGGTCTGAAAGTCTGCCCCACTCAGTTCTGGTTCTGGTTCTCACGTGCCTACTTTTCCTCCAGTCAGCCTAGCAATACAGCCAGTGGGGAACGGAGGAGGGTGGAGATGACGCTGCTGCGGTTCCGACTGCAAGCCGAATCCAGGTCCGTCTGTGATGGGCTAGTTGCTGCTGAAGGCTCCGATGGAGTCTGAGCTGAAGGAGTTTCTGGCGATTTTTGTCTGATTTTACTCTGAATCTGACCTGGTGACACCAACAACAAGCATTAAGAATAACTATGTAGAAACTGCCAATCTTCTAACTGACGGTCTCCTTTACTTATAAAGGTCATTTAGAGGCTCTAGTATTAAATTAAGACTTATTCATAACCAGTTAAAAGTTCCCCACAGTAACATTAAATATATGAAAGAAAAATCCCTTCAAATCCTTATAAATGCTCATGTCCAGCAAGAGTTGATAAAAGTGACAAAGTGGACTGCATTTACATAGCCCTTTTCTACCTTAATAGATGAAGCGCCTAAAAGTTTTTCCTCTCTTTCACCCATTCACATACTCATTTGGACGTGTGAGCAGGAGCCGGGAATCAAACTGCCGAACCTAAAATGAATAGATGACCTGCACTATCTCCTGAACCAAGACTGTCCCAATATGATTTTAATTTCCTGACCCTAAAGCTGTGTGGTTGCCATGTGCTTAAATGTGTGTTTTTCAGAGTGGGGAAGGAGTCTAGCTTGAATCATGTGACCATAGTCTTACTTCAAGTTCTCTATTGTTTCTCTTTTGCCGGCTGGGAGCTGCACAATAGTTCATACTTTCTCTAAAATCAACTGTAAAAGCACAAAAGTTGCTTTCTTCTCGAGGGTCTCCTCATTAGCTCCTTCATTATTGCCTCTCTTTTGATTTATCGTTTTCTTGCTTGCTTGGCCACTTGCTTTGGGATAGTGACATCCATGACATACTTCAATACATAGTAATGTAATCATCCAATCACATTGTGTAGGCTACAGTACTTTTAAGGTGTTGACACCAAAAAAACAAAATCCTCCAAAAAACCTCCTAAATTTACGCCAAAAGTGAGTTGCAAACCTCTTTTACTGCTTTTGAGCTTTTTGTTCTCTCATATGCATGTCCACAGAATTAAACCTGAATACAGGGAAGTTGTTTGAGTGAACAAAATATAGCAAGTAGTAAGTAACTCCCTGCAGACTGGATGTATAAAAAGTTAGTTTGTACCTGTTCATCTTTTACGGTGTATTGATATCGGCGTACAACAGAAGTAAGCTGAGCTGCAGTTGTCTACATTGAAATCAATAACATGGGAATATGGTTTGATGTAGGTTTTCAACTAGTGAAGTTTGAGCCCAGGGATGGAGTATGTACTATATTCAAATATTTATCAGCTGTTGAATTGAGTCGTTGCTGCCCTGACAGCTTTCTTTAGCACAGCTTTGAGGTTTTGAATTTTGATCGCAAAAAGAAACCGAGACAGAACCAACCAGTGATACAGACAAAAGAAGGAGGGAGACGAGGGCAGTCTGCTTCCCTGGGTCAGGACTCTTGTATAAGGATGACATCTCTCCTCACCGTTGATTTGGATGGACACGTGTCAATCAAAGTTGTTTCAGCTGCTCAAGGTGTCTAGAATTTTGCTTCATCATGCCTCAACACAACCCATGTACAATTGAAGTCGAGCCCAAATCCTATCCCGTATAACAACGCTATTACTCTCTGTACGGTAAATATAAAGTTACCATAAGCAGTTTATTAGTTTAGCTTAGCTTAAAGCCTTTAAACTGGGTGGAACAGATAGCCTTTCTCCATTTGAAGCTGACAAAATAGGCCTATCGGCACCAATACATTTCTTGTTTGTTTTATCTGTACAAAAACCAAGTGAACAGTGCAGAAAATGCCAGTTTGCCGTTGTGTGTTCGGGTGGAGGGGCTTATGTGCCAGACAATTTGTTGGCTTGGATGAGTTGCCAGGCAACCAGCAGCAACTCCAGAAAGTTCCTGGTCCCAGCCAAGAGTTGGCTGGGCACATAAGCCACTGTAAATGGATTATTTGTTGTGTTCTTTTTTTTTTTTACCCCTTTTTTAGGGTTTGGTACAGCTTAAACAAATAAGATCCATCATATAAGTGTTAATTATTGAGCTCTAGTGTTGTCAGTAGCCAAATTTCGATACCTTCGGACAAAGTCAGACTGGCTGTTGACCCCTGGTCACAGCCTCTATCCTAGCCGCTAACCAGCTGCTTGCAGTATCTTCATATTTACCGTCGGACACTAGAGTGGCATCAATCGTGTCATCTGGCAAGAAATTGAAAAGTCTAATTGCGTTCCCCAAAATAAAACTACTCCTTCACCTCGGGGGTTGAATCGACTGTACAGTCTGGCAGAATAAATTAAGCATATGTCCATAGAGTCCAAACAAAGAGTGGAACAAAGTGAACCGTGGTATATTAGGATTCTGCTGATGCTGCAGCCTGTGCAGTTTTGTTGCAGGCTGAAAGCTTAAGGGCCTCGCTCGCCTCACAGCCTGTCTGCAGCCCCAGCTGGCCAGAACTGAGCCTGACCCACATCATCAGAAACACTGGATGAATAATGAATGCACGGACAGCCAACTAGCCATCCGCAGAGATGGATGGAGCCCGTCAAAGCTGCCTGTCAGCCAGTCAGTCCGCGTGGCATCTGGCCACCGACTCAACAAGCGAGCCTGTTGGTCAGAAATCCAGTCAGTCAGCCAGCCATACAGCCTTGATTTGAGCCAGCCAGTAACACACCGCCTTCCACCTAATCAGCTAGCCAACCAGCCACACAGCCAGCCCAGCAGTCATGCCCCCACTTGTTTTCCAGAGTCCCACCGTGACCCCCAGTCATCTTCCCTTCACTTTTTTTTTCTCCTCCCTGTCCTCCCTCACTTGTGTGCATTGTTCCTCCCCATCCATCTCTCCGCTCGCCCTCCCCTTCCTCCTCTTCCTCATGTGTAAAAAGGGCAGGCCTGTCAGAATAGTTTAGCCACAAAGCGTTGTTTTCTCTGAGGCACAAACGGGGTCAACTGACCCCGACTGTGTATTTACTGTTTGGAAGGAGAAGGGGGAGATTCATAGCAGAAAGATCCAACGGTAGCTGTGTTTGACAATTCCAATTTTTCTTGAACCACACAGTTCAAGTTGTAATGTAGAAATATAATCACAGACAGAAACAAGCAGAAAATGACTGAAAATGTTATAATTGAATAAAAGGTGAAGAAAAAAACCTGTCTACTGTAAATCTGTGTTGACTCACTATGAAGTCTTTGTATTTTATTGCCATCCTTCAGTCATTGTTTTCAACATTAGTTACAAGCTGTCTCCAGCAGTGCGGGTAACAGTTTCCTAAAATACAGTCAAACAGACTTGGTCTACTGGATTTGAACAGGAAAATGTCACACTTTACAAAAGGACAAATAATGAAGGAAACAAAAATGATATGTATGTAAAATATCCATGCATATCATTATTTAAAGCCTAAAGGGCGCCTCTGAGATGCGGTCATGCTAGCTGCTCTGTGAGGCTGAGCTAAATGCTAACGTCGGCATGGCAACCTTGTGACGGCCCCTGCCTAGCTTACAAATGTACAAGTGTGGTATTGCCAGTTATTTGTCCCAGTGAACTGCTTCCGTGGAGCATTTGACACATTCGGAGGGTTTAACATTACAACATAACATTTCAGCATTACGGAAAAGTTGTCTCCACTTTGAGGCACCATAAAACGGGATCTGGCCTAAAGAGCCAATCTCTATGTTTCTTTGTTGTGAAAAAACAAGCACATCAATGTACAAAATCCTCCGCACTATGATGTGTCACATGAAGGAAGAATAGCAGCTGTCATATCACTCAAGTGTCAGAAGACTTTCCTCAAGTTGGAGCACTGCTCTGGGTGATGGCTTTAAAGTTCTTGCGTCACAATTCCGGACAATGTTGTTACAAGACCGCGGTGAAATTCTCTGTACGTCCAATGTGCAATTGATTCTGTGCACCGGGCCGTGCCTGGGTGCTAACCCAAGCGCAAGTCAAGCACGTCCTGGTTAAATTGCATAAGAGGCTGAGCTGCCTTTTGGGCAAATTAAGCCCCTCGGTCGCCCTGCTGCCGAACGGCCCCCATCCTGCGCTGCCTTGTTCACACTGTACCCTCCCTGTGTCTCTCCTCTCGCTCTGTCTCCCGCCCTCCTTCCCTAATGCTCCCCCCGTCCCCTCCGTCCTCGTACCGTATGTACCCACATAGCGGAGCTGAGCCAAGCAGAGCTGGCCAGGCCCGCCTGCTTGCCGTGATAGTAACGGCTTTAATAAAAACACCGTTTGGGGGATGAGAATTGAATTTCATACTTGGACGCCCCGACACTACATGTGTTTCTTTTTAATAAAGAAAGGAGAGCGAGCAGAGTGAGGGAGAGAGAGAGAGAGAGAGAGAGAGCAGAGCGGTGCGGAGCCACTCGGCCAAAAGGAGATAGGCCGAGGCTTTTCTCATTTCTCCTCACATTCTTGCTTCCTTAAGCTCAGCTGTGTGCTTGCTGTTCCATTGGGGGAGCCAGAGGGGACATCTGGCTTGTCAATCAGAGCACTTCCACACCTTTACAAGATAAGGTTGAGTGTTCACAGTTTGTTTCCTCTCTTCCACTGGCTCTTATTCCTCGCCAGAATGAGTCACGAAGACATTTATAATCAGCAAATGCCTTCTTTGTGGCTCTCCATCACCGATATTGCACATTATTCAGTCAACTTGTTTCCAGCTGCATTTTGATTTGACAGTTCTGGTTTGTTTACTTGTAGGAAAAACTCTGTCGTCTACAGATGTATGCAGCACTGTGTCGCAGCACAGAAAAAAGTGTCGCCTTCGGAAACTCACAGGAGTAGAGGTGGGAATTGGAAATGACTTTGGGAATATGAATACTTTTTTGTTCTGCTCAGTTAAAATATGTGGCTCATGGTCACATAGTTTATTCAATCTTTTTCCAAGCTTAGCTAAAGCATCGCCATTCAAATGCATCTCAGTGCCCACATCAGAAGTGATCAAATGAAATTTTCAATACAAAGTGGCAACTTGGTGTCTCTTTAGATCTGAATTTTGTCTTTTGCCGGTTCGAACATTTTGTTCGTTTCAGTTAAAAACGAGGCCTTTTATATAAGAGCAGTTATCACATCGTGCTTTGTTGTTGTAGCTTTCACGGCTTGTGAGTGATGTGGGCTGCAATGCAAAAATGACCTATTTGCTTAGTGATACTGATGATTCAGTTTAGTCACAACAGCTTGAGGATTCACTGTTAAAGATGGATTTGTTCATGTGCTGAATACCTCTTTTGCAGTAGATGACATAACTGTGATCTCTGGGAAATTGTGTGCAAAAGAAACTGGAAACGCTGCTTAGCAACAAAGATGCAGAAAAATTGATGATTCAGATTACCACTTCAATTTACACAGTTTAAAATGTGTGTAGTGCACATAAGAGGAACAACTTCAAAATCCTTTACATTTTTGGTTTGTGTTTGTACTGCTTGGAAGTAAATTTATAGAGGCAAGAGTTCTGTGAATACAGTCTTGTGACTATCTGCAGCCATGAAGAACGCACATAACATCTGTCATATCGGGTGGGGAAAAGAGGCAATTGTTCCAATAAACAAAAACAAAAAATTGATTTGTCTCCTTGTCATTTCCATCCCAAGATGTGTGAAAAATCCATTTCCCACCGTGTCTGATGGGATAACTACATGTCAAAAAATGTTCAGGGGCTCCACGGATGCTGCCGTCGACTGTGGCTGTAGTGTTACAGTAAAAGGCTGAGGCTGCAAGCTTGTATTTGTAAGGACGCAATTTCAACGACGCAGCAAAACACCAAATTATTGATTGCTCGGAGAAGTCACATGAAACCTTATCAAGACGTTAGAAAAGACGCCAGCAGTACGTGGAGCTCAATGATCTCAGTTTGCCTTCATTTTTGATAAGTGTATGAACTGATTAACTATTTGCCCTCCCTCAACAAGGAAAATGAGTCAGAGATCCAATCTGAATAAACTTGATTTCTTTAGCATATCTGACCTGAGCTCCCTGCACCGCAGTGCTGTCGGGGCCTCTGACATGCAGGTCGAGAAGCATAGGCTCAGGCTGTTATTCCTGCAGGAGCTGCCCTCCCAAACCCAAATGAGGCACAAAGAAAACAAAGCACTACAAGACAAGACATAGTATTTAATAAAATGCCTGGAGGCTTTCCCAACCATCTGCAGAGACTCAACAACAAGTAGTGCAATTTCTGTCAGAAGAACACACACTTGTACATGCATACACCAAGAACGATTGCTGGAAGCTCTTTTTTTTGGAGATTGTGTCCAGTCACTCTGCACAATACATCATAGATGGAAGACGAGGGGAATAACTTTGTTTTGGGATGAAGAATACTGTGTAGGAAGAAAGAGGAGAAGAAGAGGGAAATGGAGAGAATTATTCAAGAACAAAAGTGGACACAAAACAAATGGACAAAGGCTGACACAATCTTCTTGCTTGGATAAAAGCATCTGTCAACACTCCATGATCTGCTACATTTCTATGTAAATACATTTCTGTTACCCTTCTTTGTTGTGCCAAATAAAGTTGTGATCAAGCTTATTGCCAAATTGTGAGCAGTCTTGGGCAGAGGGACAATATTTAGTAACATTTTACAGTAATGTAATCTATTTTTTTAATCGGCTATGAGTAAGGGACTATAATTTGTTATTTAGTAGATACCAGAGGTTTGGCCTTGAGTCACATGACTTGAACTTGAATGAGACTAGAGTCACAATTTTGATGACTTTAAGCTTAAAAAAGAAGACTTTAAACTAAACTTAAACCACACTGTCTTGTTTTCCATTCCTACATTAAATAAAATCACAATGAGAAGGAGTAAAGTGCTGCAGAGACCCTCTGCCTCTCTTTTCTTATTGTTCCTGGGCATCAACCTCTGTAAGGTAGTGACCAGGTGCCAGATCGCGAGCACACATCCAAGAAGAACCTACGAAAATGGCGGACTACGGGGCTGGCTCGCACCCTTACCCTTGTTGAGCTGGGGAAGGAGGGGCCAACGATGAACGGCAACTGACAAATCCTACTCATTGTGCCTATGAAGTAATGTAGTTACTTTTTCAATTGATAACATGTAATTAGTAACTGATTACATTTTTAAAGTTACTTGCCCAACACTGATCAAGAGAGGGTTTAAACACCCGGTGTTGGTCAGTTACCTAGTAACATGTTGCAGTAATGTGATTACTTTGCTTGCCATTTGGAAGCTGAATAATTGTTTTCAATATTGATTACAATTTGAAATCCAGTGACAAAAAATACCAGTAATCCCTGTTATTTCAGTATTATGGGTGGTTGGCTTGTTTGCGGTTTCTTAGACTCAGTATAAATCCTTTCATTTCATATTGGTTAAGTGGACAGACCAGTCCAGTACATGGTAGCTTGGTACAGGAGCAGATGGTGAGGTGGGGTGAGACGGCTAGCTCCGCCGAACAAAGAGAAATACTCAGAAGTCTTAATATTCTCTATCTTCTGCACTGCTACAGTAGCTAACCACTGGTGAGGCTACATTCAGGACTCACTGGGGTTTTTTCACAGTTGGAAAGCTGCCTATGCGGCCATTGGGGCTATTAGGTAGCTGTGGGTACCTCCTCAACATAGGCCGCTTGTTAAACCACACATCTCTTTTTCTATTTCTACATGTCTTAAGTACACAAGATGTGAAGTGTTTGTGTGGAGGCTTTGGAGTTGTTGGAAAACACGTTTGACAGAGCAACATTATTCTAATGCAGAGTGTAACAAGAGCTGTTACTTCTGCTGGTGAATATCAGGTTATGAAAGTAATGAAACAACCTTTTTCATGTATTACGCTGTTATTTTGACAGAGGGAGTGACTCACTTATTGTTTGAAGTTTATTTGGATGTTTACAGAAAAAAAGGGGAATGGCATGGGTGGAATGATATCCTAATTTTTAAACTTAAAAACTTGACCAGACTGTGTAAACCTTATTCTGTTTCCTTAGTTTTTACACCATTAAAGTATATTTTTCATACTTAAAGAATAGGGGTTGGTACAGATCAACTAGCAATACATGGTTGTAGATAAATACAGGTTAAATATAAAAATAAAAACCCAAAAGCAAAAGGAACAAAACAGTGGTACCATGAATACTCATTGGCATCATATTGACTGTAACACATACAGGAGCAGGTGACAAAAGAAGATAGTTCTGAGAGGAGGGGACGTAAAAGAGAGATGACTGAAGTGTGTGTTTGTGCGTGTTTCAGTGTAAGCTGATTCTGGGTAGCAGGTTGTCATGAAAGCAGGCAGGCCTCAGAAGAAAATGGCTGTGTTGTCTCCCATCTCATGTGAAATGTGGCGCAGGACGACAGTTTTTGAAGTTGCGTGTCGTCTCAGGCAGGAGAGAAACTCTGAGCAGATGCGTGCATTCACACACACACACACACACACACACACACACACACACACACACACACACACACACACACACACACACACACACACACACACACACACTCATGTAGACAGTCCTTTTCAACGCTGACCAAGCTATCATGGGAAGAAAATGGATGAAATGTGGCATGATTTTGAGGATAGAAAAAAAAAAAAAAAAAACTACCTGGTTGAAGAGGCAGATGAGAGGCGGAAGAGAGGTGGAGAAAGGGAAAAAAAGATTAGGAGCTAGAAACAAGAGTGAGCGATTGTGAAAAGAGAGGAGGAAAAAGGAAACTGGTGACAAATTGCCAATGCTCCCTAGCAGCTCTGACTGACAGGCCAATCATCTTGCAAGCACATCTTGAGGCGAAGCCCGGCTGACTGTTATTAATTGAAATGTGATTGGGGGATGGGGGGTGAGGGGGTGGAGGCACAGAGGAGGTTGCCACGATGCTCACATCTAATCCACATCATAGCAATTAATAACGCATTCACTCCTCTTCTCTCCACTCCACTCTCATCACCATTGATATGTCCAATGGTGACTAGAAATTAGAAAAGGGGGAGAGAAATAATTGAAAAGGGATAATTCTGAAATGGGAGCTCCGGGCAAATGATGGAATTGGGAAAGGGGATTAATTTGTGCAACAATTCAGAGGGCTGCCCAGAAGGGGATTTTTTTTTTTTTTTTTTTATTCCCCGAGAGATTTTGTAATGGCCAAAATCTCTCTACTCGCTTTCATTCATGTCCAGAACAAAGTAGAGTGAGAATAAGAGAGGATGGAATAGCAAAGAGAGAGAGAGAGGGAGAGAGAGAGAGAGAGTTTCCACAGGTTCATTAACTTCCTTCCTTCATCAAACTTTAAATAGGCAGGTAGTGTTGGCAGAAGTACTTATCCAGCTAAAGTCAGCTCCAGGCCACAAAGTAAAGTTCAGGTCATTGCACTCCTATTCCTGGATGTTTCTGCTCATTTTTTAAATCTTTTTCTTAAATTATTCTCTGTCTCCTGCAAAAAACATAGAAAATGTAATAGGCTCAAGGATGACAATCACTAGCGATGTTATTTTTTTTATTTTTTCAAATCTGTTGACGTATGTGAAGTTGACGGAGCCTATTCATTTTCAATGGAGAGAAAGAGATCTCGCCAAGCATTGTGTGATGGATACGGCTCAGCAAGTTGACTGACAATTCTCCGTATCTGAATTTGCAGCGTCCTGACTCGACCTCAGCGTTTATTCGTCTGTCTGTCCTATGCACAGCCGCAGGCTCGCCAGACTCACACCTTCAAATATCAAATATGAATCAGGATTCTACTACTGGATTGCTTATTTCTTGCCACAAATGTTTCCGAAACACAAAATGCGAAGGTTTGTGACCCGGCTGCCCCGCTCATCGGTCCAGATGGCCGGATTTAGTGTATCTCCAGCAATCTGCATTTTAGTTAGAGGAGGCAAGTGTGGATGGTTGAGCATACATAGCACAGGCCTTGCATGGTCTAAGGTTTAGGCTTCCTGGTAACAGCCAGGGAAAGTTGCCATGGTGTCCTGCCTCATGCCGTGAGTAATTAAGTTGTATGAGAATGTCATTTTTAAGAAATAGAGTTGAAGTGTTGAACTGGGAGTGTGGGCTTTTCTTTGCAATTTATTTAGTTTGAGCACAAAAGGAACCTGTAATCCAGCTGTAAATCAAGATTTTGAAGCACACATGGGCAGATTGTTTAAAACTAAACCTAAAAAAAACTGCCCATTTTACTGAGTAGCAGAGCTTCTTTTGCTTTGCTTGCAGCCTTCACAGTTGGACACATGTTCTTGGCCGTTTCTATCCTTAACATGAAAACTTGAGTATTGCAAAATCCATTGAATTTGACCTGGAGGACAAGAGTGGTCTTGATGGTTTAATTAAAATGAAGTTACTCACAATGCCATCGGTTTTATTGCAACTTTGTACAACTAGCCGTGAAAGCACATGTCCTGTTAGCCACACAAGTGTTCAGCTTCTTCTGCAATATCGGCTGCAGAGGAAAGGATACTGAATCTGTTTTGCGCTTTTAAATCTTGACTTGCAGATTGATTTTGTCTTGCGCTGCATTCTTCAAAATAACGGTGGTTGGATTTAGGCTCAAACCTTGGTTTGAAATTACACTTTGATATTCTCCCAAACGGCAAAGTCCTGAGCTGTGTTGTGTGGGCAGATCCATGTTTCGCTGGGCCTCATGCAGCAGCATTCACGTTAATACCTATAAATTTTCTGTTGAGAGGGGGAAAAAATGAAGCAACTCCAGACGCACCAAATGTTCTTAACCTTCCGCATGTGTTGTTACACAGGTGTGCTGAATGATTAATCCCATTAAAGTGGAGGCATGTGGCTGTTAGCGTAGGTAACACCCATTAAACATTGTATAAGGGAAGGTGTTGTGCCATGTGCAAGTACTCTGACACATACTCTGACGCCCAAGACTTGGAGAGCTGCCACCGAAAAAAAAGGCTGTAAGAAAAACTTAAACAGTAGTGGAACTGAGGAACTGTTAAATCAATTCAAACAACGAAAACAAACTGTGAATTTCCAGAGTCAGTGCTGGCGTTACAGGAAAATTTAAGTAGCAGTATGTAAGCCATTCAGAAGCTGAACAAACAAAATATCATCCAAGGGGTTTTTATAGTTTTCATGGGATCAATAACTGTAATCATCAACACATTCTCACCCCAGTGCGTCACATAACGCAGCTCGGTCAGTGGTAGAAACTTTCCAGCTTTCCCACCGCTCTAGCGTCAGTTTACAACGTTTCAGTGACGGAATACCCTTGTTACATGAACAGTGTCTTTTCAAAATAAACTTTCGTCTTCACAGAAAGTTTAGGTTTAGGCAACAAAACCCCTTAGTTAGGTTAATGAAAAGTGCGTGGTTGACGTTAACTTGACTGACAAATGACTTGCGTGACTACTAAGTTGGTAAATAGTCACCTGGACAAAAGTCCTGTGTTAGTTTCAGAAAAATTCTACATGCTCGGTGACGGTGCAACCTAAAAGAGCACACTAAAGGAAAATGCAGGTTGTATTCTGTCTTTCACCTTACTTTACATCTCCACTTCACACACAGCTTGATCTCTTTTCTCACAAATATCAGATATCCGTTAACAGATAATAAATATATATATATATATATATATATATATAATACTATTTTAATATATCATATGTATGTTTCTTTAGGCCTATACATCTTTGTATACTGTATTTGTACATCTGGCCCAAGGTGTGTTCTTTTCTGTTCTGTGCTCAGTGCACCCTTGAACACTACAGTCTAAAATCAGCTCACCATGAATATGGGAAAGCACAGTGGGACAAGCAGTGAGCAGTTGGAGGCTGCACGACAGGCTGGCCTTAAACCATCCAGAACTGGCAACTGCAAACTCAAAGCCTGTAGTTTATTGTCTTTTCTGTGTGAAAATTGGACCTTCACAGTGTAAACACAATCCAACATGACAATTCTGTTTTGGGCAGCACCTCCTCTTTATCAAATTCTATCCACAACTATTGGCAACTGAAGCAAAGGTCACCACCATTTTGGATATTCATGTGCGTTAATCTAGCAATTGAAATATTCATAAAAAGTATTTCAAATATCTTTTCAACACATTTTCAAACCTATCAGATTCAACAATTTTACGTTCATTTATGTTTGTGAGGAACGGTACGAATGTGAGTAACCTCGGCACGAGTAATATATTAGAAGTGTTTTTTCTTTGTCTCTTAGAAAACAAATCTCTTTGTAAGTTTTACCCTGACATTCCACCTCTCACTGAAAGCACTTGTGGGCGCACACACAGATTGCGAATGCCACCTCAATCGAATGACTCCTCTTTTGAGTGAGGTCTGCCATTGTAAGTGAAGCCACGTCATTGTGAACGTCCATAGTATGGTGTGAAAAGGCTCTGAAAGGATTTCAGCAGCACATAGAAAAGCCGTACAAACTTAAGGCCTCAGCTCATTCTGCACAACCTTGGCCCTTTGTATTCAGAAAGAAAAACGTACTCTGAGTTCCTCTGGGTCTGAATATCATTTGAAAATAAATTTCTTTAAAAGAAATGTGGGAGAGTACAATAAGTGAAAGAAAGTGGTGTAACTTAATGGGCAGGGTCAGGGTTTCAAAGTTTGATTCCGACTTTTGTAACCAAGTTGCTGTGTGTGTATATGTGGTTACCCAATCTGGATACCCATCAGGTATCTGCCTAACGTCCATTTATCCTCTTGGGGCAGCGACCAATATTTCGGCGGGGGACTTCATTGTAGCCAGACGATATCCAGATACAGATACACCGCAAAGACTTCCTCCTCCATGCGCAGGTCAGTGTTTACAGCCCGATTAGCAACTTGAGTTGCGAGAATGGAGCTGTAGTTGATAGATGACGACAATAACCGGAGTGTTTTTCACCAGTAGCCAGTTTACACCCAGTTAACAGTTTTATTTTTTAGCCAATAAAAAGCTTAATCGTCTCCAGCCGATGGCCAATGGGATCAGACGTCGCATTTAGCCAAAACATTCCACCTCTTTTGCTTGCAACACAAACTGTTTACCTGCATGCAGAGCCCGCTCAAAAGTGATTGGTCAATACTACTCGGATTACAAACCGAACACAGAATGATTAAGATACCGAAATCTTTAGGCATTCATATGTTGATATCTATTTATGGAGGTCAGTGAGAAATGAACATGGGTATACAATGATAAAAATCAGCATTGAATGAGTTTCTTCTATCATTGAGCTTTCTGCTAATACATTTCAGTGGGTGCAATCACATATTTATATCTACTGATCACCAAATAAACACACGTTATAAACTATAGTATAAATATTATAAAGTGCTTCTCCCCATTGCATAGTTCATAAATCCTGTTTAAAACGCTACTAATATGGGCTGAAAAGTATAATTTGCTTATTTGATTCGCGTATCTAATTCTGTAACGCGACTGTCAAATCATCTCTGTTGTCAACAAGGACAGAAAAACACTGACAGTATGTCAGATGGAGCAAAATGTGTCAAGGTCTCTAATGAAAAGGCGCTGTCTGCGACTGTTTGCCCCCCTGCAGGGGAAGACGTGCTTTTTAAAATGCAGGGCAGGGCGCCTGTCTCGGATTAATCACAGGGACCCACTGGAGGAAATCAATGAGCTAAATGCTAACACTTTGGCCGGGACACAGACGAACAAACTGGCCTGTTAGGAGAGGCCATAAGGGGACTCCTTCACTCCACACGGAGAGCTGTAACTGGCAAGCCTTCATCTGGATATTGGCATAACAGTCCGAGAGATCTTTTGGACGGTAATATATGTATAGGCTATAAATTGCACAGAATAACTGATTGATGTCTTCTAGGGTTGCTAGGGGCCACTGTAAGGACTGGAAAGACTTTCAAACTGGGATGATATAAAGCCACCTAACTCGTCCGGTATACCAAATCTTATCACGAAATGTCTCGCGTGACCCATAGAGACTAAAACACTGTAATGTTTTATTGTTGTTTGTTGGTAGTTCATGTTAATTGTATTTCTCAGGGTGCCGAAGGAAAAAGGGGCGGATAGCTCAAGAGAGGAAGAGAGTAAAAGGAGAAATGATAGAGCTGGAACTGGAAGCTCAGTGTGCATTCATTATTTACTTATAAAACCCAGTTCGGCAAACCTATGAAGAACCGGTTTCATTACTAATGCTATGTAAGTTGGGTTTAGCGCTGTGACGCTGTCCTTTTGAATAACGCAGGTTTGAATAAAATCAATCCGGTACAAGCTTGTGCTCCAGACAGGACTGTCAAAAACTGGAAATCGACCCATCCCTAATCTTGTCTTCCCTCTCATTTTTATTTTCTTCAGCTTGTCCAATTCTTCTTGTCCATTCACAGAGGAAATGGTGTAATGTTTTGCTACCTCTGAAACCACCATGCATACATCATCTCACACTCCAACATGCACACACATACATTGTATGTGTTTTATAGATGGACAGAAAATTGTCTGATCTCTAGCTTCCATTCAGAACACTTTAACTCACAACATCCATAATCATGTTCTTTCTCTCTTCTCCCTCTCATTTTTTTCATTTTTAAATTATATCCATAGCCTGTCATAAATAACATTATCCTGGATGTTTTAGGATTATGGTTGGATTTTCTTTCTTACTGTGTGACTGTAATGGTTGAAGCCATTCATCTCAGTTCCTCTCTTCAGTTCTTTCTCGCCCTCTCTTTATTCTTATTTCAGCTCAATTCTGCTTCACTGCTATGAGAGCAAAGACACCAGTGCTAGTACCTAGTAGCAAAGAGGTAATATTTCAAACCTATGTCCAATCTCAACTGAAAATGTATTAAAAGTAATAAAATATATATTTTAAATAAAATAATAGAAAAGCTTCTCTTGTGTTCCTTCTCAAACCTCTATTTTACCAGCCTCGGTTTCCTCTCCACCCCTCCTTCTATCTCCTTATCTCCTTTTCCTCCCTCAATCTCTTCTCAAAAGCTAGACAAAATATTTTTTTAATTTCAGTAAGTATTCCAAACTTAAGGGACAAACATGTCGTTTGTCATTGCCCTGCGAAATGAAAACCATCAAAAGACATCTGTCAGTGTCTTCCAAACCTGGAACAAAAATGATTGGTTTTCTGATCTTCCACTGCTACAGCTAAGTTTTTGTTTTTTTTAGGCCAAGTTGAGGGAAAGCTCATGATCTTCTCTAAACTAAGTGATGTTCAAGTGATGTTCAAAATCACTGAGCACTTTGGAATTAGCACTAATCAGCCATGGGCGACTACGGCTCATGGAGTGCTCGTTCCGCAATTGCAAGGTGGCCAGTTTTAATCCTGTCTTTTCCAAATGACAGGAAATTTCAATTCAAACCAAATATGTCAACTGAAAAACTAAAACTACTTTATTAAAGTAGTGATAATAGATTTTGGGCCACTTTGTGGGACTATAACAAACTGTAAACACATTACTGATTCCCCTTGTGGCTCTGTTTTGGTCTCCACCTCCTACTGAGGGGAATTATCTGGCTCTTCAGCCGCTAAATGCTCCACCTTGTTCACTAGCTTGTTGTTAACTTTGTCTGTCTGTACAACCCAGTTGCCAGACAAAAAAAGTTAAGATTGTGCAAACAATATGGATGTTTCTGAACCCCCCCCCCAAAAATGTTTCTTAAATAAGTTTCGTATCACGCTGGAATAAATGCACAATGAAATGTGGTTAACGGTGTGAAACGATTTTAGGCAACAAAACTACTTTAAGGTAAGAAAAAACCTGGTTTGTGTTCAAATAATAACGTAAAAACCGTAACAATGTTACTTCAGTAAATTTTGAAAAAAAACAATACACAACCACACTTTCTTAAGTTACATTACAGCGTCACATAAAATAAGGTCACGTAAAACCGCATCGGGTAAAACCGCATCACCTAAAACAACATAAGGTAAAACGCCACGTATAACAACTTTACATAAAAAGCTTAAAGTCAACATTTACTTTGGGTTTCAGACAGGACACAATCAGCAAATGAAAGTCCTGTGGACCACCTGCCCTAGACAACTTTACCGCTTATCATATTTAGTAAAATTTTTGGTATTATCCATTGTTAATATAGAAAAATATATTATAATATAGCAGCTCTAAGGTTAGGTAAGCTTGGTTAAAACAAACCAACGTCGGGAGTCATAATGCCTCGTTTGACTACAATTAGCTCCTACCTGCTCCCTACCAGGTTTAGTCACTCTACTTACGACTGTGCTTCAGAGAGTCACAAGTCATTATTCCAATTCAGGGGTTTCCATTACGACAAGAGGTCCTTATCAGGTAAAGGTACACATCGTTTTTGGCATTTGAGCAGACAACCAGAGCTTCTGTTTTTCTGGTGATGACATTCTCTGTAATGTCTTCTGCTGGATCTTTCTTTCTTTCCCATGAGTCTCCCTTTTCTTTTCTTTGTTGTATCTTGTGTCTCTTGCTTACATTTCTATTCATACCATTCTTTACACTTTCTTTTTCTCACTCCCCTGCACCTTCCCTTGCTCTTGCACTCTCCTTTTCCTCTCCACAGCGATCTCTTTTCACTCTCTCTTCCTCACTCTTTTCCCATCAGTTTGTTTCCAAAATAGCTCTGTGCTGCTTTCCCTCCTTTTATTTTGTCTCCTCTTCCACCTCTCTCTCTCTCTCTTTCCATCTGTCCTACAACCTGAGTCCCCTCCCTCCTCCTCTCTTTCGTATGTATCTCTTTCTTACTGATACCCTCTCCTTCTTCTACCTCTCCACCTCATCCCTCCATCTCCGGGTCTCACTAGTCGTTTGCGCCTCCTCGTGAGTGCTATTACAGCATCACTTTGCATTTAGATAACCATCGCCTCGCCACCCCAAATTGGTCCGGAGCAGGAGGAGGGGGGATAAAGAGAGAGGGAGAGGGAGAGGGAGAGGGGAGGAGGAGGAGGAGGAGGAGGAGGAGGAGGAGGAGGAGGAGGAGGAGGAGGAGGAGGAGGAGGAGGAGGAGGAGGAGGAGGCAATATTGCAGTTCAAGCCGAATCCTTCCCGGAGAAATAATTACAGATGTTGGAGCCCCTGCAGACGGTAACACACAGGGACATTTTAGGGGAAATACAGACCAGCAATTTCACCACTGGCAATTATGATCAACAGCATTTTTTCCATTACACTTTTATTTCACCGCTCCGCTGGTGTGTCGTCCGCACACATTTATTTTGTCCCCAGAATCCCTCCTATCCTCCAGCCCCACGGTCATGCCAAACACACATGCGTTATAATATCATGACAAAGGTTCCACTTTTCAGAGCCAAGGAACCGTAACGATGTGAGCAGGGAAACTTCCAGCTTCATCTCGTGTCGTCGGTGAAGGGGAGCTCGCGTTGTGTGGGGACCGTTCATGAGTCATTTTTTTACTGATACAGACCAAAGTACTGTTTATACTGCTGTTTGCTTGTGTACAAATTTGTATGGATACAGCACAAGCAACATAAGCGGCATCTACGTGCAGCTTACAGTTGCACTGCTATCACGGGATAAATTGAGGTTTCCAAATGAGCTGTTTATCCGAGCTCAAAATCAAGTGATCTGATGAAGTTTGTGTTTACACGCGCCACAGCGTGTAATTGGAATGAATGTCGAGAAAATGGTTTCAGACTTTCTGGGAGGCTTACTGGTCTTATTTACACTTGGTGAGCAGAGTAATGAGATTCAAATATTTCAGCGCAAGCACGGTCACAAAACCTGTTGTTTTATCCTGAATGATAAAACGTCGGGAGCATTGCAAATGGACTAATTAGCTTTTTTCTCTGGGGGGGCCTATATTAAGCGTTTTTATTTCTGGCGAGGCAATTCTTCCACATATTAAGACAAATAACAATAAACAGCAGCTCTTGATGATGCACCGTGCAGTCCCAGCTCCATGTTGTAAGGTAGTCCTGACTTTATGTGGCAACTGCAACATAAATTGTAGTGTCAAGGACTTGATGTAATTTCAATGTGTTTGACTAGGAAAAAGCTCAGGATTGCATTAAGGTATAGTGAAATATACACTGCATAAAAGAACAGAGCTTTAGAACAATGAACACATCAGCTGAAGGATATGCTTACAATGAAAACGCACTGTAATATACTAAAACCTTCGTGGAAATTTGTATAAAAGCAGGGATGATATAACCGCACAAGCATCGTGTGCGTGTGCGTGTGCGTGTGCGTGTGCGCGCACAAATGGCTGTGTGAAGGTCCATATCTGCCTCTGTTTTTGAATCCCTAATGGAGAACCCACATTCACACACATACACACACTGCCCTTTTGTTAGCCATCAGAATCAGCTGTGGCTGAGATGAAATGTAAATATTGACTGTAGAAACGAAGGTATGCATGCATTTCTTTGTGTGCGCGTGTGGAGCCTGTTTCAAGGCAACAGCAACTTGTAATTGTAGAAAAAGCATTTCAAAGGGTCTATTTGCTCTCCGTGGCTCCTAGTAAAACTAGAGAGAAGGTGAGCGTAATATGCAGTAACTTTCCAAAAAGACCAAATTAAATCAAATGAATAAATACATTTATATATCCAAATACGAAGCTTCACCTGCAGCCCTGCTTCACAAGACTCTCCGCCAAACAGCGAGTCCACAACAGGAGGCTTTTCAGCTGTGTTTCATAGTTGTTCCTCTCACATGCATCTGACAGAATACATACACTCCTATTATAATTAATCCAGATGTCTACACAGTTTCCGTCTATTTTAAGTTGTTTTTTTTCCTCCGTTTCATTTCCCGTTTCCTACCGACAGTCAATGATGGTTTCTTCTTACCATATGAACCCGATAACCAAGGTGTCTTTTTCCTAAACCTAACCAGACCTTAGCCTTAGTGGTGTCACGTCACTAAAAAGGTTTTATTTTTACAGTTTTAGAGGATACCGACAAATGATGCCTTCGGGTTAAAAAAGCTTGCATTTGTTGTTCTCTAGGGGAGTTACAAATGATGTATTTTGTTGTTTAATTGGGAGGACTAGCTGGCTATGCGCAACCGTCATATTTAATTTGCAGATTTATGCATGAAAATGTATAAAAGGTTAGCTCCATGTAAACTATGAAATTACTGCAACTTAACGGCACATAAACTCCAAAGCAAATCCAGCAGAAGTGCAAACGCAAAACATTCCCTTATAGGAAAATCTACAAGTTCTAAATTTAAATGGAAAAAGTATTTCAAAATAAAAGTCTCCTCTAGATCCAGATAAGATTTATAATTAACACCGTTCGCGATTAATCCCATCCACACTCCTTCACATATCAATTGAGATAATGATGAGCGGGTTAGGGTTAGGGTTAGATAAGGGAGCTAAGCTAAACATGAATGTGACAGCAAAGAGACAAAACTGCAACGGAGAAACCCTGCCAATGGTCCATTACAATAGAAGCCCATTTCCCTGAATGTGGTGAGAATGGAGACGGTTTGCATCGGTATGATGTTACACTTCATCATAACTTTACAGAAAAACACATTTTGTGGTTTAATCTCAATGACATGGTCACATTGTAAGGAGGTAAACTTGACACAAACTGTAGCGCTGCAGTCGGACAGCAGCTTTAGTCCGGCTCAGTTTCTCCGCGGCCTTGGAAGCAACATGAAACAAGAGCCAGTCACCTTGCTCTCCCTCTATCTGGCTGGCATTCATTGTCGCTCCTGCTTACACTTGTACAGTAGCATTAGCAGCCTCCACTGCTGTTCATCAGTGGCCAAGCTGTAATTACAGACGGATCCAGAGGAGACAAAAGGAGGACGCTCGAAAAGAAGTCTGGCCTTTTAGCCGTGTGTGTGTGTGTGTGTGTGTGTGTGTGTGTGTGTGTGTGTGTGAGGCTACACCTGTGCAGTGTGCGTAGGTGTGCATCACATGTGCGATAGAGATCAAGCAGAGACACAAAACAAGTGAAAAGAACTAAAGCCCAGTCGTCCTTTGAGCTGCTGTGCTCTCTCTCTTTCTCTTCATCCCTCTCTCTCTCTCTCTCTCTCTCTCTCTTCCTTCCCCTCCTGCTGGTATTCCTTTTTTCCCCATCTACTGCTCTTCACTCTCTCTCTGTAATTGCCGCTGCATTTGCTCTCAGAATTGGGTCTAACATCAGAGGGATCGCTCTGATTTTGTCACTGATCAAAAGCAGAAGAAATAACAGAAAGAATCGTGTAGGTGAAACAAAACGAACTTCAACATAGAAAAAAAAGAAAGGAGGGAATTTGCCTGATCTCAACAAATGTGTGCAGAGACCTCGGCTCTTAAGCACAAAAGTTAAGAGAGTTAATTTGATTTGTGTCTAAAAGCCAGAAAGAAAAGGACAAAAACACAGTTAAAAAAAAAAAAAGAAAAAAAAAGCCTAATTAGCTTCTTTTTCAGGCGTCTCTCTCTGTGGAGATTTTAATTATGATTTGGCATCAGCTGGCTTTTATTGGATGAAATGGACGTAGCTGATCAAGGCTCTGTTGGAAAGTGGAAGAGATGGAGGGAGATACAAGCAAAAATAAAAATGAAGGAGAGAGAGAGAGAGAGAGATTGCGGAGCTGATCAAACACATTTTCATTCACACCATGCTCGGCTTCATGCTGACGAGCCACGAACACCAAGACCCATGTCGGGAGCAGGACCCTTTTGCTTGTTGCAGCTAAAAATACAGAAGCCACAACATTGTTATATAAAAAAAATTCATTTTTCATGCGCTTCTCTCAATTATTGATATGTTTTGGAGGTGTTGTTCCACAGAATCTGAATTTTATGTTACAAAATACAATGGCATCTTTTTGTGTCTTCTTTTTTTTTTTAGTGCTTTCATATGGTGAATAAAGGCATCAACAAATGAGGAGCGCAGACATATTTAAAAAAGTACACTGTTGTACAACAACACGGAGGCTCCATAGTCTGCACCAAGACGGCAAACTTTAACAATCCTTTCAACCTTGACTAAGGCAGCGCAGAACAGATCTAATTCTTCTGTTCTTACCCTTCTTGATAGAAAGTACTAAAAATTGAAGCCAATGCTGAAGTGACTTAAACTTTCTCTAAAAAAATTCTCTAATGCCAATCAGGGGTGGGCTCTACTGGTTGCGAAAATAAGTTAGATTGGCAGTGGCAAGCCATTGTACCCTTTAGGCCACGAGTTATTTACTGGAGGAAGCTGTCTTTTTTTCCGTTCTGCTATGTATTCGTTATCTTAATTTCCATGAAAATGTGGGAGGTGATACCAATCATTTGCACCAATATCAGTTGTTTAATGGTAAATAAATACATGGTGGTGTAGCTTCCAGTTAGTAATCATAATAAGGCATATATGTATATGTCTCTGCTTTCAGAATGTTCTGTTGTGTGTGTTCTATTGTTCAGATGATTTTGGTAATGTATTGTTCATATATATTGCATTTTACTTCCCATATTCTCATGACTCATTTAATTTAACCTAAGGAGTAAGTAAACTCCATGCAACCAGTAAATCGGGCAATTTAATAACCTCCAGCTCCTGCTTTTTAAACCACCAAAGGCACAGGTCTCATGTCTTTATCTAGACATTTAATAAAACACTGATTTGTATTGATAAAGATTCCAGCTGTACAAGCACAACAGGGCAGATGCCGATGACTCAGAGGTTTTGAGGAAATGAACAGCGACACATTTAACCACGTAAGACCATGGGAGATATGCTGCGTCTCATTTGAACTGGACAATGCGTTGTTATCATGTGGTATTGCTAACACAGGCTAACCTGGCTGGAGCAAACCCCATTTTTTAGGACTTGTTGGACTGGAACGCAATGTCTCGTGTGTGTGATGCCATTCATATCTCCTACTTCCGATTTCTGAGGCAAATGGAATGCAGCATTAGGGGAAAGGATGTCCACACACACACACACACACACACACACACACACACACACACACACACACACACACACACACACACACACACACACACACAGGCATGCACACGTGCAGTAATCTGAGCAGCGGAGTATCATATGTGTAACCACATCCTCTACCTCAGTGTGGAGAGGAGGAACCTGATACCCAATCGCCCTATATGAAAACTCCCTAGTCATCACTAATATGGGCTGGAATATCAACATTTAATATGCACAAGGAGACCACAAAGGTCATAGCAGGGGCCCAGGATGAAGACAGAAATTCTTGCAGATGAGCTAAAACCATGGCTCTTTAACACACACACCAACAATTCACCCTCCTTCATGGTGCAAATCAACCTTTCTCTCCTCTCCACAAGTCCCTCGCTGTGTTTTTAGGGTTATGGTGGAAGTCATGATTGTACCACACTAGGACAATAAATTAAGAATGCAGCCAGAGATTGTATTTTAACCACTAATATATAATATTGTACATTTCTGACAAGCACTTTCCGAAACTCATCATAAATAAAACTTCCAGGCATTTTTGCGTTCAGTTCTGTATGCCACGTCAATTAACTTGAACATACGTTAATTTGAACACTTTTTTGTGTCATAGTCACATTATCATTATTATTATTTTTATTACAGGTGCAGACTAGCAACGTTTTGAAAAATGTCCTCGTTAATACAATATGGGATGTTCTGACATCTGGACATAGACAATAAGCCTTTTCCCATTACAATTATTTTATCTCGTCAAAATATGAAAACCACAGGTGTTGCTAATGACATGAAGGATGGCCCAGTTCAATTCAAATTCACATGCACAATACCGGGACCCTGAAACTGAAGGAGCTAAATGGAAGTCAGCCCTCCATGATTGTATTAAATGCTCCTGTCTCGTGAATTGAATCCAAAAGGACAGACATGCAAACATTGCTGTGTCGAAAGCGATGACGTGAAATTAGTTGTTACTTGGATCAAAAATATTGCTGTGCAGCAGCCGACTCTCGAAACTCAGATGACGGAGCTTCCTTGAATGTGACTAAACAGGCCCCGCATGCTGCAGCTTTTCCAGCTGAGTGGATTGTGTTCATCAATCTTCCTAAAAAGATATGCTAGTTTTTGGAAAATGTCCTACAATAATGTACGGTGCATGGGGTTTGTAGTTTAGTAAATCCATACAAAACCAGTTACGTTATGAGTTTTTGCCAAAAGGGGCCAAAGAAAAACAAGTTGACTTAATAAAGAAAAGTTAATTAAGTTGTTATGGCGTTAAGTGTTAGCTAACAGATGGCTAACACCATATGATTTACAGAACTAGTTGAAATGTAGCAGCGTTAGCATTCATTTGGGAGTTTTGTTTCTGGACTAAATCCAATATTTATTCTCCTTTTTGCTCTGTTTTTCTCTCATCCAACTTCTGTACAGTCACACTTAAGTTTGTCTTAAAACTAATTTCCTTAAATCCTTCTAATTTCTATAGACATAGAGCACACTTCTAATTTCTGGTACTAAAAATTAGAAGTGTGCTGCTGCTGGAGGAACATCTTGTCATGCTGGACCAAAAAATTCACACCTTTAAAGCAGAGTTCTTAAGTTTATACCTCTGCGTTGAATCTACGCCCACAGAAAGGTAAAGCAGACCACAACTACTGTGATTGGTTCATTTGGTATAGCATTTTCTTCTACGCATTTCCCGGCTGCTTCCACGAACACGGACCAAATTCATCAGTCGTACATCACAGCATCTGTTGTTCAACATTGATTAGCTCCAACCATAGACCGTATACAAGAAGTGGAGGTAGTCATCGTGACGCACCCATTGGTTTGTAGACTGGCGTTATGAAACCAAGAGGTCGGCGATTTCGACCTCACTTTCTTGGAATACAGCCATCGCCATCTTGGCTTTTTTTTTGCAACCAATGGAAGCGTTTGTTACACCTTTTAATAAAGAAATGGTCCAATCAGCGATTCTATATATTTGTGGTCGGTCTCGTCTGTTCAGTTCCATTCCGTTTATGGTAAGTTACTACAGACATAGTTTACATATTTTATGGAACCCAGAACTTTGTTACATATTTTGTCAACAGTTTGCTTCACCTTTGGGTAAATAAACCCCTCTTTTTGAAAAGCCACCTGCCAGCACGGTCTCTCACAATGTCACCCTTCTATTTAAACGGTCATTGTTTATTTGAGGGCGCACGCCAGGGGCACGATGATGTTTAGACAACTGACAGTCGAGGTAAGGAAGCGATTAAAGTCTATAAAGTTTACCTTTTAAAATACAAAGTGGATTTATAGGAATGTTCATTTTTCATTATTCCATCAACGCTTTTATCTGAAAGGAATAAAAAAATGATGTGTGGAGATCATCTCTAAATTAGCCACCGGCAGAACTGTAGTGTTTGGTGAAGAAACGGACAAGGACAACGCTGCGGCTGTGGCGTAGTGGAGAGCAAGGTAGTTCTCCATTCAGAGGGTCGGTGGTTCGATACCCGGCTTCGGCAGTCGATGTGTCCTTGGGCAAGACACTTAACCCCAAGTTGCTCCTGAAGGCTTGCCATCGGTGTGGACTGGATGATGAATGTTAGTTAGAGTCTGATGGTGGCACCTTGCATGGTAGCCTGTCATCAGTGTGTGAATGGGTGAATGATATGTAATATACTACTGATTGTAAGTCGCTTTGGATAAAAGCGTCTGCTAAATGACTGTAATGTAGTGTAAATGTAATGTGATGCTGCTGATGGAGATGATTTGTCTAGTTTCAAAGGAGCTAAAACGTCAGTAGTGAACCTTATTGAATACACACACACACACACACACACACACACACACACACATATAAATATAAAAATGCTCACAAGTACAACCTCACGTTTTCCCATACATTCATGCCCTGACATGAAAGAAGATGAGCAGCAGGGTGACATGAAAACAGAGCAGTGCCACTCTGCGTGCGTTATAGAGGACAGGACCAATCAATCAATCAATCAATCAATCAATCAATCAATCAAGCTCAATAGGAGCAGCCCTTTATCAGGGACATGTCAAAGAATCTGATTCCGGAGAAACAACCCCCACCATGTGGTCCAGGAGCCTCCAGCACGCTCCGGAGCCTGCATTGGGTCCGATGCTGCCACCTATGCGCGCCATGGAGCGGTGCGTCCGGCGACCCAGTCGTTCCCACGTCCGCAGCCAGGCGGCGCACTCATGTCACTAACCTCTCCCTCTCTCTCTCTCTCTCTCTCTCTCTCTCCCTCTCTCTCTACCAGGGGATGCCGGAGTCTAACCGCAGCTCTCCTCTCATTCATGCTGGTCGCTGCCGTCCTGTGCGCACGGATCTGCAGAGCTGAGCTTCTGACCCGGTACCGGTGCTGCTCATCCTGCTGCTGCTGCTGCTCTGTGACGAGCCCTGCGGGGATGGACATGTCTTCTGCTGCAACTCTGACATCTTAAAAAAAAGAAAAAACCCCAAAAACATGTTAAGGAGGACGAACGCGAAGGGTTTGATCAGTGAGTAGAGCCAAACTTTTTTTTTATTTTTTTTGGATTGTGGTTGTTCATCATCTCACTAGTCATCTCTTATTCTTTTCCTACATCCGAAATGTTGGTGCCATTCCTCTCCTCCTCCCATCCCTCCCTCTCCCTGTGTGTGTGTGTGTGTGTGTGTGTGTGTGTGTGTGTGTGTGTGTGTGTGTGTTTCGGGATAATTACGGCTGTTCTGTTGATTTTTTTTTATTTATTTCTTTTGCGCTTGAAAACATCGCATGGCTTGTTTTTTCTCTGTGTGTGTGTGTGTGTGTGTGTGTGTGTGTGTGTGTGTGTGTGTGTGTGTGTGTGGTGTTGGACAAGTTGTTGCAGGTGAAGGACAGCTGTACTTCACTGTCAGAGGAAACTGCGGGTTTTGGATGCGAAAGTGTCCGTATGAATAGGCTGCCTGTGTCTCTGTCCACGGGGGGGGTCTTCATCATCTTCATCATCTTCATCATCTCCCGCATGCTGGAGCTTCACTGGTTAGTCTGTATGGAACAAAGTCTCATCGCAGGAGAGCCGTGGGAGAACAGTGATGCCAGGTTAACATGTGTGGTTTATTGCGATGGTTCTTGAATGACACGTTTGATTAAACCCAACATGAATGTCAACGACGTCGCATCTGCGCTTCCAGACACGATTTGAACTTGAAAACTCTCTTTGCGCGTGCACGTGCGCATGTATTAGTGCGTGTATGCGCCCTTGACCAAGTGTGTGTGTGTGTGTGTGTGTGTGTGTGTGTGTGCCTATTTGTGCTTGTTTGGATGCAAAATGTAAATGTTTGAATGTGTCTATAGGTGCATGTAGTGTTTGACCTGTGTGTGAGTGCATGTGCAGATGTGTGTGTGTGTGTGTGTGTGTGTGTTTGTGTGTGTCCCTCACCCACCCACACATAAACACACACACACACACACACACACACACACACACACACACACACACACACACACACACACACACACACACACACACAGCTTCGTCAATTTGGAGTCGCATCAACATGCTCTGACAGTTTTGTGTCACCTTATGAATTTTTGACTTGAAATGCGTAGGTGAGGCAGACGGGCTGATTTCGAGAGACTACGGGCACCAAGCCACCGGTTTGGCTGCCAAAGCACATAGAAAAAAAGAAAATCTCTTCAGGTTGTGTGTGTGTGTGTGTGTGTGTGTGTGTGTGTGTGTGTGTGTGTGTGTGAGTGACAGAGAGATGAGAGAGTCTTCTCTTTGCATGTTCTGAATCTCCTCTCATCTCCTCCTCTCTGCTTCTTATCTCTCTCTCCTCTCTCTGAACTGGTGAGGATGCATGTGTGTCCGAGTGTGTGTGTGTGTGTGTGTGTGTGTGTGTGAGAGAGAGAGAGAGTTCATGGGGGAGCTAGAGGAGATGTATGTAGGGGGGGGGAGATGCCTCTCTCTTCTTCAGCGCGTGTGTCATGATGTGCCTGTGCTGGGACGCGTTGATAAGGCTGAAGCCCTGAACATCACCTCCACTTTGGGGCTGAGGCGTGACATGCAAAGTGACTGCGTGCATGGTTAAAGTGACACAACGACGACTGTCCAACACATTTGTTCCTGTTGCACCCGCTGACACGTGCCGAGTTTTTTTTTTTTTTTTTTTTTTTTAGAGGTTCTAGCCCTGAAATGCGTCAGAATCGGACTCCGACGACAGCGTTGAGCCGCCTGTAACCTCATTACCTAGTTTATTCTCGGAGTCTTTTATTATCAATTTGTTCTTAAAGGAGATTATCTTTTCTTCACGCTCTCTTGTGTTTTCACCTTTCTATGTTTTATGGACATTCTGTGGGCTCAGTAACCAGGGTTCGGACATATTTAAAGGTAGCTCTAGGATGAAACTCCTTGATTGTCATTGTCCGTGTTGTTTAATCGCTTATTTAAAGTAAGCATACTTTCTCACACTTTAAAAAAAAACATCTCCAATGGCTAAGGCTTCACCGTTCAGCCGGATGAGTGGCTCAGACCCCAGCCGAGCTGAGAGCTCCAGGCGAGCGGCGATGCACCCTGCGGTTCCGTCTGCTTCGAGCCGCTTCATGCCTCAAGTGCCTGTGATGGATAAACCGAGGAGGAGAGATGGCAATAGAAGGCCAGTAAAGCAGATTGAAAGCAGTTTAAAATGATTCCATTCGAGGAACACCCAGAACAAGGGTCCATCCAACATGTCCATTGGACGTAATGAAAATGGCATTTAGCTGAGGAGGAGGAGTTTTTATTCATAGTGCGTTGAGAGTCTTCATTTAAATGCTGCATGGGCGGCCCCAGCGGGAGCCTAAGCACCGGCCCAGCAGTGTCAGAGCCACGTTCTGGCCTATCGAGGGGCTGATGACTGCAGACTGCCATGTAAAATGATATTACATGGCATTACTAATTACCTCAGACCGGCATGTAGATCATATAGTGATGGACTTAAGAGTGAAAATGAGAATACCGCAGGTCCTTCCTTCCTGCTGCTGTCAGGTTGCACAACCAGCTCTGCTCCCAGTAGACCACATGACACTAATACACTAATACACTCAGCAATACAATAGTTATAATAGTTTCTGTCTGTATATTTAATATTTCAGTTACTGTGGATTCTTTACTGTTCTTTGTTGTTTTTTTTACTGTGTTTTATTGCTCATTTGCTTATTTATAATACTTATTTTGATCGTGTGTTTTTTTTATTTACTATGTCTCTTGTTTGCACTATCCGCTTTGCTGCTGTAATCCTGTAAATTTCCCCGCTGCAGGACTAATAAAGGATTATCTTATCTTATCTTATCTTATCTTATCTTATAAGGTTTATAAGTGAGACATTCCTTCATACTGCATCATAACCAAAAGGCATGATCGCCTTTTCTCTCCCTCTGCTGGCTATGTCAGTCATGTCAATAAGGAGAGATCATTTTCAAGTCCCTTTAAGATGACCTCCCTCCCAGTATAGATAATGGTGGTGGAGTACAGCCAGTAGGTGGAGAACCTTTTAGAGCAAGGCTCAACTAGCCATTTGAGGAACTGCAGTTTTTTTAGCACTTCAGCGTTGTCTTTATTTCTCAGAGCTTCGGAATTGAAAAGAAGAGACATTATGAGTGTTAAAGGTACAGACAGTGGCAGTCGGGCCTCACTGTCACTGACCTACAGTATATGTTAACTGGTTAATTGTAAATAATCATGGGACAGTATTTTAAAAGCTCACAGCTGATGTAACATGTTCTGTAGTCAATCCTTTAAGGATAACTGTAAACTACAATAATACAAATATGAATAATGATAATGATGATAGTGATAATAGTTCTAATAATAACTATAGATAGTTTTGTTATGTGAAAACCTCATACCATCACAACGCTATCCAACATGAGTGTTTGTGCTACTACAGCCGAGGAAACCATGTTTTTTTTTTTTTTTTGCCTCTTTTTCCGATGAGCCAGAGACAAAGTGTTTACAACTCCCAGTTTCTGTCTGAGCAGAACAGACAGAGGAAGAGGTTGGGCAAAAGATGATGAGAGGTGGAGAGAGAGAGAGAGAGAGAGAGAGAGAGTGCGAGATGAAGCGATGGCTTTTAAGTTCCCCACACCTTTTTGATGCAGCCTCCGCATTGAAAGGCCACGGCAGATCAAACAGGGCAGGCAGATCGAAACAATTTCTCTAGTAAGAGGAAAAGACGCTCCGCCGCCGCACAGATGTGACAGGTAACCGCCACGACGAGGTGGCTGCCACTTTCACACGCCGCCTGATTGCAAACACCCGCTTCCCAAGTTCAAAATAGGACATGTGAGGAGCTTGTTTGATTGTCGCTGTCATCCGCGTTTCGGCATTTCCAAGCGAGACCAGCGGCTTGTGGGTGGGTGGGGAAGTTATTTCCTACCCTAGTGTGAGCAAGGATAATTCTGCCGTTGTTTTGTCAGCAATTAAAAGAATTTCAGCAACCCGTTTTCTTCTGCTGCTTCAGACCATAGAGCTTGTGTTTGTCGTCCCAAATGGCCAATTTCTGCCTTATGTTCCGTGCTGTCTGAACAGTTGAGGCAGCAAAATAATCATTGTTTGTGTGTGTGTGTGTGTGTGTGTGTGTGTGTGTGTGTGTGTGTGTGTGTGTGTGTGTGTGTGTGTGCCGAACAAACCCACATTTCTGAACTTGTGTGCATTTCCTGTGCTTCTGCAACATTAGTCCGATCAGCACGTCCCCGTATTTCGAAGACGTGCGGACACACACACACACACACACACACACACACTAGGACATCCTCCCTTTACCCTCCTTCTTCTTTCCTTGTATATATTTAGTGCTGTACCAAGGTCAGAGTTGGAGAGCTGCGTTTTTGTTTTTTCCGTTCATGGCTTTCGGATGCAGATCTGTCTTCTGTTATCTCTAGTGCTGGTGGTTAGAGTTTTTGCCAGGCCATTGGGGGGGGGCAGGATGGGAATTGCAAAAGTTGGACAGAAGGAGTGATAAGGCCAGAGCACCACCAGGCATCATACACTCTATGTTTAATTTGAGGAACAATGCCAGCTGTTATTTTCTGCTAACAACTCTCAAATGTTGCCCTGCAGCACCAAGAACGGTTCAATCATGATTTGAGCCCCCCACAAAAAAAATGTATTTTCAAAAACTACATTGTTTTTTTTTAAGAGGAATATGTTCGCATTTTCTTGTTCGTCTGGATTTCTCCCCCAGGCAAACCCATGTAGAGCACTTTGAGGTGAAGCCTCTGTTTAAGTGTGCTCATTCGCAGTCTCGGAGAGGAAACTATCTGAATTTACACAAACGGCACACTGCAGGCTTCTCTTTAACAACCTCGCTGATGTCTGTTGCTTTGCACCAAATGAACACCAAAGGAACAAGAGAAGCCAAAGATCAGAACATCCGACGAGTCCAGCTTCCTCCATGTGGAGCATTTGCTCAATTGTGGTTGTGAAGCGGGGGAAAAAAAGAGAATCTAGCAGGTGGTAGGGATGGGAAACACTTTGGCGTTGCACCCCTGTTGAAGATGAGCAACTATAATATGGTCTTACTTGACCCTAGACACCTGAAAAAGGAAGGAATAATAGGGGGGGTTGAGCACCAGAGTGAAGAGAGGAGAGATAACTGAGGCCTGTGAAAGAAATAATGTGCAGTATGCTCTGCTGTCTGGACTTGCTGGTTAGGATCAGAAGAGAAAGATAGGATGAAAGAATCTGAAAAAAATGGAATATTGAAGGAGTGAGAAGGTCAAAGGGAAAGCAAATATTTCTATCCAACTTTTAGGGGGAAAACAATTTAAAAATAAATTTAAGTTAAAATCAATAGAATAAGAAAAGCTAAAGAACTGAAGATCAGAAAATATCCAAAAGACAACAAAGGATCTCTCAAAAACAGGCAAGGTGTTAGCCATACCTCTTTCTGTCTGAAGACGACTAAATGCATTTGGTGATATTTTCAACCCCCCTCGTAATCGAATCTTAACAAACTCTTGAAATACCAGGGAAACTAGCTAGTGATGCATTCGATCTGACCTCTATTGAGAGAGAGATGCGCAGAAAGGGAGAGAAATAAACAAAAGAGAAAGCAACAGAGTCAAGAGAGTAAAGTCATGCAGTAAACAACCGAGGCGAGGTTTTTAAACGGTGAGAAATGGAAGAAAATGAGGAGGGGGCTTGAAGCAGCGAGGCAGAGAGAGACGAGAGGAGAGCGACGGTGTTCCTGACAGTGTGACTCTGATGAGAAGACTCGGGGAGGTGGGGGGGGATGGATAAAAACAAAGGGACTGAGGTTGAGGTTGTGCAAATCAAATTCTGGTCTTTCTGGAAGTGATTAAGATTGTTAAGGAACGAGGAGCGAAAGCTAGGTTGGGAAGGAAGAGGCGAAAGGTGACAGAGTGACTTGGGTGACTCACTTGATGAAACGCACTTAGATGATTGGCCTGGACCCTTATGAAGTCAGTATCAGTTAGTATTAACAGTTAGACTAATGCTGTTTATCTCCTAGAGTTCCCTTGAAATGGTATCGGTGTCTTTGACTAGAGCACTGTAAGGCCTTCTCAACGACCACATTGCAAGTGTGGACAATATGAGACGTAATCTGACTTTTGGAACTACAATGGAATTGTTTGACTCGCATTAGTTTGTAGAAACAATAAAGACATATCAGTGAGCAGACACACATAGAAAAGATCATGTGTGGAATATGTAAGAGCACCAAGCTAGAGTACAGTGACCATGGGAACTTCCTCAGAGCCTAAAGGTGGATGTACTTTTTTATAATTGCAGTACAAAAGTGTAACTTCACTTTCACTGCAATGCCAAGCAAGGGCATACTCAACTGTTTGGTCATTCCCCAGTCGATATAAAAAAGTCCAGTCGATATAAAAAAAAAAAAAGACAGACAATACCAAAAAAACAAAAAAAAGCAGCATTTGTAAGATTAGTGTTTCATCATTCTGCCAACAGAAACAATTTGCCAGCTGTGGGAAAACATAAGGTAAACAGAGAGTGCCATCGATCTTGTCTTTTATACATTTTTGAGAGGGATCCTGGCAGGTTCCGCTCGGCCCTCCTGTGAGGCAGGAAACTGCGGTGAAATGACAGGGATAGACAGTTGGCGAAGAAATGCTGAGTCAGTGAATACAATGACACTTCCCCCGATCATCACACACACACACACACACACACACACACACACACACACACACACACACACACACACACACACACACACACACAGGCTTATCTAATTTTATTGAGTGCTTAGTCAAACACAAACCTGCGTGTGTGAGGAGGAGTGGCTGTAAGGTTTTGTTTGTGTGTGTGTGTGTGTGTGTGTGTGTGTGTGTGTGTGTGTGTGTGTGTGTGTGTGTGTGTGTGTTTGAGAAATGGGATCAGAGAATGATGCGTCCTCTCGTGTGTCTCTTGACTCTCATCAGCGTAGCTTCCGGGTTCAGCGTTTTGCTCAAGGACACCTCAGCAGGTGTTTTTTTTTTTTTTTTTTTTTGTATCCTTACACAGTCTACGCAAGCGCTTCAATATTCTGTTTGACTGCTTTGCACCAAACAGCACAACGGGGCTTCTGGTGCAGAGAGGCCCAACATCTCGAGTGGACATTAGTCTTACTCTAAACTACAGGAGTGAGTAGAAGCACAGCGTACAGGTGCCCGACTCCTGCTTGAAGGTAACCGCTTTTGCTTCGCCGTGATGCATGTAAGTCCTGCTGGAGTTGAGAAATGAACTTCCTCCGCTCAGTTTAAGCCTCCTATAGAGCGAGGTTCTGCCAATCTAGCCCCGTTTCCCCTCTTCCTTCGTCTTCGTATGCCAGCTTTCCATCCCCCCGCGTTCCATCTCGAAGAAGGATGTGGCTGATAAGACACAGAAACGGTGTAGCGTTGATAGTAAATGCTTCCACTTCACCACAACAAAGAGAACCACAGGGTCAAAAACATGTTGAAATCCATTTAAGACACCTTGAGGTTTCCTGCTTGAAAGCGGCAGCGCTCAGGCATCTCCTCAGCTGTCCAAATTGCCCCGCGTATCGCTACCTTCATAGACTGATGATGCATGGGAAACCATTTTAAGGCAATGCAGACGGGCAATTTAGCTTTTAACAGACGCGGGGGGTTGCAAATGGACCGAAATTGGAGAGAAAGTGTTGAGTTTTGTGGAGGCAGCAGTGACACAGCCACAGGAGGAGCTTTTGTCTGGTGAGATAAATTTACTCAATAACCTCTGCCTAATGGGGCTGTCTATTATTTTCCCGTTTTTATGCCTATCTCTATTTCTCTCTCTTTCTCCACAGCTTAGGTATTGTGTGCTATTATTTTGTGTTATCCTCTCCTTGTCTCTTTATTCTCTCTGCTTCGCTTTCTCCTCGTCCTTCAGGATATTCACAAGTCTTTGACAAAAAGAGAAATCTGCTTATTTAAATTCAACCCCATAGTTGATATTAAAAGTTGCAGTTATTTAAGGTCTTTTCAAGTTTTTCATCATGAAACAGCTGTTTGTTTTTTTTCCCCCACTATTCCATTCATACAGACCAGAGTTCCTGGTGCAGCTTACAATTGTCTGATTTTGTGCAATTAAGGCCAACACACCCTGTGATATATGTTGGTATCAAAAAAAGAAAAAGCCCATTATTTTCTACAGTATGTAAGTCCACACACATTCATTACTATCCTATGGAGTTGTCCAGGTTGCACGCAGAACTATGCAAGCTGCAATTACTCACATCTGACTTGTAAACCCAAGCAATAGGTATCTTGTGTATGTGGTTCACTTTTTCATTTTTTTCGGCAAACTTTAGCTGCGCTCAAGATAATGTAGCATTATCTCAGATTAGTCTTTGTCATGAGTGTCATCATTCAGACATGTCTTGCTGTCTGCTTTTGGGTTTACCGGTCGCTTTTTAGCCACGCTCGGAGCTTAGCGCTACGGATGGAAATGTTGGTTGATCAGTCCAATTTTGTTCAGACATTCATGGTCCCCCAATGATGAATCCTATTGACTTTGGCAATCGCCTTCTCCATTGCTTATTAACTAAATACCTTGCAAACCCTAAAAAAACCCAATCCCCATCAGTTTCAGCTGTACTTTATGTTTAACGCTTACCAGCAAATGTTAGCATGCTGACATGCTGCACCAAGCTGGAGAACATGGTAAACATTATACCTGCTAAACATCCGCATGTTAACATTCCCATTTCGAGCTTGGACTTGGCCACCAGAATGATTTCTGTTTTGCTAGAGATCAAAAACAGAAATCAGCTGACAGATTATAGTCCATTTCCTACCATCAACATACATTAATGCTCCAGAAAAGCATCAGTTTTTCTCTCACTGGCGCCTCCCAGATACTTCATCTCATCTACTATTGGCTGTCCTGCGAATCCGGCGTGTGCTACAGGCGACTTCAAGTCAACTTGAAGATACTCTGCCATCCTTGTTTTATTTGGTGTGATTTCATCTTTCTCTTCCACTCGGTCCTTTCATCTGTTCTTTTAGTGTAGATGCAGTGTCTGACGGCTCTGTTCCCCCCCCCCGCCTCTGTCTGACTAGTGCTGTTGGTTTTAGAGATCTCAGCAGACTGACTAGAGGAGGCTTTGCTGCAGGCAGCTCCTTCTCCCTAATGAGAGAAACGGAGCCATTCACAGCATACATACACTTTCGCTCTTGTGTGTGTGTGTGTGTGTGTGTGTGTGTGTGTGTGTGTGTGTGTGTGTGTGTGTGTGTGTGTGTGTGTGTGTGTGTGTGTGTGTGTGTGTGTGTGTGTGTGTGTGTGTGTGTGTGTGTGTTCGCTCGGGTCTGTGTGTATGCGGTGGGGAAGGGGGGTTTGAGTGTTTATGTGTGTGGTTTTGTGAAATTGTTTGTGTGAAATATTATGTGTGTGTTTGAGTCAGGGTGTTTTTTTGTGTGTAGCTATGGGGTTTGTTTTTGAGCGTGTGTGTGTGTGTGTGTGCGCGTGTGTGTGTGTGTTTCATGCCTCGCCTCTCCACGCACTGCTTCAAATTCTTTCCTCTTGTGAAACCGAGGAAACTGAACAGTTTATGTGGCTGTTGAACACAACATTTCATTTTCCCACTGTGTGCTGATGTAGTTGACTGGCTTCCCTGTGAGCTCCTGGAGGAATTCAACTCCATGTTTCTTCTTCTGTGGAGCTCTATTATAAACTCAGTTCATGCATACCTGAGCCTGTGTGTGTGTCTGACATGATACAATGACTTCAGAAATGGTTGAGCCCTCGTATAGAGAAGTACATTTTCTTATAGATGTAGAGGGTTTACTCAAGTCTGCATGAGGTTCTTGTCTCGTTTATATGAAACCAATTAACCAATCAGCTATTCCCGCAACAATTTGTTATTTTTCTTTTATTTTAGATGTTTCCTAATAATGGATCAATCATTTAGTCCAACAAAAATTCAACCAAATTTGACATTTTGATGCACAAATCCAGCCAAGTACGGCAGCTTGGTCAGTGGCCCTACTCTGCAGACAATGACACTGTACGTGGCCATAGTTACTGCGGAGCAAAGCAGGAAGTCTGGGGAAAGACACGCTACTTTCACCCAGAAGACCTGAGTACATGTCCCGAGTGAAACCAAAAGTCAGCTTCGACTGATTTAAAGTTCTGTACGTACGTGTACGGGGCAAAACTTGGTCATTTGACATTAGCCTCTTAGTATTTTGTGACTGTGTTGTGTGTCAGTGTGCTCTTCTTGTGCATGTTTGTTGCATCCATGTCACTGCCACTGTGTATGATGTGTCTATCCCACACGTCTGATGTTTTGCCACAGCTGCTGTGGGGGATTACTCTTGAGGCTACAGAGAGAGAGAATAAAAAGCATGAAAGAGTGTGAATTGACCATAAAGCTCGGCCACTCTGAAGGGATTAGAAAGGGTTAAACTGCAGGGCGCGATAAAGACTGGCATTTCTCTGTCACATAGTTGTGTGTGTGTGTGTGTGTGTGTGTGTGGGTGTGAGAGAGAGAGAGAGAGAGAGCAACCATGACCTACAGAAAGCATATTGTCATGTGTGTAGATGTATGTGCATTTGTGCTTGTGGATGTGTGTGCATTTATACGTTTCTGAAAATGCCTGTTTGTGTGTGTGTGTGTTGTGTGTGTGTGTGTGTGTGTGTGTGTGTGTGTGTGTGTGTGTGTGTGTGTGTGTGTGTGTGTGTGTTTGTGTGTGTATGACCTATAACTACCATGGGGCAGTCAGGCAGTTCCAGAGCTGAGCAGCAGGGGATTACAGATGGGTTTTTCCTCTGCATGCTGATGCTCAGAAACGGGAATAAAAAATAGCATGGAGAGAAATACGCAGTGGAGGGAGTTAGTGTTTGTGGGCATGTGGGAGAGCTGGCGAGACAGAGAGAGTGAGGGATTGCTGCTCGTGGTGCTGTTTAAGAGTGACTTAGTGGCTTCTTGGGCTGTAACATACTGCATGAATACAGTTGAAAGCTTCAGTTCATCATCAGAACTCCATACACCGGTGTTGTAAAAGTGGAGTTTTATGTTACATAAGAAAAACAGGCAAAATAAACTCCCTCTTATCACAAATTAAAGACTTGTATACATTCCTTTTCAGTGTTAGAACAAGTTCAACCCTAATAACACTGACAGAAACACATGGATTGTTATTCCAGATAGAACATTTGTTTTCTTGTTAACAAAAGAAGGATAATTTCCCATGTATTTGGCTTCCTTTTGGCTTGCTACAGGTTGTTTTGATATACAGTGATCAAATCAGCTGTGCTACCTTGTTATGATTACTATGAACAAAGAAAAAACAATGGTAGCCTCTATGTCATGCTATCAGAGCTTGGAGATAAAAACACATTTTGCATAAAACTCGCTCGCTTTTTCTTGGAAAGGAAAATGTATTCAGTTGTGAAGTTCCAAAGTTCCAAAATATTTTTTTTAGTATTTGAAATGTTGTTTTAACTACATCCTCAGAACACAAAATCCCCCCGGATGATGTAATGATACTAAAGGTTTAATGTTAAGGCCATCAGTCCTAATTATTACGTAGTGCATTTCCCATCAGTTTTGTGCAGGATGTATAAAGAATACTGGATACAGCGTGAGAGGCGGGGCCCTGTTCATTCCTATGACAGTTGCTCGGTGACGCATTTGACTCCCAGCCCTCGGTCCAGCCTGGTTCTCGGACTCATTGACATGAACGGAAAAAGGAAACTATGTCGGTTTGGCTAATATAATATAACTTTAATGACCTAATGATTGGCTATTCAAGTGTTTGTACTGGGAAGTTGATGTATACAAAAAAAAAAGAATTATCCCCTGAGTGACAGACATCTCTCTCCCAAAAAAGCCTTTAAACAGTTTCAAGGGGGGGCTCAGGAAGTGAAAACATATAAGTTTATTTATCACATAAGTTATCAAAAGAGGATTACAAAGAATAGCCTAAATGTGTGTGATTTGGTTAAATATATATATTATATATATATATATACCAATATTATATTCCCTGTCTGAGGGGAGGCCCACATTCTCTTTGAGACTATGAAAGCCCCTAGGTGGCAGATGGCTCTAAATACTAAGATACCCATGAGCCTCATGGGTGCCTTTGCTATGAAGAAGAAGCCAGCCAGAGGTAGAAAATTCATAATGCTTCACTGTTTCAAAATTCCACCCTGTGCATTATGGATTGGAAGGACTTTATTGTTGTGAAAATGCCACGAACATTGAGTCGCGTTATCTTCAAGATCATTAGATGAGATTTTCTACACAACACAGCTTGCCGGATTTTGCAGCACTCGTGCTTTCAAGCAGCTTTCTTCTCCCCCCTGTCCCTCCAGTTTTTGGCGGCTCGCTTCGGAATCTGGAAATGATTACCGCGCTAGACAGACCAATCAGATAAGGCGGCTGCAGCGGCTGCAGAGGGCCATGGCTAAGGGTGAGAGGTCGCATTCCATCCCCTATGATTATATCCACTCTTCACACTGTTACACTGTAAACTGTCACAGCTGTGTGAGCGCACATGCACCAAAATCAAGATTGAAATCACCGTTTCAACTAGTCGTTGACAGTCTTGTGCCAAATATACATTGTCGTTATTGTACAGCTATTATGAAGAGGAGCCACTATAGCTGTTTAGAGATTAAGATGCAGACAATAGGGCCTTTTATTACGAGTCAGATCCGGTTTAATCAGCGATGTCACCCTCGTACATCTACAGATCTGTCTTTGCCGAAGTCCAAAGAATGGATTTGGAATTATGTGCAGCTGTTCTGAAATCTATTTCATCCCGCCAAAAGGGAACCTAACCGAGCCGGGCCAGGCTAAGCTTGAACATGGCTAATGGAGCCATGGATTTTTATGTGTTTGTCCCGGTTCAGTGTTTTCTGGCACTTTGCTGCATGCTTGGACTGAAAGCGCATTTTTTCCACATTTTGCAGGCTGGAAAAACAAGGCTGCAGGGCCAGAGCATGGGATCTGTACACACACACACACACACACACACATGCAAAGACACACGTTTCAATTCAAGCCTGTGCCTTAGGTTACCCTCTCCGCGTGGAAGCTCACACTTGTGCACATGTGCTCTGTTAAATCATTTCTGTCAACGTCTTCTGTGCATTTTTTCCAAACACAAAACAAGTTACCTCTCAGTCTGCAGCGCAGTTGGACGTCAACACTATTGCTTTCGGTGCAGCCGGATGTTTGACATTTGTGCCTTGATAATGCCTTTACATTAATGTCTGCTGACGTCTTGTTTACGTGAAATTTGTGCCTGCTGGCGAAAGACTGCGTCAGCCGCAATGTCACGGCAGAGGGGATTACCGCTCCAATGCAATGAGCAGTTCAAACATCTGGGTCTCTCTGACAGTGTGAGTGAGATGTAGAGCTGAGAGCGTTACCCCACTCCAGAGGTCCTTTAGGGAAATGAATGGGGCTGATATATGGTGAGGGGCCCGCACAGCCAGATTAACAGATTTTATCACCGTAAATGGAACTTGTTTTCACAATCTTTGGAGCTCCACTCTCTTTCACACACAGAAACACAGACATGATTAGTATGCATCACATGGCGCTTGTGTTTCTCTCACGTGTAAGGAGGGATCTTTCTGGACAGATGTTGCTGGTTTTGGTGTGCTGCAAATTTTTGAGTTAAAGCAAGACAGCCCAGGCAAAAACATTGTTTTATATGCACTGGTCAATTTAGAGAGTTTTGGGTCAATTTTCTTCCATAATATCTATATTCTTCCTACAGACGAGCGGAAAGAAAAATGTAAAAAAATAAACATTTAGATTTTTATTTTACAACAATTTGTCAATTTTCTGTAGATGTCTCCTTAATTCACCAAAAGTTAGCATACATGATGATTTATTTGCATATTTAAACATTAAACCTGGGATCAGGGCTTAAAACTAAAATTGACCTGGGACAATAGAACATTTCCCTGGTATTGCGAAATTGTGAAGCACAAATCTGTGTTGAGCTTAGCAGGAGGAGAGCTGGTTAACGTTAGTCATTAGCAGCTGGTGGGCAGAACAGTCCTGCTTGGCTACATAACGGTGCAAACATCTAAAGGTCTGAAGGTTGCATCCGGTTACATTATGATGCTTTTCAAGCTCGATTCAGTAAAAAATTGAATAAAAGTTAAATAATAACTTTATGATGTTTTCAAAGGTAACATTTTAGCGAGAAACTTGAGGCGGAACATCTGGCATTAATAATAAATTAGGTAATGTCAGTATGCCAATGGTGATAAATGAGTGTGTGTTGATTTATTGTTTTGTTTTTGTTTATTACCATGGTGTCAAAAAGGGTAACGAGAATGGTGGAATTTCACTGGTATTGGTGTGGACTAGTACGTTTCTGTTATCCTGACATCCCTACGTGAGAGAAGCTGCTGCAGACTGCATATCATTCCTGCATTTCCCTCTACTCTGTCTTTTTTTTTTTTTTTTTCCTTCAAGATAAAAAAACTGGCCTGGCTATCTGACAGGACTGTATTTAGGTAGAAACAGGAAAAAAAAAGTGGCATTGAATGTGTTAACAGTTTTCTAGTGCCGTGATATAGAAATGTTAAAAAAGCTTATGCTTTCATAAACAAACGGAGAATGTGAGAAAACAGTTGGCCATTGCCAGGTTCCAGAAAGGAAAAGTGTATCATTAGTTGACTGAAAACGCTCCAAACGACTTGAAATTTGGGTTTTGATGGAAGCTATCACTTCTCTTAACTCTGGCATCAGCAACGGATATTATTTTTGCTAAATAAATGCAATATGGCCTGTCATTCTGTGCCAAGAAGTCCTGGTGAATGAAGCTAATGATGGATTTAGTTGTACATAGACAGAGCCGCTCCAAGGACATATAAGTCTTTGGAGCAAGCATTGGATATGTCTAACCTGAGAACTTTTTGGTTTCTGAGCGTAAGTTATCCCCAACTTGCTACAGGGCAGATGTTTTGTTTTTATATGAAACATGAACAGAGCATTCATGGTCAAGGAAATGCAGCAGGCCAGCTAACTTGCTGTCCTCCATTATCTGTGCTTTATGGCTCTAATTTGGACTTGGAAGGTCAGCTATGATAACTAGCCACCTTGATAACTCAACAGTACTTTATGGGCTGCTCCTTGGCGTTTTCACAGCGCCTCACTGGAACGTTCCAGCCAGGAAAGTTGTCGTCAACGTTGAAGCTCAGCAAATGATAATTCTGCTTCTTTTGCAACAGCTTACTAAGACACATCTTTGCTTAATTAAAATCTGCTGACAGTTTGCTGCTTGTACAAAGTGATGAGTCATATCATTGGCTTTTGTACAGTTAGGATAATGACTCAGTGGATGAGTTGTACTCCATAAAAGGCTGCTCATTATGTGGTTTTTTAACCCAGAGGCTCACGCTGCAGTCACATTCAGTCACTTTATAAAAATGATGTCAATTCAGACGGTTCAGATAATGTATTATGTTTGCTGGAAATCGCCTTCTTTCAAGAATGTTTTGACAATTCAGTGAATTAAAAAAGCAGTCAAACTGAGTTTCTTCCCTCATAATTCAGGTTAATAAGACGTTATGACATGCAAAAAGTTGTTTATGACAAGTGGCTACATATTGTAACTCAGAGGGCTCATGGGATAGTATCATTGCTCCCTTAATGTGTTTCATGTTCAAGCAGTGTGACAGGATGCGATGCTAAACAGCTAACACATTATTTGGTGATTAATTCAAGAGAGAAAAGCAGTTTGATCATCAACCAGATAGGTATGATTGTTGACTTTTTTTCTTTTACTTTTTAAAACTGTTATTATTTTGACATGTGATGCCTTCGCTAATGTCAGTAGCGATGACACGAGGTCTAAAGTTAAGCCCTTAGCCACAGGGCGGTCCCGTGATTTGTGAGGACTTCATAGGTTGGACTAGTGCAGCATGATGTTGCCACTCAAGATGCAACATTTTCCAGGAAGTAGCAGTGTTTCTGGACTTTTAAGCGAGCGAGGGGGGGGATCTTGGGCGTTTATGACCAAGCCCTAAACGACTTGTCGAGATGGACTCCGCTGTTAGTAACCTCATGAACTCTTCTGAAAATCTCCTCTCAGCGTCCTCTGAGGGCTCGTGTCTCCCAGGTTAAGGGGAGACGACATGTTTACAGTGTTGGATTGCTGCCTCGGAGCGCAGAGACGCGATCCCTTCCGTCTCTGTCCCTCCCTCTCTCTCTCTCTCTCCCAGCCAGGCCTGTCTGCTGTGCTCTCACGCCCTCTCTGACCCCCAGGCCCAAGGGTGTCCCCTCCACATGCCTGAAGCGAAAACCGTTTAACAGCAGTATCAGGAGGACTCCAGCTGTAACACAGTCCGACTGAATATTTATTCAGCAGCAGCAGGTCTCCGGCTGTGGCTGGATGATATGAGTGACACTGATATTTCACAGTGCAACAGTATTTTCATTCTCCAGCGCGCGCTTGGCATGAGCTGCACCGACCGGTCAGCGTTAGTGGGGTCAAGGAGTGTGTTTCCCTTCACTCAGCCTCTTCATCCATACTTTAAAACAGCTAGAATGTATTTTGCAAACAACTTTTAGAAGCCCTTCTTGTTTGAGTGTGTTGGTCCTCATTCTGCTTTTTATTGAACCCTATTACTGAATATTTTACTCGTTTATTGAATTCACTTATTTCATGTTATATATCTTTTCTTTTTTATATATTATCCAATTATAGTTTTACTGTTCTTATTTTTTTGTTTCTTTCTCGTCCGTCATTTGTTTTTTATTATTATAATAACAGAGTTATTATATCATTTTTCAAAAGGGCAAGAAGCAACAATAACGCCAACCAAAACCATATAATTTAGCTGCGAGTACTTTTTTTTTTCCTTCTGTACCCACTTGAATTATGACTTTCCACACCGAAAGAAAAGCAAAACGAAGGCGAGTTCCAATACATCACCACTCTCAACCAGGACAGCTAACATATGCAGCTGATTATTTATGGACCCCCGTGGGCGTGTGCCTGACAAAATCCACACCACGGCGCTGCAACGCGCTGAAATATTGCTTTAAGGTTAACAAGAGCAAATCACGAATATCTATAGCTGCGTTACAATAATGCAACAAGCCTTCGAGTCCTCATGCCTGAGATGAACGCGTACAGTCAGAGATCGTGGCTGGAGGGTTGGGGTTAACGATGTTGCGTTAACGAGAGCAGCGTAAGACTGTGTTCAGAATTGTAATGTGTGTTGATTCATTTGCACAAGGCTCCGCACAAAGTCCATATTCTGCCGTATAGTGAAGTTATTCAGGTGTGTGTTTGTGAAAGTTAATGGGATGAGGAAACAAGCATTTCTCTCAGGTGTTAATGTGTGTGTACATAGTGTGTGTGTGTGTGTGGTGGTAACAGTTAGAGAGAGTATGAGTTCCTGTGTTTGCATGCCATTATGTGTTTATAACTGTGGACCAAAGGTGAACTCCAGTCTCCTCCCAGTGGTTTTATGGCTTCACTGTGACAGGTTCATTCTACTTGTCCCATTTGAAACCTTGCCTTGTTAACCTAATAATGCATTGTCTTTAAATGCCATGAATATGAAGTCATTAAGTATATGAAATATTTAATAGTATTTAATAGAGTAAGATTATTCCACTTCAGTTATAGTTCAAGTTTGCGTCATATGATAACATAATGATTAAACTTGATCCAAGATCATTCTTCTAAAAGGCTGATCTGCAAGAAACAAACAAGATTGCCTAATTAAATATTCATGTGTGTTTTGCATCCGCAATATCAAAAGTTTGTTGATATCTTATGATGTTTTCAAGATATTGACCACACTCGCTGCTGCCTGCAGCTGTTTTCGGCAGTTTAGCTGCGTCCTTCTGTAGGGTGAAAAAAGGGTCACAACCCGGAATTGATGCTTGCAACTATATTTCTACATAGTTGATCTCAATGCTTGTCATCGGTGCCACTGGGTTTGGACTCGAATTCAGAAAAAAGCATGCAGGCTCACAATAAACTCAGCTGTAGGCCGGACTCCAGAGGGGAGCTGCAGGCAGCAACCAGCCCACCACTCTGGTGCTTGGAAAACAGGGATGCCAAAATCAAGACAAATGACTATTAAAGTTGTAGCTTTAAGGTTTTAAAGTCATACTAAAATCACATATATGCTACCGGAAACTCCTGTGGTTGGTCCGTTTGCTTTGGACCATAAAGAACCTAATCGTTGTGCTGTCCTACATGTCTTTAGGCTGCAATAACACCAATGTGATACTTTATTTCTCCTTGTAGGGAAATTATCTTTCACTTGCCCACAGGGAAGTCAGAGGTCAGGTTCAGCTGCAGAGCGGCCCTGGAGTTTGTAGTGATTCAGCCCAGCAATCATAGACTCCTCTGTAAAGTTGATGGTTGCCAGCATCAGGGTCTTTAGGGCTGGATCATCTAGAATTAGGGTTAACCGCCATCTACACGCCACCATCAGTTCCTCTTTTGTTCCGTCAAATACAGCACCATAGGATGAGAGCAACACGTGTGCGGTGGTTAATCCTCCTTCCCCCCCGTGAGGCCGTGGCCCTGCGGCAGCGCTGGAATGCTGTCAGTTCATAGACGTGATAATCAGAACCAGACCAGGCAACCCAGCATCCCGTCCAATCGCAATCACGCCAATGAGTTCCCCCTCTCTTCCCCTGTGACTGTCATGTCAAAAATGTAGAACCAGATTTGATTAGCAAAGGAATAAGAACAGAGTTTCTTCAATGTTTTTATGTCCCAGCCCCCCGAGTAAAGACAAATTAGGCTCCAGACCCCCATTTGAGAGGATTTTGTCCCAGGGACCTCATAAGGAAAAGAGGTCTGTTGTTGATCTAGTGTCGAATGGGACTAAAGCGAATTATGTATCTATCCAAAATGTAAATGGAAAGACTGTGGGACTGAGAGTGACACAGAAAAGACATCAGACATTTTCTAAATGGAAACATTTCAAAAGTATTAAATTATAGTGTAGTTTTTCCGTTGCAGAGATCCTGGATTCCCCCTCAGGGACACACAGGGCTAATAGAGACCACTTTGACAGCCACTTCATTAGAATATATTATGACAGGAAGTGAGTGCAGGTTAGAAATGTTCTCTATGGACACTGGTCATACAAGAGCAGAGAGACATATGTTTTAGCATTCATTCAAGAGAAGCAACGTTTTTTTTTTTATAAGTTGGTTGGTTAAAGAAATGTGTCTTATGTTTTAATGTGTCTTTCCTCGGCCATCATACCTGATACTAGTTCCTCTACCTGCAAAAAAGCCTAGCGAGCAACCTGCAAAGAGCTTTCCTCGGCTTTTACCGTATATTACCGTGTTAAACCCTCCGAGAGCATTTCGTAAATATTAGCTCCACCACTAATGAAACAAATTTATTCATACCGGTGCAAAATCTAATCAGAAATGTCACAGTGGGATCATCCCAGGTTAAGAGCTTCTCAGTCGCAGTGAGAAAGGTGATATGTGAGATTTGCTTCCTTGCAGCATTATCATTACTCAACTTACTTATTAATCAACTTACTGCTGTAATAGCTATTCAGACGTGGAAGTATTGTAGGGTTTAACCGACGCACGCCCGCTGAATGTCAGTATTGATACTTGAAAATGAAATGCTGCCCCCGATATTCAGCATCTTAATGTGACCGTATAACACTGAAGATTTACTCACAAAGCATCCGTAACAGCATTGTCTGCCGAGCGCTGATTACTAAAACACTCCACTAACAAGCAGCATAATTACTGCTTTACTGGATTGACTGATGACAGAACAACAATTTAAAATTGTTTCAGTCATTTATTAAGTGAATGCCACAAACATTCGCTGCTTTTCCCTGTTTTGTCGAATGCAAATTGATTCTTTTTGTGGGTTTTGGGACTGTTTCGCACACGAACAAAGCAATTTGAAGACGTCACCTCGCATTCGTTTTTAACAAAAGCACCATGTGAGCAAAGCTGTTTTACTAGTCCGGCCCCTGTGGACGCGTCTAAGAGGAGAAAAGAAGGTTGGATTTAATAGAAGAGAGGAAGAGTGCGAGGGGGTTAAACGCTCCGGATTTAGACGAGCTCTTCCTCCATCTCATCCAAACTGCTGTGTGCACTTTAATAAGCACTTTCATTTATATTAAAGATGCAAATGTAGCCTTTACAGGGAGATTGATATGCATGGAGGAAACGTGTGTGTGTGTGTGTGTTACACTTTATCAGGGTCCTCCTGTTCATTAGCCCAGTGTAATTGTGTTAGCAGTGTTGCTTGCAGGGCGGGAAGAAAATATCTGTGTGTAAAGGTCACATCAGAGGAGAGATGACATACGGATAGATGACACACACACACACACACACACACACACACACACACACACACACACACACACACACACACACACACACACACACACACACACACACACATCTACAGCAGCGCCCTCTGCCTCACTCTCTGATGAAGGCAGCTTTGGCTGTATGCGTTTGGAATGCGTCCTCTCGCCCTAAGGTATGCATATGTCTTTGTGATCGCGTGTGTGTGTAGGTGTAGGTCTACGTAGGTGTGCGACTGGCTGATTCAAGTGGCAGTGTTTAATCAAGTGTGATATTCCTCCTCCGTGTGCTTGGCATCTGCAATGTAGGCAGCAGAAAGAGCAGTTGCGTTATCTCCTGTGTGGTATGTGTGTGTCAAAAAGTAAGGCGTGCCAAAGAAATCTAGCAGTTAACACACACAGGCTTTGAAGAGAGGATTAGACGAAAAAATAGCAACATGAACAAGAGTGAGGGTACATAGATACATACACCTACCTGCAAATTACCTCTCTGTGATTAGGAGGTTGCGGGTGTGAGATTGCTGTCCGGGAAACATGAAAAAAATAAGATATTCTGGCCTATTATCAAGTAATTGTGTAGTGGATGCGTCAAGCAAACATAGGACTTTAGTAGGAGACCGCTGTTCGTGTCCAATGCGGAACAAATAGCGAAGAACATTTTGTCAAGTCAAGTTAACGTTAACCACGCTCTCCTTAGTGGTTCTGTTGCCTAACCATAAGCCTCCTTTGAATGAGGTTTATTTTGAAAAGTAGTGCGTCATAGTTTCAAGCTTAGTGCCACAGACCAAGCTGCTACATTTGACACATTGGTGTGAGAATGTGTTGGAAATTGTCTTTTGTTTTCCTCAGAGGTCAAAGTCGGCTATAGAGCAGGAGTTGGAGGGGCTTCAGTGTTGCAGGACAACTTTCTGGCTTCATTTGCATGGCTAATGGTTGCACGCTCTGTGAGGGAAAGACGTGAGGCAAGGATGCAGTACTGCAGGAGGTGAAGTTGGTTATTGTAGTTTGGCCTTCTCACTGACAGGTAGGCTTCAGGGGTCTATCCAAAAATTCCCATCAAAGAACCCATTAACTTCAAGAAGAAGAAACCAAGAGTGCAAAACTCATTTCCGAGGTTTAAGACTTATTTCTGCAACTCTATATCATAATTCCTGTTAACATCTCCAAAAGCATTATGGGGGCTGTTATTCCAAAACGTAGATCTGTCTCAATTTTGTCTAAGGGGGGTCCGCACAGTGTAAGAGTTTAAAAAAGCAGTGGGAAAGCTCCACAAAGTGAAAACGTCCTCCTCAGTCTGCAGGAAACAGCAGCAGGTACATCTGCCCACTGTTTTAACAATTAACTTGATTTTTTACTTTTATAACTATAAAGGCCCTTCACATGGTGGTTGGTGACCTGCCAGAGTGGCTGATGGAGTAGACAATTACCAACATTTGCCAGCATTTGGCTCATGGACGCTGTTAATCTCTATCTCTATTGTAGTTATGCTGAAGAGCCTAAAGGCTTTCACCGTGATCACCTGCAGCGTCCGCAGTTATTTTAACCTCTTATTAGCTCTTTAAATGATTGAAGCTCGCTGACTGTGTTCAGAGGGCCCATGACAGTAGAGTGGACCTGCAAGCTCAGTGTAAATTAATGATGACATCATTAAGCTCAGTCAAAGCAAGCCAATTGTGGACAGAGCTGTCAAAACCTCAAACGTGGAGGTCAGGTTCATCCTTTTTTACTAATATACATAGTGTAGGACATTAACAACTAAAATCTGTAGTACCATTGAAGTTCAGTTATACTATAAAATAGTTCTAAGCACCTATAACGTATATAGTATAGCATATTATTGTATTTGTCAGCAATAATTACTGCAACTATGAAGATATGTTTTAACTAATAATACGTTGTTGCCATGTAATTCACTTCAGATTGATGGTGTTGACTGCCAGATGGACAGTTGGTGTTTTGTTGGCATCCATATCTTTCAAAGAGATTATTCTGAATAGCCGTACATGCTCAGCAGTTAACAACCATTCACGTTAGGAATTCAGCAAGACTGAATGTACGCAAACCATTAAAGAGCTTACTGAGTTGAATTCAAGCCTGTTGGACAATGTACCCTATAATATGCCTATATTTCAAATTTAAGCCCTGAAAGATACAGCAAAGAGAACAGCTGCAAAGACAGAAACACCACTGTGTGAGTCTGATTCTAGAGTAAAGCTGATTCTGTGACTGTCAAAAAAGGTCGACTTAGACAATATAAGTGTTTCCATAGATCAGGATAATCCACAACAACAAACACCAAGCCACATTTGGTTTGTTTAAAGCTTGTGATCTTTCCACCTCCCTGCCTGGTACACTGTAGATAAACTGTATATTTAAGGATAAACTCTCTAGGACTGTGTCAATGGCAAGAGTTGGCCACAGATATCGACATGTACTACTTTAGTGCGTTCTGTGACCTTGTTTCTGTGTTTTACGAACTGCTTGTTTGAGTTTTATGTAGTTTCTTGTGCTTGGTGGGCCAAGGACAAATGTCCACCCTGGTGGACATTAAAGATCTATTCTATTCTATTCTAACTCTTTATTATAGCTGCGTTGAGGGTTTTTATATCTGCCCTGCATCGTTTTACACTCTGCCTATCATCACTCACCCGACACCTAAAGGAGGAAATGAAAGTCTCCAGAATACGATCTCCTAAAAAACATGTCGCCCCACTAACTTTGCATTTCCTCCTGAAAAACGAACATGTCATCAGGGGTTATGTGGCCCTTGGCTCGGAGCCTTCACATTTAGACTCTAATTAAAAGTGGGCTTGATCTTTAACCCGGCTCTGCTCAGTCTCATGCAGAGCGGTTTACGTCCCCGCCCTCCTAATGGCGCCTGCACATGTGTGCTAACAGCCCGAGTATGAAGACTCTCAAACAAGATAGATGGTGATGTTCCTCTCGCCTCCAGATATGAAACTACAGCATGCACTCAGTTTCCCATCTATCTCCACACCGACCTATCAGACACAGAAGAACTTTCCTCTTTGTCCTTGTGTCAGTGTTTCTCTTCCGTTTTTGTCTTTTTTTCCCTGTATGCATGATGTACACACAACCACACTGATTCCATTGCAGCGATTTTCTACTTCCAGACCTGGAATGAATGGGCTCTTCTTTTTTTTTTGTTATGTTCTCTTTCTTTCCATCTCTCCGTCCTTCGCTGCTCTCTCTCCCTCTCATTTTCTTAAACTGCAAAATTGCTCTTTTGCGTTTGGGAGCCAGCTTCGATTATCTACGCCAAATTCCCTGATAAAGAACTGTGTTTCTAGGCCTATTCAAGCACTTAAAGCCCCTCTAAATGGCTTTAGCTGCAGGGTCCCCTCTTTGGAGACTACACACACACACACACACACACACACACACACACACACACACACACACACACACACACACACACACACACACACACAGTAGCGCACACACACTCCACTGCAGTGAGATCAACACCCATCATGAGAATGATACAACTGCAGAGTAATCTCTCATTTTTTTTTTTTTTTTTTTAAAGGTTTGTCTGAAATTAGTCTCTCTCCGTCTCTCGTCTCTCTCACCTCTGTTGGACAATAAATGGATGTCTACGTGTTCATGTGTTTATTTGTATAAAGGACAGCATGAGTCGTCTGCTCAGACAGCTTTAACGGTTGAACAAAGTGCTTACGTTTATGAAACAGACATGCATTTTTCCTTAAAATGCTGAACTATTCCTTTCAACAACGGGGCCACATTGTAAAAGGTTTGATGAACAGCCTTATAGGTCATTTTGAAGCTCGACAAAAGAGGGGGAGTTTTTTTTACATTTTTGGAAAGATCGTGTTGTCAGCATAGTTTTTTTTCTCTAATTAAGGAGAGGTAGCAGGGTCCCCCCCCCATTATCTCACCCTGTTTGGTGTGTTTGATTCCATTTAAACCTCGGCTCTTCTCACTTCTAACTTTACTGTTTTTTTCGGCTGGCAGTCAACAGATACGACACAATAAAAATTGTTTGTTTCGACTCGTGTGAAAGTAGTTTGAATAGCTGCTCTGCCCTTTTAATCTGAGGAGCAAATACTAGAAAAGCTGTGGGAACACACACACACACACACACACACACACACACACACACACACACACACATACACACACGCACACACGCACACATATACACACACAGACACACACGTCAGGTACCAGTTGTTGGCGCTAAGTGTTTGTAGCAACAAAGAGGTGATGGCACACTCACCATTACATCGATGGACTAAAGTTGCCATTGACATTTCTGCAGATAAAGAATACAAACAAAACAACTCTGATACAATGTGAATTGTATTTTGTTGTGGTGGAGTAGATTAGAGGGCTTTTGCACTTTTGTACATGACAGAGATGCAGAGATACAAAAACAGGACAAATGGTACAAATATATTTAACTTGGCTGTTAAAAAAACCCCAAAACTTCTATTTAGCATGCTTGTCACTTACCATTTTTTTAAAAGAGATCTCCTGAAATGGCAGCAGTTTTCTGACTAAATGTACGCTTTTTTCAGGGCAGATTCAATTTCACGAAATAAGTTATTAAAACCAAAGATTAAAGTCTCCCAGGTGTCGGACTGCTCCAGCCACTTACAGCCTTATAATAGGTGTTTTGAGTGAGAGGCATGACTCACGTCTTCCCCTTAATTGGGAAAACTCTCACTACATCGCTGCAATTATTGCCGACCCTCTCCACCTACATGTGTAAAATGAATAGCAAGTGCTTCCCGTAATGATAGTGCGTCTGGCCCAGCGAGAGCGCCAATCCACACACGGAGGAGGCAGATTGAAATAAATGAAAATCACTCAAAAAAGAAAATGAAACCAAACCTCATGTGATTTGTCCGTTACAGGGTGCAAAAACAAGCGTACTGCAGTTGTTAGAGTTTTACTTTATCTGAAAAACCCTTAAATCCCTCCACTCTGGAGAGCTTGGAGACGGGCTGAGCGCGTTGTAGAGGAGACTCAGTCAGATTAAGAATGATTAAGGCTCAGACACTCGGCTCTGTTCAGCCTAGATTTGCACCGCGCGGTCTGAATGAGTGATGGCTGAGCTGCACCTGTCGGAATGTTACTGTGTGTGAATGTGTCTGTTTGTATGTCTGTGTAGGTGCCTGCGTCTCCATGCATATGGATGTTTGTGGGTGGGTTTGTGTGTTCATGGCTGTGTGTTGACCAGATGAATGCTTGGGTTTATATGCATGTTCCTACATATATGTAAGCAGCTGTTTCCCCACATGTGTGTGATTGAATAGTCTTAACCATTGAAGTGGAGTCTTTGTATAGTCTGCCTCTTCCTGCTATTGCCTATTGTTGTAGGCAAAAACAGTGTGTGTGTGTGTCTGTCAGTCTGCGTTTAACCACGAGGAATTCTTTAATGTTGAATGACTGCCATTTACTGTGTGTGTGTGTGTGTGTGTGTGTGTGTGTGTGTGTGTGTGTGTGTGTGTGTGTGTGTGTGTGTGTGTGTGTGTGTGTGTGTGTGTGTGTGTGTGTGTGTGGCATGCAGCTGTCTCTGTGTCGGTTGTGGAGTGCGACTGTAAATGAACCACTGTGTCCCTCACTGCATGGCGCACACACACACACACACACACACACACACACACACACACACACACACACACACACACACACACACACACACACACAAACACACACAGTCCAACCCACATTCTCTTAATTCCTTCGTCCTCACAAAACACTGATTTTATTTCATTCGATTCACACACAAGTAGAGGCGAGGGGGTCCAATTAATTTAGACGATGTGGCACATTGTCATCGCCGTTGTCCAATTATTTTTGCATAAAAGATAAAACATCACAAAATGCAATTAAAAGACATCATCCTGTGCCAGTTGAAACCTGGTATGGGTTTAAAATGAGCGACTCACCTCACAAATAGGAGGAATTAAAATGAAGGGTCTGTTAGTGATTGTCTGCGGTCTAATTTAAAATGTAGCAAATATGACCAGAAGGGACAAAATCATAGCAGAGAGCTGCCGACATTTGTATGTGCACTGTTGCCATTGCGACCTTTGTAGCGAGCTAACTTCATCTTAAACTAAACCGACTTATGTAAAGTCACTGAGTTTAGGTTTTGCGGCGGAGCGGTAACGGTACGAACCGTAGAGAGACGCTTAATGCTTTATCCACACGCTCTTGTTACAGCGTTGGAAAGCACCTTGCTATAGCGAGAGGATTGAAAACTTTGCCAGCTAGCTAACTAGCGAAGAGCTTGCTAGTTAGCTAGCTTGCTAATTTCTGCCATGCTTTAACGCCACATTAGTTACAGAAAATGAGCCAACGGTCAAAACAGTCTCTCCACTTTACTCCTCGCTGCTCCGGAGTAGGACAAGCTACCTAGCTAACTAGCCAACCGTCCGTCTCCGGAGCTGAGCTGCTTTACTTTATGTCACCATAACAACTAACAACAATCGCTATTTTGTACTTGTACAAATGGCCGCAGAAAACAGTTCAATGTCCGCTCTACTCCTATTCTACGTCTTTATTGGAAAAACTGTGTGAAGCAATGTGTTAATTCTAAACACAGACATGGATGTTGGAGCTATTTTCTGTGAGTTGGTGCTGTAAATATGTTTTAGGGGGGTTACATTGTCTACGTCACTCCTCGCACCGTTATCACTTCATCCACCCTGGATAGTGCTGTCCAACACCGCAGTGCTTATAAGACTAGCTATTAAGACAACTAGAAAATAAAAGTTAGAAGTTCAAAAAGCATCTTTATTTTGATGGCAATAAAGAATGGTTCATTATTAAAGAGAAATTAGGGATTAGGGAAATCAAAGGCCCTTGAAGGGACACATATTTCTAGTGTACTTGCACTTGAGAGACTGCCTTTGAATGAAAGCTCTTCCATACAGTCATATATCTCAAAAATGTGTTGTTTTACACAACATAAGGCCCGATGAAAATAGGCGAAAATAAAATAAAAAGTTACCTTCAGATGGCGGGAAATTAAAAGTGGCCTTAATTGACCCCACTTGCTATCTAACAGGTCAACGTATGCTAACGCCAAACAACTGCCCTGTGTGCTGTACGTCATGCGTGCACATGAGGCAGGTTTCGGGTGAATAGCGTATTTAGGTACACTCATTAACCTGTGTTTCAAAAGAGCAAACATCGTCCATCTTAGCAAGTGGTTTGGTCTCATTCAGAAGCGTTGCAGTTGCATCTCAGTCATGAATCATCAAGTCAAATTGCTCAGAGTTGATGACAACAAAAGGGTGCTTAACCACATGAAAGCCTTGTATTAAATCTTATTGTCTTTGCATGTCGAAACAAAGCAGGTGAGAGCTGACGATCTCCCAAAGTATCTGGAAACCTGTCTGGTGTTAATTGGCACCAATTAGCCTGTTTAACAGATGCATGTATAGAGAAAATGCTAGTTTCAAGGTCTTTCTTTAAACCAGAATATTTTGGGCAGTTTGTACACTGTCTGTGTTTATTTCAGGTCTTTTTTTCTTTCAATTTCAAGTTCCTCCCCCGTCCTCCTTGTCTTGTCTTATCTCTGTCTATCTGTTACAAGCCAGGAGAGGTGGGTGTGAGTCGACTACTGTCTGCTGTATTAGCGCCTGTCAATATCACGCCTTTTGGAAAATGGATTCCAAATAGAAATCTCCTCACGTTCAAGTGTGTGTCCGCCTCCTGTCCCCGTTCTCATATCCTCCTCCACCGTCCTCATCTGACCTGCTCCGTAACTTTAACTTTGCCACCATCTGTTGCAGGAGGCCTGGAGATAAAAACTGTATTGATCGGATCAAATCTTCATGCATACTTTCACAAGTCGGTTTACTGCATCGGATCATTTGCAAAACGGATCCATCCAAGTGTTTCATATCCATTTTTGTTCAGAGTCATCAGTGGTTCAAGCCGTGGCTGCTGATTATTTGTCGAAAACCAAACGTCTAGGTTCACTTGCTTTTATCAACAGGGTCTTAAATGCAGGTGAAGGTACCAAGTGGCTCATTTACAGCTCATGTCCCCAGTATTTGCTCTCTCCATTACCTTTATCTAGAAGAAATGTGTTTAGAATGGAAAAATGTATGAATGTAAATGTTTGTCCTTTCCCTGTGGTAATATATGATTTGTGTACATACAGTTTATGGATCAGCCCGTTGTGTTTGGACGTGTGACTCTGTATATGGTAGTAGTAAATAAGATTGAATAGATGCAGGATGCACGCACACATGCACACAGGCACGGACTCGGGCACGGGTGTGAGCTCCATGCTAAAGAAGTGGCGTGTATAAATTTGCCTAAGTGTTTGGCCAAGGTCTGCGGCTGTGTGTGCAATCGATGTGCCAACAGCAATAAATCAGCGCGGGACAGACCTGAACGCCTCTACAGCTTCATCTGATGTGGCAGGTGGGCTTCAGGATGGCCCTGACACACACACACACACACACACACACACACACACACACACACACACACACACACACACACACACACACACAAACACAAACACAAGTGAAGCCCGGTAATTCTAGGTTTTCTTGGTCAAGACACACACACACAATTATATCATGAATTATCAGACAATTTGAATTAGGATTACGTGCACCAAAGCATGAAGAAAGTTTTTACCCTATTGGAATATTCTGTCCCATCTCTTTTTCTTATGTGCTCATTCATTTTCCTAACACATTTCTTCATCCAGAAACTCAAACTTAAAAGAAAAAAATCTAAATCAGACATAAAAGCAAAAAACTTTTAAATCAGAAACTTGTTATTCAGTTTCTTTTTCCTCTCATCTTTTTGTCCCAGTTTAGTCAAACAGCTCAGCTCCACCGGCTACTAAAGCTACATGGCCACGGAGTCCATGTGTGAGTGGTTTCGACTTATTTATAGAATCTATAAAATACATCAGAGAAGGTGAGATGAAAAATGCTGCAAAAATAACCATCTTAACATGTCATTTAGTGTAGCGAGAATTGAATTTCCTCTTCTCTCGTCTATTCAAGTGAGTAAATTCTTGCGTTGATCTGTTGTGCACACGCATGGGTGGCGCACGTGTGTGTGGGCTGGTCGGTTTAATGTCAATGTACTGTATGCGTGTGTTGTGTGTTCACATTTTGTGCATGTGTGTGAGTGTGTCTGAGATGCTAACAGTAGCTGTATTGTCCTGATGGGACAGGCAACAGCATCGTCATCTGGGCCACTGTAATCATGGCTGGGCTGGAGATGAAAGACACTATTGACAAGAAGTGAAGTGTCTGAGAGGGAGAGAGAGGGAGAGAGGGAGAGAGATAGAGAGAGAGGAATTTAATGAAAGGGAGCAATGAGAAACAGCAGCAGAAACAAGAGACGAGAATAGTTTGCTGACCAAACTCCATTATGAAACAAGCCTTTGCCTTGTGCTCTTTATTTAGCCGAACATAAGCCAATCAGCTAATGAAAAGAAAGTTGGCCAGCATGTGGGCATGTGGTTGGTTTAAAAAGAATTTGCAGATGATGGTAGCCTTTTTAATATTTTGTTGATTCAATCCGATTATCGTCGGTTCGATCCCCGGCTCCGCTAATCCATGGCGATGTGTCCTTGGGCAAGACACGAAACCATAAACTGCTACCGTAGGCTGTGCTTGTGGTGAATTAATGGGTATACATTGTTAGACAGTCCTGATGGGCAGGCGGGCACCTGCCGTCAGTGTATATATGGGTGAATGAAATGAAGTGTTAAAGTACTTTTACCATTTACTATCACCATTTACATCCTGCAAGCATGCAATGTCTTCCTCTCATGGTTGACCCCAGGGGTGTTTTGCGAGAACTCGATACCCTTGTCTCAAGATGGTGTCTGTTCTTTCCAAAGAACGTGACGCACCAGGTGCCCGGGATGATTAGTGCGTTAAATGCCAGTTAGAGTTTAGGGAAAATGTTAACAGATTGATCAGTATGTGCACATCGAGTTTCCTGTGGTTTCAGTAACTGTGAGTCCCCATTTGGAGCGAGACGTGATAGATGCTTAAGCATTCTGACATCTGATCCATACTAACTTCAACAGGAAGCCAAATCCACTTTAGAATCTAGAGGAGACACATGTTAGAAATAAAATGTGTCTCTAACAATTCCAAAGCTTCTTTAGCGTGGATGTCCTTCTCTCAAGCAAGTTAAAACTTTCAACAAATATTGCCAACGAATCACACGGTGACAGTAAAAATGGCAACAATGGTTTCAATAATTGAGCCAGCCATGTTGCTGTTTCCCTAGAACTCCTCAGGCTTTACCTGTCCCCTAGTGCATTCAGGGTTACCACTGCATCTCTAGCGTCTCTGAAACTTGAAAAGTGGATATAGGAAATGGATGGATGAAAAATGGATTGGAAGGTCCGTCTCTCTGTCTTCTTTCCCCACACTTTTCCTTCCTGTAGTTTTCACATCTAGCAATCTCTGCCCACATCTCCCCTGCCTTTATATTGAACTGGTATGAAGCCAAATAGCTCTTTCCTTCTTCTGTTTATCGGGTTGGACCAGTTCTCTCTCTCTCTCCCCTTTCTTTTTTAGAAGCAGTGTGCTTCTATTTATCTGCTCTGTTGTAAATATACTGTAGGATTCTCCCTGCAGCCCTTCTTATAATTTATGGATGTTTACCTGCTATCCCAATGCTGCACATCAGTGGCTCACCCCCTGTGTGATTTTATTTTATTTTTTTCTCTATGTGTTTTTATGCACATCATGTTAAAAAGAACATCTGGATGTTTTCCTAACTGCATACACCATGTTTCACAGGTTGCATTCTTGTGTGTATTTGAAGGTGTATTAAATGTATTCTTGTGTGTGTCTGCGGGATCCTTTAATACCTCCAGACAATCAATACTCAGAAGAGCAATGTACGGCCCTATCTTCTTTTAAAAGATGCACTCCACAGAGTGGTGCGAGCCAAGAGTCGAGAAGTCAATAAAACAAAGCCGACGGTGCCCTCATTTGTTTTTTTTGGACTTTGGCATCGAGGCCTTGGAGTCTGAGTCTGTCGGCGAATATTTAGTGTCTCGTCATTTCAATACAAACAAATTAATCCTTTTTGTCAGACCTCTGGATGTGCAAAACACAAGCCCATGAATGTATTGACATCGCTCTTTGCTAAGATCTTTCCTTGTTTCTCTTTCTCAGGGCTGGTGGCGGACGAGGCCGAGGATCAGGGGTTGAGGTTATAAAAACAACAACGGAGCAAGGAAGAAAAAAACACAGAGGAAGCCGACCGCTTGGAAGCTCTTGTTTTGTATCATCATACCCTGCAGTCCTAAAAGGCACTGACTGACCCTGCAGAGGATTACACGCTCAAAAATACACACCGACACCCACTCGCTCACACCTCCCCTCAGCGCCATGTCCTCCCACCTCAACCCACCTCTTCTCATCCCCCCCATCCTCTTCCTCCTCCTCCTCTCCCTGTCCATGCCCTCCACCTCCACTCCTCCCTCCTCCCTCCTCTCCTTCCTCCCACCGGAGGGAGGCCTCACACATTTGGTGGTTCACAACAAAACGGGCGAGGTCTACCTGGGCGCTGTCAACTGGATCTACAAGCTGTCGAACAACCTGACCAAGCTCCGGAGCCATGTTACCGGCCCAGTCACGGACAACCCTCGCTGTTACCCTCCGCCCGGTGTCCAGTCCTGCCCCCATGAGCTGGTGCAGACCTCCAACGTCAATAAGCTCCTGCTACTCGATGCTGCCCACAACCGCTTGATTGCCTGCGGGAGTACTTCCCAGGGAATTTGCCAGTTCCTGCGTCTGGATGATTTGTTCAAGTTGGGCGAGCCCCACCATCGTAAAGAGCATTACCTATCCAGCGTTGCCGAGGCAGGCACCATGTCGGGTGTCGTGATCTCCCCGGCTCTTTTTGGTGGAGGTGGGAAGCTATTTGTCGGCACCCCCATCGACGGGAAATCGGAGTACTTCCCAACGCTGTCCAGCCGAAAGCTGATGTCCAACGAGGAGAACGCCGACATGTTCAGCTTCGTCTACCAGGACGAGTTTGTGTCCTCGCAGCTGAAGATTCCCTCAGACACGCTCTCCAAGTTCCCGGCGTTCGACATCTACTACATCTACGGCTTCAACAGCGAGCAGTTTGTGTATTATCTTACCTTACAGCTCGACACACAGCTCACCTCGCCAGATGCGAGCAGCGAACAGTTCTTCACCTCTAAAATTGTGCGCCTTTGCGTAGACGATCCAAAGTTCTACTCCTATGTCGAGTTCCCCATCGGCTGCACCAAGGACGGAGTGGAGTACCGCTTGGTTCAGGATGCTTATTTGGCCCAGCCAGGGACCCGTTTGGCACGTTCGCTTGGTATTCAAGAGCATGAGGAGGTTCTGTTTACTATATTCGCTCAGGGTCAGAAGAACAGAGCCAAGCCGCCCAAGGAGTCGGCTTTGTGTCTGTTCACAATGAGACGGATAAAGGAGAAGATTAAAGAGAGGATTCAGTCGTGCTACAGAGGAGAGGGGAAACTCTCCCTGCCCTGGCTGCTCAACAAGGAGCTGGGCTGCATCAACTCGGTGAGTGTTTGAGGCGATAGCTCCCAGAAGTGTTTTTTTGTGATCATCGGTAGTCATGAAAACGATGTTGTTCCTGATTGTTTTGGCTTGTGGATGTGTGTGCATGTGTTTCTAATTGGAACAGAACAGGCTTCACTACAAGTACAGTTTCTAGTTCCTGCTATAAGGTTGGATTGGGCAGTTTGTCTTGTCCTCGCCAAAAGCATTTTAGTATTCATTTTACATATTAAACTGTCCAGCTCTGAAGCCTTTACTCGTCTGTCAGTCTACATAGGTAAAAAATATGCTGTCAGTTGGCTTTGAATATTTGCACTGTGGGCGTGAAAATGAAGCTGAACTCTACTTGAAAAACAGCAAAGGCAATGTTTTGGGTGAATACCAACATTAGCCTAATGTTAAACTGAAATACCAACAAATTGTAATTTTGCCTTCATACTCTCATCGCCAAAACCAAACTCCCCCACCCTGGCAGGATGGCAGGTCACCAAAACTTCCCAAAAGTTTCCCTGGTAAGCCTGTAAGTGGAAAGTATGAATCTTGACAAATAGCTAATTGCAACTAAGTAATTTTTCCCATTCTGGTTGGGCCAAAACAACCAAAGTGTAGGTGTGATTACACATTTAGCCATTGACCAAATCCAGTATTACTGACCATTGAGAGAATGTGGCCAGAAAATACAGTATTTTCACCATGATATTCATTAAAGAATCTAAGTATTTTTTTTTTTAAATGAGTTATTTTATTAGATGCCTGAGATTTTGTTCTGCCACATAAATGTATTAATCTTGTTGTAGAACAAACTCATTTATAGCCTAATGTTAGCTTATTACGTGGCAATTGCTTTCACGCTTCAAAATTCAGAAAAGTGAAGATTATCTTGCTGAATTAACTGTGTAATTATGAATAACCTTCGTTTGTCACAGATCTTAACTGTTTTGAGCTCTTTAAAGGTTGATAAAAGAATACAGTTGATAGTCGGGCTGATTCTGACATAATTAGTTTAATAAAGTGTGTTCATGTGAACTTACCTGATGGAGAACTAAAAGAGCTAACTACACTGATTGTCAAGTAGTGCAGGTGGAAATCTCTTTACCACTGAGAGATGTGAAAAACAAGTGGAATGAAAATGAATTTATTCCATCATAATTGAATATAATTTGGTTAAAATGTATCCACAGTTTAATGGGTCTTCTCAGCCTGAGGGACAGGGCGGCTGTCTCCTGAACAATTCAGACCTTCCACAGGTTGTGGGTGGCTTGTCTTTCCTTTTCCTCATAGTTGAGCTGGCCTAAGGGTGCTTGAGAGACACTGTGCAAGCGTGTGTGTGTGTGTGTGTGTGTGTGTGTGTGTGTGTGTGTGTGTGTGTGTGTGTGTGTGTGTGTGTGTGTGTGTGTGTGTGTGTGTGTGTGTGTGTGTGTGTGAGTGTGAGTGTGAGTGTGTGAGTGTTACCCACATGTCACACACACGGCCCTGTATCCTCATGAATAATTCCCCCGGTCTCACCTTCTGTTATTCAGTCGGTGCTCCATAACAACCTGCCATAAATCTCTGGACTACTCTCTATTTCTCTCTCTCTCTCTCTCTCTCTCTCTCTCTCTCTCTCTCTCTCCCTCTCTCTGCTTTGCCTTTCTCTTTCTCTTTCACTCGAGCCCCATCCTTTGCATAAAGATGTCTTTCATTTTGCTAACCCTATTCTCCCTCCGCTCTGTCTTTTATCTGCCTTTCCCTTGCTTTGCTTCTCTTTATGCCCCTCCCCCCCAACTCCTCTCCCTGACCTCTTTGCCTTTTTAATTTTCAACCTTTAACCTACCTCTTTTTTACATGCTTGCTCCTTTTCGCTCCTCTCCATCTTCTTCCTCTCTCTCTCTCTCTCTTTCTCAAACATTCACTGTTGCACCATCTCTCTCTGCCCTCTCCTTGACTTTCCACTGAGTGATGAGGTGCAGAGTGACTTAGTGTGTAAAGCCAGTGCCGGGATGTGATCTGAAAATACAATGCGGAGAGGAACAGACGATGCCAGTGAGAGAGGGGAGGGAATGAAAGGAAGCGGGATTCGTCGGTTTTCTGGGTGGAGGGAGGGAGGAGGGGAGGATGTGCAAAGAGGGAAGTGCCGAAGACGAAAGGGAAAGGAGAAGGGGAAGATGTGAGGAAGGGTGCGACGTTACACGAATCACTGGGTTGAGAGCAGAGAGGAAAGAAACAAAGCACCGCTGTGCCTCAGAGCAGCGTCACAGAGGCTGTAGACTCCTAGTTGAAAGCTAGTTGATAGGTGTTGAAAGACTTAAAGTATTGAGAACAACACTACGGACAGGCAGCATTACAACAAGCACAGATGTGGACCTATGTTTGAATGTATATTTTGTCTTTATTCTCAGTTTAGCTAGTTTTACTACTTGATTAAAATAATAAGAAGCAGTCTTTGTCCTTTTATCCGTTATGTCATTACAGTATATGCAATGTGTCAGAAACCACTGGGGAAATTAGGGCTTGGGGGAGTTAGAATGCTCATATGGCAGCTGTAGAGATCACACCTGTGGCTATTCCATTAACCCCAAGCAGTTTGAGGGCGTCTTTTGCTCCTGTATAAGTATTTAAGTCTTCCTTAATGGCAATGGAAAAAGGACATTAATGGCTCGAAGTGGGGAGAGCCAAAAAATGTCTTTGATGAAGTATAATGCAGTCATAATAACATAAATAAGGAAAAAAATTTGAATTTCTTTAGTCATTTATTTCACAAACACATTGAAATCCACATATATACAGAGGAGTGCAGATTTTAATATTTTTTTACAGCATCTGGTTAGTGCAAATGCTGAATTTGAAATAAGACATGTTAAATAAAGTGATTTTGAGTAAACATTATTATTTTAAGCTTAGATTTGGTCACGTTTCTTGACAGAAGTGTTTGTCACACATGATTTGTTCATGGACCGTCGGAAATTAGATTTTTTACAATTTCTGGCTTACATAAACAGTGTATTTGATTTTTATAAAGAAAACGTGGCTTGATCACTCTAATCACATGTTTTAGAAATATGTTAGTGGGAAAGGCAGCCATGTTTTCTTGTTAAATGGAAGAAAGCCACTGTCTGTGTTCAGCTGGCGGTGATAATATGTGACTTCCAGGAAGTTCTTTAATGTTATATCTATGAATTACATTTTCTTTCTAAAAGTGGACAACAACATCATGGCTCCTCTGTCACAAGCCAACCAGCGCAGTGCGAGCGCCATGTGGCCTTGTAGTATAAAGTATACTATATGTGCATGTGATTATGCTAATGAGCATACAGTTACATGATCGTCCTTTATGGCCATCTGTCGTTCCGCGTGTGATCGATGAAGGTCGAGTCAGCCGAGCTCGCTCTGGGACGCCATGGTGATGGATTTTTCATCTCCTCGTAGGGGCATTTAAAGCGTTTCCTGATGAGAGCGGTGACGGCCCTCTGCCTCTGAGCCAGTGTCATGTGGAAACTTTCACATGGGCTCGTTTCTAGAGACAAGGTCGGGTCAAGTCAGTCAACACTCAGACACTCCACTTTACCTGGAGGCTGTCAAACTTCATCACGGTGCACAGCACTTGAGAAAATCATTTTCTAAAAAAAGTGCTCTAGGAAGATCAATAAAATATTTTTAGTATTGTCAAAAGATGTCAAACTTTTCACCTTCATTACAAATCTTTATAGAACTCTCACTTCCCTAAGGCAGCGGATTATTATCGACTACTTGCATCGGGTTTATAGCTACTGAAAGGAGAGGCTTTATGTTGACAATTTCACACACTGTCTCAAATTGACTTGAGTTCAGTCCAAGTCCAATTCCAATCTATCTCTTTTGACTCAGGTAGAGAGAAAGTCATTTGTTCAGTCTATGAGGGTTTCCACAATGTCACCCCTGATTTGAAAGGAGATTCAGCCCTCCTGTTTAAGTATATTTAGGACCCGCAGAATGCAACTCATATGAAACCTACAGAACAAGAGAGCTGCATGGCCAGCAAGTGGGACATTTTATTTAGACTTGTGTTACAAAGTCTTGTCACATTTCAGAGGTCTGCGTGCTTGCCTTGTGGTCAGAAACGGCAGAATGAATGTGTTGTATGAGGGGGAAGTAGCTATTAAACTAAAACCCGAGTCTTAACTTATACAACCATACTGTATGTATGTACGTCTCCAGGGATATAAGCCATATAGATGAGCAGCTATTTCTAACTTCAGACCTTATCTACAGAGCAAAGATGGGGCTCAGGTGTAGCGTGTGGAGTGAAAACCCAAGAACAGCCTTGGGTTCATCTGGAGTTTAGCTGTATATAGAAACAACTTCAGAATAAAGTCAGACTTCCCTCGTCAATGTCAAAATACATATATCTGCATCTCTTTTTAAATATGAAAACAATGACAACCATATCTCCTCACTAAACTCCTTATGTCTCCAGGTTGTCATCTGTCCGTCATTTGGTGGTCAAAGGTCAAGGTCACTCAGAACCATCTTTAAGGAATTTCTTTCCATTTGGCACAAAGCGTCCACTGTGACTTAAGTATCAACTGAATAGTATTTGGCGGTCAAAGGTCACTGTGACCTCACAAAACAAGTTTTTTTGGGCCATTACTCAAGAATTCATATGACAATTCAACACAGAGAAGGATACAATGATAAAGTGATGACTTTTTGGACAGGTGTCCTTCTGCCGTAGGTCAGTTTGGCAAACGTATTGAGTTGGACAGAATGTATTCAATAGTAGATGCTCCTTGTTGTCCGGTGGCTGAACGGCCCTCTGACTCCCTCTAAAGCTGACTTGGGTTATTTTTATAAATGAAATGTACTTGTTAAGGTTAGGGTTAGAAAAACGAAACATTGCACTCAACAAAGAACCCTTTAGACAACAATAACAGTTCAGTTCGTGTCCCACTGTGCACAATATCTAATAACATCTCTGCCACAATGTCATTTGATGTCAAAATATCAATTCAAGTCATGTCAGATTGTACAATGGTTACACACTAATGAAAAAAAGCAAGGGTTTCTTTTTTGTCAGAGTCCCCAAAACTTTTTAAATTCTGCATCGTTTCATTGCCTGTTTCGATTGGTTGGTTTGTCTTACAGCTCGATCTAGGACCGCCGTTTTGGATTCCTATCCAAATGTTTTTACCACAGTTATTTTTCTCAGGACTGTCGACTTTCAGCTCAGACATCACAAAACCACACAGTGTACAGGGGCCTTAACTGTAGTCCAGCCAGTACACTAAGAGTGAACAATAACATCTGACTAAATGTCAGACCTCATGCTAATGCTTATATGTAATATTAATGTAATATTATTTTGTCCTTTTCTGCCAAACTTAGTTTTTGATGCACAATGTATGAAAGCAAACGCAACAAAATTTCAAAGTAAAAGTCCAATACACATTTTCCATGGTACAAAATAGTTGTTATCACACAGTTATGCTTTTAATTGTATATTGTAAACAACATTATGGATATGCTGTCACTACCGCTGCTTTCATATGTTGTAAACCTTAGTATCAGCTTCACTTTGCAGCACGATTATGTTCTTTTTCTTCTCTTTAACAAAGCGCCTTAGTAGATCTCACACTCTGATTACTCTGGCAACAGCCGGTTAGTGTGTCCCTGCGTCACCCTGATTCCTCTTGGGTTTGGGTGAGCCTCTTTCTCCCCCGCCGCCACGCCACGCCGGGTGCGGCTCTCTCCACGTGCATCTTTATGTCCGACTCATTATCAGGAAGAGGACGTAGTTGGCCTTCTGGGAGTTAAACTGAGTGGTGGGTGACCTTCGCCTGCTGCAGGCTGCCGTCCAGCTCTACAGCTCTGTGAGCAGGCCGACCCGGCAACGCTACGGCCTCGGCATGACTAATGAGACCGATTCAGACAGAGAGAAGGAGATACTATCCTCTGTGTGTTTGCCCGTGTGTGTGTTTAGGACTCACTTTATCACCCTTTTTCTAAGTCTCTCCGTATACTTCACCGAGTGCTCATTTGTGTGTGTGTGTGTGTGTGTGTGTGTGTGTGTGTGTGTGTGTGTGTGTGTGTGTGTGTGTGTGTGTGTGTGTGTGTGTGTGTGTGTGTGTGTGTGTGTGTGTGTGTGTGTGTGTGTGTGTGTGTGTGTGTGTGCCTACCTTATCCTGGCCTCCAAAGAAGAGTGGGGAAAAAACAACAACAGAGGAAACAAACAGAGGAAAAGGGGCTGATAATAAGAAGTGTGTGTGTGTGTGTGTGTGTGTGTGTGTGTGTGTGTGTGTGTTGCTGCATTGTCTGCAGCACCACAAGGTGGACGTCAGTGGGAAAATTGGCTGCAATAACATAGTGCAAAAAGACCCTTTTGTTACTGCCCCCTCTGTCTCTGAATCTACCTCTCTCTCTCTCTCTCTCTCTCTCTCTCTCGCTCACTCCGTCTCTATTTTTCTCCGGGCATAATAGTGTTTATTAATATTTATCAGTGTTGATCACTGCTGGCCAGGATTGCAGTCTATTCTATTCCTATTCCTGTGGCATTTTGTTTTGTGTCTTCCAGGCGGCTGGTGGTGTGTGTGTGTGTGTGTGTGTGTGTGTGTGTGTGTGTGTGTGTGTGTGTGTGTGTGTGTGTGTGTGTGTGTGTGTGTGTGTGTGTGTGTGTGTGTGTGTGTGGCACTCACTGTTTCATTCTCTCTCTATCTCTCTATTGTATCTTCAGTCTCATTAGCGTTAGCTTGTGCCTTAGTGGATGGATCAGCCACACATTGCATCATGCCTGCTGGGTGGGGAATATCAAGGCTCCAATGGCTTTGCTTAGATCCTGCACACTTATATTTCCTAAGAAATTGTCATAGCAAAGTTGTTTGCTTTATAATGACCTTACAATGACCTATACACAATCTCTTATGCCAGCTAGTAGATGCATTTGGATATAACATATCGAGCAGGGAAGATATTTCAGGTATTTAGGATACCAGACGTAAAAAAGATGAGCTAGTTTGTTAATAAATAGCTGGCTCTTTGAAGTTTGCATAATAAGGTGCAGTGTTTGGTCCCTTTTGTAATGACTGAATCTGTGTTTTACATCTCACAGTCATTTTGATATGACAAACAAAAAAAGAATTAAAAATAAATAAAAAAATAATAATTAAGTTTTCAAAATGAAAATGCAATCTGTTAGTATTGTTTGATTTTTTTTTTTTTTGGCCCAGGGAATAAGCTGTAAATGCAACACAGACATTATTATCACCTCACAAAATTGTCATAGCAAAACTGTTTGCAAACAGATTCCTACTCGCATCACATTACATCCAGCAGACAGGAAGCAACATTAGCATTCATTTGGAGTCGGGTCTCCGGTGAATGTTAAGTCCGATCACTCTACTTTAAGCTCCTTTCGTTTTCCACCAACTCCTGGGGGAAATATCTGTTTCTGCAGCTGCTAAATGCTTGGCTGTATACACCAGCAAGTTGCAATTGTTATCTGTATGTTTAGTGCTGGACATGTAGGTTTTTCTTTTTTTTTAGCTTAAAACAGCATTCGTGACTGCTTTTACAGTTTAAAGTTACTGTGAGGAACGTTTAACTGCTTATGAAACAGGCTCAATTTAACACTGAGGCCTCCATATGATCTACATAAGTAAACAAGACCATCTCGAAGAAGATTTGCTCTTTCTATATACTTATTCTTAATCCTTGTCAGAAGTCGGAAGCTCTGGTGGGAGGAGGAGAGCTCGGTGCCTGGCAACAGCATCTCCTCCTCCGGCGAGGAGCAGAGCTTCGCCTGGCTGCTCCGCCGGCCCCCGCCTGGGAGCCAACACTGACACCACGCTGCTGGAGACTCAGGCCGTATTGCTTGAACCGCTGGAGGGAAGGGAGGCTCGTGAGAACCAGAACCAGGAACTGCGCGTAGCAGACTGTCGGACCCCTGCTGCAGTAAAAATTGGTGGTTTTCCAAAGGGTATCTAGTGCACTAAATTCTATCGCTTCTGTCCACAGGGACCGTGAAAAAACACCAAATTAAAGTCACTTGTAGGAGCTTTTACCTCCGTCTCAGAAGCCAACGTGTTCTTGATATTGTTTCTTGAAGAGCAGGTGAAAGAACCCTGAAAATATACGCCGTTATCTCAGAAGTGTTATCAAGAAACCAACGTTTTTGTGACTCAGTGGGAGACTAAGTGACTTGTAAGGATGAATTCTGTCTGGCAGGGCCGTGATGAATACATGCAGCGGTGGGGTGAATTGCTGTCAAATGCTGTCTAGAATACAGCCCATTGAGGGAAACACTTTTTGATGAGGTGCAGTTTTCACTCCCGCCCCTTGAGACATTTTGATGCATGATGATGCAGCAAAATATGAAACACCTTTGAGGCATTTTAATGACTCCAGCTTCACATATATGCTTTAGTCTTGTGATATTTTCCGCCTCAGGCTGAAGCATGCTGTGTCCACCATGCTGTGAAATCTTCCTATATTATAGTGGTTTCTCAATTGGGGAATTTCTCCGATCCAACAGCACAGTATGAATGGTGGCTGTGAACTAAATCTACTGCACACTGGTGTTCATTGTTAACTCTAGCACTTGACAAAATGGATAAATGGCTGCTATAGGCTCACAAGAGTGTCAGCTTGTCATGGATTTGGAGCGTTTCAGAGCTTGTGGCTGCTTAGCTTTAAAGCTGTGTGAATCGGACCTTGTGAGTTGGACGCTGAGCAGAAACGGTGATGCTGCAGCAACTTTAACACTCTGAACACCAAGCAGTTTCAGGTTTGTTTTTGCTCTGTAGCCTTGATTTTCACTGCAATGTATTGTGAAGTCTTGCACCTCTTTGGAAACCATGACAAGAAGTGGAGGGATCCTAAGAGTGTCTTTTGTGCAGTATAACACAGTAACGATGCCATCAATTATAAAAAGAAAGAAACGCAAGTTCAATTTCTTTGATTATTTATTTCACAAAAATTGGCAAACAATGGAGTCTATATACAGTACCAGTCAAAAGTTTGGACACACCTTCTCATTCAACTACTTTGAAGAATGTAAAATATAAAACATATTCTGGTTTGTTGAGCATTTGTTTGTTTACCACATAATTCCATATGTGTTCCTTCATAGTTTGGATGTCTTCAATATTAATCTACAATGTAGAAAAAAATAAGAATAAAGAAAAACCATTGAATGAGAAGGTGTGTCCAAACTTTTGACTGCTACTGTATGTTGACCAAATTACCCATTTTCTTCTGTTTTCCATAAAGTATATGAGCTGTACTTAATTACATTAATATATAATACAACCCTATTTAATCATCTACTGTTATTTTCTTAATTGATGTACTTTATTTGAATATTCTTTCTATTTCTTCTGCCCTGTGCCATATGTCACCACACTATTTAGAATATTCTAGACGGAGATACAAAAAAAGACATAAATATATGGTCTTATACAGAACCAGTCAAAAGTCTGGACACACTTTATCATTCAACTACTTTGAAGAATCTAAAATATAAAACATATTCTGGTTTGTTGAGCATTTGTTTGTTTACCACATAATTCCATATGTGTTCCTTCATAGTTTGAATGTCTTCAATATTAATCTACAATGTAGAAAAAAAGTTAAATAAAAATAGTGAAAAAAACATTGAATGAGAAGGTGTGTCCAAACTTTTGACCGGTACTGTATCCAACATTGTTCCAAGTGCCAACAAGTATGAAAACAAATATGGAGGCTCCACATGCTATATACAGTATATCGAGCTATTCATGTTTTCACAACCTCTACTTACAGCCTTTCCTGTTGTTTCCTGACCTTTCCTCAATGAAATACAATGTTCAGCAGCCTGCTGTTCAGATGAAGTTTCACAGAATTTTTGTCACGTGATTGTTGGTCTCATCTGAGTCAACCATGGCTTCCTTGATAGGCTGAGGAGCACAGAACGTAACACTTTTTACAGGATCTGGTTTAGAATGAACGGTTTATTCGGGGCATAATGAGATGAATGAGACATGTGGAGTCAAATGCTTTTGATAGCATGTCACAATTTTAAGCTTAGTTTCGGTTGCTTGTCTGTCGGAAGCATTCGTCACACATGATGTGTTCAAAGATCATCGGAAAAATGCATATATGACGGTTATGACGTGGAATTAGACGTGGTTAGGTGGTGAAACAATTCACTAAAACCTAAGCTATACTGGTGTCCTTGTTAAATATCATTTATGAGTCCACCGAACAATCTGCTCGGAGGGAGCAGAACTCGCTCAATGTTGAATTCGTACCTTCAATAGCTGCTTAAGCAACGACTTCTTCCCTTTACCCAAACCTGTGCACACTCACAAACTGCTGACCTGCAGCATCTAACCCGTGTGTAATTATTTATTGATGGGAATTTACACTATGTTAGTATATGTTTATGTGGGTTCATGACAGACATGAATGCATGCATGCATGTTTGTGCACTCACGTGTATTTGTGTCTTTAATTATTCACGTGTGCATGTGTGAACGCAGGGGTGTTGTAAGTGTCTGTAGAGCTGTCCGTGCCGAGCAGTGTTTGGGTTTTCCTGCTAGCCGCTCACCAGAAGCTGTGAGGCGAGTTGAAGCTCAAAGACATGATTTGGCGTCATATTTTCCTGTGTAGGTGTGGAAATGCGTGCATACACACACTCACACACACACACACACTCACACACACACACTCACACACACACACACACACACACACAAACACACGCACATTTGGCAGAAAACAGCTATTATTGAGAAAGAGTGGAAAGTTTACATCTGAAATGAAAGTCACCATATTTACCAAGCTCTTCGTCAGCATTTCATCAGCATGACCTATATCCCAAAACATTTATGGAAAAAAAAAACCCTCACTAATACTAGTTCTAAACATCCAGTGATTTTTTTTTTTGTTCCAAAATCGCATGAGTTTCCAGCAGGGATGTTGATAATTAACCTCCAATAACAATTTTGTTTGATTAATGCTTTCAGTTAAAAGTGCTACATACATCTGATGCATTTTATTTAAATGCAACAATTCCTACAAGTATTGTCTCTGAAAAATGAACTCTGAGGGGCAGCTTGTCACTAGACTAACAATAGCTGGTCCACCTTAAAGGTCAGCCCACCTTAAACATGGCTGGGTAAGATAAGATAAGATAAGATAAGATAATCCTTTATTAGTCCCGCAGCAGGGAAATTTGCAGGCTTACAGCAGCATAGAGTAAAGTGCACACAAGAGACATAGTAGAAGAAAGACAAGATAAAAGTAAAAAATGAAAATAAAAAAATAAGCAATTAAGCAAGTATTATAAATAAGCAATAACAAATAGTAGAAAATCAACAATAACTGAAATATTATATTTACAGACAGAAAAAACTATTTTAACTATTATTGCACAGTGTAATGTATTGCACAGGTTTTTATTGTCATGCAGACACAAAGTGTGTACACTGGACATGTTTAGTTTAAAAAATATATCTCAAATTTGTGAGCCAGCCAACAACAGAAGTCGGTCTCGGACTCATAATTCCTTAAAATTGTGTTTAATAAACCATTACACTGTGCGTACCGCCATCTGCATGTATGTGTGTACTTGGAGCATACGTGTCTGTATTCTCAGCACATCCTGTTCTATCTCAGCTCGTGCCCGTCACTCTCTCCTATCAACACACAGTTCTTTATCTTCCAGGCTCCCATATTTGGGTGAATCCCTGCAGTGGTACGTTGTAATTGGATTAAAGCTGTCAGGGATGGCTTTAGTTCAGATTATACAGATTATAGTCCGCAGTGCTCAGATGGACACAGCGCGCTTTAAAGAGCATCATCTGGCTTGTGATACACAGAGGGAGCATTTTGGGCGAACGTGCAGATGTGATGTTTGCCTACATTTGGTAAATGTAGGCCAAAAAAGTAGCAGATGTGTCGCAGCTGGCAGAGGTGGATCAAAAACACAGCAGAGTACAGTGGAGAGGAGATCGGCTAATACATGCAAATATTGTGCAATTACAAATATCAATAAAGAAAGTTGGAAGACTACAACAATAACAAATCGGTATCTGACTCAAATCCAGCTGAGCCTGAAACTATTTACCTTTTTACAACCTCTACTTCCATCCTGTTTTGTCCTCTCCTCTCTGGTCCCTGTGACCAGCCTGCATTTCAGTCAAATAGTCCCTGATTTTTTTTGTCACGTGACTGTTGGTCTAAGCCCAGTCACTCATGGCTTCAACGTTTGGCTGAGGAGCGCAGAATTTAATGTTTTACAGGATTTGGTTCGTGCATAAGTTTTATTTTTTACAACAATTTAATTGAGACATGTAGGATAAAGTGATTTTGATGAAATATCACAATTTTAAGCTCAGATTTGGTTGTTTTTTCTTACGGAAACATTTGCCAGAAGTAATTTTTCAAAGGACCGTTATGAATCTGAAAATCTATGGGATGTTTTATCTAAAAATAAAATAAAAATAATGCCTTTCAAATACTTTGGTGGGTTTGGTATTCTTGTAGACATATAGAAAAGTCACTCAGCCTCACTATTCCACAAACACATACATAAAGATGAAAATACACATGTACAGCAGGCAAATATATTCAATGCATCTCTGCTGTCAACAAAACATGTACTGTGCCAGAAACGCAACACGCCAGCCCCGGAGCCTTCCATGTGGAATTGGCCCAGTGGAAGGCCGAGGCTATCTGGGGTGAAGCGAGCCGCTGTCCCACTGTGGCACATTAACCTATATGGCCAACTGACACTGACTGTTGGAGCCGAGCCCTCTCTTCCCACAGAGCTCTGTCTCTCTGGGATTCCTCTACTGTGTACGTTTTGTTTTTCTGCACACCTCCGTGAAACTATGACCCAGAAACGTTTCCCACCGGGATTCAGTCATCACAAACGATTTAAAATCTGCTCCACCTTTTTTTTTTTTTTTTTTAAATTAACCAGTGTGGCACTTCAAGTGATCAACTCGCATTCACCATCCAGCCTCCTCATTTAAACTCTGCAATTAAACCAATTATCCCAAAAGAGTGTTTCAAGGTGTTTTTAAAGTATATTGAGTGTGACCAATATTGGAGCTGATGAAGCCTTCTGCATGCACAGAGCAATGTGTTGAATAATGGAGGAAGGAAAAGGGACAGGAAGTAGGACGACTGGTAAAATAGCTCGATTAGTGCCAGGCCTGGGCAGATGTTTTATTTTTATTTTTGACTTGCATGTGTTGTGCAAATGCAGATAGTCAGGTGAGTAAAGAACAGGGAGTCTTGAAATGTTGGGAGAATTGTGGGACTTAAACACACATGGGATTTGCTGTTTTACACAAAACAGACAAAATCTTCCAGATTTTCCAGACCTAGTTTTGCAATCACTAAATAGTTTCACACACACACACACACACACACACACACACACACACACACACACACACACACACACACACACACACACACACACACACACACACACGTTCACACTTCATGGTCGCCGTAGGTCAGTCAAGTTTTGTATGTTTTTCATTAAAAAAAGGCTTCAGCTCCTCGCTTTGGCACATCTGTTTTCAATCATGGGGTGGGTTAAGGAAGTGGAGAAAAAGAAAGAGATAGATGGAAGGAACGAGATAAAAGAATGAAGGAATCCATGAATGAGAGATAGAAGAAGGGGATGATGAAACCAACAGAGCAAGGAAACGAATGAATCTAGCAGCAAAATTAAAGCGTTGATCTCTTGGCATCCCAGCTATTCCTCTGTCTCTGACCTATGGGGCTGAAGTGTCTCTCTCCCTCTCTCTCTTTTTGCCTGCAGCTTTTCGTTCCAGCAGAGCACATCTCCTTGCTGCCAGGCTCTCCTTCCATCTCCAATTTAATGCTCCTCATTTCACCCCAGCCAAAACAACAGATGCTGAAATGTCAAAGGGCCTTCCGTTAACTCATGAACTTGCAGAAAAGTTAAAAAAAATAATAAAAACATTTACCAAAAAGATAGAAAGCACCAGGCCAATGATGGCTTGTTCTGTCTGCAAAACTCCTCAGCAGGCAGTTCCTTCTCATGTCAGTTATTGAGAAACCAAATAGTACCCAGTGGTCTCTGGAAAAGCAGGAATGCCAGTTCCACCAAGAAGGTCAAACGTTCAGCTGTTTTGCAGGATGTGTGAGAGTGTGAAGGGAAAGACTGGTCTGAAAGGGATTTGGATGCTTTTTGTAGATAAGATGCCCGATCAGAAAACAAAATATATCTTATTTTTTTACTTGTTTTTAGATTTTTTGCAATGGTTAAGACAATGTTGAATTTGACTTCCTCCAGTATTATAACCAACAGTGATGTACCAAACATACAAACCTACTAAAAAGGAAAACATTACTTTTGGGGAAATTGGTGAAAGTTAATTATGTGGAGTTTTCTCCATTCTTCATTCAGCGTCTCCACGAGGGATCGTTGAATGAATTCAAACATTTGCAAGGCAGATTTTGGGGGAATATTTACGAATCTGCATACTTAACATTCGCTGGTAATTATCTTTCAAAGGAAAGCCTGGAATGTTGCGGTGAAAGCTGCATTTGGTAAAATTTTATGAAAATATTCAGATTTGCTCAAATTCCACAGTGGTCCTTACGCAATCAGGACCAGTAAGAGTAGAGGGGCTCTAATCCAGGGTCAATCACTTTATGTTCATTCCCATGAAACTGTCCAACTACAGAACGACAAAGTATTCAACCCGGCTGCCAAGTTGAAAACAGGCAAGCCAAAACCAAGCATCACCCACCGGCTGTAGCGAATTCTCATTTTACGGATAAACAGTGCAAAAAACAATGCTTTACTTAAAAAAATTGAGAGAAATAGGCAATACAATAACAGAATCTTTATTTATAATTAATTAGCGCTGCTTAGTTTGACAGTTTGATCGGAATTCACAAACTTTTTGTGATTGACAGCTGCGTTAAAGACTGCTCGCCTCTGATTGGTTGTTTTCCCTCAGGTATGCTAGAATCTTGCAAACGCAAAAAGTAGCACTAAAAGGAAGCAGAGGAGCCCGAATTTGTTTTCATGATAAAAAGTTACTTCCATAAAAGTTACCAACTGCTGCTTTAGAGTGTAATGGGTATAAATGACCACTCAGCAAACAGGACAGGACGCCTGCAATCATCTTCTTTCTTGTCTTCACTGCCTTTTTACCGCCATCAAACTGGTGGAATGTGTTTGTATTCCATCACCTTCATACTGTTTTGCATGCATTTGCGGTCATGTGTGGATGCTCTTCAAAGCACAAGATATAAAAAATAGTTTGCATGGCAACATACTGCTACCAAAAAACTCCTTCAAAGGACGAGAACAGATAGAAACCATGTGTCATTCATTATGATTGACCCCCTTGCTCCATTATGTGTCTCTCCAATCACATGTAATCAAGTTGCAGCAACCGATATTCAAGCTGCATTTTAATCATTTTAGATACAAAGGCTGGATATGACAAATTCAGTCTTTTGCATCTTGTGCTGATCCCGTTCTAACGGCTACAATACCAACTGCAGTAATAGAAGGCGGGCACTGTGTGTCTGTGAGTGAGTGACAGCATGTGTGTGTGGGTGTGGGATGCAGATGCCAGTAGTTCTGTTGCCATTAGAGCAGACTGCACTGCCAGATGTCTGCACAAAGTCCACTGTGTGTGTGTGTGTGTGTGTGTGTGTGTGTGTGTGTGTGTGTGTGTGTGTGTGTGTGTGTGTGTGTGTGTGTGTGTGTGTGAGTGTGTGTGTGTGTGTGTGTGTGTGTGTGGATATATCTTGCAGCGGCTGTACACTTACCCACACTCTGTCTCACCCACAGGCACACAAATGCCCATTGAACAACAATGGAATGTGTGTGCGCGGATATTTGTTTGTGTGTGTGTGTGTGTGTGTGTGTGTGTGAGCATGTGTGTGTGTGTTTTTAGTTAAGCAGGTCAAAGCTTCAAGTGTCCCAGTCTGTTAGACAGATGTTTAAGATCCCTGTTGCAGCCCCTACTCTGTCTCACACACACACACACACACACACACACACACACACACACACACACACACACACACACACACCGTCTTTCATATCCACTGACAAACAAACATGCACACACAGACACTCACTCATTAACAACCAATTAGAGAGCAGATATTGGCTCACTGGGGGAAACTAAAGGCCAACCAGTTCTGTTCTCCGCTTCCAACGCCAAGTAACAAGAAATACCTGGATGCAGGCCAAGTGTGTGTGTGTGTGTGGATGCAGGCCAAGTGTGTGTGTGTGTGTGTGTGTGTGTGTGTGTGTGTGTGTGTGTGTGTGTGTGTGTGTGTGTGTGTGTGTGTGTGGGTGCATGCATGCAAGTGTGTTTATATGTGTGTTCTTCTTCCCAAGTTTGGCAGTCCAATCTCATCTTCATACTTTATTAAAAAAAGACACACACACACACACACACACACACACACACACACACACACACACACACACACACACACACACAAACCCTTAACACACAATTAAAGTTTTCCACTGCAAGTCCTGTTGTTCGTTGCATCAGCCGGAGCGTCTCAGTAGTGCAACTCTCGCTTCAACACTATCTTTCTCACGTGGGAACGTTGCCCGAGCTGTGTTTAACATACAAACGCACACACACACACACACACACACACACACACACACACACACACACACACACACACACACACACACACACACACACACACACACACACACACACAGAAACACACTCAGGCTCTCCGTGGGATTGGAGCAGTGTGTTTATGCCGGTATCGGATGAGGAGATTCTTGAGACATCTGGCTCTCTGGGGAGCATGTTGACAACATCTCTCTCGCTCTCCCTCTCTGTTTACCTCAATCACAGTCTCTCACCCGCTCGTTCTCTTCCTTGTGACGCTCATTCACATCACTGTTAATAAACAAAGATGCTGACATGTCAGTTGATTAGAAAGAGGTAGACGCTTTTATTCGTAATAACCTACGCTGCAGTGAACTGAAGAGAGAGGAGCGGCGCTTACAAACACTGTGGTGCACAAAGAGGACAGGAACAATGGCTACCATATGGCTTATGATGGCTTTTAGAGTCACCTATCCAGAGTCATGAAAATATTACCCAGTCGTGATTCATCCTAATTTTAACACTAGATGTCGACTGAATTTAGTGAAATTCTCCCTGTCTTAACTTCTTGCCTCACAAACCTATATTTTACCATTTCTGCTTGTTCTATTTTTTTTTTACATCTTAACATTTGCATCGTAACCTTTTAAGTGGGCCCTTAGGCCCTGAACAGAAATCAAATATTTGGCAATTTCTGCCTCTTTCAACTTAACTTATTTGCATATTTACACATAATATCATGACATTTTAAGTGGGCACAAAATCCATGCAGTGTATGTAGTGTAGTGTATTAAATTAAATGTAGGAGCAGCAGATACAGAAAAACGTTTGTATTATGAGGAGACACAAATACATGAGTAGTAGTAGTAGGAGTGTTGTGCAGTTATTTTGGTAGAAAATGAATTATGGCACATGAGGTTTTGTGGTCTAGAAATAAAGCTTTCTTGCAGTTTAAGCGGTTGAAAACTAAGCCTCTACTATTGTTTCCCCAGAGTTGGCCCACAATCCAAAGAGTTTGGAAACCCCTTGCTTAAAAAAAAATGAATAGAAAGTAGAAAAGCTCTCTTTCAACTTCTTGCTCAGGACACAAACCACATTTCTCCTGCGATGATAATGATACACCATGTGGTCAGAGCTGATCGAGAGCCTTGTCAGTGCAAAGTGAGAAAAGAAATACACATCGAAGGAATCTGAAATAGTAGTTTGTCTGCTGCCGTGGTAATGTTGGTAACGTGTTCCTCCTGGTTCCACATCTTCCCAAACCACAGTGTGGTCACGGCGGCTCTCATGCAAAATTCAAACCCTCTCCGTCTCTCTCGCTCGCTCGCTCTCCTCCTGGATCGAGGCTCATTAGTGGCGACAAGATCGCTGTTGACCCTTAGCCTTCCCCTTTGTCTCTCCTCCCTATCTCCCCACAACCCCCCCCTCTTCTCTCTCCCCATCTCCTCTCTTTTCTCTTCATCTCACTTGCCCCACTGTCTCCCTCATCGCCCCATCATCATTCACCCAGCAAGAGTTTGGCAGGGGTCTACGTGTATGTGTATGTGGGTCTGTGTCTGTTTGTGTCTGTTTGTGTGTGTTTGTGTGTGTGTGTGTGTGTGTGTGTGTGTGTGTGTGTGTGTGTGTGTGTGTGTGTGTGTGTGTGTGTGTGTGTGTGTGTGTGTGTCGCCAGGGGCCGGCCTGTGCCTGTGTACAGCAGAGGTCTTCGGCAAGGACAACACAGGGGACTCTGTCCTTGTCTAACCCCCTGAAAATAGCGCAAAAGGTGTGTGCGTGCGCGTGTGTGTGTGTGTGTGTGTGTGTGTGTGTGTGTAATGCTATGTACAGTGTCCTGAGTATGAGCAATAGCTTGTAATAATAATAGCGCGGTCAGAGGTCCAGTAGGGCCAACAGGGACAAGCTACACAGAGCTTATACAAGCTCCAGTAAAAGACTACTGCAGGTCACCTTATGTTAGAGACACAGTAACAGATTATTACAGTGATTCACACCAAACACTGTGTAACCATTCAGCCAAAGCCTTTTTAAAATGATAAGTCGAATAGAAATATGGAAAACAGTGCTGTCCTGTCAAGTACAGATTTAATTGAAACCTCAGTGGCAGAAACGGTTAATGTCTGTTCCATTTTTTGAAATCATGCAGCAGATGATTGAAGTATGATTTAACCGCACAAATAGCGCCCTGATCATATGACACATTTGTTGTTTTTACGATGGGATATATAGCATTTATTAACATTTTTTTACTGAAAGTTTTTCTTCTTTTGTTAAATAAAAGAAATGCTTTAATGAGGGTATCAAACAAACTAACAGTTTGGTTTTGCAATAAGGGTCCAGAGTCTCAGGTGCAGCGTCGGTTTTCAGTAATGTCAGGTAAATTTACCATATTAACAATTCTGTTTTGTTCAGGAGTGGATTCGAACCAGAAATGAACATTTTCCCCCTGTTCTTGGTTTCCACTTAAAGCTAGGGTGGGTAACGTATTTTAGGATTCTTATTTTCTTTGGAGGTAGGCCTAAAGGGACGGGCTGTCAGATTTTCTTGGTCAAATTTTTGGTGCTAGTTCTGTTCGTTACTTTCATTGGAAAAAAGTTGGCAACCCCTGGCTGTGTTTTTTCAGCTGGATCATTTTTTAATTTGAGCGCAATTTGTAGTTTCTCAGATTTTACCGACTCCAGCTTTAAAGTCTGTCCAATAACGGGCTCGTCCCTAAAACCGAGCTGACCTTCAGTTATGGCCTTAATTGTGAATTGGACATATGTCCCATTTACTCGTGTCATTTCATGCGTTTCTTAAGAGGTCTTTTATTCACACTTAGCCACGTGTATTCATCTCTGTCGACCAGACCGCAAACTAAACCACAGCTGTTTGCAGTCTGAACACTAGAAAAAAAAAAAATGCTCATTATCAAATGATGAAATGCTGTTTTTTCCCTTATTTCATTTTAAAGAAGGCTCTTCAGTCACTTCCGCATTGGTGTCTGATGGAGCTCCAGCGTCTCCTCGATGCGTTGCAGTAGAGGAGTGATAGAGTAGGCCGACTGTAGGAATTACATGTCTACAGGGCCCACAACAGCTAGCAGATGTCAGGTCTGTGTGAGGCCACATTTGTCTGCAGTGATAAAACACGTCGACTGAACGCTCCGCTGTGCCTCAATCTGAGCTGTTGACTCTATGGTAATGATGCAAGTCAGGCTAAACATAACAAACCATTAGCGTCCTCAGCATGCCGGCGATCTCACTTCTGTGAGCGCGCGAGAGCTCGACAGACAGCGGGAATGCAGATTAGTTCACGAGCGCGAGGCGCCGGCATAAATAAATCCAGGCTTAATAATGTAATTATAAGCCTCTATAATAAACAGGTTCCTTAAAACCTTTGATTTGGACACAAAGAGGACACAAGGCCTGTTTGGACGTGGTTTTCATACAGATATGTGCTAATATTCAGTGGCATGCTTTTGACTGTCTCGTCTCCCTTTTTTTTTTTCTATATCATATATCCTCAGCTTGATGGAAAAGATACATCTGCAATGGCATTTAGGTTATTTATCTCAGCAATCATGTGACCTGTACATTCTTGAAACCCAGGGTCATCATCCTGATAATGCTCTGAAAGGAAGAGAGCTGCAGGCATGTGAAAGCAGAAAAAAAAGAAAAAAAAAAAAAAAGAAGATAAACCCCTTTGGGAAAGCCTTGATTTCCCACCGGCCAGCCCCAGTGAACCTTGAAAGGAAAACAAGAAGAAAGGGAGAAGATGAGAAATATGTGGGGACGGAGAAGAGAAAGAAGAGCGGGATTAGCAGGAGGAGGAGGAGGAGGAGGAGGGTGGAAGGAAAATAAGATAGAGACATAGACAGGAAACGAAGGGAAAAAATGAATGGAGGTCTGGCTCTGCTCTGTCTTTATCAGAGGAAACAAGGGAAACTGCATGGCAGCGACCCAAGGCCAGGGTTCATACTCTCACTGAGCCATGTCCATCGCCCCTCTTCCTTCTTTTCCTGTCTTGATTTCTCCTTTTTGTATTCCCTTCTCTTCATATCTGTCTCAATCTCTCCCTTTTTTCCCCCCTTTTTGTCCTCTCAAATTACTCGTAAAACTGTTGCAAAATTGAAAACATGTTTATGTAAATCATATGAAAGCTAAAGCCTTGTGCGTGTGCGTGTCTCTCTCACCCTCACTTTATCTCTTTGTCCGTAGAAGTTAAAGTTAGCTGTGGTAGAAAGTCTGGTAGAAGTGAGACAATGTTGCAAAAAAAAAGAAAAAAAAAGAAATTATGCCTGTTTTTTCAACCTGCAACACACACACACACACACACACACACACACACACACACACACACACACACACACACACACACACACACACACACACACACACACACACACACACTTATGTGTGCAAACACACTCGCTCCCCTGACAGCTCTGCTGTTTGGGAGGGATGGGGTGATTGATTAGTCTCTATGGAGACAATGCGTTTTCTAATGAACAAGGGAAAGCTTGCATGTTAATTTGTGTCTCGTGGAAAGGCTGCATCCTGCTCGTTTGTGAGTGTGTGTGCAGTAGATTTGTACCCGTGAACGTGAATGTTTTTTGGCCTTTTATCTTCTCTTTGTGTCTGCACGTGAGGGGTTTTTTTGCGCTTAAAAGAGGTGAATGTTGCAAATTAATTCTGACAGTGGCCGAGGTGGAAAAGTTGCAATTATGAAAAGTGCAATGAAAATAGACTCGGTGATTTAATCATGTCGTACATGAGGCATGTGACCTAAACAATCTCCGAAGAGGCTAAAGAACATCAGAGCGATGAAGAGACCTTAACCTTCCTTAAATGAGCACATGAAAGAACCATACGTTCCCTATTTCCATCATGTTATTTCAATGGTTTTCAGTTGTTCGAGGCTTGACTGACGTTCTCGTAACTAGGTCATCTCACCCCGCACTCCTTTACAATGCTTTAACATAGGGGTTTCCCCGACTAAGAATAAGGGGCGTGTATTTTGCGCCCACAGATTCATGGTTGCCAATGTAATCACACGGATGGCGCTCAAAAATGAGAGCGACACTATCAGTGCGCCCCTAAGCGTAGAAAGTTGTTAACTTTTGGAACGCCGCAGCCCACGCTGCACTCACAGCTGGCAGATATGTTTTCTTACTTCCTTAATTATCAGTTTAAAATATTGTGTGTGTGTGTGTGTGTGTGTGCGTAGATTCGGCGCTGTCCAGAGTACTGAAACAGAGAGACAGTTTCTTAGCCTGATTGCTTTTTGTGGTTGTAGATAGAACGTCTGGTCCTAGTCATCAAGAGAGAGAGAGAGATGCAAGCCACAAACATCTGTTTTCTAATTGCCAAAAAAGATCTAGCGCTCTGATGATGCTACATTTGTATGCGAGTGCTCTGATTCATAAATGCACTCTTAGATCTTGAAACAGTAGCCTTATGTTGCTGTGTCAGCCCCGATGGAGCAGCATCACACATTTGGACGGTGGAAATAAGGGTACATAGTTTTATCAACAGGCTGATATTTGTACCAAAATAGGCTATATATCATGATTTATTGGGGAAAACCGAGCAATATTTTGTGAAATCAGACTTGCAGCACCCCAATATAGCCGAATGGAATGATCCTTTGTCTTATAACCATATTTTCCCGCCACTGCGATGTTTGGATTCTAAGATTGGCATTCGGACGAAGCTCCTTAGGTTGAATCGTTTAATAGTCCACTATCCGGGGCCTCCTCTAGTTTACCGTCACAGGACCAGAGAATCAGCACCAACAACTGTTTATCTGGATGAACCAAATTACAATACATTACATTACAGTCATTTAGCAGACGCTTTTATCCAAAGCGACTTACAATCAGTAGTATATTACATATCATTCACCCATTCACACACTGATGACCACCATGCAAGGTGCCACCATCAGACTCTAACTAACATTCATCATCCAGTCCACACCGATGGCAAGCCTTCAGGAGCAACTTGGGGTTAAGTGTCTTGCCCAAGGACACATCGACTGCCGAAGCCGGGTATCGAACCACCGACCCTCTGATTGGAGAACTACCTTGATCTTACATGTAGCATAACAGCAGCGGACGGAAAATACCCTTTGTGGTTTTTTTTCTGGAATTTAGTTTCAAATTTGCACTACATATGGATAGAAATGTGGCTTATAAAGATGCACGCACTACATGTTCTTTGGTGTGTGTGTACGTTGTTATTTATGGTGTTTATGGTTCCTTGAAAGGCCTGTGTGAAGTCGCCACGTTAATTTAGATGCAGTCGATTATCTGCCACACACGTCTGCGCCGCACACTTCCTGATGCGAACATAGCTATCACATGCCTTTAATGACATGCCCATTACATCCCCCCCCCCCAACACACACACACACACATTCATAAATCAAGCGTGACATATCAACATATCAGCATGGCGATATGCCTGTACCAGACACTTTGATTATGATATGCTAATCTGACCTATAATTTACTTCCTGTCATGTTTCTGTCATCTCCTCCAGTGTCCTGCTCCTGTGTTTGCATCCCCCCCCCCCCTCCTCCTCCTCCTCCTCCATGTCTTTACTCTCGCTCCGTTTGATTTACTCACAGTATTGGCTTGTCTCTTATTAGAAACTACATCGCCAGAGCTGTATACAAAGGAATCAATATTTAAAACATTAGCAAGCAACTGTTCATCCATTCAAACCATGCTGAGACGCTTAATTGCTTGGTTTGACATCATGTACTATGAAATAATCAAAGGTTGGAAGGGAGGGGAAGGCATTAATCACACAAGCTAAAACTGTGTACCGGTCGGAATATGCTTTTTGACCTGAATGAAAGACAAACATCTCTGTCTCACCTTTTCTATCAGTTTGCTTTTCAATAAAAGTTTTTTGCTTTAATGGGGGAAAACTGAAGTTAATTTTTCTCGCGACGCTCATTAATTTCCCCAGTAATTCTGCAGCGGCCTGGCTTCCCTCCAGCACCATAAAACGTCCACTGAGTGCCGGGGAGATCGGAAAGCCTCCTCCTTCTTTAAGAATTAATGTCAGTTTAACGAGAAAAGGGATTTTAAGGAAAAGCGTTAATGGTTGAGTTGATGGTCGTCTCTTCCTCTGTCACCCCATGCAGCCGCTGCAGATAGACGACAACTTCTGCGGCCAGGACTTCAACCAGCCTCTAGGGGGCACCACCGCCATCGAGGGCATCCCGCTTTACGTGGACAAGGACGACGGCATGACATCCGTGGCGGCCTACGACTACCGCGGGCACACTGTGGCGTTCACTGGCACCCGTGGCGGACGCATGAAGAAGGTAGGCGTGTGTGTGTGTGTGTTTCCTATTGCTCTTTAGATTAGAAGAAGTATTGCTGTTTTGGTGTAAAACCCTTGCACCTCCATTTTTGATGAGTCATGGATGTATTAAATTGGAGTAAAGGATTAGAAACACTTCAAACAGACCAAATTCAATAAACATTCAATCCTGTTTGGCCCAGAAGCTCTTTCCAAAGCCCACAGTATATAGAATATATCATCGTCGACTCTGTTGTTTTGCTGACAGTGACAGTAGTGTTACTTTGTCATGTATGTTCTGGCTTTTCTCGCACATTGTGAACGATAAATTACGGTGATAACCAACATAAAACTAATAAAAGGTAACTGAAAAGGGGATTCAGAGGCCCCTGCTAGAGTAGAGTGTGTGTGTGTGTGTGTGTGTGTGTGTGTGTGTGTGTGTGTGTGTGTGTGTGTGTGTGTGTGTGTGTGTGTGTGTGTGTGTGTGTGTGTGTCATGCTCTACAGAAAACCACTTTCACTCTGAAGCAATTTTGTGTCATTTCATGATGTATTTTCAATGGTCATTGGTTTTGACATTGCTGACAAATGGTTTTGTCATCAAATCTCCTTGCAGACATCAGCTATATATATATATATATATATATATATATATATATATATATATATATATATATATATATATATACACACACAGACAGACAAAGCTTTTCACTGCTTTCTAAACATACCAAATAAGACACATATATGTTTGAGGGGGAAAAAATGAAGGCAGCAGCTCTGGAGAGATGCACGTTTTCTCCCACGGAGCCAGGCAGTGTGTGTGTGTGTGTGTGTGTGTGTGTGTGTGTGTGTGTGTCTGTGTGTGCTGGTGCTGTTTGACAAACCTGAGCTGTGTGGGTTCTTATCTTGCCGAGTATTGTTTGGTGGTCTAGTCCCACTTTTGCTAAATCCCAGAGAGTGTATCTGAGTGGCTTCAAGGTGGGTGAAGATGATTTCCTGTGCGTCCCCCTGAGGTGAAGAAAACTCTGTGTTTGGTGTTTTTTTTGTAGATCTCTGTGTTTGGATGCGTGCTCATGCTTGCAATTCGGGCCTCAAAATCTCTCCTCAATCACAGTCTCTATAGTGTGTGTGTGTGTGTGTGTGTGTGTGTGTGTGTGTGTGTGTGTGTGTGCGCTTGTGGGTTTGCGGTATGTGTGTGTACCCATGTTGAGTAGACCGCAGGGTGTGTGTGCCAATCAGCCACTCCTCCATCTGAGATCCCACTGAGCCGCTTCTGTTTTTATTTCTGGGTTTTTTTCTGTTTTTTATCCTTAGCAGGACATCTTGATCAATACTCTTGAGACTGAATAAAAAAGTCCCCTAAGGATAAAAATAATTGCATAAATACATACGTAATACAAAATAAATCCACATTTCACTGTCAGCTGCATTTGAAATTGAAGTTTTAAAAACTATTTTGGGAACGCTTTCAAGTCAACTATCATTTTGTAAGTGCTTGTGTCTTTGTTTGGAAGTGTTTTTGTTAACATCGTACTTTCTGCCATATTCTACTCAAGCCAAAATGCGTTTTCAACATTCAGCTGCTACACTTTTTCATACGAGTTTGACAGCTTAAGCGTTAGGCCCGTGGGTTTCCGTTGCAGGAGAAACGTCTGCTGCAGTAATGCTGCTGTCAACTGCTTTTATATAGGCTATGATAATGTGCACAGACACACACACACACACACACACACACGCCTCTTTACACGGCTTCCTGTCTCTCGTGTTTTGCTACGTCGACTGAAACCTGGCCCGCTAGTCCTTGTGCCTGACCCCTGTTCTGTGTCTATGTGTGTGTTCGTGCAGACGGATAATTTGTGTGGGGTTTTTGTTGAGCGTGTGGGGGTCAGCAGATCCGTGATGATACCCCGCTGATCGGAATCCCATTTCCCCTCAGCCGGCAGGCCTTCCTGTGCTCCGGGGACGGAGGGGAAGAAGGTGAACGCTGAGGATGGAGGCTGCCGGTGTCCGGGCGCAGACCAATGCAGATGCTGCAGTAACATGTGCTCGTCTGTATGAGCAGGGGAAACGGCGAGACAGGACACCGATAACCATAAATCAGCAGCGATTACACCGTTCATGAGGCTTTTACATTTGGCGTGTCCTGGTTAAGTCTTTCCTCGGACACAGGATGCTATTCGTTTTGGCTTTAAATGAGGTCTTTTCGACTAAATTGGACAGCACCTCTTTAACGGCTGAACTAAATTTGTACCAAAACAGAATTTGGATGGAGGAAGAGGGAAGGGAGCTGGGATTAGAGGGAAGCAGAGAGTGAGGCTGATGGGGGAGAGACGGTTACGGGCTGTGTGGTTTTTATTGCTATTCATTGGGAGTTAAACTGTGCTCCTCGGCCCTAATGAAATGTAAAGCTGCAGCGCACTGGTGTCTGCACACACGCACGCTCATTAGAAATTCCACAATGTGACTGTTGCTGAGTGCGCGTCTGCCTGTGCGGACACGTCTCCTCCACCAGACTCCCCGTATTGATTGATCTATGAATATATAATCGTTAATGTAAATTTTAAAGCCAGGCAGTCCATTGGAGAAGTGATGGTGTTTTCGTCTGGGTATGTGGGTGAGACAGCTTAAGAGAGAGAGAGAGAGAGAGAGAGAGAGAGAGAGAAAGAGAGCTGTGACGTAACAGGCTGCTGCTTTACATCAGCATGACTAATCAGAATGCCTTGAGTGACTTAGCACACAGCATGCATGTGCTAAATACCCTCCTCATGTCACCCTTACTGATGGGTTTGTGGCTTTCTTTATTGACTGTTTTGACTGTGCATGTAAGGACTAACACTGTCGCATGAAGTCGCCCTTGTAGACTGCATTCTTGACTTTGGGGTTAACACAAAATCAGCATTCTGTTAACAGTCTTTATTGGTTTAACTTGGTACAGTGGGAAACAGTTGATTAAGAGCCCCATGTCAAAATAAAGGCTAATTTTGGGATTGAATTGTGCAGGATGGCTTTTGTTAGAATAAGATCGCCATTACGTTGAGTGACTAGTAATAATGAAGACGAAGACAAATGACAGAATGTTCAAACTGATCTGGATGAACTTTTAAGATCTTATGATGTAGACTGTACAACGAGAGATGAAGGACACATGGCAGGGTGTGGACGCATGATTTGTGCAGAGAGAAAGAATTAATCAATTGATTCGATCAATAATTGATTGATTTCAGTTATGGACTGTTAGTTTGACAAAGAAAGCAAATTGAAAAAAAAGAAGAAGCATTTTTGTCATTTCAAATGACCAAACAGTTAATTTAGAAATAAATCAGCAGATTAACAGCTGCCCTGATAAATTGCTACTACTAATAAAAAAATATTAAAAAAGAGTCCCAAGCCTGAACCTCAGCAGGTACTGTAATGGGTGCCCAATGTGGATGATGCACATGATAATCACTAGTTTGCAGGATGAGGGAGCTAAGATATAATGCTCATTGCAAATGGGATTTATTTTCTGCATCAGAAGTTTAGCATTTTAGTGGTTTAAAGAGAGACATAAACTTATTTAATGAGCAATGGCCACTGTAGTCACATGTGACAGTCACAGGCTGATGCTAAATACCAAAACATAGTCATCATGTCATCACATGCTAAGCGTGAAAGGTCTTTTCTTGACCTTAGAAACATAAATAAAAAGCAATCTTAAAGGGGCCAGCGTCTAGGAGTCAGTGATAACTAGTGGTCAGGTTGCAGATTGCAACCAAGTGAAACTTCTGTCGTCTACCAAACATGTGGGACAACTATGGCAGCTGACGCAAATAGCTCTATCGAGAGCCAGTGTTTGGTTTGTCCGTTCTGGGCTACTGTAGAAACATGGCAGCCAGCTCCATGAGAAGATACAAACAGAATATTCTAATGTTACGAAAACGTTAAGGGGCCAAGAAAACAGACATATTAAAATGATATTCCTTCTCTGCCAATAGATCCCCCCAATGCTACACATTGGACTTCTCCCTTTGCTAGCGCTTTTGACAATCAGATCCAGTTGAAAACTCTGGAAAAAGCTAATAAGTATTATTATTGTTGTAAATGATTAAACAGCACTTTGTACGGTATCTGAAAGTTTGCTAACATAAGCTAACAATAGCCATAATGAGCTACAAGTCATATCAGAGGCAGCAAGACCCTTGAGGGTATCATTACCAGAAGGGCATCGTCAATTGTTGGATGTACGAAAAATGATACAAAACTCACGGTTGCAAGACATAAGACAGAGGCTGTGTAGGGTTAGATGAAGGATGTGCAGTAGGATGGAGGACATAAGACATACAGAGTGGGTATGTGGTGTAGGACATAAGACATACAGAGTGGGTATGTGGTGTAGGACATAAGACATACAGAGTGGGTATGTGGTGTAGGACATAAGACATACAGAGTGGGTATGTGGTGTAGGACATAAGACATACAGAGTGGGTATGTGGTGTAGGACATAAGACATACAGAGTGGGTATGTGGTGTAGGACATAAGACATACAGAGTGGGTATGTGGTGTAGGACATAAGACATACAGAGTGGGTATGTGGTGTAGGACATAAGACATACAGAGTGGGTATGTGGTGTAGTGGGTATGTGGTGGGTATGTGGTGTAGGACATAAGACATACAGAGTGGGTATGTGGTGTAGGACATAAGACATACAGAGTGGGTATGTGGTGTAGGACATAAGACATACAGAGTGGGTATGTGGTGTAGGACATAAGACATACAGCGTGGGTATGTGGTGTAGGACATAAGACATACAGCGTGGGTATGTGGTGTAGGACATAAGACATACAGAGTGGGTATGTGGTGTAGGACATAAGACATACAGAGTGGGTATGTGGTGTAGGGAAATGTTACAGCCTTGTCACACAGTTTGAGGACAGAGCAGGCCTCCTCTCTCCGAGTGAAAAGCCACTAGTCGCATACCTGCCAGCCACCAGCAGCACATGTCTGCATTATATATAGTTGTTCTTTGCTCAGTGCTTCAAAGTCGAACATTTCTCTTTTAGAAAAAAATCTACCGAGCATCACTTTGTAGGGAGACATAAGAGTGTGGACGGACCAATAGCTTTTAACAGCATGAAATTGCACCATGGGCCGCCTTCTTTGCCGTTCTCCAGAAACATCCTTAAATAAAACCAAAAATAAAACCCCCTCCTCAGATCTCAGTAAAAACCTGGAAATCCTTTCATTCCCCTCATTTCGTCTCGTCTTTTGTCTACCTGGAGAGAACAAGGTGCTCTCGCCACATCAGGAGAGATGAAAAGGAGCTCTCAACAGCCTGAAGTATTTCCACATTCAAGAAACCAAAAAAGAGGCAAGCAATGAAGGCAGGGGGGGGGGTATACACCTAGCAGCGTATAGGTGTGTGAATGTGTGTGTGGTGGATGAATGGGGGAGGGAGGGGAGGTTGTCGGTTTCATGTCATTTCATCATTTCCCTGCGAGCAGCAAATCCAATTACTTTTCCCTTTCCTCTTCTATCTTGGAAGATAGTCTGAGTGACAGGGCCGATTGGAGCAGTGCTACCGCGGTAACCGTGCCAACCGGGTTGATTGACGGAACGCCGGCACTTCACCGCTTTGAGACAGGGAGACAAGTGAGAGACTGGTTAGACTCCGGAGCACCTCGGAGCCAGCGAGGTGGACCAGGAGTTCACCGGCCCTGCTCCTTCGATCGTACTGCCCTCCCACTCAGAGATTATCTAATTTGCTTTTTGGCAAGTTGCCCCATGTGTTCTCCTTAGTTTCTGTGTGACAGCAGCAAAATATATATACTACCCTGTCCTGTATACTGTACCACCCGTGCTCTTACCCCTAAAGATATGAGCTATTTATCAATATAATAAGCAGTATTCTGTGAATCTTTTATGCAGTTTATCTATTGCATAGTACATTAACTCAAATTCTGTACTTTGAGATGCTTGGACTTTTTAAAGTTTTTTTCCATTTAACTTAAAGGGCCAGTTTCTAGCATTTTAGGGATTCATTAGCAGATTTGGAATATAATGTTCACAGCTGTGTTTTCATTAGTGCACAATCACCTGAAACTAAGAATTGTTGTGTTTTCATTAACTCAGAATGAGCCCTTGCTATCTACATAGGGAGCTTGTCCTCTTCACGGAGTCCGCCATATTGCGCCGCCATGTTTTCTACAGTAGCCCAGAACGAACAAAACAAACACTTCCCTGAGGGGCCACCGTAGTTTTCTGACGAGCTTGTGAAACAGTGGTATCTTAAGCAAAACTGTGGTACCGCCAGCCGCCGTTTGACTTCCGTTGCTCCAAGAATAGTATTGTTATCATGGCCTCTGAGCGAGATGAATGCTGTTACCAAGGTTTATGCAATTTGCACTGATATTGCAATCTGTGACCACACTGCTAGATGTCTCAAATCCTACACACTGTCCCTTTAAGTACGCTGCTTTATACTTCTGCTCCATTACATTTGATTTGAATAACTTTTAAAGCCAAGAGGAATATTTTACGGCAACATCAGTGATCAGAGAAAAGTCAGTAGAGTAAATAGAATTCGTAAAGCCTGTGAATCATCCTACAACCGTTCAAATGTATCTTTCGACCCATTGGACGGGTACAGTGCAGCACTCTGGTTGGGAACCAATAGTGTAAAGCGCTGTGCTTAGCAGGATACCAGCTCTGCAGATCCCAGTGTCCTCTCAGTGAGACTGACTTGGATCTCTTCCTCGAGTTTTAGATGGCAGCGCATGCATTGACTCTACAAGCTTAGCAGTAAAACTAGCTGTCAGAATGATTAAGCCTAATCAGGAAACATGGGACGGGAGGTAATTTAGCATGTGAATGCTAATTAGCACTAGCATTTAGACTGGCAGACGATGATTGAAGCAGCGCATCGGCTGCTCAGTCTGGTTAAATGGCAAAAACACCAGGCTGGTGGAGATGATTGATAATCTCGGGCCGGGCTGCTGTCTCCGGCCCTGTTTGTGTCTGTCTGTGTGTGTGTGTGTGTGTCTGTATGTGTGTGTGTGTGTGTGTGTGTGTGTGTGTGTGTGTGTGTGTGTGTGTGTGTGTGTGTGTGTAAGTTTGTGTGTGTGCGGACTACAGCTTCTCTTCTCTCGAATGCAAACTCATAATGAGCAGATGAGCGCAACACCTGAGCACACTATAATTCCATCTTTATCCCATTAAGTAGAAGTTAGTGGAATAATGTCCTTTTTTTTTGACTTTTGTGAAACCTGGTGTGTGTGTGTGTCTGTGTGTGTGTGTGTGTGTGTGTGTGTGTGTAGTGGTGTCATTCATGCCTGGAGCTTCTTCCCTTAGTGAGTTTCTGCAACATGCACACTGGTTGCATGTGTTGTGTGTACTTCCAATTATGTGGACATGTATATATCAATGTGTCCGTGGTGTGATCCTCTTTAAATGAATGTGGGACAAAGTGTTTGTGTTTGTGTGTGTGTGTGTGTGTGTGTGTGTGTGTGTGTGTGTGTGTTGTGTGTGTGTGTGTGTGTGTGTGTGTAGCCGTTGTGTGAGGACTAGCGTGTAAATCTGGCAGCGTTAATATTACAGCTATAAGCGGTGATAATGTTTGAGTGAATTATCGTCCTATTCTCCCCGCTAATACTTCTCTGCATTCTCTCTCTTTAGGATTTTTCCCGTCCATACCCCCCCCCCCCCTCTCGTCCTCTCTCCTCCCTCTCTCACTCATATGTCACCTTCAGCCTCCTCTCCCCCAACCGAGGTGGGCGAGATGCCCGCAAATCTTGCTCCCCTAGAGAATTTCCCGCCTCATCTCTCTCTCTCTCTCTGTGTGTGTGTGTGTGTGTGTGTGTGTGTGTGTGTGTGTGTGTGTGTGTGTGTGTGTGTGTGTGTGTGTGTGTGTGTGTGTGTGTGTGTGTGTGTGTGTGTGTGTTTGTGTGGGGGCGTACTGTCCTTCTCTCCTCTCCCTCATTCTCCTTATCTCCTCTATCCATTAGTACATTAGTGTACGTCAGCTTGGGGAAAAAAAAAAAAAAAAAAAAGTGCTATCTCTGTCAAGCCTTTCATGAGAGGGAGACTTAGAGGGACACAGAGAGGAAGCGAGATAGATGAACAGATAGAAGGACATGTAAGGCAGACACAAAAGTGATACTTGTAAGTGATTATGTTGAGCATCTACATGGATCGCTATGCATGTGTTTGTGTGGATGATTGTTTGAGATGAGAGTCATTCGTAAAAGCTGCAGTACTTATTTGCAACGTCTTAAGCCGGCGTTGAGTCCAGTCATCATTTATGCAAATGAACAGCAGCGAAGTGACCCAATACCAGAGTGCATTAGGAGACCACGTTTAATAGAGCTCAATGGGGCGTTTTTGATCGCTGGCCTACCCAGACCGAACCCCTTACCAAAGGGATGGACAGGGCTTCACTGCATATGACCATTACACTCCAGCACATATTAATACAATTAAGAGAAATAGACATTTTACCTGGCCATACAATGTTAGCTTCAAAATTCACGTATTGAGGTATTTTCTGTCGTAGATCAAAACGTTAAAAATCTCTTAAGCTTGTGTTAACTGCAGCACTTGTTCCAGGCATCTAATCAAAAACCCATTCATAAATCCCATTGGCTTTGAAACGAGGGAACCGGAAGTGCAGAAATGCTGACTCATTTCTGGGTTTCAGATCTCACTCCTGCACCACTTTTAGAGGCAGTTTTTTTGAAAATTGGCATTTGGAAAACACCACCATCTGAAGCACGTTTGAAAAGGCTTTCAATGTCAGGAAATCAAAGTCCTTCTTTCAGTCTCTTTTCCTGCCACACGGGAAATGAATGCATTAGCGTGAAAATGAATTAATGGGACTACACCTTAGACTGGCTTCCACGCGCTAAAATGTCTCCTCCAGGCTCATTTGCATTTGAATTCTCCAGGTGTTACTTATTATAGGAGGAGACAAATGGACAGTATGTTGGGGGAGAAAAAAAGAGTAAAAATCCTTCTTTTTTTTTCTTTTTTTCAAAGTCAGCACAGCATCACATGAGGATGGAGTGATACAGAAATAGTCCTTCATAGCGCTGGCAGAGTGATCTGAATTACAACAGCAGGATGTCTGCCACCTCCGGGACGCAGGCTGATATGATACTGTTCAGCATCACTTCTTAGAGGCAGCCGCTGCTAATGTGCCACTGCGGTTGTGGGTTCAATTCCCAGGCGGGCTATCACTTCGTATGTTTTACCCCCTGTGTCCTTGAGCAGGGCATTATCTCAGCAGTCCCTCTGGAGGAATATGGCTCAATGTTAATGGATGGACGATGTGCATGGAGAGCTAGATGGATGGATTAGTGAGCTAATGAATCTTTGATAAGTGGGAAGGCTTTGTGAGTGTCAAGAGACAAAGGGAAAGATCACAGCTAAACCTATCAACTGTGGGATGGCTTTAATCCACACAAAGCCCCTGCAGAGTCTGACTTTCGTATTGCCGTTATGGAAACTAAGTGATGTGCCTGGATGTGCCTGTATAATGCTTATCCATTCTAAAAAAGAAAAAAAAGAAAAAGTGAAGCCAATGAGGAAGAGCCTTAAACTTAAGCATATTTTCTGATGGTCAGCAGGGAGGGACGCTTTGATTGCAAAAAGAAGTCAGATTGTATAGAAGTCTCTGAGAAAATGACCCTACTTCTCATTGTTTTATTACCTTAGTAAACATTTATGGTCTGAATGGCTTGTTTCAAGTCATGGTGTTCATTTAGTAAATAAAGAATAGGTATGCTTTAGGGCGTGGCTACCTTATGATTGACCGGTCGCTAACACAGCGTTGTCCGGTCTTGGCGTGTAACCCTTTCATGTTGTGTTTTCGGTTCTTGAAAGTTCATTGTAAAATGTTGTTTTGCCTAAAATTGTCTTAGCTCTACCCTCTCTTGTCACTTCTGGTTCCAAAAAAACCAAGATTCCGACGGCCAAAATGCCAAACTGGCCTTTATGCATGAATGATCTGGTTGGCAATATTAGTATTTAGATATTTTTTCTCCGTTTTCTTCCTTCTATGCTGTTATTCACTTATGGCTATGGTGTAAATACAGCACATTGTAATCACGAATGGAAAATGTGCAAGAAGGAAATAAACTGCAGAAATCCAGGTCCCCCTAACTCATGTACTTTAGACACCGCCGGTCCCGACACTGACTCAGAATGTCCCAACGGAAGGGGTCACACGAGGCCACAAGTGGAGCCCAAACAACAGACTTATGCAGATGTTCAGCAACAGCCAGCAATGTGCTCGGACAGCTGTTGTGCTGATGACCGGTGATTCAAGCTGGCTAACCCACTCACGTCACAACGTGTCTGCACGAATACCAGAGGTGACGGGCGGACATGTGTTGTGTATGCAGGCTGTTGTACTCTTTGGTACATAGTACTGTTATCTAGGGAAAGATGCCAATCATTCAGGGTTTGATTTATTGATTGCTGTCGGGATGTTATGAGAATTCAGCAAATATAAAAATTGTTGAAGAAGATTAACATCAAGGAAATGATGCTCTGCCTGAATGGGTGTGTGTGTGTGTGTGTGTGTGTCTGTGTTTATGTCTGATTAGAGGGCCGAAGAAACATTTCAGCGTGTGTTTGTGCCTGTTATGTTAATCTACATCACATCAAGGAAGGATGCAGCCAGCGTGGGTGTGTGTTTGTGTGTGTATATATGTGTGTGTGTGTGTGTGTGAGAGTACATGTGCATCTGATTAGAGGGCACACGCAGGAAAGGATACATACTGTGTGTGTGTGTGTGTGTGCATGTTTGTGTGTGTGTGTGCGTGTGTTTGTGGAATAGGACTGCAGAGGGTCCGTTTGCTTGTGTGCACATGTGCACCTGTAAATGTGCGTCTGATAGACAGCGATCCTCATGAAGAGGAATCTCACACTCCCTATGTGTGAATGTTTGTGAGAGCTCATCTTCATCACTTAGTGTAGGAAGCAGTGTGTGTTTTCATATTACAGCAGCTGTGCTTTTTTGGTGTAGAATGGGAGCTGCCCACCTGATGCCAGGGCAGCTGCCACACTAACAGCCCGCACGCACACACTGCACGCACACACACATACACACAGAGAAGAAGAAAAAACCAGACACGGTGCCAGGAGCCCTTTTCTGTGACTCTGAGTGTGTGTTTGCTGCTGAGGGGAAGAGAAAGGGCCAGCTGCAGTGTAAAGCCTTCATCAACTGTTCCTCTAGACTGCCCCATCTGTCTGTCCATTAACACACACACACCCATACACTAATGCATACACGCGGTCCTTCTGTCAACCTATCAGACGCACGCGGCGTACGTCCCACTTAATGGGGTCCGTCACGACCTTTGCGCGTATTCTCTGACGTGTTATGTGAGGAAAATATGTCTCAACTTAACTCCATGTCATTCATGGCAAATGTATTAAATAAAATGATACAATTGGGGTAGAAGCAACTCTTCTGTGTGGTTTATTCCATGAGGTGAACATCCACGGTCATCTACGGATAGGTGACAAATTTTATATATATTTATTTTTTATTTTTTTTTTTAGTTTAGCTGTGTTTTGTAAATCATGAGCTTCTATTTAATCCATTTTTCTAACCCGGGTTTCTCTCTGTGTTCTAGTCCAACTAAAACCCAACATGTCAGCACCCGTATGTAAATGAGAGAGTTAGTGGGGGTCAAGGAGTATAATGACATGGAAAATAAGGAGGTTGAGTGTCGGAGAGGCCGTCGCCGCGTCGTTCTTGATGATGTTTATGATATCGATTGGCTGCTCTCCTGAAGCCTCCTGATTTCTGATTTGGACGTTTGTGAACATTGTGATTGCAGCGAGAGCATCTAATGTCTCGAGTGGCCTCTGCAATCAAGGACAACGACCCTTCACTCCATGTGCAATCTCTCTCTGACACACACACACACACACACACACACACACACACACACACACACACACACACACACACACACACACACACACACACACATGGCAGAGTCACCTAAAGTTTTCATGTGATCATTTTGGTTATATCTGAGGTTTCATTGATTAATTCCCTTTTAGTGCATTCAGTGTGACATCACCTTCGCTGGATAGTCTGGTGTTTCACTTTACAGTTATTAAGTTTGAATCATTTCTTCAAAGCAGCATTCCCTGATATTGATATAACCCACTGGGATTTCTTTGTTTTATTAAGTTAACTGTGCAATCGTAGCCTGTATATAAGAAGTGGACGTCATCCATTGGTTTGTGGACTGACGTTTTTGAAGCCTTGAGTTCAGCGTGTTGGTTGTCGCCATCATGGCTTTTTGCAAACAGTGAACAGATGCGACCTCATTCGGACTCTGGAAGATTGACGTGAACACGCCCGGGTGCGATACAGAAATCAGAGAGTGTACCTTAAAACTTTGATAATGTTTAATGGCCTTTGTAATCAGACAGCTTATGTTGCTTACCCTACTGGACTCAATTCTCCACATTTCAGCATTTGTTTTGGCGATTGACATGTTAACATATCTGATGGGAAAATTCTGAAAATACGGCCTAGGTTTTAAAATAACAAAACATTCTTTTGAATAAAGGACCACAGATTTTTAATGCTATAAAAGCTAATGCTAACCAGTTTTGGTAACAGACAAAAGTGGCTGAAAACTGTATAGACTTTATGACAATATAATTCTGGTTGAACAAGCTCTTATTTTTGGCGATAATTAATAAGAAATATATATATTTAGTGAACTTGTCACCCTCTCCATGTCTCTTCTCTTTGAACTTCTCCGTCTCTGGTTATTAACTGATCTGGCACACAAACTAAAAATCCAGATCATATTTGTGTGGAATTGCTTGGCCGTCCGTCTGTCTGGTCAGCCACATCAGACGATTTTCTTTGCTTTTAGAGTTCGATAGTGACCGTGCAGTTTTTCTCAGGGACGGAAGAGACGAACAGATAAACGTGCGTTAAGACAGACACACAAACAGATAAGCAGACACGACGGGCAGAGAACTACTGAGGAAATATATACAGGCTGATAGTGAGAGAATGGACCAGGACAAAGAGCCAACCAGAGCCGGTGTTGTTCAGCCATCTGGTCTGTGTGTGTCTGTGTGTGTGTGTGTGTGTGTGTGTGTGTGTGTGTGTGTGTGTGTGTGTGTGTGTGTGTGTGTGTGTGTGTGTGTGTGTGTGTGTGTGTGTGTGTGTGTGTGTGTGTGTGTGTGTGTGTGCGCGTCTGCTTTCTATTGTATCTGAATGCAGCGGAGAGAATGACTTAGATTACCAAGACTGATATGAAAGTCACACTCGAGGACACGCTCCAAGTGGCAGTCCTCCACACACACACACACACACACACACACACACACACACACACACACACACACACACACACACTGTCTGTCTGTCTGTCTGTCTGTCTGTCTGTCTGTCTGCAGCCTTTTGGTTTTCACTGGGAAGCTTACAAAGCATTCAGCTGAAAGACAGGCGACCGTGTGTTTGTGTGTCTGTGTGTGTTTGTGTGTCTGTGTGTGTTTGTGTGTGTGTGTGTGTGTGTGTGTGTGTGTGTGTGTGTGTGTGAGGTCCCTCCTCTAATTGAAGTGTACAGTGACTTGGCAAGCTGCCTGATGTCACAGAGTCATGCGGAGGGACAATAGAAGAAGAGAAGAGAGAGAGAGAGAGAGAGAGAGAGAGAGATGAGTTGTAGAAGCCAATGCTGGGAGAGGAATGAGAGAGGTGGAGGAGAACGGGGATGAGCTGATGAAGGAGATAATTAGACAGCAACCACAGACCTAATGCTGTTAGTCTTTCCCAAGTGGATCACAATGCAACCATATTACATTTCGCATACTACTTTATGTGTTTTCGAGTCATATTCCTAAATGGCTCAGATATATATTTGATGAGGACATTCCTTTTAGCTCTTTTTCTTTTGGCAAAATTGAATAAGCATGCGTCACATGCTCCGCGGTTACCTCCACCCTCTCTGACATCACCGGGACCATCCCATTAAAGTTTTACTGGTATTAGCAGTATCTGTTTCCAATGTATAAATCAACAGAGTGTGTGTCTGTGAGCTCCGATTCAACTGAGCAACAGTGTGTTTTTTATTATTTTGTTATTGTGTGTATTATTAATATTCCTATCAATATGACATGGTGCCTCTGTGCTTCATTCCTGGACCCTCATATGGCATCCCAGGTGTTAGCTGTCACGCACTCTAATTAACATTCCATCTCCAAAATGAGAAGTTAATCCACTCTCTGAAGTGTTTCTGTGTGTGTGTGTGTGTGTGTGTGTGTGTGTGTGTGTGTGTGTGTGTGTGTGTGTGTGTGTGTTGTGTGCGTGTGCGTGTGCAGGATTTGGTCTTGTGCTCATGATCACCTCCTGAGACAGGCACGAGTAATCCAGCCATTTGAAAGAACCATGCTAGACTGTGGTGTGTGTGTGTGTGTGTGTGTGTGTGTGTGTGTGTGTGTGTGTGTGTGTGTGTGTGTGTGTGTGTGTGTGTGTGTGTGTGTGTGTGTGTGTGTGTGTGTGTGTGTGTGTGTGTGTGTGTGTGTGTTTACAGCCTCTTTGTTTTCACATTTTTCATTTTGTCCATTCACTCGGCGAGCTAGTATCTAAGTATAAATCCTTAAAACTCTTGAATCTGGTTATTGGATGTGATGATGACATATATTGCTTCGCGTTAAGCTTGCATTGTAAGATTAAAATACAGCAAAGGTACAAAGTTACAATACGTTGTACAACAATTGTCATTTATCTTGTGCTTTTTTAGCAGGATTGAATTCAGTTATCTTTTCATTTGCTTTGGCTATTTTAAGGTGAGGTGTTTTCATATGCCTCTTCTTTCATCGACTACAAACTACATTTTTTTCTCTTTTTATGTATCCGTGATTGTATTTATTTCTCTCTCCTGCTTACCCTTGCTGTATTTCACATAAACACATAGAGAACAAGCAGTGGTGGTTGGAGCCACAGCACTGAGCCAGAACCATCCGCTGATGAGAAAGCGCAGCGAGGTTAATCCGTCAGATTACAGCAGATTACAATGCACCGGGGACGGCTGAATTGGAGATTATAGCAGAGAGATGAGGGGTAGAATAATGGAATAGATGGATGGTGGCGAGTGATAGAAGTGAAAGGATCAAAGATTGATAAAGGGGGTGGATGATTGTATTTGTTTTCCTGACATGAACTTGTCCTGGAAGCACTGGTTTAACGGTTTTCTCATCAAAAACACAAAGCAAATTGTGCACAGAAGACTTGTTTGACCAGTTGTTACTCTTTGTGACAGGAGATGGGTCAGTGGGGTAAAATAAAATGCCTCAAATAGACATTTTTCTCTTAAATGGTTAAATTAAGATATGAGCAAATGTTTGAAATACTGCAAAACACAAAATACAATGATTCCAAATGATTTCATCAGCTGGACTGAAGCAAAAAATAAATAAATATATATATATATATATATATATATATATATATATATATATATATATATAGTGAGTGTGTGACCAAATGTCAATAGTTTGCTGAAATATTATAAAATCAGTAACATAACTGCTCCAAAATATACAGTTTTGACATAATCTCTATAAACAATCATCTACATGGGACAAGATTTTGCTATCTGCAGCGTTCTGGTTCCCTTTTACTGTCAAAGTAGTATTAACCAATCACATTTGAGCGGGCTTTGGAGAACTCCATTCTCAAATCCGAAGTTGCTTATTGGCCTGTAAATAATGGCCGGCGCATTGGAAGAGGACTTCTTGGCCCCGATATTTGTTATCCGGTTATTCGCCATCTACACCACAACCCCCAAAATATTGACCGTTGCCCCCAGAGGCTAGTATCATGATCCCCATCAAGTGAAATGGGAAAAGAGGATGAATGAGATTAGGAAGGAGATGAATTGTCAATTTACACAACATTTACTCAACATCTAACCACAAGTGCAAACAAGAGCTCATATAGAGATATATAAAGATAAACTAATGTACAGAATGAACTACAGATCAGTGGTTGGTAGTTAAAGTAGGAGGGGATGCAATGGTTACATATATATATATATATACAAAACAAAAAAAATGATGCTACTTAGTTAGGGAAAGGACTATAATACCAAGGGAGAGAGTGTGGTCGCGGTTAAATTAACAAAATGTTGGCTAAGGTAAATAAAAGCATAGGTCAGCCTTATAGGAAAAAAACCACTGTTGTTTTCTCCTGTGAGGCCAGTCTCATTGCAGCTGCCCAGTGTGTGTCTATAATCTGCACTCTGACCCAGAGTGTGGTGACATTTAATCGCATGAGCCGCTGACGCTAGCGGTAAAAAAAACGCCGGGTCTTGCCACATGTTAGCCGCTTTAGCTCACATTGTCCAAACAATCACATCATTGTTCACCTCACTAGCCGGAGTTTGGTGGCAGCGACCTAGAGCAGAGGGTTCACTCGGGGATATCAGGACAGCTTTTGGTCAATTGAACAATGGTGAAATTACACTATTCCACATTCTCCTCAGGGGCCCACTGGTGCTCACGCAGGCACCCCGTTGGTGTCTCCAGGGCCCAGTTGGAGAAGCAGTGGACAGGAGAGCGTATCGGTGTAATCAGATTGATACAGTGTAAAATAAGAAAGGCTTTTTGGTTTATTAACACGCTAGAAACACCACCTCCAAAGCACCCGACCAGTACTTGTCAGCACCATAAGTCTATTTATTGTGCACAGTATGTTTTACGTATAACTGGCAAGACCAAGATGCTTTATGGTCAATTTGTGTATGAACTGTGATCTCTCGCTAGCTTTTTCATTCCTTTCCCTGTTTAACCTTTTTTTTTTCAATTTTCTCTTTTTCTTTCTCTTATCAACTGTTACACTGGGAGATTTTTTTCCCAGTGTAACTATTTTCTTCCTAATATACTTTTTAAATTGTGTGACAACACGAAAAAGAGCCACTATCATGCATTCATGACACGATGCTGTTTTTCAATACGCGTGCTATCTTTGCAGTCGCATGAGGATGGCAGATCCCACAAACAATGCTCCTCAGTTTGGCAAACATAGCGAGTAAGGAACCGAACCTGAGAAGAGGTCGAGTCGGAAGAACAGGCCCGTAGACTTGGGGAGAGAGGCAGAGGAGGGAGTGGGGACCGGCGAGTGAAAAGGGGGGGGGGAGAGATTAGAGATGAGAGGTCTCTCCACACTCTACTGTATCAGTCCAAACAACCTGCACGCCAGCCAAGAGTCTCTCTCTCTCTTTCTCTCTCTCAAATTTGTTTGTTTTCCTCTCTCTCTGCTGGACAGATGACACAATGTGGATGGAGAGATTTAGGAGGAGAGCTGCAGGGGGGGACGAAGGGATAACAGAATCCTGGAACGCATTGGCGCGTTCACTTTCGGAGATGGTCTCTGAGCTCGAGAGTTTGTTCTGTATGCATGACCAGAAGTATGTCGTGAGCACTACGCCCATACGTGATCCCACAACCACAGGCATTAATCAAAGAAAAAGAAACACGGAGTGGCTTAACATGAGGCCACAAGGAAGGTTGTAGTAGAAAAACAAAATGTGAAGTTACTTTGAATCAATGGGAATATCAATAACATCAGACTTTACGTGTCTGGAGAGCAATTAAATAAAATAATTTGAGTAATAAAAGATAAAGATGGCTGGGAGCTGTGGTGTGTTGTTTTGATGAACTTGAATTTGAACCTGACATTCTCGTAATTGTAATATCACGACAGGCTGCATCTGATCTACTATGATGTATTTTTGTACTGGAGATTGCCAAAACTCTTGTGCTCTCCACTAGACTTTACTTTCTGTATCAATTAATCATAATAGTTCAATGTGACAAAGATTCGACCAATAAAAATGTCATTTTGGAAAACAAATGGATTATCCAGTTATAGATAATCATTTTGTTTTCCACAGTCACTCTAGACAAGATATTGAAAATGCCAAAGGCCTAAATGGGATTGCCACATTTATTCCTAGCATTTATCTAAATTGATGTTTGGATATTACTCCATGTGTTTGTCCAGCTTCTTATTTAAAACTGTGTGATTACTTTGCATGTGCTATATTTACAATACGATATGATATACTTTATTGTCCCCATAGGAGAAACTTGTCTTGGACTCAAATGCTCTACACATGATACGACACATAACATATTGCCCATTATTATAGCTGGATTTTTTTGCCGGTTGTGATTGCATGTGATTGGCTTGTGGTACTGAACTCCGCCTCTTTCACCTATAATATCCAGATAGGAAACCCCAGACTGGAAACCTGAGCCAGTTAATAACTAGCTTCACAATACCAGTTATCCAAGACCACCCATTTTCTTTGCTAATGTTTTTCTAATTTTATACCGGCCCCACACTAGAGGATAATTGGACAGATTTTGGGTCTGGTTCACCACGACAATCCGCCTAAATGATATTGTTGTGCGAGGGTTTTACAGACATTATCTTAATGGCAGTGACTGAATCTGAGTCTTCGCGATATCAAAATCCTGCAGTTTAAAAGATGCAGTGATGTAAATGTCGAAACCCCCGAAAGCCAATGAGAGCGAGCTGCCCGGGGTAGGGTCACCAACCGGGTCGGCCCACGGAGACATGGCTGTCAGCAGCAGGAACAGAACTTCTGTCTCAGGACAAGCTTGTGGAATCATTTTGCTTTTAAGTGCAAGGACACACACACCTGTGCGACCTGCTGACCACAACAGACCGCCTACAAGTTAGTTAATTTCTTTCCCGAAGTCACGTTTGATCATGTGATTCTCTGGAATCACAGAGTCTGGAATGGTTCAGTGTAAACGCTAAGTGTGTGGTCCCGCGTCTTGACTGAATCGTCTGGTGTGTGTGTGTTAGTACGATTCAAATATTTAAAATCAGTTCAATATGTTGTTATGTCTGGGGTTTCTCACAATTTTATTTAAATAGTGTGCACCAAGCATTAGACAGAGAAAATAAGGCTTTGTCTACTCTGCACCAAGCAGGATTGGAGCCAATGGGGAACAGCAGTGTGTTTATTTATAAATGTGTATATATATATATATATATATATATATATATATATACAAAGTTTTTTCTACCCTTTATTGTTTATTTGGATTGAACCTGTAATCTGCTAGTGTTGCTCCGAGGTCAGCCATTGTGAGTTGTTTATTTCTGCGAAGAAAAGGGGGAAAAAAAGAAGCACTGAGAAACATTTTGTCAGTCAGCCTCAGGGCGAAAGCCTGTAGACGGAGTTCAAAAGGCAAAAAGCTTCACTTTTAGAGCTCGTGGGGAGCTGGGAACAGCGAGGTCAAAGGTCATCAAAGAGGAAGTTTAATAAAGAAAGAAAGGGAGGGCGAGATGCGCCAGGGGGAGGGCGTGTGATTGATTGTTTCCTGTCTCTGCTCTCTCCATTCTCTCACCCCTCTCTACCGCATGGCTACTCCGTCCACTCCAGTGACTCAAATGGGTGTTTATTAGAAAATGCGTTGCCATAGCAATGTAACAAATACGGAAAGAGCTCAACGGTGTAACGGTGGTTACAGTAAGACCACACTGAGCTGATGAATTATTTGGCTTTGAAACTTTTATTAACCCAGTATATAATAACCGATATCTATAATAACCTGAGAGAGTTGTAAAATTCATAATACGGAGCCATAAAGCCATTCACAACACAGCCAGGGCAAATCAGACAATGCAGCTATTATTTATTGTGTGTGTGTGTGTGTGTGTGTGTGTGTGTGTGTGTGTGTGTGTGTGTGTGTGTGTGTGTGTGTGTGTGTGTGTGTGTGTGTGTGTGTGTGTGTGTGTGTGTGTGTTTGGGTCAACCTGTGCCTCCCTCTCTTCTTTATTTAATGCGTCCTCCTGGGTAAAGCCGCTTTTCAACACATTCCTTTGTTTAACCTTCTAATTGGAAGACGTCTAGAAGTCGAGCGCAGTCTTTCATGGCATCGCAAGTCTGATCACACACACACACACACACACACACACACACACACACACACACACACACACACACACACACACACACACACACACACTGTGTAGTCTCCCAAGGCGGCTGTGAGAACGGGAAGAAAAGACACAAGACAAAAAGATCAAATTATCAGCTACATTTAATTACCCACAAGCCGACAGACACAATAACAGGGCTAAATCCAGATTTGTCTGCGCTCAGAAGAGAGAGAGAGAAAGACTGTAGTCAGACTGAAGCTCTCTCCCTCTCTCTCTCTCTCTCTCTCTCTCTCTCTCTCTTCTCCTCTCCCTCATTCCTTTGCAGCAGGGAGCGTTCCTTCTTCTTTTGAAAGCATTGCTGCAGAGTGAAGTGATGACAGCTTATCGGATTAGGGATCGGCGGATAATAAAGACCCTTGTTTGATTTCCCCACCCATACTCCTTAAATATGATTACTGCTTACTGTTACCGCCAACATGACATTAGAGCGCACGGCGGCGGCGGCTCAGACATTTGCATAATGTTTATAGAGATGCTAAGAAGCGATGGCTGCAGAGAGGGGAAGGAGGCTGAGGGACGCATTGAGCTCCCCCCTCCATCTTTCTCTCTCTCTCTCCATCACTTTTGTCGCCATTCTCTTTTGACCTTGTTACCACTCTCTGTCATGAGAACACAGGCCGTCTCTGTGCAGGGTTTTGTAGTGCATGCTAGCTGCGCAACTTGTGCATGTCTATCCCCACCTCTAAGATGATTTACTTAACAATAGCTTTTTTTACCAATTTAATAAAAGGATGACTTATACCTATATTAATTTCTTTTATTAAATGTTATTCAACATTTTTGAAGCGGTTCCAGGTTGGCAAAGTGCCTGGATTCGCTGAACTTCGAGGCCGACAAATCTCTTGAACTCTTCCTTTTTTTTTATTAGCAAAGAGCAATTTCTGTTTTAACCGGCACTGACCGTCTCTTTTGCTCAGGAAAAAAGTAAATCATAACCTATTGCAAATTACATTCTGCTGCAGCTAATAATTGTTAATTCCATTAAAAAGGCACAAATGATCTGAGATTTTTTGTCCCGTCAGTGTGCTCTTGGCAACAGCGATCATTTGTTAGAGAGCGGCACATCATTCCAACACCTCTGTGCCATTTCAAGGAGAATGCGTTGAGTCTTCTTTGGTTTTAGATTGTTTTGGTTATAATAATATGCTGTTTATCTTGTTATGACATAAAACTTGATCACTTATATTCTTAATAAGTGTATCACATAGCATGTCTCCGTTTTGATAAGGGCTTGAGAAGGTTTGGGTTTCAAATTTGCGTATACTGGATTCAGATTTGATCAAATCAGATCTCAACCCAAATCGTTGCATATGACAAATATGTATATCGACTCCCTGCCATGTTTATGTGTGTGTGCATGTGAGCCTGGCTGCTCTGCAGTGTGAGGCCAGTTTCTGGTACGGAGGCCTCAAGCTGCTCGACAGTAATATCGGTGTCGACCACAGTGACACTGACCAGACGCTCTAACTATCAGAGTGTGAGCTGTTGTACATGCGTGTGTGTCCCAGCAAATGTATTATCAGTGTGTGAATGTATATATCTATATATACTAGGCGTGTGTGTGTGTATGTGTGTTCGTGTGAATTGCAGCCACTCTCTGAACTCCTGACTCAGTGAGCGTCACACTGAGCCTACTAGCAACATTAGCTAATTACAGCTGGGATGCCTGTTGGCTTTATTTTCCCCACAGCTCTCATGCACATGCATGGGCATTCATGTGAGGAGCGCCCCCCCACAGCATGTCTCTGAAATTCAGTCATTGTACTGTATTTGGTTTTGATGACTAATGTTTTGGGACTTTTTGCCAGTGCCATAAGCCATAAAGTATCTGTGTGTGTGTGTGTGTGTGTGTGTGTGTGTGTGTGTGTGTGTGTGTGTGTGTGTGTGTGTGTGTGTGTGTGTGTGTGTGTGTGTGTGTGTGTGTGTGTGTGTGTGTGTGTGTGTGTGTGTTGTGTGTTTATCAGGGCCCCGACACCGAGCTGGCCGTCAGCTGCTGACAGGCTGTCACAGTGGCGATCTTCACCTGTAGTTTTTAAAGTGTTTTGGATGTTCGGGCTGATTGAGAACGAGTCAGTGAAAGAGAGTTTCATGTATTTCCTTTACTTTTCTTTCACAAGTTGAACACCAAGGGTTGATAACACCGATGCAAAAAATAACAGCTAAACTTTATAGTGTCGACTGAAGCTTTTATTGAATATATATTCTCAATTTGCATTTTAAGCATGAGAGGGGAATAGTTTTGTTTTAGTTGTTAATTCCAAGATGCAGGCGTATTTCCACAAATACAGACTGCCAGTCGTGAACTGTCAAATAAAATATATTCTAAGTGATCCGTATAAGACATATATATCCGTATAATATATATATATATATATATATTTAATGCAAAATCAATATGAACACAAGACGACCAGACAATTTTATTATTTTCTTTTTTTGATCTGGACCATTTAAACCAATACTACTAATGTGAAAGAACCACTAATCCATGAAGAAAAGCCCCCAACACATTTAAAAAAAAAAAAATGTTTGTTGGCAAAACCAGCTGGCCCGTCAGCTGTTAGCTTTTACGTTGTGTTCAAGTGCAGCTTTTAAGATTCAAGGCATTACAAAACGTTTGATCAGCCAGCCTTTGCGAGTCCTTGTTCTTCGGGGTCAGCTCGGTGTGTCAGAGTCGGGACTTAAACATAAATTGGAGGCAATCATCACAGCTGGAGACACCCTCTGCCCGAACAAGTCGTTTCAACGTCTCTTGTGGATTAATAATATGTTCATTTCTTTTCCGACAAAGGAATCACCGCTTCCACCACGACCAAAAATAAGAAATGCAATTTTCTAAGGATTTGACAGTAAGCACGACAGAAGCACCACATGTGACGGGTATCTGGTGAAACATGCTGTCGACTTATCCACTCTCCTGACGCCTCTCTATCCTTTTTACTCACTTCTTACTGCCTCCTGAAGTAAATGTTTTGATGAATGTTTTATGAGTTTACTTGATGATATAAAAATGCATATTCGAGGTGAACGTTGACAGCATTATAAGCTGGGAAAGAATGGGCATGCGTCTTGCTTGAGGTTGAAGATGACCCCACAAAGATGACCTATCTGTAAAATCCTGAATGAGTGTTACTTTGTCAGGATTTCGGAGTATTTCCAAATAAAAATGGCTAAAGTTTTTTTAACAGGCCCAGTAGCCTTTGGGTTATTTAAATTTTTGTCATCTCCTATTCAAAGCTGGTGTCTTACTCCACTGCAATCTAATTTGATTGAACTTCTACTTGGAGGCGATGCATGAACCCTTTGCAGAACATTTCCTATTAAATCCATTTAAGGAAGTTCAGATGAGTGAACAGTAAGGGGAGGAAGGCTATTTTGCCACAACATTGTGTGTTTGGCGGACGTGAACTTATCATCCCGGTTGCTAACATCATTACCCTTTAGCCATGTGGCCTACACACACACACTGACACAACACACACACACACACACACACACACACACACACACACACACACACACACACACACACACACACTAACACACTCACACACGCACTCACCAGGCCAGGCCACACTGCCTGTGACTCTGTGTGTCCTGGCTTGGAGACCCAACAGAAACAGACAGCACCAAAATATCACTGCAGGGTTCCCATGTCAACACTAGCAGATGCAACATTAATTCAATCAGCCATGGAAAGTTGCCGAGCGGAATGGTTGCGATAAGGCCAGCATCCGAGAGCTGCAGCAGCAATGTTTGGGAGGCTTGAGGGACTACAGTCTTGAATTTACTATGATTTTTTTAACTGACTTTGAGACATTTCCTGGTGGTCAAAAGAGACAAATCTTAGAAAGGGTTTAATGATATTTCCTACAGGGACTTCATAAGCATCTTTTTTAGTTTAGTATCCCTATGTAGGTGGTGAAAGTTGTCAGCCATCTTTTAGTTTTCGTAGTAATAAAGGTACTTCATCTCCTTAGAGATGACAGACTTTGATAACAATGAGGTGACATTGGTGGGAATATTTTGCCTTTAACATTTTTTAAGTGAGATCAGGCGGCAACTTCCGGGTCTGAAAAAGTGAAGCCTTAAACTTGCATTCTTTCTAATGGCCATCAGGGGGCTACTCCTTCTGGTTACATAAAGAAGTCTTATTTTGAGAAAATGGCCCTACTTCTCACTTGATTTATCGTCATCATTGTAAGCATGAGTTTATGGTCTCAATCACTAGTTTCAAGTCTTCTTCAATACATCATGATATTGACAAAGCCGGGTATGTTTTAGGGGCGTGGTTACCTCGGGATCGACAGGTTTCTGTGTTTTAGTGTTAGAATTATTACCCTTTCACAGTGTTTCCAGTTCATTAAAGTTCATTTTCACCTTCTGGTCGACCAGAAATGTCTTATTCAGCGATTACTACTAAGCTCCGACCTCTTGTTTTCCCAAAAAAGCAGGATGGTGACGAACGCGAAAAATCTACAAAAGTGCTTCAAAACCGTAGCCCACAAACCAATGGATGACATCACGGTGACCATGTCCATTTCCTATGTACAGTCTCTGAGGGAACTGCTGAGTAGATCGTAGTAATGTCAGAGCTGGGACCATTTTCCATCCCTCATTCTCATGCAGTTTCACACTTATCTCCTGTTTGTTTTTCCTTATTTAATTTCCCCTCATTTTCTCGTTGTAAATCCAATCCAGTTTGGTTCACAGCTCTGCATTTGCATTGGCAACACCTGCCTTGGATTGTCACTGAATGTTTATGCGCGGCAGCTGGAGATCACAAAAATCATGGCAATTATAAACCAGTTAACAAGCGTATGAGGTAATAATCTGTGAAATTTCACACAAGCAAATGTCTCCTTAGCTTCAGTCTTGACACAAAAAAAGGGAGAAGCATTGTCTCAGTCTTCATCGCTTCTGCCTTGCTGGCCAACAGTCGCTAAGCTTTTTGGCACCACAGACCGTTAAATGTTGACAGTTTTCATGAAATGCAGATGGAGGAGCTGTGGTGGGTGATGATGGACTGATTTCCGCCCGTATGGATGACCTACTTAAGTTCAGAATCAGCGTCCTGTTGTGGGTGTGACAGGGAATCTGGAGGAAAAATTGAACTAACGCCATGCCAAGTATGTTATGTAATTATTATTATTATGAAACATATTGTTTCCGGTTGTCCAGTTATGGTCTGAGACGGGACTTTGCATTGGTTAGGCATGCTTCTGGATTTATTATTAACCATAGTTGGAGAAAGTTAGGACTAAATAAAAGGGATGTTCTGTTTCCAGAAGCAGAATAAATAAAAGAACAGTTATGAGTGTAAATGTGATACAGGGGCGACATCCTACGTAAAAGCATTCTCTTTCACTGACTTGTTTTATGTCTTCTAGCGAAGTTTGTGTTTGTAGATTTCTCCTAAATTCAACGAAAGTTAGCATTAATAAAATGCCTCATTTGTATAATTAAACATAACTTTTCAGAAAACTTGAAATACAATAAATAATGGTCTTAATGTCAGTAATCAACTGGGGAAGTGTCATGGTGATATCTTTTAGTTTATTTTTTTACCCAATTAAACTGTAGTGTCTTCGAAATGTATGCAATTTACAATACATATCTTTAAAGGCCGTTTTCTTTAATTCAATTTTTACTCAAACTCTAAGCCAGAAATGTTCACTTCAGTAGCTCTTACATACACCAACCTTTCCACTTTCATTCCTTTCTATATCATGGAGGTTTTTACAGAGGGGTTTGTTCATATATCATTTATAGCCTGATTTATACAACATTTTAGTCATGTAAAAGTGGTAGAAATAAATTTCTTTCTATGGCAGTTGATTTGTGGCATGGAATAAAGAGATATCAAAATTCCCTCTGTTAAAACCTTTGACTGTAATATGCGTTGAGCCTGGCTTTATCCAGTGTTCAGATTCCTGTTCTGGAAATGTTTTCAAATTTCACACATTTGATAATGCCTCACATTTAAACATATATATTTTCTGAAAACTTATAATACCAAAAATGATTTGTATTCATGTGAGTAATCAACTGGGGATTGGCACTGGATTCACTGTTTGTCTTGTTGAGATGAAGTGTAAAAACACGAATGCTTATCATTGAAAAGTAAGAGACAAAATTATAATGATAAAAACACCATAACACATCAGCTGTCTCTCACCTCTTTATCTCTTCTAGCTCTTCTCCCGTTCCCTCTCTGTTTGTCCCCCCCCCCACACCCCGTCTCTCTCTCAGTGGAATCTAAATCAGATTTAATATTTGCAGAGGGAGTATTGGATGACCTGTGAAAGAGAAACACGGGTTGGGTCTGTGTGTGTCCAGCTAATCTGTGAAACTCAGACAAAACACGGCGCAGAGGTGACATTTGTGTCTGTAACTAGTCACACTGGTAGAAGAAAGGAGACATGGAAATCAATGTATGTATGCAAAGCTGTAAAAAAATGTTTTCAACTGCCATAATTCTTTATGGACTGAAAGAGTCAAAAGCATTTACATTCAGTGTTGTTTTTCCCATCCATCCAAAGATGCACTTTATGGTTCCCTCTATAGATAAACGTCTTGTAAACAAGCTTTGTAAAAGTGTTTGATTTCAATTCAAACCAGATTTCTTTTTAGTTTAGGGGGTATGATTTAAATTTTGTTTCATATTTATTCTCATTATTATCTACCCAAGATCTTCCTTGTTGCCAGTGTTTTGGTACTTTTTGTAAAAAGGAAAAAAAAAACCTTTAATGAAATCTTAAGTAAAGAGGTAAAAAATGAAACACCAAAGTATGGTTTACATTTTGTACTACCTTGTCATTTGCAAGTGCCTTCATCATTTCAAGTGTTGATTGTAGAAAGAAATGTTATGTCCTCTGTGACATTTTATCCCCTGTGACATTTTCCAGGGGAAAACGTGCCTGACAAAGAGAGCGTGATTTGTAGTTGTGTGTTTTAAAGGCTGCCGCGTCTCAACACAGTCAATTGGCTGCTTTTAGAATGCTGCTCCGGTTAGCCTGTAACTGCAGCACGCTGTGTTCTCTAATCCCTCCTCATCCTTTTCGGTGTCACTCGCAGTGAGAAGTGCTGCACGGTGCAATCTGGCTGACGTTAAGCATATCCTGCCATTCAGCCCTCTTCTCTCACTGCTTGACTAGTAGCTTACTGTGACACAATCTCCTGCATTCTTTTTTTTTTAAATGCCATTCATCCAGGAAATGTTTGCTGAGCATACATGTCCTGTTATAACACCCTTCCGCTTTGCTTCCATGTAGTTTTACACATTTGAACCGGCTCAGCAATGCCACGGTTACTGATGTGGGCCACCGAGCAGCAGTCAAGAGTTCAGTGCCTGGTTAAAGGGCATGTCTTTAGTCGGCTTTGAAGAAAGTATACACACGCACAGTTTTATAGAAACTTCTTTTTTACCAATGCATGTTGGTAGTTCTTTGGATTATTCAGAGCAATTGTCTCTGGAGGGACAAGTTTGCTCTTGAATTTCTGCTTGAAAGTTTTTGACTTTAGAAATTGTCTTTCTTTAAACAGTTTTCATTAGTCTTCCAGAGGCTCAAGTAGGTCCAAAAGCTCAAAAGAAAGAAATGTTTTTCAAATACAATTGGGGAATAAAGGACAGTGAGGACAGCACTCCAATTAGACTTTTTAATGTCCAAGTATTTCCTTTTGTATCATCTACATTAAGGGTCCGGCACTCGGCCTTCAAAGTCTATTTGTGAGCTGAGTGTGTATTGTCTTCGTTTTTATTTGAATACAGGGCAGCTCCTAGTTAAGCAGACGTTCTAAATGACCAAATCCTAACCCAAAAGAGGAATATGTAGTTATGGATCCTTTGTTACATGACTTATCTTCTCAATGCCACTTTTGGGATTGAATGCGCCACTTTACACATCCACCCAACCTACCTGATCGAAGAGTGATCGGATATATTTTGTAGTCAATGGAGCGACTGTGAAACGGTGGATAAACTTATTTTATTTCCTATAAACTCTTCTCAATTAAAGCCCCCCCCCCTTAGCTCTATGAAATCTGAGCGAACTCTTACGATTAACACTGGAAACTTTGAGAATTTCTGTAAAAATGTGAGAATTCTTTTTTCATTTTTTTTTTTTTTAAACCTTTATTGTATAGGGTAACTATTCCTATAAAAGCGCAATTGATTCCATTCGGGGCTTCTACAGTAATAATGTTAATGTTTCAGAGGTTAGAGATCAGATAACATTACATCTGTACTAAGTAGGAACTTCTACAATTGAATGAACTCTGTTGAACAAAATGTTTCCATTTTTGTGCTGCAATTTCTTTGTATTAAAGGTAAAAGCCCAGCTCAACTAATGCTGATGATATGAAACGATACGATTTTTGATAGATTCTCCAAGTCTATCCCCCTGGCTAAAAACCTTTAAACCAGTAACTGTAATGGTGAGATCAGAACAAATTATAAAACATAGGTTTCTGTTCATGTTGTTCTGGTCATTACAGAAGAAGAAAGACTTTAAAGGAAGGATTTATAAGCTTAAATACAGTATAATGAACTATTCATAGCTATGTTTTTTTTAGTGTATCACCTGAAACTAAGAATCTTGTTATCGTCAGCTCAGAATGAGCCCTTCATATCTGTATACTGACGAGGTAGTCCTCGTGGAGTTCACCATGTTACACCAGCGTGTTTCTACAGTAGCCCAGAACGGACAAACCAACACGTGACCTAGAGAAGACGTTTTCACATTACCTGCAGGCCACCGTCCATCACCATCAGGAATGCATCTGCAGCAAAATGAGAAGTTAATGTGATGTCATAGATGTGGATAGTTTAGAAAGTAGAATTTTAAAAAGAACGCTAGTCGGACTGATTAGAAGTTCAGCATGAATCATAGCGAGTCGTGTTTGTGAGGGAATCGTGACTTCACCGCAATCCCTCCGTGTCCTAGCTGTTCTTTTCGCCCAATCTGTGAGGGATTTGGATGTGGCCACGGGGTGCCAGAGAGAGGGGCAAATCAACATGTGCTGGGGGCAACAGAAGGTGTGTGTGTGTGTGTGTGTGTGTGTGTGTGTGTGTGTGTGTGTGTGTGTGTGTGTGTGTGTGTACAGGCCCTAATCTGCTATGAGGGGGTCCACCAGGATTAGTATAATCAGGGGCTTCTGAGGACCCCCTCCCAGCCCCCACCGCTCTCCACCTCCTTATCCCGTCATCCCTCGGCTGCTCTGCCCACCATCCACCTCCTCCTCCCTCCCTCCCTCCCCCCCCTTCATCTCTCAATCCTCCCCCTTATCCCTCTATCCTTCCCTCAGTCTCTTTATGGCGCCGCTCAGTTCCTCATCCTCATCCCGCGCTGCCATTCATCCCGCTGACCTCATCCTCTTACACTTATCCTTATCATTACCTTCTACATTGTAGGCGTTTAGCTCAGCGGCTCGGAATTACAAGCCCCCGCCCTGGTGGAGTGCAGTTCTGAGACACTGCTCATCAAAGTTTAGACACCCCGGCTGTGTAGAGAAAAAAAAAGTCTGATACCCCTGTGAACACTGACCACATGAGAGCAGTGCCCGGGAAAAAAAGAAAAAGCAATTTAGTGTGAGGAAGGTATCAGGATGTAGAGCTGCACTAGAGATTCCAGGTGTGGAGGTTTTTAAAGAGCTGATATACTTACAACAGCTACAACCAAAATAGAAACACAGACGTGCACAAGCGCTGCATACAGATTCCTGCTCGCTGAGGCTCCATGTTGCTAATTTTCACTCCACACTGGTGAAGATTTAACCCTTTGAGCCCTTGACAGTTTTTTGTCTCACCTCCTTTATTTATTAGCTAATGACACAAGCTGTGTTAGCAGTCAGTCACCAAGCAATTATAAGCAAACTTTTGAAATGTTTGAAAGAAAGAAATGCAAATATGGCGGGTTTCCATCAGCTGGTTTGGAGTGAATAAACTACATCCGATCCATCTGCGAGAGGAAAATGGAGAGAGGGCCTCAGGAATTTGTTTCAACTTGGCAAGTTTTAATTGTTCTTTCATGTCAGCTTCAATTGGCCATGTAAAAGCACGTTATGGGAATATCCGACAGCAGAAACAGCTGATAAGTCATGTGAGTTAAATTACCACTCTGTCAGAATTTCTTGGGAAAATGTGTCGCCATAATCCATGTACCACATCGACTCTTTTTTTTCCAAGAAGATAAAATCAACCTCAACTAAGTACATTTTGCCGTTTCAATTTTGCTTTAATTGTGCGATACTTCGGCATAGGATTAACATAGTATGTCTTATCCAGGGTTGCCATATATTGTTTTCAGGACCAGTTAGAAATCTCAGATATGCCATCAGTTTGCATGTGAGTGGTACTTCACATCACACTCTCTACACCTGCCACTGTGAGGTTGACGTTGTTGTATCTTAGTGAAATGTTCTTTGATGGATGCCCACGAAAGGGGAAAATTCATGTAAATGTAAATTGTAATAACTTAATTCATTATTTATTAAGAATCTGCAGATACAATACACATCATGACACAAGGTGTTACTTTTTAATATCTTGCAATAAACTGTGATACTGTAAGCAAAGAACTCCACAGTATGCATACAATCTGAGTAAAAAAAGTTTCTTTTTTTATGCAATCAGAACATTGGGATCCACATTTGCATTTATCACTGCCCCCCCATGCTAGCACAGACTTGTTAAGTTGATAAAGTAAGAATGGAGATGTTCCTCTTTAAAGGACATGGATGAGGTTGCCGGACCGAACGTTTGGATCCCCTCAGCTTTAAATTCACCGTCTTCCTCCATGTTCTCAGCCCCGTCTGCATATATCTCGTTAAATGCTCCACTTTATCCCATCCCCTCGTCCATTTATCTTCCTCCCTCTGTCATCTACCCCCTTATTTTCAGCACCCGTTCCTCTATACAGTAACTCAACACTCCTCACCGTCAGCCTCATCTACTTATCTTCACCCTTTCTAAAGGTCATTACACGCACAGCCTGTTTTGCCAGATTAAAATAGAGGCCGACAGGAAAGGAAGATGAGGTGTGTCATATCTGCCAGCCTCCCACCTTATCAAACACACACGTGCAGACATGCATGCAGCTGCACACACACACACACACACACACACACACACACACACACACACACACACACACACACACACACACACACACACACACAAAGATGCAAACATTAAGGCATGCTCTTAAAAGGAAATACACATGCTGCCCAAAAAGGGTAGATAGCATATGCACATTTACTCTCAAATACAAATTTAACAATGAAATGCATAAAAGTGTGTGTGAATGCCAGCACTCACACACACACACACACACACACACACACACACACACACACACACACACACACACACACACACACACACACACACACACACACACACTCCCCCCCCACACCTGCATGCATTCTGTCACACACCTCTAGACATGCAGGTTCATAAACCAGTGCACCATTCTGCCCCACACACAGGTAACTTTTCTCCCACAAACACACTCCGAAACACAATTTACACAATCACACACGCTCGGGTACATTTAACCATTAAACCGGCAGAAGAGCAGCCATGAGAATCAATAGATGCTATAAGGAAAAGCCGTTATTTGTAGATAAAAAAGAAGAAAAAAAACGAAATGAGGAGATGTTGTTGAGAGCGAGGAAGGAGGAGTTTATAAAGAAAGAGGAGGAGGAGAAAGGGATAGCAGGCCTTGAAATAAAGAACGAACCAAGCTCTTTTTTTTTTAAGAAACGGGAGGGAGGTGTTTTTTTCTTTTTGTTTTCTTTAGGATATATTTATTTGTGAATAAAGAGCTGGGGGGGCGTTGAGAGGAACGCCATAGGAGAAGGATTTGGCTGCGAGTGAAGCCGGAGCCGAGACGAATACAGATGAGTTTGAATTCACAAATAAATAAATTAAAAAAAAAAGCATAGAAAGGACCGTTCTTAAAAAAGAAAAAAACTAATAATAGCAAAGGTAGTCTCCGTCAATGGCGCTCTGGCTGGTCCAACAACAGGGAAACAAATTGGGATTCCACGGCCGCACAAGTCTCCCTCGCTGTTTACTGTGGCTCCTGTTTCATTTTCTTATTTTAACGCCTGCACTGCCTAAGACCTACAATAGAGACATGATTCAGTACATATGCATAGAATTATTTTAATCCACGCATCACCATAAAGGCATTTTTAGTTCTGCGATGAAAAAGACGTCATGTCTCGTTGTTGAATCCTTAAGACATAAAATCTGTTTTTTTTTATTTTTTGCAGTGTGCCATGGCTCTACTTCACTACACCCCCCCTCCCTCTCTTCTTGTTTGTTGTTCAAGTGTGTGTGTGTGTGTTTGTGTGTGCATGTGTGTGTATCCTTTTCTTTGAGAGGGTCAAAGCCTTGCACAATGTGTGTGTGAAGCCCTCCCATGTTTTTCACATGCAGATCAGCCACATAAGCCTCTCCACACAGGCTTTCACATGGACCTGCTATAGTGTTCAACTTCTCCACAAAACCCACTTGTCTGGTATAGTTGGCCCACAGGCCACCAGCTCCTTTCTGCACACACAAAGCTCACTGGCTGCTGTGGCTGTTGACTCGGCCGACGGCTCGAGGGTCTTGTTTGATTCTGGTCGACTCAAAGCTGTGATGAACATGTGAAGTTCCTGTGATCAGGTTTTCAGAGCCAAGTTTTTTGTTTTTTTTAAATACTTTTTTTAAATTTTGGTATACTGTTGTAGTGATTATTCTGTCTCCTCCTTTCAAAAGATTATCTAGTTTTTACCCAAATTTTCTCCTATGGATTGCCCATTTCTTTGTCTACTGTAGGGCTTTCACTTAAATTAAATGAATAAAAAGTTTATATGAATGTGCGTTTATACACAGTTCATTTTTTATTCAAGCAAATCATTACCAATCGAATACCTTGTTAGTTCCGCATGTACAGTTTTAAGTTATTGACGTTCATATCACGGCAAATCATGTTAAAGAAAATATCAAAACTCCCCCTGGGCATCCTGGTAGGCTCAGGGAGATCAAGACTTTTGGGACTTCGATGTTTTGTTTCCAAATAACTCTTCTACTGTTTTCTAACCTCCAGTATTTTGAATTTTTACTTCCTGTAGTAGCGGTTCCTCAGCTGCCCCTAAAAGCCTGCATTTTACTGGCAGGAGTTGTATCTGTTGCCTAGCAACGTGATCTCAATGGCCATTAGCCCATTTTATTTGTGTGCATGTGTGTGTGTTTGTGTGTGTTTATGTTCTCTGTTGTTGTAATCTGCATTGTGTGAGAGCAGCATTAAGCTCACTCTGTTTTATTGCGCTGTCTCCCTATAGGGACACGTGACCACAGACACAAAGGAGTACACACTGCTAATTAAGGAAAACACACACATCGAAATACATTACTTATTAATCTGAATGGGAGGATAAAACCATTTATTGCATTTTTATAGGATGCCATTCACTTCTGTGCCATTAGAGATTTTTTCTTTTTTCAACAGCAATAAAAACAAAAACAAAGCCAGGATTGCAGAAAAACGCTGTCATTGTCTTGCCGTTTTGACAGTCGGAATAATAAATCTTAATAGCAGCTACAGTAGATCGTGGAATGAAAGTCTGAATATCCCCAAAAACGTGTCACAAACTTGTCTTAATTCTGAAAAACTGTCCAAAGTGCTACGAATGCCCCGTTTTCCTCTTTATTTTTTCCTCTCTCCTCATTAAGGCGCCGTGCCCGAGCTGTCCTTCCCGAAATATAATTGATAGCGGGGAGAAAGGCAAATGTTTCTTTAATCTCATTTGCAGGCGAACAATGGGCCTGGGACTACGCTAAATTCATAAAAGTGGCTTAATGCAATGAAATTTAATGAGGTAATTTGTGACGGAGCGAGATGGTGGACGTGTCCCGCCGCGCACAAGGGTACACACACACACACACACACACACACACACACACACACACACACACACACACACACACACACACACACATTCACACACACACACATACACAGGAGGGCAGACACACGTGGAGAGGAAATCTGGCGCATGAATATTTATAATAGGGTCGAACGAGAGAATATCCAGTCAGACAGGAGGAGCACTCATCTGCGTGTGTGTGCGTTATCAGTGTTATCTCAGTAGAGAGCTGAGTCATGCTTTGGGGATAAGTTCCCAACAGTTTGAATCCGTCGAGCTGCAGAAACCCAATCATCAAGGCGCACGATTATTGACTCAAGATGGAAGGCATTATTGTCATCAGAACGGGCCAATTGGGGTTTCTTTAAACTACGCGGGCGTGCTCCTTGTGATCAAGCACAGATGGGATTAGGTCTTTTCAATTTGACGTTCAGAAAAAGAGGAAAAAAAAGATTTTACGGCTTCATCTGTCATAATGCCTCGGACTCAACCTCTCATGTGTCTGAGGCAGTTAACATCCCGTTCTAGCCTCACACAGACTCCAGACCTGGAGCAGACTGTACTCCAGCCCAGCGCGGTTCCACATCTCATCTCTGAAAAATCACACCAGAAAGTCGCCTTTTCACTAATAATGTAAGACATTGACATAAGACAGGTTTGCATCCAAGAGAATCTGCGCAAGAAAATGCGTATGAATTTTCCATGAAGTTTCCACCCATTACCGTTTATGGGATTATAAGTAAGTCTGTTCAAGTAAGTTCATCAAGATGAGCAGCATGTGGCGTCCGACTCTCCATTATACCATTGCAGAAGCTCCAGTGGATGTTGGGGTCCAATGCATCATGTACGTCATCATTTATTTCCTAAATCTGTTTCCATTCTATTTTGTCGCATTTCCCTTTTATCAATGCATAAACTTTTCCAATTCACTCAAGCTCAAAAACATATTTTGCAATATGTTTTTTTCTTCAAATTTCCGGCATTTCCATTCAGGGTTATTTTAATGTGCAAATTGAAACTGGACATAAAGACAGTCATTACTTGCAGGGTTAGTAAGTGGACAACTGATGGTGAGGTAAATGCTAACAATAGCTCCTTGAGCTTCTTTCTGTTTTCCCTTAATTTTACCAGATTTGTATTCATTTCATTCAATAAAGTGATGTATCAAAGAGGGGGGCCCGCTCTCAGTGATAACAAGCTTACTAACTGCTTTCTGACTTATTTTGCAAGCTTATAGTTCAGTCATTGATGGAGCTGTAAGTTCTGGCTATATTGTAAGAGGACGATGCTGGACGCACGTCACTCACCACTGATTGATTTAGGCAAAGATAAGATGAAAACAAGTGAGCAAGACTAAATGATGAAGTGAAAGTAACGGGCCTGCTAGAAGCTAATGGAGTTTACAGAGAATTAAAAAGGGTTCGCCGTTTTAGGAGGATTATTCCTGTAAGATCTCATCCAGCTTTGCTACTCAAAAACACGATTGTCGGCCACGGGGCCATTGTACGCACCGATGAGTTATAGTGACAATTGTGATGTCATGTTCTTCTTGGCAATTTCACCAGCTGTCTAAAAGAAATGTAAATTGCTGTGAAATCATCTAATCTCTGAAGCTGCTTTGTTGTCATTCTGACAGCTGAAAAGAGGACGGAGGCAGAATTTAGTAAGAAGTAGTAATAAGTGAGAAACACAAGTTGAAAGAGAGTAAACTTCAATGTTTCATGTTGAAGGTTACAAGGACAGCAAAGGAAATGTCTTGTACCAAGATGTAATGAATCACTGCATATTACTTTTTTTTCCACACTGAAACTTCCTGTTTCAGTGTCAAACTCTTTGTTTTGCCATCATCCCTATGATATGCACACTGACGTATTGGTTTCACATCCTTGGAGTCAGGTAGCCAACATCAAGCCAAGGCTCATATCACTTCCTGGCACTGCGCCCAAGCGACTCCCATTTCATTATGACTGAAACCGAACTGAATGCTGGAATTAAAAGCGATGAATGATTCCCTTTACTTGCGTGTCATGACCTAGATTCCGTAACCTACCGACTGTTTCCAAAGCTGCAGTGCTTGTGTGTGTGTGTGTGTGTGTGTGTGTGTGTGTGTGTGTGTGTGTGTGTGTGTGTGTGTGTGTGTGTGTGTGTGTGTGTGTGTGTGTGTGTGTGTGTGTGTGTGTGTTTAAGTGTGTGTTCTCTTGGGTGCAAGTGAGTAATGTTACGCTAAGAGATAGCACCGCATGGTGGTGTGTTTTTACTGGATCGGCTCAAAATATTATCACAATGTTCCGCCTTTGTATATCTTTCTTCCAGTCATGTAACTTTTTCAGAAGTTGGAACAATTCATTCAAATCACACACACTTTCATATTTGACTTTGCAACAGTACACACACGGGCGCCCACAAACACACGCTCTTCTTTCTGTGCTGCCAAGCCACGGCGCTGCTGCTGCTGCTGCTGCTTTGCTTCCTCTGCAGAAGCCAATAACAGTTTAACTGTACCGTCACTCAACGAGAGCCGAGCGCGAGTCAGAGGGATGAAAGTGAACAGGGGGAGGGGGAGGGGGGACAAGGAGAGAGGGAGAGATTAAAAGCAGGGAGATGGATGCGACAGAGGGAGAGGGAAGGGAGGGCGGGGGAGTGGAGGAGAGGAGGAGGAGATATGGTGGAGCTAGCAGCATAGAAGGAATTTGACAGAGGGAGGCTGGCAACAGAGAAGGAAAGGGGGAGAAAGAGAGGGAGAGGGAGGGAGAGATAGGTCAGATAGAAAGAGCCCTAGTTTAGCAGTGGAGTATGGAGCAGAGTGGTGCAGCTAAAACTCTGCAGGTCACAGGCTAAAAGGACCCAGTGCTCGGCCTGCTTGCAAACTCCAACTCCCACAAAGCATTTAGAGCCTCACCTAATGACAGGGGCCACCTTGATGGACTTAATTATACGGTATATTTAAATATAGATAGCGTATAAATTGCAGCTATGGACTGGAAATGTGTTAAATACAGTTTAGTTCAGACATTATGCGTCCTTTTTGCTTTGCGAAACATAACCGGACGTAAAAATGTATTTCTCGAAGCTGAAGATACGCAGCTTCTATTCCATTACATGTAATGATGGAGGGTAATCTTTGTCCCAAGATTAAATACCCCCTCCACCCTGCGTCAGCCAGCCTTCCGGGCTCCATTAGACGTGAGATGAGGTGAGGACGGGCGGCATTATCTTAACTGAGGTGAATCACCTTCCCACCGGCTCCACGGGTGTTAATAACACTCTCGTCTGGGAATGGGACGGTGGGAAGGGTGGGGGAGACCTTCTGTGTGGTGCGGCCTGGGGTCAAGGTAAATGGTTGTGGTGGCGGCTCGTAATGAAGCGCGCAGACACACGCAGGAGTCACGGCCAGCCTCGCCGGAGTATATCACGCGTCTGTGCGTGCATCGTTTCAGTGCACACGCGTGTGCTCTTTTGCGTGTGCGTTCGGAAATGTTGTTCCGTCCGTTGGAGGGACACTGAGCAGGCCTCCCTCTGGATGTCCAGCCCTCTGCGAGACACAAGCCAAGCCGCTTTTATTTATACGGTTTCCCAAAATGGAGAAAGAATCTGTACAATATATCATTTGTTTAGTGAGTCTTCTGCACACAGTTTATACAAGAATAAACACCATGTTGAAAAATGAAGCTCATCAGCATATGAAATACTAAAAAAAAAAAACATTGCACACTTAATATATACATAAATAATCAGGACAAATGCAAAACATGCTGTAGAGTAGTCCGTCTTTCATTTGGTCCGACTGAAATATCTGTCCCTCTTATCGATTAGGAGCATGTTAGCATTTAGCTCAAAGCACCACTGTTCCCTAGTACAGCCTCTACCATCGTTGTAGACTCTTGTGCCTCATTTCCACTGCCTAGTACAGCGTGACATAACTCTACAATAGTACCCATCCAATGTAAGCGGGATGCTTAGCTGATCCTCACAGCGACGCCGCGTGATCTGCTGGGACATTATCGTTTGCACTTCAATTGACCACAGCGGGGTATATGTGTGCTGCCATTTAAAACAAAAATCTCATTCAAGTGAGTTAAAACAATGTGGGCACTATTAACAGTTGCTTGGCTATTTAAAAATGGCAGGTTTGTGCAGGACACAGCAGACAGCAAGTCACGATTCTGGTGAGGATTATCTGACCAATCAGTGGCCGGCAGTGTCTTTACTCCACCTTCTAGTATTGGCTCAGACCATCTAATCGAGTAGAGCTGTGCTGTACCATGCAAAGGAAATGCGAGATTAGTAGTGCTGTATTCTGTGTCGCATCGTCGGGGTGCGACTAGCCAATCAGACCCAGAGTTAGACCTCAAAGTGCTGACTTCTCGGTGAACTAAACTAAAGTATTTTGCTCTTGTTTCTGTGCAGTTTTCCGCACAACTTCTCCACAGTATCACCTTTCAGCAACATCTGCCCCGATCTCGTAACGACATTTACATTTACATGGGTTGAAACCTATCAAAACACATATTTGCATGCATATATAAGAAACCAATTCCCAGCAATCAACGCTAGAATAAAAGACGTATAATAAAAAAGACGACGTTCAACCACATGTCGAGTTACAATCAGAGGTGTGCAATTTCATGTGCGGCATATCTGCGTGAAATATGCATTGAAATATGTTTAAATTGTCCTTTATAAACGACCACTCAGACTTTAGATTACCAGTTTGATTGCATGAGGTTCCGATAGTTAATAGACAACCTTTAGGTCCCATACTTCCACCACTGCAATCAGAGACGAGTGGCAGGTAGTTCAAGACACCGTTCCCCTTCTCCTGCGCTGCACACACACATACACACACCTCGCCCACCTATATGAAGTGACACTAATGGAGCGTTCCATAATCTGCTCCATCCATCTATCAGTAATGGGCTGCGCCATCAATCCGGCTCGCTGAGGGGGCGTATCTGTCGTCACCCTCGTCGCGGCAATTCCTCATAAAGTGTAATAACCATTCGGCGGGGTAATCTCCGCCGTGATGGGACAGGTCCCAGCCAGCCTTGACCCCGGCGACACTGCGGCTGATGATGATGTCATTTCCTCAAATAGGCCCCTTGTCTTAAGGTGTGTGCGTTTTGTGAGATGAGTAGAGGTCAAAGCTCTGATCTCATCCGTCTCTCTGATTGAATCAAAGGACCGGAGAGAGATACGGAAGGAGTGTTTAAAGCCGAGCGAGTCTGCGTAAGTGTGTGTTCCTCATCACTCTGAGGAGAATATGAAGCAGGCGTCATGTCGATTCTCCCTGTTTGTGAGCAGGAAGTAACCTGGAGGTTTCAGCTCCTCCGGGCTTCCTGTATTAATGAGCACGGTGCCGCCGCCGCCGCCGGACAGCTCGCTCGCCGCCGCAGCTTTTTTCATATTCGCAATAATGAGAACCGCAAAGACCGTCCCTTTCTCCATCTTTTCTGAGCTCAAATAGATTCAGTGGCTGCTTCATTGGCATGACGCAGGGACTCCATACACGGCCGACACGGACTGTGACAAAAATGAAATTGCGTTCATTACAGAGCACCAAATAAAATCTCCCTTCGCTCAACACATGTATACTCCTACAAGAAGCGCACACTGATTCGTCGTATCACAAATACTGGAAACTTCTTTTTCATCTTGTTGGCAGTAATTGCAAAGCAGCTTGTTTTTTCTGGGGTTGAGGGTCGGTCCAGTTTCTGCTCTGCGGATTCTCTGTTTCGGTTCGCCGTCTTAGTGAGCGTGCTGCGCGACCTTTTAACACATCATTCATTCTCCAGAAAAGAAATTCCCCAACTTTTTCAAGCCAAGCATCTAATGAGGAAAGACTCAGTTTTCTTATTTCAAACTAAAAACAAGTGGCATGAGTTCATTTAATGGGCATTTGTACAAACATTTGAGGAACTATTAGAAAAGTACAATATCCTATCAACAAAAGAGCAAAGCAAATATGTTGCACATGTGGTGGAGTTCCCTATATTGCTTTTATTTATTTATCTCTTTAGTTGAGAATCAATTGTTTTACCAAAATACGCTAAGATTTATGTCATTTGGACATTCTTGGGAAAAAAAGTGGACAACTGACTGTCCTTCTTCTTCTCTGGCAAACAATACGTTTTGATGTTCAATGTGTAGGACCTGCGAAGTAGTGAAGACGAGAAGAAGAGTGGCCCTTTTTGCTTTTCTTGCTCATGTGCAGCTTCACATTGAGATATATATTTCTGTTGGACATGTTGTCGTTGGGTCAGTCCATCCCCTGAACCTTTAAACCACACACACAAACACAGAACAAGGAGGACTGTTTGTGTCTCTGTCTATATATTCCTCCGTCAGCTCCGTCACTCCTTAATTAATCCTTAATAAGCTCGCTTGTCTTGTCTTCAGTTACAGGCATCAGCCCTGTTAACTCGAATTTAGTCGTCCCACCCAGTTAGCTTGTTTTCTCTCTTCTCTCAGGAGTCCCACGAGGCTGAGAAACAACCTCAGTCAGAGCTGCCAGTTTTGGTTTTGATCACCATGTGTGTCTTTTCTATTAATAGAAACTGAGGAGTACGCAGAAACTTTTCTCTGGCTTTCATTTAATGTGGAAGATTTATTCCTAATGAGAGGAGACAATTTAGTTCCTTGCTCATAAATATGAAACGTTTTCACGTGCGCAGAAAATGACTTCAAAAGCCTTTTTGATAACTTAAGTGAGAACATAACGGTGTGGATAAAAGAAGATGTCCTCAATTTTCTAGAGATATTTAACCTGCTGCGGATTGATATGTTTTCTGTTCACCAGCGTGATGCTTCAACAGGACTTAAAGCATCAGAATGTTTTAATATATCTTCTGTGCATGCACTGTATGTATGTATATGTGTATGTGTGTGTGTGTTTGTGTGTTTTTTTGTATGCCCATGGCAGTGGTTAAGAGTGACAATGGCGGCATTGTTTCTTGCAGCAGCTGTGAGCGGTTAGAGGCAGACACTGGGACATTTTTTTGTGTGTGTGTGTGCACTTTTCCACTGGCGTCCATGTGGTGCCAATATGACTGCAGGATGGTCGCACCTCACTAATCATGACATCATGCTTTCCACTGGGCCGTTTCCATGCCTCCTCGCTCTGTCCTCTGCCCTCCCTCTTGTCTCCACCGTTCATCCCCACTGACGCTGAACTTCCTGTCTCTGTAGGGCCATAACGTCCCACCTCTGCGCGCTCAAAATGTTCTATATTTCTTTCTTCTTTCTCCTTTCTTCCTGTCTTTTTCCCCAGCCTGTCAAGGCAAAAGGGAAAATATGTCGAGCAAAAATGTGAGACCTGGTGAAAAAGATGGAAGGATGGAGGGGGGGAGTGACGGAGGGAGGGATTAGGAAACTCAGTCCTGGATTGGTGTCTTTTACTGCCTGACACAGCAACAACACAGAGGCCCACCCACGGCAAAAAAAGGGCAATCAACACATGGCCGCATTCCTCCCCGGCTTACCACACACACACATAACTGCTGACATATAATCACATTCACTGCATGCATGCACACATGCAGTTTAACAAACGTGTTATTTTCCCTGCATAACCCTGCGTAAAGAACACTCACAACCTTAAATAAAAAATGTTTTACAAGGAGTAACTCATTGGCAAACTTCAAAAATAATAATTGGTTGGAAATGTCATTATTCCAGTTCTTTTTCTTAAGTAGCCAAAAGGAAGACATAAATTAGGGAGGAGCAAAAACAAAGTGGCCCCTAGACGCAGCAATAATCAGTTCATCACACCGGCAACGTAGACATTTTAGATGGAAGAAAACAATGACAATTTCTGCTATTCTAAAGTGTCAAGTTTGTCTTAAGGGTAGCACAGCATTAAAGCCAAAACAGTCATTAAGTCCTTGGAGAAAATGTTTCCAGCAATCAGTCCATTAGAGAAGTTTTTAATCGTACAAGTGTAATTTGTGGCCAGATAGTAGCACAACGAGAATGTTCATGGGTCACCACAAAACGTACGAATCTCCCTCTCGGTATGATGAACATGCACAGCAAAGTTAATGAAAATCTAAGTAGCTTTTCATGGGCCAAGGAACTGCTGAAGTAGGGATGTACCTGAATCCGATATTTGGGAAAGCACATAATGCGATAGAAACAGACGCTCTCGATATTATTGGGAGGAAAAAAAGCCGTTGACACGTCAGTACATCAGGTATTTCTGAAATAGATACAATTGATTGTGGATGGCCACAAGATATAAATGCTAATTCTGTTTGCGACATAGGACTTTGATTTCACTTGCTAGTAGTTTCACTTACTACGCATTATTAAAAGCGATCGCTCTATTGTGTAGTCGTCCCCAGTCCCCCGTCGAGGCTACGGGCTGACAGCTGACCGTTCCAAGCTATCAATCAGGGAAACACTTGCATCAAGGGGGGGAAGCAGGGACTGCCCATTATTGAGAATCCCCAGTCGTCTGAAATATGTACCGTTGGAGTGAAAGCCCATTTGTCCTTCAGCTTGTTATCCTGAAAATAACCATTTATTGTTCTGAGGGCCCATTGTTCAGAAAATGCACACTCTCCCTGCAACAAACAGAGGCCCATGGTTATTTATTATGCAGAATCATCATGGGACCTTACCTTCTTTCAAACAGGCGCAACCTATACATCAAAATGTAGCTTAGAACCTGATCTCATGTGACGTCCGATGTAAACCACTCCCACTTTGGCTTTTCTATCCAAATTCAGATACAGAGATGGATAATTTTGATGGTTGATCAGATACAGATAATGGATTATAACGTTAATATAAAATATGTACAGGATTACATTTTGACATTATAGCTCTGATCTCTATCAAAAATGCCACTATTTACGAGGCTTTTGAAGTTAATCCAGATCATGTTTTTGAGTTTTCCTTTTGGTTTAAAGCGAGGTTAAATCCGTCAAAATCTGTTGAAAGGCAGCGTGTTTACTTCGTTGGCTACAGTTCTAACCGATAAGGAAACTTGTCACCCTGAACACACGCACGTACTCCCACAATCAAACAAATGACTATTGACAACTCAACGTTTCAAGCCGACGCCCTCACACATTCACGCTCACTCGTACAGCCTGTCGGGTCTCTTAGGTCACACTCAAATGATGACATCGTCACTTCTGCAACAGCCTACATTCGCGCTGATGCCCTTTTATTCATAAGCCCAGAGCTGCAAAGGAGTTGGTTGGTTTTGGGGGGAAGTGACAGGGGATCAGCCTCGGGATAGCACTCCGTCGGCGGGCGGGACTCAGACAGCACCCTGGCTTTGTCAGGGTGGAGGTGGTGGAAGGTTTTTCGCCTGGGGAGAAGATCAAATCCAGTGACGAAGCTTTCTTTTCTGCATCAATTCCCTTTTTTGAACCACTCATATTTGTTCTTATCATTCCTGCCTAACCTGAGTACTGCTGCTTCACTACTGAGGATGGCTTTACTTCTCCTACTTTTTTTGCACAAGGTTAAGTCATGATTTCCATTTGTATGAAAACTTTACTTTGGAGCTTGTGAACAGTTTTCATTGTTGTATTATTTGGGATTGTGGCTCGTAATTGGTGTTATGGAGAAATTTTACTGTGCTGAAGCAGGTGACCATAACATCCGGTAGATCTGTGTGTAGTATGCAAAATAGGCAGCACATAACCTGACAATCTATGAGCAGTGATGCACATTCATTCTGGTGGTCAGTCATTTATCTTATTCTATATTTAAAAATAGAATTAAGCTGTGAACACAATGTGAGAAAACTGTTATTGACTCATTTATTCAAATTTAACTGTAATATCCCTTTAATGTTTCCTGAATCACTTCCATCCTTGCTTGTCTCGTCCTCCTTTTATTCATCCAAATCTCATTAGTACATAATGGAAGATCAAATTAGTGCTGTCACCACCTCTATTATTTGTGGATATAAATATACTCCACTGACTGATTGATTGGCAGAGGATACTTCAAACCAATCACACAACTTCTTGTCACACACACCTCACACCTCCTCTTCTTTCCTCATCGCTTCCTTGCCTCTTTCTTCTCCATTTATATAAATACAAAAGTAAAGAGAAACACAAACAGCCATAACCAAGACGAATAGGTGATCAAAGAAAATGAGCAGAATGACTCCCATAAGGAAAACGCAAAATGGGGAGAAAAAAATGATGACAGAAAAATATTAATTTTCTGGAAAAGGGAGCTGGATCCATATTTTTGGCGTCGTATTCAAATCTGCCCCCTCGGGTGTGTTTGGTTTTGTAACCTGGGTGCGCTGGCTGGGTGGGTGGCTGTTTGTGCAATGCAAGGCTTTAGCTTTACTGCCAGCTGGGAATTGGAGCTTGGTATAGAGGCAAAACCCTATATCCATAAATACAGTTATACAGCAATAATGGGAAGGGTGGAACCTTTCCTAGCCTCCAGCCAGGAGCAGCGGTTTACAGCCAGGCATTATCTGCAATGATGCTGTGGTAAATAAAAAGGGGAGTAAACTATTGTATGACCCCCCCCCGCAGGCATAAAGCGGCGGTATGAGCAAAATCAATTACATCTGCACAAAAGCATTGATTTATATGACGCCCTTAAACAAAACCATCCGCCAATAACTTGCTTCAGGTTGATCCCATTCAATATAACGTTGTCTATGAATTCACGTCATAAAGATTTTTATCATCTTGGATGGGGTTGTGAAAGGTTGGTAAACACCGTTCTGCACGCGTAAAAAAAGGTAGTTTGGGTTTAGTATTGTTTACCCATCAGATCCTCGTGTTGTGGCTGGAGTCCCATTTGTTGCCAGGCACCATAAAACCTTAAAACATTGCATCAGATAAAGAGTAGTTAGTGAATTTAGTAGAAGAAACACGTGGGTGGGAGGAAAAAGAAGGGTCAGCGGGCTGCATCGTGGATGTGTATTTGTGCGCGTACGCGTCTCTGACTGGCACTGTAACGAGATTACCAGTCATGGGAAAAGCTCTGGATGTGAATGGTGGCGGTGTGTGTGTGTGTGTCTTGGGAAACAAGCAATGTTCTGTGTGTAGCTAGAAGCTTGCCCGGCTAGGATTTGGGTTGGTTAGTCTGTTAGTCCGTAGGTGGACCGCTCCAGACTTGCGTATCCCAAAAACTATTGGATGTATTTCCACAATATTTTGTACAGACATGAATGGTCCACAGAGGATGAAGCCGAGTGACTTTGATGATCCTCACACATTCATGTTTCCATCAGGGTGGGTTTTGACAATATTGGTGATCCCCTTACCTTTTATCCAGTGTCATTCTTAAGTCACAATATTGCATTTTACAATACTTTTATTGCTTTGGCTTGTGACCAAATTACTGCTGAACATATAGCACTCCCATGAGCCTCGACACGAAGTCAGCATGCTGACATTAGCATTTAGCTTTCTAAATTACTGGCACAGAGCTGCTAGCATGGCTTTAAACACCTAATGCTGTTGATTTATATAGTTTACCATGGCTGTGATCTTGTGTACTGCTGGAAGCATCAACGTACTTGCTCATGTATCCAAGAGAAAGAAATGGACATTATGGACATGCTTTTTTTCAACATCAATTTTATTTGAATATGGGACATGGAAAAAGCAGTTTGAAGATGCCAGAAATTCCATGAAAAAAATAGTTTTTTATACTTGGAGGGTGCTTCTTTGATTTAAACATAGCAGACATTCTCCGTCTGCCAATTGAAAAAATTTAAAGTAGTGAGGACATCAGGAAATCCAATTATCATAGATCTTAAGCCTTCTACATACCTGCCATGTCCCTGAGTCCCTGAATTTCATTGAGAAATGTTTCGTCAATTTACTAACATATAACCGTTTATGTACTGTAGCTGATAGCACATCTTGTCATTTTAACATGAATATAACATTAACTACTTTGTTGGCGTTGATCAACTTCAGCTCCCATGATGCTTCAACGGTGTGCCAATGGCTGCGTACATCGGGGTGCGATTGCAGACCTAGCTAGACTGCTGGTGTTAGTTACAGATAGGACCAGTGTCTTGTTACAGCTCCTGTTACACTCATTACACTGATGGACTGTAACTCTATCATACACACACACACACACACACACACACACACACACACACACACACACACATGCTGGTAATTAATTGACACATGAGTTACGGCCCATGTAAACCCAAGGGAGTGTTGTCAGGAGACACGCCAATAAAGAGTGCACACACACACACACACACACACACACACACACACACACACACACACACACACACACACACACACACACACACACACACACACACACATCTACAAAGAGCCATGATCACATGTTCTTCCACATCTCCTCTCCTATTACACACACACATACAAGTAAGAGAGGACATAATGAACATAAATTGAGTGATAACTCATTAGTGTTGCAGCTAGCGTCCTGCAGCTAGTATGTCCATCTGTGTGTGTGTGTGTGTGTGTGTGTGTGTGTGTGTGTGTGTGTGTGTGTGTGTGTGTGTGTGTGTGTGTGTGTGTGTGTGTGTGTGTGTGTGTGTGAGTGAGAGAGAGAGAGAGAGAGAGAGAGTGAGTATGGTGGGTTTCCTGTGTTGGTAAAGCACGGCCAGAGGCAGGGAAAGATTGTTTCATTTGTGTGTGTGTGTGTGTGTGTGTGTGTGTGTGTGTGTGTGTGTGTGTGTGTGTGTGTGTGTGTGTGTGTGTGTGTGTGTGTGTGTGTGTGTGTGTGTGTGTGTGTGTGTGTGCTTGTGCTGGCACTGATCGTTCCCTCAAAGCACATTCCAGAGCGGATCACAAAATCCCTCCTTGTCCTTTCTCTAGCCTGCCTCCCTCCGTCTTTCTGTTAATTCTCTCTTAGGTCTCTCTCCCATCTTTTCTCTCTCATCCTACCTCCAACTCTCAGCATCCTTCTTCCTCCCCTCCCTCCCTCCCTCTCTTCTTTTTCTATCACTCTCTCTTCCTCTTCTATCTGCCTTGCCTAAAAGGTAGAAAATTGTCTCTGGATTCAAACTCCTTCTCGGCTGAGTGACCGGGACTTTGTTTTGTACAGCTGGAGACCATAAATCAGTCTGTGTTTGGTTAGAGTTAGAGTTGTTCACCGGCATTAATTGAACAAATGAAAACAATACGATTTAAAGAGAGAAACCTACCTGTTAAATGATGTTGAGTTAAAGACTTAGTCCAACTGTTAACCTCTCACATCAGCCCCGGACCCCTCTTCTTAATCTGACCCTACAGCTGTCTACACTGTAAAATTCACAGGCCTCTCATTCTAAAATGTTTTTTTCTGTTCAGGGAATCAGTCATTTTTGGCTAACAGGGCTGCAGGGTACTTTTTTATTTCCTCACCCCAGCGTTGCTGCCTCTTTTGCTATCTCTTCTACTGCGATACCTCCATGCAGACACACTTACCACACAGCGGTGACACCACCAGGGGAGTGTGTTATTGTCTCCCACCGTATGGCTGTTTTAAATGGCAATTTGAAGCTCCGCTGGCTCTATAATTAGCTGTGAGCTCCCACAGGAGAGAGGAGGAAGAAAAAAAAAAAAAAAAAAAAAAAAAAGACTGGCTTATCGTCTCTCCCGTGTAATTACACATCCGAGTAGGGCAACAGACACTCACATAAGCAGACATGAGTGCAGACAGATGCACAGACGTAGCAAAGGCGTGCATGTACCAGTAATCTACATGCACCCTTATTGTTAGCTAGCGCGGTTCCCGTTGAAAACATGCCTGTTCAGAACGGGGCCAGATGCTCGGCATGTGTAGTCTCTGCTTGCAGCATTCTCAGCAATATGCCGGCCATGACATACAGTAGTTGTGTTACACACCTTAGTCGCCGCTTTTCACTGTCAGAAACACTCTGGTTTAGGGGAAAAACACCAGGGGCCAATTTAAGGTTAGGCAAGGTAGACAAGCTGGGCCCCAGGCTAAAGGGGATCCTAACAGCTATAGATTAATTACAATGTTGATAGGAAAAATGTTAAATTATGTTACTATTATAACTAATTGTACCTCAAAATAACTTAGAAACTTAACTGTATGCTAGTTACTGTGTACTTCATTTACTAGAATTGAGAGCTCCGCATTGAACAGATGTTCTGAACATATATAAAAACATTGTGCGGATAATGCCTCTCGTCCAATCTTCACTTCATTTTGAATGCCTGACTTTTACTGTGCAGTATTTATAGTTTTACATCAGAAAAAAACCAACCTTTGAGTAGGCCTCCTTCCAATGCCATTACCAACATTCCCAGTGAGAGAAAGCGTGAAAAGTTAAGCAAGACCGTGTTTGCCTTGGTCCCCTAATATCTCGTTGGTCAGAAACATTGGTGAAATACACTTTCACCAATGTAGGCAAATCGATTAAAATAAGTATTTATTAAAAGTGTTACTTTATTTGTTTTATAAATAAGTCAAAAGTGCTACAGCGGGGATATACCAACTTACTCAAGGGAAAAAACACACCCAGGTTGCAACTGACTTGCGGTCACAATGGTGAAATATATTTTCTTAATGTGCTTCCAGTTGGCTTTCCACTCAAGTTTGGTTGTAGAGTAAACTGCAGTCAATGAAGCGCGGTCTGCCGCTCTGGGAAGACATATTGAACTGCCAGCGCTTCTGAGCAGAGTGCTATTCGCAAGTTTATTCAAAGTTTATTCAGATTTAACGTGTCTAAATTGCACCAAATTTGATAATAGCTCTCCTTAGGGTCCCCAGCAATACACCCGCCAAGTGTAAAGCAGATCTGATGAGCGGTTCTCGGATATGGAAAGGACACACAGACATTTAGACAGAGATTCTTTGCTTTATAGCTAGATTTGCCACCTGTGCTAATACCCTAAAGCATCTCCAGCAGGCTGACTTTCTGCCTGTTTGCTAGAGGAAGTGACTTTTACTTTTTGTCAACAGCTGCGACAAATATGCAAACGTGGAGATGAACGACGGCACAGCAGGAGAACAGACAGAAATATAAGTGCTGCTATCGTTTTGCCAGAGCTCTCTCTCTCTCTCTCTCTCTCTCTCTCGCGCTGTGTGTCTCATACCACTGCGGCTGTGAGCCTGCTGCAGATAGACATAAAAGGGAAGACAGAGTGTGTTAGAGGCCGAGGTCATTAATCTGACTGTCCACCGCTCTCTCTGTTCCCGAGACAAGAAAGCAGGGGAGACGAGGAGAGCGAACATGCAGGGAACAGGAGGGAGAGGACAATAGCACCGTGGAGCGCCTGTCCCAGAGACGAGCTACCTCAAACATAGCACGTTAGCCACGTTAGCCACGTTAGCCGCCAACTAACGACCACGATTGAAACAGAAAGACCTTGTTATAAACTGAAGGCATGGCGTTTGACAGGCGTGGGCTTTTACCCAACAGCAAGGGTCAACCAAAATGATACTATTGTTTGTTGCATTATGGGAAATATACGATCTTGTGTTTTTTTTCGCCCTATGTGTAGGGTCTTAAAACAAGGATATCTTCGCCCATGTTTTTATTATCTGTCGCATGTCAGTCCCACCAAACTTAATGGAAGTGCAATGCTTAGTCACTGGAGTATCTTTGTAAGCCATTCCTAGGTCATAAAAGAAGTCTTTGGACAATAGATTGATATTTTTTTTTTTTTTTAGAGACAATGGATCTGCATCAAAGTGTTGCTATTTTCTACTGGATAGTGTATAAGTTACATCCATTGTAACTGTCTACACAAAGATAATCTATTTTTTCCAGATCTTGAACTCCCGGGTGGCCTATAGACAATACTGGTGACTTCTTTGATATGGGAATGGCACAGAGTAATGTTCCAACGGTCCAATTTACAGTGAGTGATCAATCCGTCGCTTTTATCGTCTCCAAGGCCAGCCGAGTTCACTTTGCTGAGTCTGTGTCCTCAGAAACTCTGACCGAAGAGCCAAGAGGAGAACGAGGTGGGGTGGATAGTTGCAGCGTCGGATATTAGTCAGAGATTAATGAATGAAAAAACATACTTCTATTGCATTTCTTATTATCTTAACAGCAGAGATGAATAACTCACACCTTCCCTGTCTTTTTAACAGCTTGTCCTCGATGCGTCACCTCACAAATGAACAGGAGTAACTCATCACTCACCTATAACTTTGGGTGAAACCGTGTATTCACGTTTGTTTGTGTGTGTGAGTGTTTGTCTTTTGGGGAAGGATGTCGAAATTGTGTCACTGTCATTGCTATCGCTCTCTCTCTTTCCTTCTCTCTCGCTCTCTTTCTCTCTCTCTCTCTCTCTCTCTCTCTCTCTCTCTCTCTCTGCGTGTCCCAGAATTAATCGCTGTGGCGACAGGCCAGAGGAGGAGAGCAGAGAGAAAGGAAGAGAGAGACATTTATCATTCGTTCGGTAGACGTTCACCCTGTGACCGCACCGTGACATTGTTTTCTTTATTCAGTTCATTCGGGCCAGCGGCTGATAATTTATACGCGCTACCCCCTTTAATAATGAGTTGTCGTCTTCTCGAGGTGGGGCAGCCTCCTGTTTACGCGCACACACACACACACACACACACACACACACACACACACACACACACACACACACACACACACACACACACACACACACACAAACACACACACACACACACACTTGTAAAATGCTCAGTCAACATCGGGGTCTTGACCGCTCTTTGTCAAAGTCAACACACACACACACGTACACACTGAAGGAGTGGCAGTGATGAAGTATCCTTTCCCCCTCGGTGTTTGCTCCAGTCAGGCTGATCCGAAACTACAGAATCGTGTAAGTGTTTGTGTGTACTAACGGAGTGTGTGTGTGTGTGTGTGTGTGTGTGTGTGTGTGTGTGTGTGTGTGTGTGTGTGTGTGTGTTTGTGTGTGTGTGTGTGTTTGTGTGTGGCGTCTGTGGGAATTTCATCCTTGATATTCTTTTTTTTTTTTTTTTCCTCCTTTTCAATCCATACTCCTTTGTTTACCTTGAAGACAGCGGTACAGTGGTCCTCGAGGCCTACACTTCTCTGCTTTTGACAAATTGAGCTAGTTTAGCGGTAGTTTCACTTCTCACTGCAGGGCAAACACACACACACACACACACACACACACACACACACACACACACACACACACACACACACACACACACACACACACACGTACGTACACTCACACCTACACACGCTGCTAGGCTGAGTTATACACAAGTGTGTTCTGCTTGGCCGATCAGGTGTGTCAGCTGAGCTGGTACATCAAGGGGGGTGGAGAAAAAGCAAAAGAGAGAGAGAGAGAGAGAGTGTGTGACAAGATGAAGAGAGAGCGGGGTCGAGAGAGGGACAGATGGGTGGAGAGAGAGAGAAACAAAAGACAAATGCAATTGTTTCCAAAGCTCTGAGGAGCGAGTGAGAGGGGAACGGTGGCGCCAAATCAGATACTGTGAGGGAAGTGAAACGCTGCGTAGATGCAAATACAGACTCACACACACACACACACACACACACACACACACACACACACACACACACACACACACACACACACACACACACACATATCATCGATAGGGCTCAGGAGATGAAGATTTGTCCTCACTTGTCGTCATCTCAGAGCTGTCAAGATAAAACTATTACGGTTGGAGTGTGGAAACAGTAGCTCAGAGGCCAGCAGTTTTATCCGGGCGCAGAATTGCATCCTCGTTCTCTCTCCGCTGATCTTTGGAGGGAAGCTGCTCACCATCACCACAGCAGCAATCCAAACCACAAGAAACTACTTCATTGTTTCTGACAAAGGCTATTGAAATCACTCTGACCGCATTATTACGACTTCTTCTGGTGGAGCATGGGCTGTTTGTATCCAACAAAAATACTACCAATACAGTAGCAATAGCAATTGTACTGCTACTACCCTACAGTGCAGCGCTACTGCAAACAATTCCACCAACAAGGTCCACTAAATAGCTTTTTTTTCTGGAGCTTTCAACCATACCATACGGCCTCTAGCGGTGGATGGAGTTTGCTCAGTTGTCATGGAGATGGATCTGTTGACATGAAAGCTCAGGAGTTGTTGGGATTTTATCCATAGCTCTTTCACGACTTTCATGTCGGCTTATAAATGAAGCATGAAGGGTTATTTGTTGACCTTGGAAAATAGCAGTTTGGGAAAGCAATCCCACTTCAAGCACCACTTAGTATGAGGAGATAGACTGACAGCCAATGAAGCGACGGTGATTCTCTGCTAGAGAAACTACTGGCCTTGTATTTGTTTCTCTCAGGTAGCTCCAGAGAGCAATGATGGGACACACACTTTGGAAAAAAAGGAAGAAAGGAAGAAAAAAGAGCAGGCAGTCCAATCACTTCCAAAAGTGAAAAGTGTCATCATTTTGCCAGCCAGGCCTATTGTTGCCCTGTTGGTCACTTGAAAAATGTAGTCATCTCTCATCAGGTATGAGTCATTCGGATTACTTTTACTTTACCCCAATAGTCACAAAGATGTCAGATCTAAAGTTCATTTCTCTCACAGCCCTTTATCACTTAAACAATCTCCGGTTGTTCTGAAGGCCCATTGATATACACACTCTCCCTGCAACAAACAGAAGCAGATGGCTTAATGTTATAATTCAGAATGACCTTATTGGACCTTCCAGTTTTTATCAAACTATGACGAAGGCATGAGCCCCATACAACCCATCTACTAGATAAAAATGAGCTCTTAAGAAATTTGTTTCAATCGTGCAATTTTGAATTGTTCCCTAATGTCAGCTATTGGCAATGTCTCTCTCTCTTTTTCCATGAAGGCCTTAAAAACTTTCTTGCACTTTTACAATTCAGAATTTTCCACACATCTTCTCACACAGCACTCCAGGCATCTTTCATCAGAGTGAAGGACACTGACTTCACACACCCTATACACTTTAATATACAAACTGTTATTCAGTATCATTGGAATTTTTTTCCTCTCATCTTCCTCCAAAGAAAGTCGAAATGTGCAGAGATGCCACCTTTTCTTGCTCATTGATCATTACAGCAGGAAGAACATCTCCCGACTTGAGGCTCAGGAGCGGCCAGAATACTTCTTTACCAGCACAGATATGCACATACACTGACATGCCTGGGACCTGCTCATAATTACAATCCACCTCAGCCACATTTCCCCCTGCCGTTCATGAATTCCCCAACCAGCAACCACACCATCACAAGACATTCTTTGCATGGATGTCATTAGATGCACATTGGCCTAGGCCTGCAGGATCTGCCTCGGGGAAGAATTTGGAGCTGCTGTTGAAACACACAGCCAGACCCAGTTATGTCATAAGCATTCTCAGGGGTCGGCATGGAACACTGTGGGGCCGAAGGGAAGAGGAGGGAAGAGGAAGCTAACAAAAGTCATTTAATCGTATCTTTAACTGCCGACGTGCAGAAGCGCACGATTTCCATGCAAATCAACCCATTGTGAATGAATACGTTGTCATTTTTCGTTACCACTTGAGTGATATGCTTTATTCTGCCTTTGTTTGACACTTGTTACTGAACTGAGTGAGACGGCACAGAGTTTTTCACTTGTTTTAAAAGGACTTAATATCAGTATAAAGGGCTAAAAATGACGAACGCTGGCAGAAGGATAGATGTGAGGGGATTGAAAGAGGAGAAGGAGGGAGGACGAGAGCGAAAGGGGGAGTTATATGAAATAGAAGTAAACAAGAGGGAGAGAAAGGAAGAGAGGGGGATACAATAGATGGAGAGTAAAGAAGCAAAAGGGGGCAGCTTACTATGTTACTTGCTTGTGTGTGTGTGTGTGTGTGTGTGTGTGTGTGTGTGTGTGTGTGTGTGTGTGTGTGTGTGTGTGTGTGTGTGTGTGTGTGTGTGTGTGTGTGTGTGTGTGTGTGTGTGTGTGTGGAAAAAGGCTTGTGATAGCTGCACTGAGGGAGAACTCAAGTCCATCTCGCTTGGGAAAGATTAATCTGAAAACCTTACATCACACACAAACACACACACACACACACACACACACACACACACACACACACACACACACACATGCGACCATGCCAGCCAAGCCTTTCTGACTGATGGCAGAAGAAAGCACTGTGCCCTGTCTTAACTATCTGACAGGAACGGTGCAGAACGCACCGCTGGCAAAGGGAGGCGTCGTGTGCGCTCTCGTGTGCTTATCTGTGTGCTCCTGACTCGAATAGAAGGAGACGTCTTCTGTTAGTGTCTTCTGGTTACAAAGTGACATTTGGTAGAGCGTGTTCCCCAGCAGGGATGTAAGTCAAAGGGATACAGTGACATTTTGACGCGCCCGGAGCCCAGCAGTTTCGGTGCTAATAGTGCTAATAAAGCAGGCCAGGAGTCTGGGGAAGAAAAATAACAGTGGTATAATTCAAGCTGTTGTCAAGTTATACCTCTGAGAATTCTTTGTGTGACTGTATGTAATTGCTCTGGCTGCTTTAGCCAAGTTGTCACACTCTGGCGAGCGGAGGCAGCTGAAAGTGAAAGCGCTACACTGCTGCTCCAAAACAACTGCTACATGTCAGCCGCTCTAACACAGTGCTAGCTTTACAAGTTGTTGCATGATGCACTTACAGTCAAAATATGTTTGTTTTGTAAAACTTTGGGGCAATTTATTTGTAGTTTTGGATAGTTTTAATGTGACTTATAATGATTATTTACCCAGAAAGTTAACATATGAAAACTGGGTACGTAATGCTAAAAGGGAATCCACTTGATGATCATCATCAGGCCATGTGAATAACTAACTTTTCTCTTACTAACTTACTAATTAGAGTTGCAGTGCTTATTTGATTAGATTTGATTAGCTGAGATGATTTGCAACGCATGCAATTTGTCTGTGAGTTTCCTGGGCTGTTGAGCCACTGCTGTAAAGGCTGGAAAAGATACGCCAGTTATAATAGAAATGCTCCATCTACATTTACAAATTCTTAATAATTTATTGGCTACAGGTCCGGGTCCTTATAGGATGGTGGCCCTACAATTAGTGACCTCTAATGTATTCTAACAAAGTGCCCTATTCGACTTTGCTGAAGCGACGTCATCGTAGTTAGAGGAATCACTTTGAGTACTATGTTTTCACAGGCCATGGAAATAATGGCAAAAGCTAAAAAAATGCTAAAAAAAAAAAGAACGATTAGATCAAAAAACAAATATCACAAGTGAGCTAAAGGATACTTTTTTTTTGTTAAATTAAATTTGTACAGAGCTTTGTTCCCAACGGCAGAAAGCCACCTTTGTATGTGTTGCTAATGCAGCAGCAGCAACTAATGTTTCAATTCTTGCTGGTGATCCAGAAAGTGGAATCAGCCTCAAAGCATTCTTATCTCACCACAACTGATAGCCACATGTGATCATTTTAAGCACAGTGGACACTGTGAGCAAAGCAGCTCTGCTCCATCACATGTTTAGCATGAGACCGCCGTCAGCATTGGATTGCTGCTATTATAAGAGCAGTGATCATATGGATATTTCCACCCTAAAAAACTAAACTGACCAAAACAGCGACACTCTGTGTGTACTGTACATTTACTTGACCACACTTTGGCAGCGTTGTTCTCTTACAACCAGAGCCAACGATTGTTAGCTGTTAGGAAAACAGCTTCATAGTGGCATGCTGTCACCGGCCAGCTGTCTGCCTGTCACTCTTTGTGTGTGTGTCTATGTGTGTGTGTGTGTGTGTGTGTGTGTGTGTGTGTGTGCATATGTGTGTGTCACCTGGGGCCCGCCTCCTGTTGTGAGAGCAGCGGTGCGACAAAAGAACGATGATTAATTTCACTCGGAGTAACCTGTCTCGCTGATGTGGCTCTACCAAGCCGTGTGTGTGTGTGTGTGTGTGTGTGTGTGTGTGTGTGTGTGTGTGTGTGTGTGTGTGTGTGTGTGTGTGTGTGTGTGTGTGTGTGTGTGTGTGTGTGTGTGTGTGTGTGTGTGTGAGAGCTGTAGACTGTGTAGTCAGCAGGTGTGCTGTGATACTTTGGATGCCCTCCAGTCAGGGTCACACACACACACACTCACATACACATTCACAGAACATGACTACCGCCTTATAAATCTCAGCCCACCAACTCGCACTGACACCGTCTCTCTCTCTCTCTCTCTCTCTCTCTCTCTCTCTCTCTCCCTATCACATCCTCTCTTTTTGAACATATGACTCGCCAACACTTTTAGTATCAGGGCGATCTCCGGGTCTGAAAAGGGAAATCAAAGCAGAAGTGCCTTTAACCTGCATTATTTCTAATGGCCAGAAGGGGGCCATTCCTCTGGTTGCAAAAAGAAGTGTGATTGTATAGAAGTCTATGAGAAAATGACCCTACTTCTCACTTGATTTATACCCTCAGTAAACACGTAGACATGAGTTTATGGTCTTAATCTCTAGTTTCAAGTCTTTTTCAATACAGCATTAAGTTCATTTGGTAATATATCGTCTCAGCTTAGACTAAAATAGACCACAAACCAGTGGGTGACGTCACTGCGACTATGTCCATTTTTTATATAAAGTCCGTGGTTGGTATTAAATTGCAGTCAGAGTTATTAGCTGTGTGTGTGTGTGTGTGTGTGTGTGTGTGTGTGTGTGTGTGTGTGTGTGTGTGTGTGTGTGTGTGTGTGTGTGTGTGTGTGTCCGTGCGTTCACAGACCCTCCTCTCAACAGATGAGACCGAAATCAATTTCATTAGGGATCATGAATACAACGAGGAGCCGTTAACGCACACACTCTTTACACACACACACACACACACACACACACACACACACACACACACACACACCACAGTAGATTTCATTAAGGAAATGCCTTCCCCCCCCCCGCTGTTCCCTCCATCATCAAATAGCTACTTGAACATTTAGGACACCGGTTCATTACTCGTCCTCACCGGACATTTGTAACATCGTTTTCAGTGAGAAATTCTAACAAGGTTAACAAGCGGCTCCTATATCTTACCCTCTTTTATTTCCCGTCTCTGCATCCTTTCCTCCTTCCTTTTCATCATCCCTCCCTTTGTCCAACCATGTAATTAACTAGATGTTTAACAGCTGAGGTTGGACAGGGCACTGCTGTGTCTGGACACACATGCGCATGCAGACACACACACACACACACACACATACACACACACACACACACACACACACACACGGTTGGAGAAAGAGGTCTGTGTCCGTGAGGGAAAGAAAAGGACAAGAGGGAGAAAAAAAGGAAATGTGCACGGAGAAGAGCAATCATAAGAATGAAAAGAAAGGAAAGAAAGGGACTCAGGGTGAGGAGGAGACAGGAATTAAGTGGAGAGTTGAGGATGCAGGCAGGTGAGAAGAAAGGTGGCACATGAAAGAAAGCTGGAATAAAATAAAAAATTGCATAAAGAACAAAAAACATTTCATGGATGAATGCCAAATGGAAAGACGGAGGAGAAAAAGAGAGGAAAGAAAGGATGATTAGGAGACAGGAAGTCAGTTTTTGAGAAGAAGAAGAATTGATAGCGTTTGCTTATCCTTTCCAAGTCTACCTGACCCAAAGGTGTGACCGGTGGTTGAACCCAGCATGGTATTAATCACTGCGCCACTCCACCCAAACCTCATTACTCCCCTTTGTTCACTTTTTATTACCTCGTCCTCCTCTACACACTCCTTTGCGCACACACCCACCATCCCTCTCTCTATTCCACCTCACTTCATCCCGCCTCATCCGTCTCCACCGTCATTATCAACTAGTGCATTATCGGACGGCGTGCTACAAAACATCCAGCATGTTAACTTTGCTGAGCCCAGCGTTAAACTTAATGCTGCCAAAATGTACCAAAGTCAAGATACAATAGCTGTGGTAAAATACTAGACCTCCTGGTTTCACTACAAAAACCTGAATTAAGAGGCAGATGGCTAGAGGAAGTCAACTTGCTGTTGGCTTTGTTGTTTGTAATTTCTACATCACTTGTATAAGTTGTGTGCTTTCCGTTTGAAAAGAAGAAACGTGGGATGACGATTTTGGGGCCCATGAGCAGCTGTTCCGTCGATATTTACGCCATTGTCACTTACAGTATACAGCACTGTCATGAATTTTTAAATAATTGAATTGTTCTGGTTTTGGGGCCCAAACTGCTTTTTATCTTTGTTAAGATAACCATTACTGAAGGGAAGAAGAAAAACAACAATATAACAGCTGATTCCAAACGTTGACCTATATTGTTCATAATCAGGATCACGACCAGTACATTTGGAGTGATATACAACATAACTGTTTTTGGAGTAACTCTATTCATATATATAAATACCACACGTCACTTCATATGAAGTGACGTGTGCCTTTTCCTCAGATGAATATTCTTTTATGCTCCCTGAACCTGCCTTTTTGGCAGCCAACCTTGACAATAAGCATGTGCAGTAGAATTTACAAAAGACAATTGACAAAGAATGTTTGTTTAAAAGCCCTAAAACGAGAACAAAAAAGTACTCTAGTGGCAATATGACTTCTAGCTTTTGTCCATTGGATTAAAGGTAGAAGTAGCTTGGACTTGTTATCCGTTCGTTTCCACATGGGTTTGAGAGTGTGTGTACTTTGATATGCATTTCCTTGTACACCTGTAGACCTCAGTGCGTGTGTGAGGGTTACAGTGTCCTCCATTATATCAGCAGTGGTTTGGTAATGAGCCTAATCCCAGGAGGATGGAGGCGACGGAGAGGTCCGAGCTTGGAGGAGGGGAGGAACACATGAGGGCGGTGAAGAGGGGGATAAAAGTTAAGTGTAGGCTTCAAACTCATCAGAGAAAGTCACCTTTAACTCCCAACTTTCTCCGTGACTGAAGGTGGTCTAGAGAGGCTGCTCTTTGACTGAAAGGTCGAAGACATGATGCATGTCTTATTGCGGCGTCCTTAAGCAAGACACACAACCCTGTCCCTGCTTCCTCAATGTACATCACCCTGGAAAAGAGCCTTAGCTGAGACACTGGAATACAAAGCGTCCACACCCCCTCTGGACTGAATTGCCATGTGTCATTTTAGCCAGCACATACGCCAAATAAACATTGTTTTAAAACTCATTGATTGGTGGATAATTTGAATGCAAATGGCAGCAGTTAATGTTCAGCGCACTCATCGTGGAGTGGCCCTGCTGAGCAGGATAAAAATACGCATGATTGTCGAGCTCCAAAGAGGTAAACTAATCAGTACAAAATAACAGCCTGTTTTAATGACTCATAAGCTGTCAGTAACATCAAAGTGGAATCCTTAATGGTATTTTTTTTGTGGTCTAATAATCACCCTCGGAGCAGTTATAAAAGCAAATTTAATAAGCGGCTTTTAAAACAGGTAGACGCTGCTTTAGGAGTCGTCCCTTTCATCTTGCAGCCTGGGCTCTCTGCTAATAAGTTCCAGAGAGTAAGAAACCGGACAAATGGAAACATAAAATAGTTACAGATGCCCCAGTGTCGCCGCCTATTTTTTCCCCCCAATTTTATGGCTTTGAATTTAGTGAACGAAGGTACCCTGTAGGGGCTGCAGCAAGTTAAACAGATGGCATTTATTTGAAATTCTTATAATATTAAGCGATACAAGTTGGGTGCGATCGCACAGTCAGCAACGTTTCATCATATATTCTAAGAAAATAAAAATAAAACAGTGGATTATTTAAGGATTAATGAAAGTTTCTAACCCTTAAGTGCTGCCGCTCCCTCGTTGAGAAGTTGGTGTTTGGACACATTAACTTCCGGAGGTCAGAGAAGGAGAGCAGACACCTGCAGGCTACTAGACTAGATGAGAATCTCCAGTCACCTGCTCCAGTCTGCAGTCCCCTCTGTGCCAGCTGACCTGAATCCCACTCCAACTGCCCTCTGCCCCGAGCTGTAGGCCAGAGCACGCTCCCTGATCCTACAACCCCCCCCTCCCAACTCCTCTCCCCGGCACAGTCCTTCACTCATATCAACCGATATGGCGGCCCACAGCGTGTAGCAGTTTTAGAATCGCCAAAATAAAGTGTTTTATTTATTTTTTCCTTTTTCTTGCTCGCCTGTATTGTTGTTCACAGCCAGAAATAGAGAGGGACAAAAGGTCACACTCACATCAATAAAAGTTCCAGAGTGTTTGTGTTCATGTGGGAGCAACATAAGGGACAGCTAAATCAAATGACCTTTGGACAGTAACAACATGGGGACACCTCCTCCAGACACACACACACACACACACACACACACACACACACACACACACACACACACACAAACACAAACACACAAATACACCTGTCACGGAAGTCAGAAAAGTTCAGCGATTTGCAACTTTTGTTGTCAGAGGCAGTAAACAGTGCAAGTCAATACTAACTGTGAGCAATATTGTCCCTGTGTCAGGTTTTCCAACAAATAATGCTCCTTTCTGTCCTGTTTCTGCTGTACATGCTTCACTTTTTACCTTTCAGTGTAAAATACCCAAACTTTAGACTCTGAATGTCCCACTGAAATGCGTATTTGTCAAAGCGCTTGACTGTTGACCAAAGCCGCCCCCCCCCTCTTGAGCGACAGAAGCACATTCGGTGATGACAGTCTGTCTGTTAATGAACCTTCTGTTCAGAAGAAAAAAACTTATTAAGGAAAGTCTGGTAGTGATCTGGCAGATAATAACCGCAGAGACTGTTGATAGAAGGGAGAAGAGGAAAAAAACAAAAAAAAGTTAGATGACAGATCGAGTCTTGTCGACAGAAAAACAGAAACAGTTGTTTCAGAATAAACTGCTGTCAGGTGATGGATGAGCAGATGGAGGTCGGGAAATTAGAAAGAGAAAGATTCCACACAAGCAGAGAGAGAAGGAGAATAAGATTTGCTTTCTGGTTCAAGGTGGAAGAACCCTCATAAATCTGTAATTTTGCAAGAAGTAACACTGTAAGCACCAACAAAAGACCCGTCATATAGTTGATAACTGTAGTTAGTCTACACCAAATAACGGTGTACTATACACGGGATAGACAGTGTTTAATGTGAATGTCCCAAACTGAAAAAATGTAGTAAAGGTTACATTTAGTCAACTCACATCAACAAATAATGAAAAAATGGAGTGTGAATAGTGTTTTAAAGCTTGGTTGTTCCAGGGTTTGTGTTGGGAATTGAGAGCTAGCTAGTTTAACTGAAAACACTGGTACTTAAACACACCGCGCACCAGCTTCCCGCTAACTAGCATAGCTGAAGCTAACTTTCAACATAAAACAACACCAAACAATGCACATACTGCTTATCATCAATTCTATGTACTGTATTTAGGCTTACTGCTGTGGCAAAACTGTACACGCTTCATGCACAAGTAGCTTTAGTTAGCTAAGCTGTTGTTTAGTTAGCTAGAGCTAAAAATGTTAGCTAGCTTACAGTGAGCTAGCTTCCATTGTATGTCTGCATCAAAAGTATGGAAACAGTATGGAAATTGAATACTGTTTCATGGGTACAATTTCTTTAGATATAAGTGAGGTTCTAATGAAAACACTGGGAAATCTTTGGATTATCAAGAGTTAACCGTGTTTATGAAGACAAAGGTCAAATCAAAAGTTAAAAGTACCATAGTTCAACAGGCTACTATTGCTTGTGTTAATTATACTGTTGTGAAATGATGATTTAAGAACCATTAGATTGTAATCATGGCCTTTTTTCCCCCCCATTTCCCTCTTCCAGATCCTCGTGAACTCCATCATCCAGCCTGCCTTGCTGTATGAGAATGTGGTGGTGAGCGACGGGAGCCCCATCCTGAGAGACATGCTCTTCAGCCCGGATCACCAGTACTTATACGCCCTCACCGATAAGCAGGTACGAGAATCACACACGGAAAATAAAAATATATGCAGCCGGGGCAGGGTTAGCCGTGCAGCCCTTAATGCAGCCCACGGTGGCTGTTGACTTCCCCTGATGAGGTCTGGTGATTTCGGGGACAGATCCAGTGATGCATGACGGCCTGTGAGGCACAAATACATGCGCACCTAAGCTCGTGTGGTTGGTGTGTTTTTTAGGAGTATGTATGTTTGCAACGATATGCAAACACTGCTTCCACACTCAGATGCGTTCGTATACTGCCACGCACGCTTTCATAAATACAAATTAGACTTGCTGAGTGCTCACACACACACACACACACACACACACACACACACACACACACACATGCACACACACACCCTCCTTCACCACTGACAATAAATGTAGTGAGGGTTAGAGAGGGCGAGCAGAATAAAAAAGAACATGGAGACAGTGGAAGAGCACCATAAAGACTTCATGAGGGAAGGTGTATTAAAAACATGCACTGGGGAAACGAGCAGTCGAGCTAATTATATACATATATATGGTACCACATACAGCGCATGATCGCATTTGCAATTCAAGCAGTATTACACACGCAAACACATATAGAGTCATAAGTGCTAATTAATATGATGAATATTAAAATGTGTCACCAGGGATACATTTCACGCACAATCTTTGCATTTTAATTGGTGGTGAGTGAAAGATTTATTATTAAAAAGTAGGAGAGCTTTCTTTTCTTGAAAATAAAGTTGAACAAGATATTGTTTTTCACACCAATACTTGGTCACATTAGCATTTTAAACTGAAAAATTTTAAGCACGTTAATTAGCAAACACCCAGCTGTCATGTTAGCGGTTGACTTCCCTGCTACAGTAGTTCACCAACAAAACCTTCAAGTGGTCACCACAATGACCACCATGATGAAATGTTTAGTGAAGACATGCAGATGAGTTGCCCCACCGTCCAGTGGGACCCTCCCTGAAGTATACATTTCAGAAACATTCCATTCTCCAGTCTAAAGGCCTTTAAACACCTGGGCTTTTGAATATGAATATGAATACATGAATACTTTCACACAGCACTTAAATATTCCGCGGCAAAAAAGCCACATACCTTTTACGTAACTTTTTGGGAGGGTTAGGTGGGTTTTGCACCACGAATAAAGGCATCCACCAATCACGCTCTAAGAAAGAGAGTCCAAACCTAGTCGGGAACCTGCCCACCAGATCCACTCCGTCCTTTCTTACCTTTCACAATAAAAGCCCCATACATAAAATATTTGAACAAGGTGTTTCTCATTTTCATGTTGTTTATTCGTCCTTCCCCCAGTGTGGTTGAAGCCTTTGATATTAAAACATTTACAGGACTTAACCCAGAAGAGCAACCTGTATAAGGGCTGACAATTTTATTATGTGGTATGTTTTTAAACTGCCCTGTGTCATTGCCTTGTCATTTCCCGCACTGACCTCATCTGCAGAGTGATGTATAGAATATAATCAATTCTGGCATGTAGGTGATGTTAACTGGAAACAACTTCATCCATGAGAGTTGGATGCTCCAGTTTGCAGAGTTCAACTATGTCCACCTTCCCTCCCCTCATCCCTTTACCTGCCCGGCTCTCTTATCTCATAACAGTTAATGAGCGCGCTGTGATAACCTTCAACAAGACTTCCCCGGTACATGGACAGTAACTGCCATGTGAGTGCTGCGTAAATTACCAGCAATTAGACATAATTGACTTCCACGTGTCTGAATAAGCGCAAAGAGGCAGTGGAGAGTTATTGATGAGAGTGGACGGCGTCGGTGTTGATGTGACGGGGGAAATGAGGCCCTTCCATCATGGATAGCAGTCCAGCAGGCCAACATGTAGCCTACAGGGAGATCCATAAATAATTTTAATAAACGCATGCACCGAACCACAGAAAGTTGATTCAGAATGGGATTTAATTCTCAAATGTATTAACATAAACAACGGGGTTCAACTGCAGCATTAACAAGATTAGAAGCAGCAGAATCTTTTTACATCACCAGCACCACAGCAACACTAGATCAACAATATTACGAAAAGCAATGTCAAGAAGGTCCAGAGTCAAAGTACTCACTCACTTTTGGGAAAAAGAGAAGCAAAAGCTTTGGGAAAACTTCAGAATACAAACAATGGTGAGCTGTCAACAGAGACTGTAAGACTGAAGAGATGGTATCACGTTGGATGATAATCCAAGCATTGGGCGTGTGTTCAACAATCTGTGTTGAAGCCAGCAGTCCAGAAGGTCCACCCTGGGAGTGTACGCAGATTTCCCCTTTTAACTCCTGTCATCTGCATTAAAGATGACTGTCAGAAAGTCTCTTTCAATTATTGAGGCCAGTGTTTTATTTTTGATGAGCACTGATATGTCCACTACGTGTCCGTGCATGTTAGTGCAGTGACTGTGAGGAGGTCTAGTGACAGGATAGAAGCCTCGAGGAAAACCGCAATGCTTCCTCTTTTTCAGATGATCCACACCATGCTGTGATGTTTCAGTGAAGAAGTGGATTCACTCTGTACGTGTTTTTGTTCCGTCTTGGAGAGGAATTGTTTTCTTAACCTGGAGAGTCCGTCCAGTTCAAGGGTTGAACATACTCTTCACTTTCCTGCTGAGCATTTGATAAAAAGATAGATTGATGCCTCTTGAGTCCCTTGTCTGTCCATCAGATATGAAGCTAGAGAAACAACAATTAGCTTAGCATCTGTTAAAATCCGTCCCGGTCCACGTGCCCTGGAAAATTTCACTGTTCTTGACAGATGGGTTTGGTTATTACCAGGTAACAGAACCCCTGGCAAAATAAGTGTGCACGTGTTTACAGTTTCAAGTGGATTTTTTAAAATACCTTTGATAGCCTGCCCATCTGTTTCTCCCTGCTTTTAGTCTTTATGCTAAGCTAAGTTAATTACTTCTTCCTTTTGCTCGCAGATATGAGAACGGTTTCCATCTTCTAATGTTACTCACCAAGAAAGCAATCAAGTACATGTTCCTAAATGTTTACACATTTGCATGTTAATTATTCCTTTAAAATTCTACAAAAGTAATCTGGGACGGATGCAAGTTAAAAGATTATATGATTGCTTCTCTCGTAGGAGCTCATTTTTTGCGTCAGATCTGTGCCCTGATGGAGGGTTTTGATTTACAGCTTGTCCGGTCACTCTGTGTCATATTGTTTCTTTGGAAATCAGACTCAAACTTATCGACAGAAGAGAAAAGATGGAAAGCCCTTCTCTCTGCAAAGCCGTAATGGCTGAGCTCCAACACTGACCAAATTCACAGTCCAGTCAGATAAAATGTGAGAGAGAGAGGTGGAGAGAGCCGAGGAGGTGGGGAAATATAATTGGCTCGCAGGATATGGTCTGTCCCCTTTCCCCGACTCTTCCTGCCTCATCTGTTCAATATTCTTAGGGGTCTTCACTTCTGTCTCTCGGATGGAGTGAGTTTGTGAAGTAAGTGCTCTCCCAGCAGCAGCAGCTTCAGACAGCATAGAAAAGAATAAGGATCTTCCCTCTGCTGCAGAATGTGAACTTGTGTTCCTGCAGAGCCTCCCCGGCCTGCTGATGAGGAGCGTCTTCCTAGCCAGAGGCTGCGTGGACTTGAGATAATGTATCGCGGTTTAAGGTCCCTGGCCTAGCCCTGGGGCGCATAAACTTGGGCTTTTTTTTTTTTCAAACTGAAAAAAAAGTATCCAAAAGAAAATAAAACTGTTGCTATTTTCTTTGGATTCTAGATACTAGACTTTTAGTTATATTCCCTGATCCAGTCTAAGGATGACATGCAAGAAATGACCAGTTCCCTGACTGATATAGCATAGAGTTTAATCATTTATAGGACCAATTATCCTTCCCAATTCATGTGAATTGGGAAGGATAATTGGTTGCTCAGGACTATTTGAAGGGAATTTATTCAATTTTGGCAGAAACGTCTACTTGAACTGATAAGAATTTGGTAGTCAAAGGTCACTGTGACCTCACAATACACGTATTTGGCCTAACTCAAGAATTCATATGCTATTTATGACCATTTCTCACAATTGTCTAATAGGATAAAATTATGGATGTGGATGTAAACTGCCAAACGACTTTGAGGTAGTAATTCCATCAGTGTTAGCAAGTCGTAAATGACAATTTTGTCCAACCTCATGCTGAATGTACAATCGCTAACTCTAGGCGGGAGCTAATAAACATTAGCTTGTGGTATATAGCTGATAATGCGTTTGTCAAGTTTTGTATCATGACCTTCTTATCTTGACGGAAGCAGTTAAAAAAGACAGCAAAGATATACAATTTTATAGTTTATATTTTAAATTGTGTTATAGAGGATATACATGCATAACGTTTTACAGTCTGTTAAACATTATAGCCTTGGACTATTGTCAAACAGGCTAGCATCCTGTAACCTTGAGCCTCATATTTATTTAGCTAATTTAGTTGAGTGTCCTTTTTTTCTGTCTTTGGGGAAGCCAAACAAACTGTCAACACAAAGCATTGATATATTCACATTATAAAATTGTTGTAATGGTGAACATGACTCACACATCCACTCTCATTTTAATTGGGTCTGTTCCACAAGCTCCTGAGGGACACATCTGTCTCTTTTGCTGCTAAATGCTCGACTATGTTCTTCTGTCAGCCTGATGTTTAGGTCGGTACACAGCGAGCAGTGGGTTAATCAGAGCGTTTGTTCTTGTTTGAACCAAAAATTCTGGGCCACCAGAACCAACAGAATGTTGCTGATGGAGATGATTCTCACCTTTGGAAACCCTGTTACCGTTGGCTTTTCGGGCCTCGGTTCCTCAGTGAGGCCTGCATCAGGACTCTTCTCCCAATGCAATTTGGAAGCATGTTATAAACATACACTCTGTGATAATCACTTCCATAAGCGAGGTATACCTTCACCCTGTTTGTCGTCTCATCCTCCTCCACCTTCTCCTCATCATCCCTCCATTCCTCTCTCCTTGTTGAATAATAGAAATGCCAAGTGATGAGAGCTCAAACATCACAGAGCCCATTCCCCCGCTTGACAGAGCAATTTACCTTTTCCCATATTCACTCACACACATAATTAAAAGTGGTATATTGGACTGCGGCGCATACACTGCGTATATGCATAGCAGTACTGACTCACACACAAGCACGCACACACACACATGCGCGCAGTGCGAAAACATAAAACTGCCCGATTCACCACGAGAGGATAGTTTTCGATTAGCGGGCGATGGATTTATACATGGCTCTCTTTGTGTCACTGCTTCACACAAACACACACACACACACACACACACACACACACACACACACACACACCTACACACTCAAACACACACAGACAGTCTCTCAATGTTCTCCCACTCCGTGTATCTTTGCCTGCCTCAAGCTTTCGGTCCGTCTCTTTCTGTTGGGCGATATCACGTCATTTTTGCGCTCATAAAAACGAACAGTGGCACTAAATCAATTTGATCACTGCCGTTGTTTCCTCGTTACATGTTCAAATTGTCCCGATCTAATAAAACAGCGGGGCGGGGGGGAGATTTTTCATCCTGTCACCACCCTCCGTTGTTGATGCCACTGAGACAGATACTTCTTGTATCCTGCGTGTCCCCATGGATGACATCACCCTAATTGCTTCAGATAAATTACTAAAACGATTACGGCTCATAATCTATTGATTTCTGCTGTACCTTTATACCAAATGACTCTCCTATCGTACTTACCAGTCTTGTTGCTACTCAAAGGGAACGCTTTCACCTCACCCATTACCCATTATAAAGAGTTATTCTTATATTTCAAAACAGACTTGTACTTAACATTGTGTTTGTTTTGGGGATTTTGCATCCAGTTCTCGTATTGATGGACAGCGTGAATGTGAGGCCGAGCCCAGTGTCGGATCTTCAGTAGTGGAAATGTAGCATCACTGCTACATTTCCACTACTGAACGCGCAGGGCAAGGTTGAGGCCTCTCCGCTTGTAAAACATCTTCGTAAGGTGACCCCCCGTTGGCAGCAAATGCCTCCCCCCACCCCAGCCTTCGCTAGGCCCCTCAGACAGCGGCATAATGGTCTGATGATGTACCTCCGTGTATCGATTCAGCCACAGTACAGAAATGTACTCAGTCTGCACAGTACTGCACAGTGGAGAAACCTTACCCCTGGCACCGCATCAGAGAAGGTTCATATTCAATTCACTCAGCATTTACTGCACTTGGAGGTCAGGGAAAACAGAACTGCCGCGCGCTCCCTTTTTTAAAGAGGTTTCTTTCGTGTTTGTCCAACTTTGATGTTGCTTAAAAAAAACTGTTTGCGAAGACTGGGACAGGAAGAATAATGAGGAGACAAGACAGTAAAAAATCTACTGGAAGTGCCCCTGGGCCCTGTCAGCTAATTGTGTGGTGAGTTGAGTTGTGGAACGGCATGTCTGATCAGTGGTTTCTGCGTGGGCAAGTTGAAATTAGCGACGGGTTGGTTAGGAGTATTGCTTAAAGACGCTGTCGTTTTAAGCAGGGGACAACTGTGAGTATCATTTCTGAAATGTCTCCGAGCAAAAGACGTTGAAGTCCTCCAGGGCTGCTGCTGTCTTAAGCTCTTATACTTGACTTTCCCTGACCCCTCTGAGGACCTTGTGGATCTAACCAGTGGCATCAGTTAACAGACACTTAAACATTCATTTTTGCCCAATCCAAAATATGTTTGGCTCCAAAGCAGACAGGCGATCAGGAGAAAGAAAAGCTACACCAAGCTTTTCCTCTTTCTTAACTCGACAACATGAGAGGAAGTGCTGCTAGAAGAGTTGATGGCAGTTGCTCCCGTGCTCATGGGCAGTCTGTGTGGAGCCCTTTGGATGTGTTCTGGGGTTTTCTTGTGAGGATTTAAGAGCTGGACACAAGTGCACATCACACTGCATTGAGGCAATTCAAGTGGTCTTTCCAAACCATTTGATCAGAATGTTATTTCAAAGATATATAATACATGTTATTATGTATTCAGAGCAAAAGTAGAGCCGACTCATGACTCATAAAGACATTTTGATTTAATATTTTAATGTGTTTAATTTAATAAATGAATCACATATTCACAGTGTGCTGTCAACAACTAAAAGAAAGGACTCTTTGACAATGGTGTGACTTTTTAAACATTTGCATTAGACAAGCGTGTTTTTGAGTGGCATCATATCGGCAAAAGTCCCTGTCGTTTTCTGCCTTACTGACAAATACACAGACACACACACACACACACACACACACACACACACACACACACACACACACACACACACACACACACACACACACACACACACACACAACACACACACTCAACTGTCTGTCAAGGCAGAGAGATGAGTGATCGGCTGATCAGATTGTGATTTGTGAGTCGGTCAAAGAGACTGACAGCTTTAGAAAGAGAGAGACGTCTTAATGTGGTTGAAAGGAACAGTGTGACCTGGGTTTGAAGGATATGGACTAAAGCTCATATGTGAAAGAACTAAACACAGTATAAGAGTGTGTGTGTGTGTGTGTGTGTGTGTGTGTGTGTGTGTGTGTGTGTGTGTGTGTGTGTGTGTGTGTGTGTGTGTGTGTGTGTGTGTGTGTGTGTGTGTGTGTGTGTGTGTGTGTGTGTGTGTGTAAAGGAATACTTAAGCCGCTAAATAATCATTTGTATATCAATTACTCACCGTGTGTTTCCTTGAATTCTTGAAGAAAACCTGCATGCCTCCTGGAGTAACGAAGAATTCAAAAACAAAGAAAAGTGTTGATGAGTTAAAGTAATCGTGGGCTGTAAACTATACCAAAGCATCCGTTTACAACCTCTCACACAGCTCCTGCAGTGCAAATAGACTGTATATAAGAAAAGCATATAGTCATTAGGATGTGAACCATTGTATTGTGGACTGCTGTTTTAAAGCCCAGAGTTCGGCATTTTTGCCGTCACCATCTTGGTTTCTGGCCATCGCCATCTTGGTTATTTGCAACCAGAAGTCACACAAGGGGGTTAAGTACTACTTAAAGCTGAATAAGACATTTTGGGCGACTGAACTAGCGACCTGTCAATCACAAGGTATCCACGCCATGAAGCATATCCTTCTTCGTTGTCTATTTGACTCTAAATGGAGCATAATTTACTAAGTGAACATCATGCTGTATTGAAGAATACTATAAACTAGAGAATGAGACCGTAAACTCATGTTTACAATGTTTACTGAGGTAATGAATCAAGTGAGATGTAGGGTCATTTTATTATAGACTTCTTTACAATCAGACTTCTTTTAGCAACCAGAGGAGTCGCCCCTTGCTGGCTATTAGAACTAATGCAAGTTTAAGGCACTTCAGTGTTGGCTTCACTTTGCATAACCTGTGAGGAAACCGGGTTTTCTCACAGCGTCTGGATATGTCACTTTCTCATCTTGCATTTATTGTTGGGATATGGCTAATACCTGCTGGTGATTAGTGAACTCGTGAAAACAAGAATGTACTGTTAAAGGATAATGATGGAGAGTTCCTCTCTATGGTTTTTCTTCTGTTTCTCGTCTCTCCGTCTCCTCCTTGTGTCTGACGGTGTCTTCCAGTGATCTATGGCCTCATTTGCTGTGTTTTTCAGTGTCCAGCCAAATTCATGACAGATGAGAGCATAACAGAAAGACAGGTTGAGGCAGAAAGGAAGGAAATTGGAGAGACTGACAAAAAAAGAAAGTGAAAAGTTGTGTATTTTGTATCGTGGAAAGAACTGTGTCTATGTTAATTTATACTGTAGCTCTTCTATCCAGATTGTGTGTTGCTGCATGTTGTGCACGTGGCAAGCAGCCTCGATTTCCATTGAATTCACATCCACATGCTGAAGTTCATCCATTATATCCACACGTGTAGACCATCTTTGTAACGCCAGAACCTGCATTCCACAAAATGCATGACTGCGTTGCTGCTTTTGTGTAAGTTCGCGTGGCGTGTACGTCTTAAAACTCAGCTGGCTGGCAGAATAAGCCATCCATCAGCCCATTGTGTAGTAATAGCGCCTCATATTCTCCCCCATATTACACCCAGTGGACAATTACAGCCGGGGCCTATAGCCGCGACTAGCTGGCACCGCATGGGCCCCATATGTGGAATGAAACATCAGTCGCAATTACATTTGTGTGTCTTTCTCATCCATCCTCCCCTGCGTCCCTCGCCCCCACCCACTTCCTCCCACACCCCTACCCCCCCCCACCGCCCTCTCATCCGCCACGAGGCAAATTAAGAGCCTCTCTATCATGACCCCAATGAGAGAGCTCTTATTTATTTGCAATAAACTCTCCCCACATCATCTCCCCTGCTCCCCCTCTTCCCTCCACTCAGGAAACATTTTTTTTTTTAAAACGGCTAAAACTCTGCTGAAAGATTATTTTGTCTACAAACGGCGTCCGTTATTAGTTTAAAGACTCAAATGAATGGTTGATAAATATTTTCCACTGTGATCTCAGTCCTTCTGTCTTTCTCCACCTCTTCCTCCTAATTCCCCTCCCGCTCTCCTCCCCTGCCTCCCTCCACTGTCCACAGATGGATGTGTTTCCCTCTGCAGCAGCAAATAGGCCAGGAATGAAAATGCCATATTTAATGTAAAAAGGTGGTCCTGTCTTACTTACTGTCACACACAAACGCACACACACAAGCTCCCTAGCCACATCAGTAAGACAAAGAGGGTTTGGCTGAGCATCTCCCGTTTCCCTTCCCATTATCTGTTTCCTAAAACTCAATAATTGAACTGTTCCATTGGAATACATCATCCGCCCTACTACCACAAAGCTCCATTGAATAAACTTCTCTCCCTGGCTATTGTGCTTGAGCGTGACATGTTTTGTTTTTTTTCTTCTCTCCTCCCTCTAACAGATATGCTGTATTACTAGCATGGTATTTGTCCAGGCGCAAGTAATAACTGCAATTTGCTGCTATTTGGTGTCCCGTAAGAGGCCTGTGGCTGGTAATGGTAGCATTATAATAGTTATCAGACACAGGTTACTATTATCGTGCTATGAATCTGCCATAAGCCATTGTGTTCTACTGTACATCGGAGTGACACAGTAGGAGGAGATGTACAATGTGAGGATGGAATGGGGGGATAACAGGCATCTAGATGAGAGATGTGCTGTTATGAAAGCTGTCTACAGATGCACCTTTTATAAATAATGTCACATAAAGAACATTTACATCCCTACCACAAAAGGCAAAAGAAAAAAAGGAATTTTCTTTACACAATTTACACAAATTGCACAACGAGAAAATCGTCCAGGAAATGTTCAACCAGTGTTATTTTCCTGTGCTGCGCGTCCGTTCTGATAGAAATGCTTGCTGCACAAGTTAGCAAGGCCGGTTCTTGGCACGGGCAAATGCTCCACCTGGCCCACTTATCCTCCCTTCATCCCACATTAATTAAAGAGTAATTTATTTTGTCCCTTACGATTCAACAACAAATCATGACAAAATCTGATTGGCACCTTTGGCCCCTTAAGACACGCAGCGAGAAAGCCGTTTCATTTTTCTGATCTGCGTTCTGTTATTATGTTTAACCGCCGGCTGCCAGCCAAACAGTTGACCACCAGCCAAACAGCTGACCACCAGGGGTGTATTGCTATTTGTCTAAGTATCAGAGTGCACCTGAGGCGAAGTTGTGGCACGTTTGGAAGGTTTCGCAACCGCTGTTCTGTGGCCAGTTTACATACATTATTCATCAATAACTGACCCCACGATCATCTGTTGGACAGATTTATGGAGGACTGGTATGCTGATAAATCCTCAGCGTCTGAGAAGTGCTGCGTCAGAGCACACGGAATTACTACTAACTACTAAAAACCATGTGACCATGTACAAGGTCAGATATATTAGAATTATTGCTGAAGTAGTGAGGGTGCGAATCGTCCGATTTAATCGTATAACGGGACCATCCATCAGTGTCTTTATTTCTCTCTCCGTAACTACCTATTAGAATATAACACTCAACCTGTCCACCTGTGTTTCACATTTGTGGTGATGTGTGTTCATGTCGTTAGGCTCTGAACCGTTGAGGTTTCCTTTCTGAGCTTCCTTGGTCATGTTCAACTGTGGCTGGCGCCGCTGTTTCAGAGCTATGAGACCAGTGATGTGACTGGGAGAAAGTATTCAGGTGTGGATTATATCAAAAGAGAAGATGCCTCCCAAAATGACTGATAGCTATCTACAGACTGCGTGCGTGAGCTTAATGGCACGAGAAGACTTATTTTCTTTTGCAATAATTCACTACATGTTAACAGTCCTAAAGAAAACTCACATTTACACTAGTCATTTTTAACCAGCAAACATCTCTTACTGCCCCCCCCCCCATTCAAAGCAGTCTAGAACCCACATGAGTGTCAGGTTCCCCCAGTTTTACCATTCTTCCTGCTGATGCCTCACTTTTGTCTTTTTAAAGTTTTTTTTTGTTTTGGCAGCTTATAAAAACGTAGCTCTGTGTTCTTTACCCTTTGGTAGTGTATCCTACCACACAGCAGCTTTTAGGCATCATACTGTTGTTTGCTAGCAGACTAAAAGTGACAAGGAGGCACATTGACGCAATACAAAGTCAACGGAGAGCGATGAATTGTTTTCCCCTCCTGTGTGGGCGGGACTTAAATGCGCCAACTCTCTATAGTTGCTAAATGTTTCAGTCTTCAAAGACATGATCTAGAACACGTGTACTAATACACTCCATCGCCAATTAGTGATGTGTGGCTGGACAGCAGAGGCTGCTCCGTGCCGTAGGAGTCATCTAATGGAAGCACATATCTGAAGAACACAGTGACATGAAAACCAGCACATGCATTTTTTTGTCTTATTAATCATGCAGCAGTTGTTCTGGCAAAGGACATGAAAAGAGTTGGATTTACTGTTAGAAGGTTGATAAGTAAAAAAAAAAAAAAAAAAAAAAAAAAAGAAATTGATGGAAGAACTTCCTCTTTGAAGGTTCCTACACTGCTGCCCCTGCAGCTGCCATTAGAATTCCCCCTCACCACCTTCCAGCTCACCTGGTGTGCCCCCTGCCTCTGCAGTGTTACTGATGTCGTTCTTCACCTGAGTGAGGCAGCTGGTGGTGTGTGAGCGTGCGTGTGCATGTCTTGGGTGGTCAGCGATGTATTTAAGTATTTAACAACTGCCCCAGAAAACTGAGAAAATTGTGACTTTCTCACTGCTGCTTGTGTGTGTGTGTGTGTGTTTGCCTGAGGCAGTTTATGTCAGCCATCCGTCTGTCAATGGCAAACTGCTTCCAGCGAGTTGAAATAAAACACATGGATGCTGATACACTGGTGATTTTTGAGATTTAAGAGAGTAGACCCGAATGCACAGGTACAATTAAACCGTTTCAATATTGCTGTCTGTAGTTAATTCCTCCACTCCTTTTTTACATCCTGGGTGAAATTCGGGGTAATTCTTCCTGCTAATTGTGCAGACAGATGGCGGATGGTGAAACTGCATGTAGCAGCAGAAGACATGTCTGTTTAATGACGAGTGCAAAGACAACTATCTGTGGGAAATGGATTTCTGAAATGATGATTCCTCTCACTCTCCCTTCCCTTCTGTTCTTTTACTTATTCGGTTGAAGTTTCAGAGGCAGGTACATTTTGGACAGCACTGTCTGATGTCCTCGTTGATACCCAAGTTCTCAGATTTCCCCAAAGATATCATTAAAGTTTCATCTTATCTTAGTCATGCAGATACACAGATGGCAGCCGGTAGAGATTTAGCAGACACAAGGAGTAACCCTTGATGCTTATCTATATGGTGTCATGTACAAAAGCATATTCTTTGCAAGGGAGTCACTGATATTAAGCAAACTTAGTCATTTTAAGTTCTGATGAGGGCTGGTGCAGAAATGTACCATGTGTAAGTTTAAGTGTGAAAAACGACAAAAAGTGAATGAAGATTAACTATTGCCTGTTTGTGTGTCAATTGTTGACAGCTGGGTGCTAATATAAAGAACATATTATTATTATTATTATTAATTTACAATTCATGCTGAAGTTTGAAAGATATCAAATTATAAATACATATCCCAGGAAAGCATCAAGATAATACAGGAAGACAATGCACAGTTGTTAACCTGTCACATAGGGATTCATAGATGATGGAAAGTATATAAATTAGCGGAAGGCCCAGTCTGTTTTCCGGACATTTCAGATTGAGTTCACTTTTTGGCTCCAGAGAGCAGTTGTGAGCTATTTACTTTTTCTAGATTATGTTCAGTATCTCTTAAAGTAAACTGCTTGCTGGCATCAGTGTTACCTGGTCCACCGGAGAACTGTGGGCAGTACTCAGTATATCACAAAGAGATGCTTGTGTAATCTTAACATGTGTGTGTGTGTTTACATGTGTCTGAACCTTTGCTTCTCCCCCTCTAGCCTTGTATGTGGCTGCGCTGAGTTATAAGCAGCACTTCCAGAGCTGTTTATCTCTGATAGTCACAGCGGGCTTGTTCCCTTTAATCTCATGTTCTAGGCCCAGCACCCCCCCGGTAGATCCGGCGTACACCAGACCTATATGGTTTAAGCTGTTTTGAAGGTGGTGTGCACAGCGGCGTTTGTGTGCAATATTAACGAGGCAGGTGTGTGTGTTTTACTTCCAGGTCACCCGCGTACCGGTGGAGAGCTGTGAGCAGTACAGCTCCTGTGGAGCCTGCCTGGGATCAGGTGACCCTCACTGTGGCTGGTGTGTGCTCCATAATGTGTAAGTACATATATAATGTTCACTATGTTGTATTCATGCAGTAATTTCCGTGGTCACATGAAATAAGGGCTCTGCAGTTTATGATAATCAGTTACAGTAACAGACAGAATTATGGAGATTCTATCAATTCTATCAGTATGACGCTCCCTCCATTCAGTCCATTCTCTGCGATATCTGAAGAACGGTAAATTTCATCAAATTTGGCACGGACGTCCACCTGGACTCAAGGATGAACTGATTATACATATTAAAAGGGATGGGAAAAGAAACAGAAAAATAGAGCTTGAGAGAGAAGTTTGAACCTTTCCCATTTCTTCATCCTCACAGCTTGATGTTGTTTGATAATCTGACAAGCACATGGTTTGAGTCGCACTGACCCTTTTACACTCTAATCAGAATCGAGTTTGCGAATTACAATTTCCTATGGATCTTTTTCTGGTCAGTAAATTGCCTTTCATAAACCTGTTCTTCTAATTCTGTCAGAGACACAGTTTTTTAGCAAATTACAGTTATACAACGCGGTTAGATTAAGAGGGAAAAGGTTCTGCTCCACCAGGGAGGTCTCAGGGATTCACAGATACAACAAAGATTCTGTTGAGAGTCCAAACAGAAACATACTGTACATGCGGCCCGTTCTCATATTCAACCTTTCACAAATGGACGCATAGTCAGGACTCCTGGGTCAAGACTTTTTAACGAGCTGACTACACCTTGACATAACTTGGGTTTCGGCAAGAAAACTACTTGGTTAGGTTTTATAAAAGATTGTGGTTTGGGTAATAATAAGTTGTTAGTACGTAGGCTACTTAATTTAACGTGACTTAAGTTAAGTACCTTACATAACAAACTTACTAGGTTTACTGCTCAGTATTGTTTAAAATATAACGAGTACCAAATCCATCTTTAAAGTTATCGCTGTCCTAGTAATTAGGTAACTTAATAAAATAAGTCTACATTGACACGCGAGATCTCACTGGCTCACACATACATTGAATCTTGATAAGGTCATCGACACCATAGGGTTGGCATGAGCATGTCAAGTGTCAGGTCTTAAAGGCCACCATGTACACCTGCGGTAAAATGATTGGACGCTACCAGTCAGCCAAGAAGCTGATGAATGAGCCATCGATAGCTTAGCATGAATGAGCAGCTGGCGCCAATCAGCTAATGCAAGCTTGACTTCAGTGCCTGGACTAACACTATGCCCCATTTGTTTCTCACTCTGCTTTGACTGTTTCTATCTGCCGTGATGACGGACAGCCTTTAAATTATTCATAAGGGTTCTTTAATAAACAGAGACTCTGCATGAAACCCAGCATCCTGGAGTTGTTCAATAGACACTGTGTAGCGCACCTTAGCTCAGACAACCTTGAAAGTTAACTTTGTGAGTAAGGATTTTAGTTTTTTTCCAAAGTGAGAAGTAGCTGATGCCACATTTTGTCCAGATAACTCAACCCCACGATAGGAAGCAAAATGTGTCTAACCTAAACAATCAGTGAACAGGATCAGTGTGGATTTGACATACAAGAAATATTTAATTAAATCTGATCTATGAGGTTTTTGAATGGATATGTGACCGTAGTATATCGTTCTCCTCTAGATGTTCGAGGAAGGATCACTGCGAACGAGCAGAGGAGCCTCAGCGTTTCACCACCAGAGTGGAGCAGTGCGTCCGACTCTCCGTCCAACCTGACACCATCTCCGTCACCATGTCAGAAGTGCAGGTACAGTTTGTTGGCATATTGGCGTATGTGTGTTTAGATGTGTGTTGTCTGTTTAATAAGTGGAGTAGAGAAAGATGGACGGGACAAAGTGAGCAAGATAAATGTGAAATTAGATTCTATATAGCTTGTTCTTGAGTCATCCCTGGCAATCTGTCCATCAGTTTGAGTTTGAGTTTGAGCTGAAAAGCTACATCTGAGCAGATGTTGCTGTCTTGCTTATTGCATCACCAATAAAGTATATCCATTTAAGATTTATGTTGTCCCTCACCTTTCTCCTTTCCGTCCCTCTCCCAGTTGTCACTTCAGACGCAGAATGTTCCCAGTCTGTCCGCCGGAGTGAACTGCTCCTTCGAGGACTATGTGGAGACTGAAGGACGCATATATGGTGGACGGATCTTCTGCCTGTCCCCTTCTACAAAAGAGGTGTCCCCAATCACACGAGGCCGAGGTAAGAAGAAAAATATCCCAACAAAACCAAAATGCAGGGTGTGAGAAATCTATGGAATCTCTGACTTGAACTTTATCAATTTTTCTCTGTGGAATGAGGAATATGTATTGATTTGGTTAAGATTCAAATCCAGCAATATCTGTTCGGAACTTCAAAGTGTGCCAAGTGTCAAATGAAAAATCATCTGAGCTGACAGTTTGTTAAAAAATTCACGTAATTATTAAAAATCTTATATCATGGAATTGTATTTAATTAAAGCATTGTAATGTACATAAATTTTTTATTTTATCATAGATTTTTCAAAATGTTTTATTTTATATTGGCGTTTTTCATTATGTTCCAATAAGTGGCGCTTTTCAGCTAATCATGTACCCCCTCTTTTTATAAAGCTAGCATACTCAGCAGCTCATACTGTAAATTTTGCCAGTAAGCTCCTGTTAGCTAATCCAACAACAATGCCAAAGTTATTCTGAATGAACCATTTGAAGGCCACAGCTGTCGATAAATGAAAATGAGAGCCATGACAAGTTAATTCTGTGTCTGTGTTAATTCACTGCTACTTTACAATAGAATTACTATTATGTTGTTGTCGTTTTAGATATCTAGCTCAGCAGGAGACCTGAAGGCTGAAAGATGACAACACCACTGTCACAAAACAATTTATTCATATGACTATTTATTTGATATTGAACATGTTGGGGCTTAACAGTAAATTAGACCTTACAGTTGTCAACATGACATGCTTTGTTAGGGTCACCAGGGCTCTGGAAGTTACACTTTCTGTGGAAGAAAATGAATAGATAAAGAACTTAGCTGACATTTTAAACTTTTGTTTTAGAGAGAGAAGATGACTCTAATTCATTCTGGGTGTCTCGGTTGTTTGATGCTGCACAAATATGAATTGTTTGCTTCATTCAGCCTGTTCGTTCAACTGTGTGAAACAAGAGTCACTCTGCTCTTTAACGGCATTCATTTCTTTGTGATTCTCATAATACGAAACTGCTGATTCACAAAACTTACTGCACAAAACCAATGAATGTAGATGGACAGCTGAACTGCTTCCTCCACCGAGTGACATTTCTACCAAATTCTATTGATTAAGCTCCAGGCTTAACATTTCAGAATACATTGCCTGGGCATGGTCCTGTGTTCATGAACCATATACTTACTTTATATGATGATATCAATTGTATACTATAGAAATATTGGAAGGCTGTTTAAAGACCTCTGGTGATATGGTGTTTTTTGACTCTACGTAGGTGACCAACGTGTTATAAAGTTGTATCTGAAGTCCAAGGAGACGGGGAAGAAGTTTGCCAGCGTGGACTTTGTCTTCTACAACTGCAGCGTCCACCAATCGTAAGTTTTTTTCTTTCCAATTTCTAAAATTATTAGTGTGAATGGAGCGGAATAAGAAGTGGATAAAAGGAGTGAGACAGATTCTCTTTGCATATGCGCGACACCCAGCAAGAAGCAGAGGGTGGAAAGCATCGATCAATAGAAGGTTGACTGTAGTTCTTTCCCAAAAGCAATAATGATAAAATATTGGCCTGCAAATAACTCCTATAATGGGGAACGGAGAGAACAGCATGCAACCTTTGCTAATTCATTATTCAATGTATTCAAGCTTTTTACAAATCAATTAGTTAATTAAATCTCGAGCAATAAAGGGACTACCGGTGAGTGAAATAATAAATCGATTCCTAACCATGCAAGACCCAGAAGGGCAGCCAAGCTTGGGAGGCTAAAGCATGTCAGTCGTGTTTCTTGGAAATTAATTATCCCTAATTTAAGTATAGGAATACTGTTTGGCTTTTCAGCACTAGTTTTGTAGCAGATTTAGTCGTTTTATTTATATGCGTGGCTGAATTTGTTGTTTATGGAGGAAGAGCAGGGAAGGAGAGAGACTGGAGAAACTACATACACACTTTTCTAATTTGGTGAAGACATTAATCATCAATTAAAGCTTTTTTTTTTAAATATGCAAGGTTACTTGAGTTGATGCAATATTATTGTTAGTTGTTAGAGCTGAACAATGAATTGTTTTCTATCAAAAGTGCAGTTTGTAAGATTGCAATGTTCACAGTATGACACCTTATAGAGCTTTAGTTGTTGACTGTTAAATGCAAGGACAACTCTCAGCTGCAGCTAATAGCTAATTAACGATAATTAGGGAAAGGGAAACTGCTGTTGACTGCATACTGGTGCTTTACATTTAATACTCTCCTGAAAATGCTTTTTTTCTTTTCACTTTACTGTGTTATTTTGATGTTTAAAGAGTTGCCAGCTAGCTTGGTAGTTTTGGAGTACAAATGGACAACAGCTGCATGGCGAAAGGTCCAAATCTTAAATTGTTTTTGTCATCATCATGTTTTAGCTTATTACCATTAAACATTAAACTTTGAAATAAGACCTTGAGGACTCGGGGCTTTATAGATGTCTTTCCTTCGAAGCATCTTTGCTTTTCTGTGACGCTAACGTTAGCTTCAGCTAAGCTAGGTGCTGATTGCTAAATCCCATAATTTACTCATTTATATATACAGTGTATGATATAATCACACAAAACAAATTGCATACAGTATTCAACGTTTAAAATATATATTTTTAAATTCACTAGATGCAGTTAAACCATAACTGACTAGCTAACTAGCTTTATCATTAGCTATAATTACCTTTCAAGTTACTATTTAATCAATCTCTAAAGCTAGACTACATGTAATACACAAACTTTGTATGAAGCGCATCGTAAACCCAACAGTTAATCAAGTGATAATAGCTACACATTTATTGAGAAATATTTAGAGTTAATATGCCCAAACAGTCGCTAATTTGAATTTAAAGCTTATCTTGTTTCATGATGTAGACAACAAAATGTAGGCCTTGAGTTTGAATGGGAATATAATTAAAAGATTTTCATTTTTTTTTTGAAAAGTTATTCACCTTTAACAGTGGTTTAGTCAGTAAAATATTTTCAGTTGAACTTACACAAAGAGAGAAGGGCAAGAGAAGAGAGAGGAGCAGAGCAGCAGAGAGATGGGCCTGATAATGAATGAAGAATGTGTTCTTAATTGACCTGCCTTGTTAAATAAAGGTTAAATGAAAATAAATACAATGTCATTCCCTAAATGACTCTTGGCTGCTGCTCTGAAGTCGCTGAGATTCACTGTTACACACAGCCTCCTCCACCTGGCACAGACCCTCATCTCTCATTTAGGTATCTGCACTTTGTGTCGAAACACCTGAAATGAAAATGCATCCGTGGCATACTCCAAAGTGGATTTCTCTTTCTCTTGCCAAGCGTAGATTGATGAAAGAATTACTTCCTCCCCCAATGTTTACATAGTTTAAAATATCCTAAAATGAAAATACAATCCAATTTAGGCTTTTTTCCCCCTTTTTCTTTCTTTCTCTCCATCTATTGACATGAGATGAACGTGTCAATGAATGCATCTAATGAACCATGAAAATAAGAAAATAGCCCAACAATGCATTAAATAAACTACATGGACATGGAACTAAATTAAGAATCAGGCCAAGCACTGAAAAGAGTCTAAAACTCAAAACTACAAATTATGTCCATAACCTTCAATTCCTGTGTTACAAGTGACTTGTAATAAGGAGTGTTAAGTGCACTTGTTCTGCTTTCGTTTCCTTTCATGCCACCGTCCTTCCCTCTAGACCCCTAGCCCTCTTTTTCCTCTCCTGCCTTCCCACCTTCCTCTTGTCTGCCTATTACTTTATACTCTCCCATCCCTTTACCCGTCGCTCCCTCCCCCCGACCCCAGCTCCTCTTAGCCCTCTCCACCCACCCTCACCCTCCACCACCGCATCGCTTTTCTTGCCCCTCTCTTGTTCATCAAGCCCATTTATTGCCTGCTCTCCGCTCCTGGCCCTGAATACATCTGCATAGTAATAGGCCGTTAATTAGCTCTAGCCGGGGTGCCTGTGTGGAGATCGTCATAATGGAGTGGGCTTGGAGAGAGAGAGCTCACCTGGGCCACTTCTCAGGGCCTCAAGGCCTTGTGCAGTGGCTTTGATTCATTTTGTGAACGTGTGTGTGTGTGTGTGTGTGTGTGTGTGTGTGTGTGTGTGTGTGTGTGTGTGTGTGTGTGTGTTTTCTGTTTGTTCCCTGTGTGCTAGAGAGCATACAGGATGTGTCAAAGTAAATGCACCGTAGTGGATATTTATGCATATTTTTGTGGATGCACAAAGTGTTTTCTCATTTGTGTGTGTGTGTGTGTGTGTGTGTGTGTGTGTGTGTGTGTGTGTGTGTGTGTGTGTGTGTGTCTTTATGCTCTACTCCCCTGATTAACCAGCCCACCTAGCCCTCCTCTCTCTGCTGCATAAACAGGCGTGCTGCTGTTTAAGCCTTTGATGTTGGCTCCGCTGGCCCCCGCAGGACTCTGCAGGACTGTAAGACTACAGTGCAGTTATCGCCGCAGCAGCTGTAACGCAAACCCCCGTATTATACACCACTCCTCCCCCCTTTTCGCCGTCACCTTTCACCTCCGAAATCTTTGACTCCGCCCTGCAGGAAGCCAGGGTGCAGGGGGGCCGGCGGCGTTCAGCGGCAGATAATGGAGTTCTCATCGTGAGTGGGTTAAAGTGCAGCGCGGTAACAGCACAGATACAAAAGCAGAGTAGCCCGCAGGCAAGCACCGGTGGGGGGGGGGCTCTTGCGCAACCTCACGCGGCCCCTGCTCGACCTGCTCTGAGGCGGATGCAGCACCTGCATCACCAGCCTCACACACGCTCTCACACAAACAGGTGCACGCACAGTCAGAAGGAGCGCACAGACGGCACTGCAAATAAAGCTGCAAGCTAGTTGCATACTGTGTGCTGTTACAATATTAGGAATTTGCATTTATAAAAAAAAAAAAAGAAAAGAGAGGTTTGGAATAGTTTAATTGAGCATGTGGGAGGAGGAATAATGCATCTTAAAAGAGAGACAAATAGGAGCTGGAGGGAAGAGCGGATCAAGGAAGAAAACTCCTGAGCCGTTTGAGGGAAAAGAGAACCGAGAAAAAGGCATGAAGAGGGAAAGAGAGATGTAAAGCAGAGATTGTGTCCATTGTGTCAGGAATAATGCGTCCCACACAGCCAAAAGGTTAGCGCCGCAGCCTCGGGCCACCATGACCATTACAATATGAAAGGGGTCTGAAATCTATGCAGTGAAAAGAGGCACTTATGGGAGGGGACCAGCCCACGCTCCGGCCCCAAAGAAGGGCTCTCACTTCCAGGCAGACCGTTCGCTTTGGCCAGTTATATATGCTGGCAGCTTTTGTTCTCATCATGTTGGATACAGTTTAAGGGTAATTTCTTTTCTGGTTTTACATCACAATTGGTTTGATTTTTGTGGCAAAAGTTGTTTGTCCAATTTTTCAATGCACGCCAACGGCCTTAATTAAACTGGGGGTTGAGACTTACTGCTTTTGGACGGCGTAACTAGATGCAATCATAAGGTATAATGAGACTAAGTCCCCGGTTGAGTATCTAAACTTCTCATTTGGTTCCCGTGCTGTATAACTTAACGACGTATGCCTCATTTTATGACCGCTCACCGTGGAGCTTTATTGGACAAAACACAAAGAGGCCTATTTATAGATCACAAAGCACAGCCGGCCTTATAATAACAAGAACAACTTTATTTATACAGTACCTTTAAAAAACAGAGTTTACAAAGTGCCAGCTCAGTAGATAATTAGTAGATACTTCATTTGGATCGGCACATGCTGTCATGCCTTGGCAAGCTTTAGAACCTTCCTCATTAGGAACCGAGTGCAGCTTTATCCGTGACTTTATCCAAATTGACCAGAACCAAACGAGCGCCATTTGTCATGTACGTTTGCGCGGGGCCATCGCTCGCACATCAACCGCTTTGTTCCATCGATCCGGCCGCGCCAGAAACAAAAGCTCGGAGAAGATGAAAAGACGTTTGACCCGGCTCTGTTGCAAAGGCCTTGTTAAATAGCAGAGGGGGGGGTTATTGACTACATTGCAGCAGCACAGCCACTTAACCGAGCCAGACGTTCACGCATTGACAGCTCTACCGTGGGACAGGGCTCCACTGCCCAGGTGACCCAGAGGAGCTCTGCCATGTCAACACGGGCGACAGCTTGCTTGTGTGTGTGTGTGTGTGTGTGTGTGTGTGTGTGTAAAGGTGTGTCTCAGTCTATGATTGTGGGTGTGATAATGCTACACACACACAGAGACACACACACACACAGCTGTGAATGTGTGGGCACACGTCCCTGCAACAAGAAATCGATGAACCCCGGGGTTAATAGTGAGGAGGAACTGGCTCACCAGCTCTACTAACAAACAGCAGGCTGTTAGCATAACCTCAGTCCACCCTGCTCCCCACGGAAATCCACTGGCATTGATTATAAACCTCACACTGCAGTTCTCGTCGAGTCTCAGCAGCTTATCGCTCAGCTATATGAAGTCCCTCTCACCCTGCCACTCCAATACGGGCAATCTAGGAGTTAACCCTCTGAAATCTGAATAAAACCCTGAGACAGAGGGACAAAGACACAACGCGGATTAGACTGAAATCCAATTTAAAGTCTTTCTGGAGGCAGGGCGGCATTGTGAGCTGAGCATTGTCCTTCAGTTTAGAGGACCCCCCTCCATGATGGCTCATTACTGTGGTGATTTTGCTCTAGACTTGTCAGAGAACTTGTGTCAGTCAAGCAGTGAAGGTGATTTATTTTAAAATAATCGTTTCCCAGGTAACTCCAGCTAGCAGCAGATTAGAAAAAGGACAGTATTTGATAACTGTATGTTGACTGGATCACTGGTGTGTTGTGTCTCTCGCTAGCTAAGAGTTAACACTAATATTTAATGCAAAGTTAATGTAGAAAGAGACATCTTGTAGCTTCAAAACTGAATCCGGTCTCCTGCGTGAAAGTCCAGTGTTTTAAAGGTCCACTTATCGAACCCACGACCTCCTCACGGCCCGACTTTATCGCTCTTTAGTCTATGACAACTGTCCTGGCCCACCTTTACGTGGATGACATCCAAATTGGTCATGTGGGTTATGTTCAATTCATACAACTGTTTGGAAAATAAGGTTATTTGCTTTTTTCTGAAAGTTAAATACCACACAACAGTGCAAATACAGTGCAAAGACCTTTAACATAATGTAGCATTAGAAGCACAAATAAATGTGTAGAGCGATAACTGGTCGATGGATGAAGGACCCCAAATGCTCCCAGTCGGTTCCTCGGGTGGATGTGAGTTGGCCAGCAGAGCCTGAGGGTGTGTGGGTTGAGTTGTAGGAGTCCTGCTTGAGCACAGACAGTGACAGCATACAGAGGACTGACGTAACGTGTAATTAGAGCTCGCTGTTCTGAAGCCAGTTAAGTGAAATTCAGTTCAGGAGTGGTGTAAGGAGTACAAAGAGAATGTGAGTTTTTATTTTTTTTTAAAGAGCTGCTGAAAATCGACTTCTGTCAGCGTCTGTAATTATTGTTTAGCCCAACATCAAGTGCTTTCTTCACTAGCAAAGACATGATTTAGTCATGCATGTGTGAGATTGCTAAGATTCATTTTTTATTTTGTCTCGAAAACAAAGCTTTGCTAAATTGAATAACTATTGACAAACTGTTGATTTAACTTCCAATATTAATTGTAGAGCAAAATCCTAAACTAACCTTTGTGTGCTTTTGTATAAACGTCCGTTGCATTCCCTTTTTGTTTTCTTCTGGTAGCCATGATAGCCTTGTTTTTGTGCTGTAATCCATGTTGCATTTATTCCTTTTTTTCTCAACTCTGAAGAAGAAGAAGACTGGGGGAAAAAAACAAGTGTTATATAAAAACAGGCTTATCTTGGTCTGCCAGCTTAGTTCACTGTAAGCCTCCAAGCATGGAGAATAAGAAGGGAGGAGTGGATCGCCAAGGATTCTCTCCTGCTCTCTCAGCATCCGCCTCGGCCCGGCTGACAGCTGGAATAAAGTCTTTAATGCACGGGCCACGCTCACACTCGTCATTCCAACGCGATTTCTACAGATTTGGCCGTAACCATTTGATGTTGTGCTAATGTGTTAATGCATGTCCACGCCATGTCTGTCAGCGTGTGATATGAGCTTAGCTCCTAATAGTAGGCTTCAATCGCAGTTTTTTATGCTTAATGTAAGGAACAAGTTAGACATTGTGAATGGAAATAGCAATTAGCAGTACAATTCTCCAATTTGCATCAAAGTGTTTTGTTTTTTTTAACAAAAATATTCTTGATAATGTCTTTCTTTGTGTCCTGAATGTTCACATTCAATTTCCTTCTTATTTGTTCTCAGGTGAAATCATTCCATAGGGTTTACATTAAAGAATAATACCATCCAGTACATTCTGATGGAGGAAATGTTTTTTGTGTTCTATTCCCAAGAGGATCAGTCAATCCTACTGGCAAAACTGAATTATTTTCGATATTTTATTTTTTTTAAAGATGGACTGATCTTTGAGGCCAATACCGATATCAATATTTAAATATGGGAACATTGGAGTTTTTCTTTTGTAAACATAAACACATACCTTTAATTCCTTCGATTACATTCTTTTATTTAAAAAAAACTTTTTGATGGATTTATTTTGTTACCAAGACACATACTGAGTGTCCTCATACCTGACAGTTGAAGAATGAACTTGTCAGTGTCTCCTGTGGACAAACTTGGTAACACTGATTGAGCTCTAGCAGCAGCACACTTTCAGCCAATGGCTGACCAAACAAAGTGGATACTGAAGAAATGGAAATAACATCTAAACTTTTGTTGACTATTACTTTAACAAAAAACCTTAACCCTCATTGCTTTCTCTCACATTCTCATTGCTTCAGGTGCCTGTCCTGCGTCAACGGGAACTTCCCCTGCCACTGGTGCAAATATCGCCACATGTGCACGCAGGACGCCAGTGACTGCTCCTTCCAGGAGGGACGAGTCAACACCTCAGAGGTGAGGGTTCAAGCATACATACACAAGGATTCAAAATAAGACATGTTCTCACAAACACTCAGCACCCAGAGATTAAGAAGTGCAGACATACGAAACAAGAGATGAATACCTTCACGAGTATTTAGCGATTCCAAGGGTGCAGCTGGGACCTGTGCAGCATTTGAGTGTGTGTACGTGCGTGTGTGAATGAGTGCTGCTGTGAGTGGCCCAGCAGCAGCTGTTGTACTCCAAGCAGCGCTGGATTTATTCACTTATAAACAAGTCGGGGTGAATGAGTATGCAAATGGCAGCGCGCGCCACCGTCACAAATGTTTGATCTGTAAGGAAAAACCCTCATCTATCTACGAACCGAGTCGCTTCCTGCTCCCAAATTCTCACCGACTGTCACCAAAACACAGATATTCACACCAACAAACACAACGACACAAGTGAACTTTTGTATAGTCAGAAAGTCGCACTTTAACATCCGTCTACCTTTCCCTCAGCTTTGTCTCTAATGCAGGCAGAAGTTGAAAATCACTTTTAAGAGCATGCAAGGCGATAGGCAGTTTGAGATATCTTTACTTTTTTATCTTCTCCAGTTTTCCCTCTGACGACTAATCTTATTTCATCCTCTCAGAGTAAGACTTTTTATGTTGCATGGACACAAACTCAAGCTGTCACTCTTTCTCCTCACTCATTCACCCTTTTGTTGCCTGCGCTTTCATTTTACTTTAGGAGTCGTGCATATATTTATATGTAGATGTGGGTTTATGTATGTGTTTGTATATTTTAGTATTTCCCTGTGGATGCATGGCGATTTGTATGGATCATTTTGCGTAAAGATAGATATATATTTTATGTGCATACATTCTGTCATTTTTATGACCATTGCCTTTACTTTTACGGTCAATTTACCATCTTTTATGTGGATGTCCAATCAGTGTTGGTAAATGTAGTCCATTGTCGCAATAGAATCCTCAGATTGTGCAGTACTGACAGAGAAGGCTGAGGTGTGTGTGTGTGTGTGTGTGTGTGTGTGTGTGTGTGTGTGTGTGTGTGTGTGTGTGTGTGTGTGTGTGTGTGTGTGTGTGTGTGTGTGTGTGTGTGTGTGTGTGGCTGACATCCATCCTCATCTTGTTTGGAGAATCACACCAATTCAGCCTTTTTTGTTATTTCCAATTTTTCTTCTGATGTACCATATCTTTTTTGGTGCAGGCGTCGCCATGGTTACCAAGACCTTTTAAATGTCAGGGGGGTTTGCTGAATTGACACACACACACACACACACACACACACACACACACACACACACACACACACAAAAACACTAATACCAGTGGCATCATCACATCCTTACACAGACTATTGTTCTTAGCTTAGTGAGTAAGAGACAGCGACGGGCTCTTGTGACGGATGCATGAGTGTGTGTGTGTGTGTGTGTGTGTGTGTGTGTGTGTGTGTGTGTGTGTGTGTGTGTGTGTGTGTGTGTGATGTTACTCATTGCATAGGTAACATTGTGAAGCAATGCATATGCGCACTTGATCCAACAGCAGTAGTTTTTGTCATCACACATTTATCTCCTCATAGCCTTGGTTTTGTTCCAATTTGCCAGTTCGGAGCTCCTGCCGAAAGCAATATCGCCCATCTCCGCTGCCTGAAAAAGTTTCCCCCTGTGTCATTAGCAGTAGGTTGCCAGAGTGATTGAATTCACACTAGACTGGTTATCTTCCCAGAGGCATTTGTCATATTTCTTCACTTCATATCTGATACAAACCCTGTAGCATCTGTGAATCCGTGCCACATCACAAAAACACACTTTATTTTCTTCATCCTGTGTGTAAACTGAAAAACTGCTAATGTATGTTTGTTTTTTTCTTCCCCTTGAAGTGAATTTAATCCTTTGATGTCACTTCCTGGATATGTAAATATGTATATAAATCAGCTGTGTTGTGACAGCGGATAAACAGAGAGGCACATTAGGGGCGACCAGGCAGAAAATTGCCAGACTCTGAGAAACACTTGAGAAGGCCATGAACGGAAATGTGTATAAACACAAACAAAAGAGAGAAACAAACACCAGGACAAACAAACACGGAGACAAACAAATTTGCTCCGCTCCGACGAATCTCAGCATTTGGGCTGGTGGAGCCGACTGGGCCGACGCCGGGGCCCGCAGGTTGGTTCAAATGACTTCATCCAGATTCAGGGAAATTGGAAAAATAAGACAAATAATAAAAAGCAACAGAAATAGTAATAGAAAAAAAAAAGAGAGGTTTGTTTGCATTTATTTTCCTGTCTACAAGACCGCCTGCTCAATTCATTCACTGATTGCCATTCGCTCGCTTGTTAATTTAGTCGTTCATTCATTGTGCATGGTGGCGCTTTTCACTCAGGATATTTCATGTCCCACAAAATGAATTAATGCCCTACGTGACTGACACTCGAGAAACCAAAATGGCTGCCAAGTAGCAACCCCAGATGGGGGCTTTGACAGGAAGTGACTCATTTTTTCTTTCTTTTTGTGCATTCAAAATCGCTACAACTCCAGGCAACAACAGTTTTTTGTCATCAGTCATCACCTGAGCTGCTGGCTATTGATGATATCCTAATTTTGCCTTCCCATATTGTTGCCATAACTATGAGAAGCACAATTGAACTGCAGGTCTGTTTTGTCCTAACTTCTAATCGTTACAAAAGTTGAATTGCTTGCAGGTAGCTCAGCCATCTGAAGCTCAGCCTTACAGTCAATATTGTTTGTATTTGAAGAACCACGTAGTCAAGGTATAAAGCTGGATGAAAAGAAACACATCCCCCTCACTCATTTCACTCAGACTACTGAGTTTTCACAGTGGAAGACCTGATGGTGAGGAGCTCTGGAACACACAACACAGCGCTGTCTGGCACAGTTGTTTTAAACACAACACCTTGCAATTTCATCTGGCAAACCCACCCACGTGTCAGATTCGTGCAAACACACACGATTGGTAGATTACTTTGTAACACGAAAGACGTATTTCCACTGTGTCCTCGGTGTCCATTCTAGAGCGGTAGGTGTTTGTATTTATTTGTTCATGTTCTAGGAGAGTTTAGCTTCTAGCGGGTGTTTGTTTAGGTCCGATGTATTCATCAGGACCTGAGTGAAGTCACCCGGGTCCGTCTAAAGAAGTGCACGTTACGAGCCGGTGCTTGTTCTGCATCGGGCGTTCTGAAGCAGTTTATTTAACCATCGAGGCACTGACCTTTTCAATATGTGAGGCTGCAACTCATCAGCTCTGACTGCAGTGCAATCTGCTTTCTTTTTTTCCTCCACTGCCTTCCTTCTTTCCTTACCTCCTCTTCTCAGTCCTCCTCCCATTCCTTCCCCTTTTCCCCCATTCATCCCTTATCTCCTGTTCCTCCCCGTCCTCCTCTTTTCCACTCCCCCCTCTTCCCAGAAGCCTGACCTCCTTATGCTCAGTGAAATACAGTAGGGTCCATGATGCATTGCTGCCGCACTAGGGGATTGAACCGGTGGCTTTGCAGCCTAGCCTCGTTGATAATCATTAGCAGGCTGTGTTGGGCTCCGGATGAACAGAAGGTGAATATAGATATGCGGCGGATCAGTGTTAGCCTTTCGCGTTGCTAATTAGCGGATGAATCACCATGATGAGTGAGTTGCTTAGATAGTCATACCTTCCTGTCGAGTCACCGCGCTGCTGCGGGAGCGCACACATGCACGTGCTCCCGGAGTATCGCCGCTCAAAGCACGGCGAGCACCGTCGCCAGCCAGCCAGCCATCTCCTGTCTGATCTCTAACCCAATGGGCTCCCTCCTCTTGTTCGCCCACTCCCTCGTTCCTTCAACAAGTCAATTAGCAGCAGCCTGACAACCCTCTCTTTTTGTCTCTCAGCTAAGGGTGTCACAGTTACATCTGTCCTTCCGTTGCTGCCGGAGCACAGGCTGCTACGCCGCTCAGAGTTTCCCAGCTCCGAGGCTCCGGGGCTGGCACAGAGCAAGCTTCCCTTCTCCCTCTGGGCCTCTCTGGCTGTAAGGGGGGGGGGGGCTGCCGCCTGCCACCGATCAACACAGCTGTGTATGTGTACTTGTGTGTGCGCGCACGTGTGTGTTAATTATTCAAAGTGTATTAAAGCTTAAAGATGCATCTCCAGATGCCTCTCTGATCGCTGCCGTGTTTAATGGAGAGAGACAGATGAGATGAGGAGGGAGAGGTGGAGCATCCACAATAAAACACGAGGGGAGGAGTGTGGCAGTGGCCTAGTTGTTAAGAGGAGAAGCAAGCCTGCTAATACAGCCATGGGCCTCATTTATGAAACTACAGCATGTGCACACTGCACATAAAATAGGATAAAAATGAAGTCCGGGAAGAATAGAACAATTTCCATTATGCAGGTTTCTCTTTCACAATTTTTTAGCCGGGCTGTTATTTTGCGCAGGGTCTCACATCTGACCCTTTCAGTTCCACAGTTAGCATACATGGTTAATTAAAGGCATAGATATGTCAAATACACTGATGATACTTCTAACGATGCCTCTGAAAGTTGCGTTAGAATAACCTTAAAGTTTAATAGACAGAACGAGAACGGAAAAGATATCACAAGAGCCGTTTTCTCACTCCGGAGCAATGCCAGAGGTCGCCATACAATCCCTCTAATTAAGCTCGTCTCCTTTTAATTGTCTCGTTATTTTTAGAAACACAGCACATCGCACTCCGTATATGTGTGCATATGTCCAAATGGCCAATTATTTTTTTAGTTGGCATACTTAAATGAGGGGAAATATTTGAAAAATTGGGACAGCAGAGATGTTAGAAGATCAGGGGATATATGAGCAACGAGGAAGACAACTGAGAAGGAAAAGGGAGGGAGGAGCAAGCCGATAAGGATAAGAGAAAGACATCAGAGTTGCAGGGAGCGACATCACCAGAAGGAGAGGAGAGAGCGAGCGAACGGATGAAAGCGAGAGATGCTTAACCATTCAGGAGATGAAAGGATACTTGCGGGTCGTGACACCACCCGTGCCGCGTGACTCCTCAGCGTCTACTCAGCGATTCCATGTCATTTGGTTCATGCTCTATCTGCCCTACTTTTGGTCTTTGCTGGAAGCTCGGCAGCTGCTTAATTGCGTGGTGTGTTTGTCTTAGCGTTGCCGAACTTACTTTTGTCTGCAGAGCACAAATAGGAAATATTCAAATGTCACCGATGATTAAGTCACAGAGGATCGTGCGCCGCGTCTAATTCATATATCCGATTTCATATTTTTGTGCAACACACTGCTTCTGATGAACGTCTGAAAGTATGAAGTGAGAGCACTCTGTGACGACTTGCATCTCTGGTGTGTTCCTCAGTCCAAATTATGTGTTGTTTCTCGTCTGACCCCACTTCTCCCTCGCGCTAAAGGCTTAATAAACTTCACTCCACCGTTCACCCCCGAAGGCACATGAGTAATCATATGTGCGAAATTAGTTTTGAAAGAGTTTTGATGGTGCTCACTGTCTCCGTGGATACATTAAATGGCCATCAGACTGTTGAATGGTGCGCTGAGGCAGAGGGACCGGGGAATTAACTCGGGTTTCACTGCTCTTCACTCCATTGTTCTATGCTAACAGGCTAGATTAACCATAATATGCAAAGCAAAGGACGAGATCTGGTCATTTAATCCTAAATGCATTCATTAAAGACCAAATGTGTAGGAAAAAGGTGGGTGGGGTTGGTCACATTGCATGCACGGCAATCCACCAAGATATTACATGCAGTTCAATTAACCTGTAACATGCAGCTGCCTACTGCTCTGCCTGGTCTGTTAAGAATATATCAATACAACATTTCTGAAATAACCCATTCATATAAATTATGATATAGTCCTGCTGGTACAAGTTGCTTCTACCTGTATAGAAACACATGAATGCAGTTTTGTCAAATACATGCTTATTGGTATACAATTGGCTGTTGAAACATTGTAGCGTTGTTATGCATTATTCTGTTTCGTTTTAACCATGCGTATATAAGGCTGTATCTTGTTTGGCTTTTTTGATACTGTTGTCAAATTGACTGACTTGTCCAGGTTGAGTCATTTTTGAGTGCCTGATTCATACAATACGGGTAACAAAAGGCCGTATGACCATTGTTCTGCACATGACAAAAGCCTGTTTTGCCTCGTGAGTCTTTGTTCAAGTTCAGAAAGTGCAAGGTACCAGCAGCTGTTTCATAGATTCCCCGTATACGTCGCCAAAGTTCCTTTTTCTACAGTGTTCTTAGTTTGGCTTTGTGGTTTGAAAGTCGAGTAGCAGTGTGAATTCCTTTGACTTCCTGACAGTAGCGCTTCCCTTGAGATGCGATAAAAAGGTGATAAGTTGCTTTGATTAAAAATGATGAGGATAAAACAATCGAGTCTCACTGAAGTTTTTCAAAAGTAGGTAAAATTGTTCTTGTGACTTCCGGTTGGAGCTGTAATGATGTCAAGGCGTTGTTTATGCTCATGCATTTATTTAAGTGTCAGAATCTCAAGTTCATAACAGCGTGAACTATTTTTCTGTGTTTTATCTTTACCGCATCATCCGCCTCGCTCCGTATCCCCCGTAGTAACGGGCTGAGAGGAGTGGGTGGACAAAGGCTTCTAACGCAGTTCAAAGTGTCTTTTATTGAACAGAAGAGCTTCTAGTATGGTGCGATGGGGGGTTGTCTGCCCTCCTTCCACCTGAGACTACGACGGAGGAACTCGGGTCATTTGTGCAAAATAGATGAAACGTTCTCCGGTTGAAGTGGAACACAGGGGATGAGTCACAAATCCAGAATAAAAACATGAAACGGGTCTCGCGGAGAGAAGCGATCGCTTTCAAAAGTTTCTCCGACCCCAGTGAATTTGCATGCTAGATATCGCGACATCTTTTGTTGTAAAGTCGTCCGCCTTGTGTGTCACTTAAACTTTTCCAACCTAGGACCTTTGGGTCCAAGAAGCTCATTATTTTCTCCCAAGACTAATGGAAGGAAATAAGCCCAAATACATGGCAGATGATGGTGAAGTCAGTGCATTTATCATGGGCTTTTTTCTCTACTGACCTTGAAAGGTTGGCTGATTCTTAGGTGGGTCACAGAAATCTCTTATTATTCACTGGGTCATGGTCTAAACTGGGTTGTGAGCCTGTTTTTGGGTTCCCACATGACAACGAGCACCGTGTCATTTTTTTTCCACTCGCAAGATGAAACAAAATTCATCAAATTTTGATCCTGCGGGCTGAAAAAAACGAGAACACGGGGCTGAGGCCGTCCTGAAGAGCTTCTCGTTATCTGTACTGTATCTTCTGTGTCGCCCTCAGACATACATGCACTCACAAACAGATGTGTGTATTTTTAGAGGCTCCTATCGATCCACTAGCTGATGCTTATCGGCTACATCCTCCTCTTTGACCATCCAGCCCAGATAGCATCCAGATAGACACACAATCACACTTGGTCATCAGAGATACGGCACAGGGCATTGCTATTCTAATGGAGAGACGTGGGCTGAAGAGCTCCGTAAAGGCGAAGGAATAGGGGTCCTTTCCCAGTATAAATGGTAACTTTTCCGTTGCTTGATTGCTAACTAGACATACATGGCTCAAATAGATCTTTTAAAATGTATTATGATCTGCATTTTGGTGGCAGGTGGTTGGGTTTTGTCAAGCTCTGATCTTGGTCCTGGACCATCATATGGCCTTTTTCGGGCACATCTGGCAGCTGATTTCGCAGGAAAGTTACAACACCCACCAACACAGACGGACCATATTAGCAACTGGCTGCTGAACAAAGTGAAGTATTCAGCAGCTAAAGAGACAGACATGTCCCTCAGGAGGCGCCACAGAACACGCTAACCCAACAGTTCACCATCAACTTAACTGTTGATGAAATGTCATTCTCACAACTTGTTTTCATTGCTCCCATGTGGACAACTAAATGAAACAAACCTTGAAAGTCAACTTTGTGCAGCAGGATTCCTTTCACAGAGCTGCAAGGCCCTCATGACGCTTTAACACCAATGCCAAGTTCACACCACGCGACTTTCAAAGCCATCAGAGCGCTGGTCGGTTCACGCTAACACAACTTGCTGTCTGTTATACCGTGCTTGTTGTCGTGCTTGTTGACGTTGTCGTTCAAACTTTCTGAAACGTCAGCGTTTAATTGATAAATGATGTCTGGCAAAGACATAAAAAATCACAGAAATCTGACTCCAGATACCCTGACATTCAATCAATATCTGGACAAGAGAACTTTTTATTCAATTAGCCTTCATCATAGGGGCTGAAGAGGGCCGAGAGGTCCTACTAGACCAGTCTGTGAGCCGGACACAATCCACACATCAAACATTATCATTCTGCAGCAGCGAGGCCCACAAGAGTATCGTAGCACAACTCCTGCTGATGGATATCAGTGTCTGGCCTTCGTTTGACCTCTCCTCTTTAAGCTTTTTTATTTGTTTTCACATAAAGAGATCTGCAGCATTCAGTGCATATGGGCAGCCACAAGGGAGCGTGTCTTATTGTATAGCATGTGCTCGGGTATTGCAGATATAGCTGGAGTTCATGATGCACTGGTTGATAAAGCTCCCTCTGCTGTGACCCGTCTTGGGGTTTTTTTTCGCACAGGGGTTATACAAGACAGACATGGAGAGATAAAGAAAAGAGTTGCTAATGAGGAGGGAGAGAAATACTCTGAGAGGGAAAGATGTGGCTGAATGGGGAAGAAGATGTTTGAGGAGATCTATATAGATACAGTCTTATGACCTGTCTGTGTGTTGATGGATGGAGGGATCTACTGGGATTACTAGCATGACCCACTGCCAGTTATTGTGGTATTATCTGCTGTTTGTGTGTGTGTGTGTGTGTGTGTGTGTGTGTGTGTGTGTGTGTGTGTGTGTGTGTGTGTGTGTGTGTGTGTGTGTGTGTGTGTGTGTGTGTGTGTGTGTGTGTGTGTGTGTTTACTCTCTGTTAGATATATTCTCTAAGGGCATAACTATATTAGCGTCTAAAACCGAGACATTGCTTAACAGATGACTCTTCCTCTGTCTCTCCTGGGAGATGTGGTCATCATATCAGGTCCTTTTCTTTCTTCCTCTGACTGTGTGTGTGTGTGTGTGTGTGTGTGTGTGTGTGTGTGTGTGTGTGTGTGTGTGTGTGTGTGTGTGTGTGTGTGTGTGTGTGTGTAACAGCGCTGGTCGATGGGGTCTCGCCCCCTCCGTTCTGAAATGGTTCATTGGACTGTAACGCTAATCCGTGGGGACCCTCTACAATGTGGTGACCCCCCCCCCCCCCCCAACACTCACACACATAGACAAACACACATGGACTCCCTCATCCATCATACTCGGGTCTGTCAGCGCCTCAGTGAGGTGGCCTCATGGGTGACGGCCAGCAGCCAATCGGGGCCCTTGCCTCATCTCTGACATCACCGTAGTTGCGATGTCTCCATCCTGATGGAAAGTAATTAGAAGTGAGGGAGAGGAAAGTAAACGGATGGTATGATGTCAGAGGTACTCATAAATTCTTTTCATCTCTAACGTTCATGGTAGTTTTTTTTTGCCTTTCATAAACAGTGTTGCCAAAGCAGCAGTATAATCAAAGTTAGAAAACTACACTCCCATCTCAACATCTCTTCCTACGAGCCTACCATTTGTCCATCTAACATCGTTTCCCAGCAGCCGACGAAGAGCGCAGAAATTGTGAGGAAAAGCAGGCTGTGGAGGAGAGGAAAAGTGAATATGAAAATGCAGTCGAGCGTTCCAGCCAGCGGGAGTTCACGGCTGCGGGCATCATCCCAGTTAAATAAACAGCAGAGCAGGTAGAGGGGCAGAGGGTGGGAGGGAGGGAGGATCGGATGAAAGAGGGGAGGGAAGTGTGGAGAGAGAGCTGAAGGACGGATGAGAGAGGTGCGGTATCTGTGGTCGAGTTGTAGGAAATGAACATAACCCTGGATACAACTGGTCCATCTGAAGCCTTTAGCTTTCATTATATAGCAGTTTATTTTTTGACATCACCCGAAGGCAACAAGATCCAACATCCGTGAGTCTCAATATCCCAAACCCTGCACTACTGTAAGGTAATGAAAAACTACATGTTGCACTTGCTTTATACCTAACTGCTACTAGAGGTGAAAATTGCATCACTTTTCAAATGTCAGAAACACTCCCTATTTACTGTTTAGGTCACTACATTGACTGTTCAAACGAGTGTAGATTCATGCAGTATAGCCCCCTCAAAAATTCTACAATGGCAAAAAAAAGTAGGAAAGAGAGTTGAAGTCGTCACATAAAGCAAATCAAAGTGTTTTTGTAAAGCTCACACCTTTTCCTCTTGGTATTCACCAAATTGGCTTGTCGCTGACGCCAGGTTGGTATGCAGGGTGCCGTTAAACAAGCAATAACTGTCTCGCAGCTAAATGAAATGAATGATGCGTTATTGATATGTTTTCATAGCCCAATATGTACCTTTCATACTGGTTTAAGTAAACAATTTGATATTATTTCGCAGTTTTGTGACAAAGGAATTAAAGGCCTGTCCAACATTTACGCTGGTTGAGTTCAGTGTTTGAAAAGCCTGCGCTATTAATTTAGGTTTTACGGTACGTTGTGAACCCTGGAACAGTTGCACCACCGTCTACCACCGTTTTTCAGTTGAGTACCTCCAATATTTCCGCTGAATAGCACATGCTAAAGGCCTTTATTCACCGCAGACAGTTTCTAAGAGGGCAGATGAAGTGAATGCTGTTAACAATGGCTCCGTCCCATTTAACTGTTACAATAAGCCATGCTCGTCAGCCTGCATGTCCAATAACTGGACCCTGGAACTGATGTGTCATTGTTGTTATTGATTACAGTGTAACCTGGGCCTAATGTGGGTCAGAGATGCCCAACAACATCCCACTCGAGATCTCAGTGTGGATATTGGCATTTTCAATCATCCAATGTGATCAAACTACGATCACAAATCATAATAACATGCATATAGTGTACTTTTTTCCCCCCAGTTTTCTCGTTCAAAATGGCCACCATATAAATAAACACATTGGGAATATTTCATTGAGCTCCAAAAGAAATAGTAGCCTAGGGGCTATGACACTGATCTGGACATTTTACGATGGTAGGTTGGTAGACGGACACATTTTTTTTTATCTTACCTTCCCACCTTTGATCACAGTGTCTGTGTATTTGGCCCCAAGGCTACTGTAAAACATTCCACAGGGTAAGACTGCTCTACCTCACTGCACAGAGCCAGAGGGCAAGATTTAGCTTTCGCGAGGTGTATGCGTAGCAGCCGGTGTGTGAGGATAAAAGCCCATGTGTTTGGTTTGTGTGTGCATGTGATGTGCATTTCAGAGCTTAGATGTAACAGTTTTTGTTTGTGTGTCTTTATTACTCGTCTGGGAAATATTTAGGATATATATATATATATATATATATATATATATATATATATATATATATATGACTCCCATGCTGCAGAGCTCCATCCCTGCCTCACTCTGTTGGTAACTTGACCTCCTTGACTCTCATCCCCCACTTTAATAAACGAGTGTATGGCTCCCAAGACCTCGCCTTATCTCCTCCCCTCCTTCCCTACTCGCTTCACCTCCCCTCACCCTTTTCTTTTAACCGTGTTTATCTCTGTTCATCCATGACTTTCACCACAGTAAATTCACATGTCAACGAGGCATTTGTGTAGATGGTGTGTTGGCAGCTGGGAAACGTTCCAGCGGTAAGAACTGGTTAACTCTGATCCCCTGGATAAAATATAGGTAAAAAAAAAAAACAAAACAACAAGGCGACGATGAGAAAGGAAGCGATAAAGAGAATGTTAAAAAAGATCAAGCGCGAGTGAGAGCAAGAAAGAAAAAGGAGATGAGCGCAAGCGAGGGATTAGAGGAATCCCCCAGGTAAAAGAGATTGTTGTGTCTCATTGTGTAGAACTGCGCCGCTATCTGATGCAGACTCAGCTCTGACACCTGTCACCACTCCTAATGAAACAGCTCCCACAATCCTCTACTCCCGCGCCTTTTGTTCACTCCCTACCTCCCTCCGCGTGCATGCGTGTGTGTCCCACTCTTTTCCCTTCATGTGTTTGCGTGAGTCTTTGTACTATATATATATATATATATATATATATATAGCCCAGATGTGGGGAATGCCTTTGTATGTGCGTTCTTTCGTGTTGTGCCTGTTATCGTGTTCCTCAGAGGAATGTGACGCTGGGCTTTTTATCCTGACTCTGATGCATCAGTAATAAGGAACAGACCTTAGGAGAGAGACATGAAGAGAGTTATGGCGAGTGTGTGTGGTTAAAGCAACAGGGAACAGAATGTGCAGCAGAGATACACATAAATGAAGTGGTGTCAGTGTGTGTGTGTGTGTGTGTGTGTGTGTGTGTGTGTGTGTGTGTGTGTGTGTGTGTGTGTGTGTGTGTGTGTGTGTGTGTGTGTGTGTGTGTGTGTGTGTGTGTGAGCCAGACAGGACCTCCATAACCCAATTGGAGCAGAGGCTTGAACCCAGTCCCTCCAACATTAAGGACGACTAGCTACTACCAGACGAGAAACTCCACCATCGAGTATCTCGCATACACACACACACACACGCTTTCCTTTCTTTTCCATTCTGGGCTTCTTTAGTCCTGTTTTCCATTTTATTAGAGGCTAGAAGCAGTTCATTAGCGGCCTGTCGCCATCTGTGAATACTTTAAACTTTAACTGTCAGCCTCACTAATTGACAATCTGCTTCACTGGGCTCGCTGGCATTGATTTGATCTCTTCTCTGTCTCTCTTCTCCTCAGTTCTTCACTTCTCCTCCTCCTCCTCCTCCTCTTACTCAGCCATATTCGCATCATGTAAAAATATGAGCTGCCAACTGGGGAAAAACCTGTTCATTCCGCCCTCCTACTGATCATTACAAGGAGCAGCTTTCACATTACCCAACAGTGGTCATAAAGTGGACTGAGCAGACATCTACTTCTAATTAAAAAAAAAAGCCAATCAATAATTGTTGTATTTAGTTTAGATAGATTTTTAAAGGTGCATTGATATTTTCTACACATTGTTTTTGGCCACTTGGGGACAGCAGAACAAATCAAAGTTGTTGACATATTATCACCTAATTATACCCTAACAGCTTTTTGCTGAAAGGGTCAAACTGTTGCAGCTAGAGATGAGGTTAAAGAGGTGGAGTCTGTGGGTCTGGAAACCAAAACCATAAGCTAAAAGATATCAAAATATCTCTACTGCATTAATTGGGTCATTTGACCAAGTGCTGCTTTGAAATTGCTATTAAGTATTAAGTATTAATATAGCAGCAAACACTAATTTCCATTTATAAGTGTGTTTACATAACTGGACCGGCCGTGTGTGCATTTAAGTGAATGTGAGTCTGTTGTGCCAAACTGGCTAGCTAATGACAGCCGCTTTGTTAGCGCTGATAACGCCGCCGTCGCAAAAGCGCTGCACCAACACTTACCCCTCTGGTATACACTGTTTGATTTGTCAGCACTGTTGCCGTTGTTTGCACTGTTTGCACTGTTAGCACGGTTAGCACGGTTAGCTTCTAGCCACGGGCTCTGCCTTCTCCATGTTGAGAACCATGTGGATTCAATAGATATGCTCTGACCTCTGTATTGAGCACCTTTAAGTGAAGCTATTAATGGCAAAACGTTATCAGATAGAGGCCTTTGAACAACTCATTATGAAATGACTTCCCCACGTTATGCCTTCTTAGTATGCACTGCAAATATCTTGAATTATAGATGGAAAAAGCACTGTTTAAAATGCTCCCAGTGTCATACAATCTCAAAATATTCACATCTTTGAATTTTCCACCTCTCACCTCCCCGTATGGCGTCAGTGCTGTCTGGCTGTGGCGGTCTGCTGTGTGCTGTAGTCATGAAGGAGAGCAGAGTTGTCTCTTGGTGCCATTATGTCCAAAACCCTTCTCTCTCTCGCTCCCCTCCACATCTTCTCTGCCGTTCCCAGGCCCAATCTGCAAGTCATTACGGATGCTCCATTAGACAGCACCTCTGCACAGAGCGGACCCATATTGAGATCACCCTGCAGATCATGAGGCTGCTGCTGCGGCTCGACTTTAGGTGTTCACTCCTGATTAAATACTATGCAGTACCCACTGATTTATCATTGCAGATATAAACGTTTGCTATCCTAATAGGAAAATTATAGTTCGCCTAATGGTGCTTAAAGTGGAATACGACTTCATTTATAAATTCTAGTTCGGTATGTGTGTGGCCTGATTGTTTAGAGCATCTCCGGAGGAATACCAAACACACATTAGTGGATATGACTTGTTAAGTGGTAATTACAGCCTTTATGATATTGCAAAGGCTCTTCTGATCCACTTACACTGTAGAAAATATCTTAACTAGTCAACGGCTTTTAGTCAGACGTAATATAAATTAACAAACAATAACTTGTGCAACGTCGAACAATGAATAAAAGGCAAATTACTGCCATTTAATATCAGCGTTTGTTCCTTTAATGAGTGGAAGTTTACGCCACTGTTTTACTCGCTTTGTTTAAGAGAAAAAAGATGCTAAAGCTTCATATGGTTGGATAGTTGTGATACATTAATCCAAGTAAATTCAACATACAGAGATAGATACTGTCATTGCCACACGCAAACATGTTCAAAATAAATCAAGGTTATTGAACCAGTTGAAAATTGAAATAGAATTTAATCCCAGAGCATGAGCAGCGATGTAGCATGGATTCCAGCTGACAGCTGCGTGTTGTCTTTTGATTTACTTCGGACTGGTGAAACGCTCTGATTTCAATTTCGTTCCTTCAATTAATATGGTGCGAAGCTACCCTTTCTAGTCAAATTTGTATTGATTGGAGAGCAGCAGGAAACGTCTGAACGGAAGCGCTGACCCCTCACTCATCTCCCTCTCTAATCCGTCAGACTGTAGCTGTTTCACAGTGCGGCGTAGTAAGAATTAACACCGTCCGTGTTCCTCAGAGACGCTGCCTCAGGCTCTCATTTTTGTCCACGCTGAAGGAATTACAATATCCTTTACTGCATTCATTTAGGCTACGACAAAAAAAACAACTAATTTCCATAACAGCCTCATTAATACTGGGAAGGGTTTTATTCCAAAATGGTGTGTACTCGTTTTTGACAAGTAACAACGGCATTCAATATTCAGTGGTTCATAAAACGGACAGGAGTTGATCCTCAAGAGTGTTGATAATTTATAAGTGGCGGTTTTAGGCTGCCTTCAATCATCAAACATATTCCTCCACGAGAACAAAAGGAAGCTGGAATGCATCTAGAAGTGTGCACATGAGGGAGTTCCGCAACTCCTGCCTAATACGCAACAAGTTTCTTGGAAATTTGAATAAATAGCCATTCTCTCCACTCAGATCTGCATCTCACTTCGATTTTTCCTCCCTCTTTTCCCAGTCATGTCTCAATTTCTGTATTCATATGTTTCTCATCTCTAGGAGTGCCCTCAGATCCTGCCCTCCACCCAGATCTATATGCCCGCTGGAGTCATGAGACCGATCACGCTGCTGGCCCAGAACCTGCCCCAGCCGCAATCCGGACAGAGGAACTACGAGTGCATCTTCCACATCCAGGGCAACACGCACAGCGTCCCGGCTCTGAGGTTCAACAGCACCAGCATACAGTGTCAGAAGACAACGGTGAGGTTTAAAACAGCACTTCATAGATGCGAGTTTAGGTGCTGGCCGAGGGGCTTGCTAACGACGTCTCAGCTAATCCTCATCAAATGTCTCTCTGCTCAGATCTTTTTAATCTGTGAGCAGCAGCTCCATTCAGGACAGTTTACCGGTTCAACCATTCGTAGGTTAGCTGCAGCGCGAGACAGAGAGACGGGCAGTGATGGACTGGTGAAAGATTTGAAACTGAGGCGCATGGCCACAGGGAGCGATTGTCGCCAAGCCACTCTCTCTTCACCCCTGCCTCTTAGCCCTCCGTCAAGCTGTCACCGCTAATGGGGAGCGGCCATTTCAGCAATGCTAATTTCTTCAGCTCCAATCATGGCGTGAGGAAGAGGGGAGGCACTTTAACGACGGCAATTATGACTTACTTAACGAGACGTATGATTAACAGGCGAGGCGCACACCGCAGCGCTCGCTCATGGTGTTGGGTCGGAAGGCGATGGCAGTGTGTTGCAATGTGCCGCCGCCTGTCACGCACTTGTGTGGGGCCTCCGGGTCCTTCAGCTGGCTTCCCGCGTCGCCAACGCCACCGCTGCCGGACTCGGGACACATCGATGATTCGCTGTTTTTGAACTCTACCCAGTCAAAGGGAAAGAAGGAGTCGCTCCAGATGTCGGATGGTGACACGCGTAGTAGTTATTATGAAAGCTGATTTGCCAGATCGTAATGATGGCTCCAACAGCTCTTTTGTGTTTTTGGAAAGGTAATTAGTGCATATTTAGTCACTTGTCTTTCTGTAATGGCTCAATGAAAGTGTTCTTTTTAGATTTTTTTGGCTTTTTGGGTTGCTATCCTGGGTTTTTGTCAGATATGTCCTCAGAGACCTGACTACTTGAAAGCTTATTGAATACAGTGTGAGGAAAAAAACATAATTGCTGCACAGCGAGTTGGACACACAATTCTTTTGTTGAAGCAGTTCTGGCTTTATTGAGTTTCTCCATTTACCTTCATCTTGGTGAGATGCTTTTTAAGAATAAGTCCTAACTTCCATCACTGACATTACAACAACAGTGCTTCTAAAAAAATTGTTACGTAGATAAACCACTTATTGCTTGAATTTAAGCCCTGAAAGTCTCCCACACCACCAAACACCAGCACTGTCTCCAGGAAATAGCCAAGTGCAGTTGCCGTCCCCAGTGTTTGATACAATCCCATACATTCATTACCACTCCAGTACTACTGCTGAGAGTTGCTGATGCTGTAGGACTGAGACCTTCTGCAAATCACTGGCAAACTGAATCCATACACACATATGCACATCCGTTCATTTCTCCATTCCCCAGTCGACTTTAATGTTTTGTAGAAACCCCAGTGTTGTCTCTGCAGGAAGCAGGAAAAAACAGTAAATAAACTGGCCTCAACAACAACTTTGGAGCGGCTTATGAAGCTAGACATAGGGGGGGCGGAAGTTTGTGTGCCTGAGCAGATCCATGCAGTGTTGAGAACGAGTGAGCCTCCCGTCCCTCCAACCCCCCGCCTCTCCCCTCGTCAGGTGGGACTGTGATAGGATCCAATTAAGGGAGCTGTAGATAAAATGATGATGAATTGCAGCGCTGTGGTAGACTGACGGACACACACACACACACACACACACACACACACACACACACACACACACACACACACACACACACACACACACACACACACACACACACACACACACATGCCTGGCAACCCACTAAAACGGAAAAGAAGGAAGCAAAAAAGACAAAGAAAGAGAGAGAGCCCAAGAGGGGGTGAGGGAATTAGGAGCAGACAATAAAACAAAGGGTGTGATGGAGGAAGTAGAAAGAGGGAAGAGAGAATGGGAAGAATGAAGAGAGACAGAGGGGAGGAAGGAAAGGCTAAGCTCAGCAGGCAGACTTGGGGAAACAAACAAACGAGGGAGAAACGGAGGGAGAGAGACCGTGGAATATAAAAGATGTGCATGTTTGAGAAAGTGATGCTGAAAGAAAAGAAAATCATGATCCGAGCAAAAGTGAAACTGCTGAGATTAACTAGAACCGCAGAGGGCGAAAGGACAGTTGGGGACAATTTTATAGATATCCCTATTTGGTTGCCAAATGCAGAAGTTAGCAACAATGCACCCACTTTTCCACCCAACAACTACTGTTCAAGATGGCACTTAAAAAACCATGCCAGTGCTTCTTAATGATGGAGCCCATGTTTGACAACACAGCTAAAAACAGAGTTTGAATTTTGCCAGTGTGACATTATTGTCGCACGGTAATGCTGTTTGAGTGCAAATCGATCAGAAAAATCTACATTGCATGACCTACTCAGCTTTGACAAAAGATGAATGCTGACTCGATATTCACTGTGATGGATTAAGTTTCAAGTTGGCTGTGTGAATTTTAAACTGACAGAAAAGATGAACTCACTAGCTTTACTCATTAAAGGTGCAATGTGGAATATTTCTAGGAAAGGTTACTCCTCATATTTTGTGCATTTCCCTGCAAAAGCCTGAATCACGTGTCAATTTTTGCTCGTAATATGCATACAGGCTTTTCAAAATAAAGTTTTAGGCAAGAAAACAACTTAGTTGGGTTGAGGAATAGATCATCGTTTGGGTTAAAATGAATACAGAAGTGCTTTTTTTCCCTTTATGGGTAACTAGGTTCTTATCAGTAATGATAAGTGTGTTTACAGGAAAACGAAAGAGTTATCACAGAGGATTAACACACAGAAGATCCGCCTATGATTGAGAGCCTGCGTACTTGCTACCATTGTATTCAGTATTCTCAGTAGGGATGTGTGTGTATATGTATCACAGCTGGCTGTGACTGGGACAGTAGGGTGTAATAAATCACAGGGAAAATTAGCCAGCAGTAGATGTACACTCATCCATTCCATCTTACTGTCTCTTTGTGCATTATTTAGCCCCTCGACAAACACTCAAACATTGAACTTGCACACTCAAATACACCAGGGACCCACAGTATGCATGGGCACACACTGGGATGTTCAGGGGAGAACACACGCCGGCGCGCACACGCTGATAGGATGCCTGCAAGCTGAATGGCTACCTGCTAGTTCGTACACGCACACACACACACACACACACATCCTCCCCAGGGGTTTGGAAGCCCAAAGTGAAGCAGGCATATGGAGATTCTCCACATGATCTTCTTCCTAATCATGTGGAGCAGACGGAGACTGTAGCATCAGCAACAACCAGCAACCTGCTTTACATGATTTATTACACTGACACACGTAGGCTATCAAGCACTGTGTGTGTGTGTGTGTGTGTGTGTGTGTGTGTGTGTGTGTGTGTGTGTGTGTGTGTGTGTGTGTGTGTGTGTGTGTGTGTGTGTGTGTGTCTGCGGGTATGAAGTTCCCACTGTAAGTCCGTGATTCTGGCAATGGTGTTAGCAGCAGAGTACATTGTGGGAGGATGGCACAGTGTGTGTTTGTGTGTTCACAGTCCACAAAGTGGTCCAGACTTCGGTAAAGTCTAGACTTTTCCTAAACTTCACAAATATTATAACACTAATACCATGTGACACATGTACAGTACACACAAGTTATTCTGCTCCTCTGCCCCCTACAGGAGACGTTCATACACCATGAATGTCTCTATGACGTCCATTTCTACAATGCATTACTTAGAATACATTAGAATCTGATAGCACTCAATAATTATATTTATAGGCACTCTTAACGATCCATTATGCTCTATAGCAATAATCTTAACACATTATAAAAGTATTTTAAAATGACTTGTGGGTTAAGTATCATGAGACTTTATAAATGCTCACTTACAATTTCTTTACAGTATCATACATATGAAAGCAGTGAGTTTCAGTGAGTGATAAATAATTAGATAGATTTATGATACTTGAACTTGTAAGTCAATATAAATTGCTTTATTAAGTGTTATAGTTATTTTTATGAAGCATTATTGGATACTTATGAGTGCTTAGAACTATTATTACACAGTGCTATAAGCAGATAATTCTAACAAATTTTAAGTATACTTTTATTGCATTATAGACATGGGCGTCATAGAGGCACAGGACTTAGTGAACGTGAAGGAAAGATTGAGGTTATGATTAATTATTGAAAACATCAATGCGTTCCGCATGCTTCCAGTCAGCGTAGACTTATATGAACATTTAAATGAGACAACAAGCTTTCTCTAACCTTACCCAAGCACTTTGATTTGCCTGACATAACAGTTATACAAATAAAATATGTCGGCAGTGAACACTTTGCAGATGTGTTCAATCCAAAGGTCTCCTGGCGATGTTGGTATAAAAATGCAATCAGGGCAGAAAACGTTTCCTACAAACTGCATTAGTAATGTTAATCAGTGGCACACACACACTCATGCACAACGTATCTACCTCACTTGCATGCACATGCTCTATCATGATCCTAATGCAGTAAATCAGTAAGGACATATAACAGCAAAAAGCACATACATCGAGAGAGAGAGAGATAAACGACGAAAACGACTGAAACAAAGTGATAAGAAAAGTGACAGGTGAGGCTGGAAGGGTTAACATATTGTTAGGCCTTAGGCAAATTTTGCACAAAGTCCACCTGGACTCAAGGATGAACAGATTAGCATTTGGTAGTCACAGGTCAGTGTGACCTAAAAAGGATTTTATTTGCTATTTATGATTAGTGCACACAAATGTTTAATAGGATTAAATGATGAAGTGATGACATTTGGTAAGACATGGATGTAAACCACAACATGGCTGTTAGCTGAGGAAATCAACAGCAGGGCAGTAATTCTATTTAAGTTAGTTAAACAGTATATTTTTTATATAGTTCCAAAACAAATTGTCTATAAAAACATGCAAAATAGGTTGAACTGAATGGAATTGAAATGAACTGCAATGGGGAACTTGTGTGTGTGTGTGTGTGTTCGCAGTGTATTTTTAACACACACTCAGGTATCCTTCAACATGACTAATTACACACGGATGACCTGCACACACATATGCGTGCCCTCGTTTTTTTTTCTTTTTCTACCTTCTCCCCCTCCTCACCAGCCAGCTGCTCTGTTTTGTTAACATCGGCAGTTTTCAGTCCGTCAGACGCTCTCTCACACACACACGCACACGCACACACACACACAAATGCGCGGGCCATATCTATTCATACAATCCGTGGGGACACGCAATCCGTGGAGGCGATTCATGTAGCGAGAGAATAAACGAGTGCGGGAGCAGATAACGAATGAACCCGAGCCAGGCCGGTGTGTTACTGTAATGAGGCCAGGGACGGCTTTGTGCTCACCTTGTAGTTTTTACACCTCCTCCCCTCCCTCTCCCTTTTTTCTCCTTGTGTCACCTCGCCTCCCTCTCTCCCTCTCTCCCTTTGTCCCCCCTCGCGGTGCCCCTCCTCGTCCCTGTACCTTTCCTCCCTCATCTCCTCCTTGTTTTAGCTCTTCTTCCTCCCCCTGTGCTCTACTCTCTTTCTCTCCCTCTTTCTGTCTACCCTCTTTACCTCTCGTTGCCTCTCTTCCTTTCCTTAACTCCCCTCCTCTCACTTCTCCCTTCTCTGCTCTCCAGCTGTCCTCCACTTGCGTCCACCCAACTTTTCCCTACCGTATCCTCCCCTTTTACCTCCTACCCTTCCCTCTACCTAACTTCCTCTTCTCCTCTCCTCTCCTCTCTTTTCCCTAGGGGGGGGGCTACACTATGAGTTGGCTCAGGTAGATTAATTACATGCAGTGACATGGAGGAGCTGGCCAAAGGCTTCAGTAATGAGTCTGATTACTCATCTCCAGCAGCTCTGGGCGCTCAGGGGAGGGACGTCAGGACGGCAGGCCAGCAGAGGGGCCACTCGGCAGGGGGAGAGCAACTTTTACCCACAGGGCTCCACCAGTACGGAGGTGCCACTACTTTAAGTTTAGAGCTCCGCCAAGAGTCAGTGACATGCAGATAGTCTATAGCTGTTTGATAAGTTACTTTAAAAAAAAGAAATAAGAAACTGTATTGGTCTTAATACAGTTAAGACCAATACAGTTTTTGACAGACATATATATATATGTGACAAATACCTTGTCACATATATATGTTCATAGCTGTTATTAATTAAGGTGTGGGTCTAAAATCTGAACATCTTCACCAGTAGGAATGGCTACGGAAGAAATCTACACGGTGGCCAAAGAGAAACCCCAGAGTGGGAAGGCTGGGAGACAAAAGCAAACATAATTAGATGCAGGAAATGTGGGAAAACATGAGCATGGACAATAAATCACACAAACAAAAGAAAGCAACAGTTCCTCATTAATCCAAGAAAGATGAGTCAAAGAAACAGTGAGGTGAAACTGGAATGGATTTCTAGAATGTGTGTGTGTGTGTATGTGGGGGGGGGGGGGGTCAGACATTTGACACCATCTTCGGAAACAAATGCTCATAAGTTACAGTTAGATAACATGTCAGTGTATTGGTTGAACCCTTTGGAGCTCCAGGGATAAAGGAAGAACAGTACATCATAATCTTACTCACTTTAACACACTGGGTCAGAGAAATTCTAGAAGTAAAATGTTAAGGAAGAGCAGTATGTGTAATAAATCAGCTTTTCAGTTTCCTGTGGAGGTTTATGTTTTGAAACAAGTTTTTTAATGTTTATGTCTTTTAGCAATCAGTTTACTGTATTACATGCATTCAAACACTTATGTTTTAGCATAGCCACGATTCTATTCAAAGTGTCTCAGTCTGAGTTACTAGATATTCAAACACATATCCTTCAAAAAGTTGCCATTTGGTAAAGACAGCTTCAAGTAGAGGTGATTGCTTTATCGCTGTTCCATAATTAGATTACGTTTCATTCCACACTTCATGTTTTCAAAAGGTGACTGTCTAACTGAGACTGAAATTCAGAGCTTCTTTCCAAATCTAGACTTCTTTCCATCAAAAAAACTGCAAGCATACTTCCATTGAGAAGATGCATTGTCCGGGTTACCTGAACCCCATAGTCCTGGCAAAGCGACGTCAGGTGCCACACGTACTTCCAAACCTCATTAGAGAGGAATTTCAAATTTCAGAGGTCAGAGTAGAGTAATAACTGGTGACTGACAAGACCAGTGTGATACATTATTAAAGTGTCGGCTTGAAGAGACGCTCAACTTAATACTTTTTAGATGAGGTTTTAGCCACGCTAGAGACATGTGCAGGCGGGCCACATTAAAGTATACCAATGATTGTTGGATGCGTCGAAATGCAGGGAATTTTCTACGGACATTCCTGATCCACCAAACGGTGAAGCCAGTGGACTCTGGTGACCCCTTGACTTTTCCTCAAGCGCCACCATGAGGTTGACATATCTGGTTTTGAGAGAAATGTCTTGACTACTATTGAACTTATTGCTATGAAATGCGGTGCACTCTTACACTTCCCCGTTAGGATAAATTGTAATAACTTTTTCCAGACTTTTAATCAAGCACTATCATCAGGTTAAAATTGTCCTGAAAAACCAATTTCATTCCCATTAGCCTCAACTGTACCTGGCGTTGCGTGCTAATTGGCAAATGTTAGCCTGCTAACACACAGAGAAGACACTCAACAGTGTAAAAATTGTCATTGTGAGCATGTTAGTTTTGCAGTAGACTATTTGTTTTATAATGACTAAAGCAACAAGATCAAATTTGGATCTTATAGAAAAAGTTTACACACACGTCACAGCTCCGTTAAGCCAAAGTGTAGCTCTAAAGCAGCACTTGTCTTCCCTCCTGAAGTTCTTTCTCCTTGTGTTCTCCTTATTTTCAGTGTTAACCAGCCCAAAACTTGTCTTTTACTCCAAAGTGTCCCCAGGAAGAGAGTCAGTGGGCGACTGCTCAGTGTGACTGGGCAGCGCGGTGTCACAGTGTGGTTTGGGTCGGCGCTTCAAACCATGTGACAGCATGAATAAAGCATGATGCGGCGAGCAGCAGGGTGGGCAGGGGACTGACAAGAGAACAAGCTCACCCAGTGTTTTGGTGACGGCAAACAAGTGAGAACCCTTAAAGTTTAATGGGGGCCACGCCGCAGAGAGGAGTGTGTGTGTGTGTGTGTGGAGGTCCTGTGGTTTGGATGGCGCTGCTAGCTGCCACACACAGGCCTTTAAACAATGGGACGTAATGGCGATGCTAATAAAGTCAGCAGCCTACCTCATGTGTGATGGATCAGGGTCACGCTGAACTAGTGGGTAGGGAATAAGACCGTTCAGCCTTTCCCTTTGTGGCAAAACAGTGTTTTGGTTGAATCCCCGTGCTGCTGACATCCCAGAATCCTGTGGTTTCAATGGTCTTTGCTCCTCTCAGCTTCTGAACAGTCTCAATAGAGATCCAGACTTCCCACATTCCTGCCTCTGTGGCTGCTTACAATGTCTCCTATTTTTCCCCGTGTTTGTGCACTTCTCTTTCTTCTGTTCGCCCCTTTATTTCATGGCCTTCTCCTCGAGACTTAAACTGAAACCATTACTGATCTGAAATAACAGTTAACATCTATAAAAGTAGCTTATCTACTTTGCTGGTATACATTCAACCAGTGCGGCCCACCCTTTTAGACAATCGGCAGCAGTTTTACAGACTCCAGCAGCCTTGGAAAAGAAACGATAAAGGTTAATGCTGCTGCCATAAAGGCTTTGGTGGTTTCACCTATTTTTGTTACCTGAAGGCCACGTAGTTCTCCGGTACTCATTCGGAAAGGAGGGCTGAGAGAAATGGTTGTTTTCAATCCGCAACGTCACGGCTAGATTCCACTATTAAATCTTGATTTAACTTGTGCAGCCCGACTTTATCTACACACATAATAACATCACCAGGTATGAATATCGTATTCACACGGCGTGATATGTTTGGTATTTGAGACATGGTAGTAAATCAGTAAAGGGTGGAGAAAAGTTTTGACCGCATTATACGAGTGTGTGTGTGTGTGTTTGTGTACATGTGCATGTGCATGTATGTGTGCATGTGTGTGCGTGTCTCAGGCCCCATTCCCCATATGGGATGGTCGAGTCCCGTCTATCAAATCCAGTGTGTCAGGGAGCAAATTGGAAATGCCAATTTCACTTTACACCGCTCCGCATCTTATCTCTCCCTCACCCTCATCCCACCACTTAGCTCATGCGTAAATGAATAGGGTCCTCTCACACGTCTACCACTGTCTGATTCCGGGCCGCTGACACCCTCCTCCACCTCCTCCTCATCTTCTCTACCTCCATCCCACCTCATCTCCTCTCCTCCCTTCGTCTGTACCCATTCAGCTGTAACCCATCTGCTATTTCTCTGTGTGTATTTATGTAAAATGTCTGTTTTGGTGAATACGGATCTCTGCATGCTCGGTACCTATCAGCCGGGGGGGGCGAATCACTATGCATATGAAACGATACCTCACACAATTCCCAGTTTGCATGGGATCCATTATCAATCAACGACTCCTCACACGGCCCCCCGTCTCTCTGCTTCTCTGTCTGTCTCAGTACGACTACGAGGGCGGAGACATCGGTGACCTGCCGGTCGACCTCTCCGTGGTGTGGAATGGAAACTTTGTGATCGACAACCCGTTCAACATTCAAGGTAGAACTTATTTTCTTTCTCTCTCTCTTTCTCACTCTCATTTTGGTGGAGCACAAAAAAAAAAAAATTGAATCGACCCTGCTTGTTTATCCGTCTGTAATGATTTTCTGCAAAGCAACAACACTGTGCAGTTTCCCCACCCCCTTCATCAGAAATCTGTAATTTCATTTCTGACAGCCATCAGGTAGAAAGGTGAAAGTGTACTATCCGTTTAAAAAAATAAAAAGGGGGGGAAAAACAGTTCTTCTTGTCTCGGGGATAAAGAGAGGCAGAGGGAGTGATTGATGGACGGCGATGATAACAAACAAACATCCAACGAGGAAATGAATATGGATGGATGTTAGAGGGGAAGATAAACAAATGGCGAAACCAATTGGCAGAAGAAGGAAAGAACGATGGATGACAGGTTGATAAATGCAGCATGTAATGTGGGGGGGGTTTAGAATAAAGGGATTGATAAAGAAGAACAGAAAGCGACATGGAGGGATGGCATTTATTATTTTTAATCGCTATTTGTGCATGAAGTGGAAAACAATTACCAATTCTAAATTCTTTATCAAGTGTAATACATTGGGTGGTGGAGGCTAATGATTTTAGACGTCCCATTACACAAGATAATGTGAGTCTTGCTCTCAAGTGTGTCGCACAGTGTTTTGCTCGGGATTTGCAAGTCTGGAGTCAGTTTAACTAACCCCTTCCTACTGTATTCTCCTCCGGTTTTTCTTTTGTTCAATTCATCATTTGTTGAAATCTTTTACACGACACGCGTGCATGTTTCAATCTCACGTCCTTTGTGTTCCATGTGACCTCATTTTGATAAATGTCAGACGTGCAGTTCTTTTTACGCAGATTGCTTGGAAATTAGTCGCTTATCGGTCATGACCCAATTCTCCTCCCTGTGTTATTTGGTTTGAAATGTGCTCCTTTTAATATTTTCAGTCTGGAACATTTATCAAATAAATATATACTATATATTACTATACAATACTTTAAATAAAAGTTGCCTCCTGATGAAAATGTGATTGGGTTCTGCCCAATATTTTGTTGAGTAATTCAGAGAATTTAGATGAGTTTGGTAAATTCCTTCAAACTAAGTCGCACTTTTTCCTTTGAGGTGCCTTGGTAATAGAGTTCATGAGGCTAAATGATTAAGGTGCTTTTATTGTTAAAGTACTCTGTCTGGTTTGGTTCCTTTACGCTGGTGTAAGATATTGGAACGTCAAACAACCTGACAGAGGTCAACTGAAGCAACCACTTGTTGCTGTCAACTGGTCTCCTTCCTCCTCACCATGCATTGATCTCCCAAACTGTCTCATAAAGAAGTTACCTGTCAGTCCATATGACTTCATGGTTGCTCCTCTTCTGTGCACGTAAAAGCAAGAGAACTAAAAAGCGATAATGTATAATTTTGAATCACACTAGCGGTGGGACATTCATGTTCCCACGAGGATGAATCCTAATGACTTTGATGACTCTACCCTGACTTTGTCATGTTGTGCCATCATTTTTAATTAGTTCAATGCTTTTGTTTATGTCCAAAATCCTGCATTATCATTAGCCTCTGCTCTACTCAACTGCAATACATAAGCATGTTAAGCCTTTTTGACAACTTTCCGGCAAGGACGTCCGCACCGACAAGCCGACATGCTCAAAGCTCCTCAAAGTTTTCACTTTTCTCCGCCCAGCCACATCTGTGCGGTGGGAAATGTTGGATATGCACGGACAAGCGCAAACCTGCCACAAAGAACCCCTGAGAGTTCACAGTATTGTTTCTCCAAATCTGCAAATTTCCTCCCAGCTCACTGTTCGTATTTTGGAAATAAACACAGTTCACAGTTGAGTTAAAAACCCTGAGCTGGGAGGAATTTAGTGGATTTTGGGGCACTCTCCCTATTTATGGAGATTTTTTTTCCAAGATCTCAAAGATAATAGTCTTAAACATGGACTAAGGATGCATCTTGGCAATGTAGAGGCTTGTATCTGGATATCTTCGAATTAAACTCATTTAAGGGCTATTGACAACAGACTTGAGTTGTGTTTACTGCAGAGTTTGCCAGAACACTCTTGAGACAGAGTGAGTGCTTTGCATGTGACAGCAATGGTGTTGATTATTGGGGAGTGTGAAATCCAATGATCTTAGAGGCGCCGTGTGCGAACTTGACAACTATGTTCCTGTTGTCGGACTATGAGCAAGCAATTCTCGCTATTTGATTTTCTAGGTGGCAAAGATTTTAAGCAGGCAGCACCCAAAGCCAAAGACACACTTAAACTGAAGTTTGAATCAATAACCCTATCAACCCCTCTTAGTAATAGTATGAGTCTTATGCTAAAGCCTCACAGAATACCTATTAGGATTGACTTCAATACGATGCTTAGTGTTAAAAAACACGCTTTATAAAACCATCCTCACTTATAGAAATCTCATAAAGACCTTCTCCTCCTTTTTCCCCTCTCCATCCCGTATTAATCCCCTCTCTGCTCCATCCCCGTCTTTCTCTCCGTATTATCCGTCTGAGGCAGAGCCGCTCGGCGCTGGCCCGGCTTTGCCCCGGCGTAAAGTGGAGATGTTAATGTTAATTAAATCATTCATTTTGATTAATTAGCGCCGCAGCTACTTTTAAGCTGAGCCGTGGCTAATCAGATTAGGCCACGAGCGGAGGGGCCGAGGCGGGCAGATGGATACGTAAGAAGCCGGCTTTGAAGTCCGGCCGCCGTCTGTCTGCCGATGAGGAGGAGGAGGAGGAGGAGGAGAGGGGAGGAGATTCCTCCATGCTCTGTTGCATGTTTGTTTTCCCAACGCAGTTCATTCCAAATCGGTTTAACTGGTGTGATGGCAAAGAAACCTGCCTGCAGGTTTCGGCATTATAGTATCAACTGAGATAATAATGATAGATATTAACAGGTGAACACGTGCTACCAAAACAGAACAGAAAAAGACACCTGTCCATTTACCTGTATTTTTTTCTATCTATTTGTTTTTACTTTTCACACAGATTCCTTATTTTGCCTTGTTTCTCTCAACCTCTCTCACTCTCTCCGGCTCTAATCTGTTTCTCTGATTCTCTCGGCCTCGCGGGGCCTCACCATCTTTAAATTCATAACAATTCGTGTTGCTGTTTTGTTAACAAGCACAGCTAAAATGTATCCTCCCCCTCCTCCCCGCTGCCTTTCATCTCCCCTTCGTCTCCCTTTCGTCTCTCTTCTCAGGTGTTTGAGTTTTTAATATTTATGTATCTAGTTATGTATTCATTATCATATTATTTATTTTTTTTACTTTTAATGACTTTTTCCACTCCGCAGAGTTCAGGGAATGTTTTTTTTTTACACAACAAATTATCCATTCCCTATTGGCGTTAGAAGACATTACCTGTTGAATTAATTTCTGTAATATCCCTCTAGGTTGCTTGTTCATGTTTTTCTCCCACTGTTTATCTGTGGAAACACTTATTTTCTTACCGTCACAGCCTCGTAGTGGTAATAATCACCTGCTGTTTTAGGCGTTTAGCATTCATTTATGCTTTTCCTCCTAACTTTTTTGACTTGTTTTCCTTGCCACCTTTGCTTTCTTTCAAATTAACAATTTACAGAACTTTCTGTTCATCAAACTAATATTTCTCAAGCAGTATACGAAAGACAACGTTTCCGAAATAAATCAAATAGTTCAGGCATTTACATCATACAACTTTACAAACGTGTAACATTCTCCAAACTGTTGTAGAAAAATGGGATAAAGAAAACACAGGTTTTTAATGCAGTTAGATAATTAATATGTGCAACTTTAGGCTACTTGCAATTGATCAATATTTTGGGAAATATTCTTATGCTCTTTTTTCTGAGGGTCAAATGAGGAGATATCTGTCTTAGCTCTCTGTAGCTAAGCATAAAGATTGGAAATCGGAAAAACAGCTAGCCTGGCTCTGTGCAGAGGTGAAAAAAATAAAGACATAGATTAATGCCATCAGCACCTCTAAAGCTCACAAGCTCTTCATTTTAAACAAGGTTCATTAAATATCAAGTACTTTTTGGTTGCTAACAAATTAAGCTCAAATTTCACGTGCAGTAGTAGGTATCAATTTTCCCTGTGAATGTGTTGTGTTTCAGCTTATCAGACACACTTATTAAAACCACAAAAAGACAAAAACACATGGGGAAAGCAGCATATACATTGAGTTAAACAAAGAGTTCAAAATAAGAAACAAGAGAGCTACCGTCCCACAGCGCTTGAGTTAGCCTCCGCTCCACTAGCTTTTTCTATAGATGAAGCTGTTTCTAAAAAGCTTAAATATATAATAATGATAAAATAAACTCTCTTTGACAGCAACAAAGGTGTGACTTTCTCGGTTATGTACTTTTGTGTCCTAGTGCAGTCTTGTGCTTTGCTGCTAACTGAAAAAGTCTTGCTAGAAAGCTTGGTTAGCTAGCTAGTTAGCCATTGTCACTAGCTTTCTTCGCAAGCTGGTAAGCTAGCGTGCTAATTTTCCATCATCATGAATATGGCATTCATGATGATGGAAAATTAGCACGCTAGCACAAATCCCATTCACGTATGTATAGCCATGGCGGCTCAACATACGTGAATGTAATTTGTGTGTATTCATGTATTGATCAGAGTCCTCAATGAACATCTTAATTTGCAAGTTATATAACATGAGCTGTGAAAAGACGTGTTCATGAAACGTACAATCACAACTCCAATAACATTAAATGTGTCTCCCTCCCACTGCCTCCTTCTCTCCCCTTCTCTCCGGCCAGCCCACCTGTACAAGTGCAGAGCGTTGCGGGACAGCTGTGGCATGTGCCTGAAGGCCGACCCCAGGTTTGAATGCGGTTGGTGCATCCAGGACAGGAAGTGCTCTCTCCGGCAGGAGTGCAACGGTGGAGGAAATTTCCACCTCCCGCTGCAGCTGGCCGAAGGCGGAGGATGGATGCACGCAACCTCTGGAAACAGCCGCTGCACCCACCCAAAGATCACTAAGGTAGGTGGTGTGTCTGTGTATCATGGTATGGCTAAATATTCATACATTCCACAAATCCACCACGTATTGAACAGGCTGCGATTGTGTGTATTTGAGAAGATGACTACTTTTAGGCTACTTTTAAGGGCTTTTTCTACTGCTTGGGGAATGCTTGTCTGGTAGAGAGATAGAGACTGCTGGCTTCTTTTCAGATAGAGAACAAGTTCACAGGAGAGTGTTTAGGAGATCAAGTGATACAGACAGAATTTATTTTATGAGCCAGTGCTCAAAACATGGAGTTTGATGATTCATCGGAAGAAACCAGAGTAGACTGTAGCTAGTTTTTTGACAATATAAACTAAAGGCACAATTCAAATAGAATGTAATTGGGGTCTGTTTTACCACTATTATACAATACCAACAAATATAATAACTTTTTTTTACTGCTTTAGTTTTTGTCTAGCGTCAAATTGGCGCCTTGGAAATTGCTCAGAATTGAAATGACTTAAACTGTAATCTACGAGACATTTTTTAAATGTAACCATTTAAAAGTACACATGCTCAAAATTAGACTACAAAGTGAAGGCAACTTTAATCAAGACAGTGCTACTCAACAGAGACCCCGTTGGTAGGAAAAAACAAAAACATCCTCCACCCACAGTCGGCAGCAACCAAAAGAAACAGTCAGAGCTAAACAGTCTTTGAGCACCACTTCATAATCTCGTCAACTCGTGAAGAATGCAAAGTCACCAGTGGTGATCCAAAGCTGGTAGACCTTGATAGGCCGTTGCGTCAGCTCTCTTTGTTGAAGCCCCCGTGGTTAAGAAAGCCCTACGTGTTCTGAACCGAGAATGAAAAGCTCCATTTTAATGTGCCGCTATTAAGACACACAGTTGTTGGGACCTTGTGCCTGCCCTTGGCACAGAAGTGGTATTATTACTCACTGTTACATCACACTGGTACTCTAGAGAGAGAGGCACGCAGAGGTTTGTTTGCTTTGATTCTGTCTTGAAGTGTCTGTTAGGTCGGTTCATTTTTGTATGTCACTGTCTCTCTGTGCTCAAAGCGTCGAAATCTAGCATTGGTCAGATGCGTTTTAGAATCATTCATATCTGTTTTGTTTCTTTCCTTTTTGTTTGTGGATCTTTTTCCTACCCGTCTTTCATACTCTGTTGACTTTCAGTGGGTATTAGTAACAGATGTAAGAAAAACAGCTCTTCTCAAAAACATTATTGTCTAACAAAAGGCAGTGGAAAACTAATTTATTCCATATCCATAGCGGCTACAACATCTTTGAATAGGATGAGCTATTGAAGCTTGATTTCAGCTCAAATGAACATTTAATGAATGAGATGATTATCTTAATACCAGTGGTGTTTTCCGTGTCACTTAAGGACATCAACCACCTGGTTTTATTTATTCTCATTTGTTTTAAGAGCAATAAGTCTCATTAAAGACTGTCTATTGTACACATTTTATCTGAATATCATGAGAAAGTAGAGGGTTTCATGTAAATCTATTGACCATAGATATAGATATATAGATGTTTTTTTTTTCTCTTAGAACAAATCAAATCATGAATGTATGGTCACATCATTGGTTCAGACCAAACTGTTGGATCATGCTTGTGGGATTCTGAGCTTCCAACTCTTGACCATGCAGAGCTGGTAATGCCACGCACGTTTTGTAATGTAAAAGCCTTTACTACTAGTACTACAGTGCCTTGTATGAGCTGTTTACTAGACCCCTGTAAGTTCTGCTTGCAGAGTTTATGAGAACCGCTCATTGCTTGTTCACTCAAGGAGATAAGAAGAATTCAGTTGTAACTTTAGCATCCAGCAGGTAAAGTAAATGACGGGCAATGAGCCGCCACCCGTAAAGCTCCGCTGCGGCACAGAGCTCTAGCGCTTGTTTATTCAAAGTTTATTGATATTGAACGTTTCCAGTGTTTAAATTGCACCAACTTCGACACTGTCCATCGTTGAGTCCCCAGCAATACATCCACCAAGTGTGAAGTCGAACGAATTAACAGTTCTTGAGACATGCGAAAAACACACCCACATCCATAAAGAGAGAAAGAGATTCATTGCTTTATAGTTAGATAACTTGCTCGTGATAAAAGAGTTACATAAATGTGTGAGAAGATGACAAAATTATGTAAATTGAAACATGATACTGGAGAAAGAGCCGAGAACATGCATGTTTCTGAAGTTCTTCTGGTTTAATTGTTACACAACTTGCCCTGTTCTTGCTAGTAAGTGTCTAAATGCTGTTCTGTGTCTAACAGTGGTTGTGTACAGCAACAAATAGACCATCCATGTGAATATGTGTGTTTGTAAATGCATGCAATAAACATGCATTCTCAAATTGAAATGGAAGTATCTACGTTTATGAACATAGGTAAGAGCTGTGCATGAGTCTGCGTGCGCTTTTTTATTTTGTGAACACACAAGGGCACGGGAAGGAAAAGGGAGAGTAAGAGTGATGTGTTTTTTATATTGTGATAATAGCACAAGTAGAGCGAGACTGGGAGTAATAAACGTCTGAAGAGTTATGGCGGTAAAAAGAGAAAGACACCTTGATATCAATAGCAGATGTCTCCATTCTCTTGATTCATGGATTCATTTTTGCCCTGTTTAGTTTATATTACCTTCCAGGACAGTTTTATTTGTATTTTTCATAGCAGATCATGAGTACGGATACAGCACATGAGCTATTCACTTCACAGGTACTCTGTTGACTTGAACAGGCTTGTTAAGAACATTTTAAGAAAAACAACATCAGTTATTTAAAACCACCTGATGCTGGTTATGTTAAATATGGAATGCTTACATTTCTTCATCAGAACTCATTATGTGAACAGACCATAACTTGGGCATTCAACTGGTTGCTTGTTCATCCGCTCTCTCCCTTTTAATGTTTGGTTGTCTGGACCTTTGTGCTGATCCTCACCACATATCCATTGACCCCTCAGCCTTCAAGTCTTCAGCTTGTCTATCATCTGTACCTACGGTGATGACCTCCAGTCTGTTATGATTCCGCTTAGACAGCTGAATGAACTACAGCTGAAGAGACTGGGAGCATGTTTTGCTGTTTGCTGTCTCTATTTTTTAATTGTGAAAAAATCCCAGAAAGGCCAAGAATTGGTTGCCAATGGTTGACAAAAAGCAAGAACATTTTAATAACGTTACACTCTTCAGAAACCTTAAAATCTTATTATTTCTCAATTTAATACTCCCAGGCTTTTCAAATACTGAAACATCACAACTATAGAGTATTCATAGAGTATTTGTTTGAGGCAGTGTTCCAAGAAAGGAAAAAAATCCCTTTGCAAATTCGATTTCCTGCTCTCCCCTTTTTGCTTGAACCATTCCCACGGCATTTCCAAACTGTTTTCTGACCAGATGGACAACTTTCACCAGTTTTAACAGCTGTTGGCCTTCCATGGTTCTTGTGCTATTGGTTACCGCTTAGACCACAGAAAGGATACCATGTTTCAGCACACACACACACACACACACACACACACACACACACACACACACACACACACACACACACACACACACACACACACACACACACACACTTACACAAATGCATGTACAGGCTAGATGACTACCAGGAAACCACTGATCTAATGTTAATGATCTGATGTGGCCACCCGGTGGTTAGGACAGCAATACTAAGGTCACATCACCACATAGCGACTCCACACTATTTTACCTCCAGTGGATTCCTGGTCAGTGGTATCCAAAAGAAGTGGCCAAACACAGGAAGAAAAAACATGTCAAGGATTAAAAAAAAAAAAAAAAAAAGTAATTGGATTTGTTGCTCCTTCCAAAGCATTTGGCCCCGTAGACTACATGATATGAAGCCAACCTTCTTCTCCATCTCTGACGTGCCTCTAAACTGGAATACAGGTGGAGGGAACTCATGAACAACACGCTTTCTCAATTTGGACTGCGCTTCTCTGGGATATTGCTTAATTTACGCTGGCTAATAATGTAGCCTTAAAACTGACTGAAAATGACACTCAAAGCAGCCGGATGTGTACAGGAAGTCAAAACCTTTTCCCGAACAAAACAGCTAAGCGGGAATGCAACGTGAGACGGAGTGGTAACACATTTGCCATTCAGTCTGACTATCTGGCTTTTGGCTGATCTGCTTCAGGTTGCGGTGGTTAGCGGCTTGTAGCTGGCAGAGCTTGCAAGCTTTTGTGGTCGTTGTGTCAGTTCAGGCCTAGATCAGTTCTGCTGCTCGCGAGGAACAATTAAAGCTATTGTCCTTTTGAATTACATCCTTAGTCTTGTCAGTTTGGGTTTGATCATGGTTGTGTCGTATCAGATCGCTATCCCACCAAAACCGCCTGAGGTCCGTTTGCAGCTTTCAGGGTGTCTGTACTTGACATTCCCCAGAGATTGGTGGTCATGCGCCTGAGTGTGGTAGCGCTGTGTCAAATCCCTGCAACATGAGTCCAAAGCTGCTTTGAGGTCCCATTTCCACACTGTGGCGTCTGCCTGCATGCCCACAGGCTCAGTGAGCACTGGTTATCTTGTTATGTGTTGCCATACTTTCATACTTCCAAGAGTTTGTGAGGTTCCAATCGAAACCCAGTTTCAGATTTCACAGAAATAATGTAATGGAACGCAACAGATAACCAGGAGGTGTCGTGGTCTGGCTCCACGTTCTGTACCACAGCGATTATGTTTCAGATACATAGCTAGAGATCATAATGTGGTTTGTTAGAGGCAATGTTATTGCCTACTTAAGTCCCCTCTGTGAAGTATGTCGGGCATCTGCCTTTTGTGGACTTACAGTTTGTTAGCCAGGTTCCACACAGCAATTTTTTTCTTCTTCTCAGTGCTTCCCTGCTGATAACATTTTTGAGATATCCATCATGATCCCACTGTCGAACGGATGCGGAGGCAGTTTGCACAAAATATGGCCCCTGATATCGCAGCCTCATTTGTCTTCTCACAAAGATGGGTGAGGAGCAACAGATGGTCTATGGGAAGACTTGTTGAGTTGGGTAACATTACATTACAGTCATTTAGCAGGCGCTTTTATCCAAAGCGACTTACAATCAGTAGTGTATTACATATCATTCACCCATTCACACACTGATGACAGGCTACCATGCAAGGTGCCACCATCAGACTCTAATTCATGCAACATCCAGTCCACACCGATGGCAAAGCCTTCGGGAGCAACTTGGGGTTAAGTGTCTTGCCCAAGGACACATCGACTGTAACAGATTCAGTGAATGTGGTATCACTATTCTGGGCATCTAATGTCAACTTCACAGTTTACAATTCAAGGATAGCTTTCATATCAAACTGGACAGGGTAACCTTGCCTTGCACGGCAGCTGGATTCTCTCCATATCACAAGATCACCCGAAAATCAGGTAACACGTTTGCTTCCGGACAACCAGCATCTGGTTGGGTGTGGCTTAGGTGTGTTTGACGCGATATGACTGTTTGTTCTTAAAAACATTGGCTGCTTCTAAACAGGTTTGCGTAAATGCAGTTCTATCATTATTGAAATAAGAGCAAAGGGTGTTCTTGGTGGAAAATATTCTTTCGTTCTTCTCCCGACTGGGTTCGGCAAAGACTTTCATGACAGATGGTTCTTCTAATAACCAACCCTAAATGTTTTTTGAAAGGCCCGGCCCTTATCGAAACATTTTCCAACGACGTGTTCTCTGTAAGAAACCATCAGGTTACCAGGTAACCCTTTTACTGGGAAAAACGTCACCACTTAAATGAAATGTGCTCCCTTCAAAACTGTTCTTATATAAAGTAGGATATGGACGTATCCCCGTCTCAGAGGATGGCCGGTATCCCTTTTAACAGCACTCCTCTTTCTCTGTTGCCTGTCAGTCTGTGGCTCTGCCAGTGTTTATGTCCCTGGGCTTGGTGGCTAGCTGATATTGTGTTTTGTGGTACCGTAGCTTCATTCTTCCAAAACCATCTGAAGCCCCATTTCCACACCATGACATCTGCTGTCCATATCGTACCCTAGAGCTTGATGGCTACTCGCTCTGGTCAGTGTTTACCAGCTATTGTGTTTGTGGAACCGAAGGGCTGAGGCTCTACTGGCGCCTGAGGTTCCAACGCGAGTCAGCTTCCAAATAGTGGGCAGACTGTTCTTGCTCTGTCTCCCTCTTGGTTTCTTAGTTCAGTTCACTTACTATGTTGTTTTAAAGATTATTTGGAAGGTATTGGTTTTCAAACCCCAACTCTTCATATATTCAGACATTACGAGGGTTATTATATTCCAGATCAACCTCTCTCTCTTAAACACACACTAATATTGCCTGTTGGTCCGTCTTTGTGTATTTTCAGTAATGTCTGTACTTTGCATTATGCTGCCAAAGGTATTATGTTTTTACTGAGCGCTTCCAAAATGTGCTTTATCTGGCAGTCTGTCATACCGTTATTAAAGGTTTAGCTCATTTAAAACAATCATTTCATACTCTATCCAATACATTTGAAAAGATTAAGCATCCATGTGTTTTTGCTTATGTGATCACGACATCTTTTTGATTATTCTGATGGCATATGTTTTTGTTTGTAGAAATATGAGACGGTTTAAACCTCTTTTGATACTACTAGAAATATTCCAATTCCTCACTGTTTTTTATTCTTTTATGTCGTTCACTGAGTTTGTGCCTACTGGCTTTCCAGCAAAGCCTTTTAATTTGTACATATATATTTAAGCTTTTCAATTTTCATAAATCACTTCAATCAATTTTTTCTAACGTTTTCCATTATCATTCCCCATTGTCATTTTCATTTTAATCGCTAAGATTTAAGCTTTCAACTTGATCATTTTCATTTCGATTTTTCTATTTCCCACTTTCCATTCCATTTTCCTGCTTTAATTTTCACTTAATTGGTTTCTGTGAAAAATGATACTCCATATGTTAGGTAATGCAGGAGACTCAGGGTTGCATATGCAAACCCAGGACCATCTGGTTACCTTTTTTGGGGAGAGAGTTAATGAATATTGTTCTTCCGGTTAACAGTGATTACTGATGAAGTGCCCTTGAGCAATGCATTGAACCTCCAGCTGCTTCAGTGGGGCTGTTCATTAGCCAACAGTATAGCTGTTGTTTGCTAAAACAGGGTGCCGAATAGGGTTTGGATCTTAGCTGACTTCCTCTGCATAAAAGTTTCCAGTTAAATCTTGTGTGTCTTGCAAGACAAATGGTTCATTCCCCAAACTAGTCCACACTGTAGAGCTCACCATTTGTCAAGGTTTGTTGTTTGGTACTGTCTGTGGTATAATAATAACTCTAGACCTCCATACTGTCGGCGCCTTAGTTTGCATTTCCACCCTGCGCTGTCTGCTCAGCCAAGCACTGCAGGAGAACAGGGCAATGGACAGATTACACATAATTACCTTGTGATGCTTGTTAGGGATTAGGTTAGTGTGTGCGTGGCCGTGCTGTAGTGTATGTGTGCGTGTTCGTGACAGCCACCGTCCATCAGTCACCACATTTGTTTTGTCACACCACACCTGTCCTCGTTACGCGCCATAATCTGGCTAGATAAATCACATTATGGTTCGGCGGCGCGGCGGAGCGTTGCACCGCCGCAGCCTCGCCGACGAAGCCAAGCCGGCGTAATAAGTTTCAATTAAACCCCCAAGATGATGCCTTTGGTTGGTGCCTGTTCGGTTCTGTTTTTTTTTTGGTTTTGTTTCGCCCTCTCTTTATCTCATTTTCAGTGTTTTTCAAAGCCCAGAGGGTGATTTTTCTTCATTAAAACTTAAATAACCCGATATGGGCAATTCTGTTTGGCGTGTGTGCATGTGTGGGTTGGTGGCTCTGTGTGTAGTTGTTTTTTATCCTTTTGTGTTTGTTTGGAGGTATCTGTGCAATGTAATGTTTGGGGACCATTTTCAGACTTTAAACTGGTTGAATGGGGACAGCATACGCAACTGTGGATACATTTTGTGTCCTTAATGTGTATGTGGTTATGCATGTGTGACTATAACATATTGTGTTTTTTTTCCTTCTTAATTGGGAACTAAATCTCCTTCTCTCTTCCTCCTCCTCCATCCATTCTGACCTCCATCCACCATCCTCATGTCTGTCCAGTTGTTCCCAGAGACGGGGCCTCGCCAGGGGGGAACCAGGGTGACCATCCTGGGGGAGAACCTGGGTCTGCAGTTCAGAGACATTCAGATGGGGGTCAGGCTGGGCAAGGTACCCTGCGTGCCTATTGAGGAGGAGTATGTGAGCGCAGAGAGGTAAGTTAAGGAACAGAGGACGAATCTCACAAGCATTCAAGCACACAAACCGTCATTCTTAGCTAGCTAGCTATCTGTGTCATCATTTGGGGTGCCAAATCACTACAGACAGACATACCCATTTAAATTCAGCCAATAAACAATACTGATGGATTCTATCCGACAACAGTATACTGATTCTTAACACGTTTTTACAGTATAGTGCTGCTCCAATCTCCCATTCTGATACATAGCCAATATGGCTGCCGTTGAGGGTGAAAAGTGTGCAGCGGGCCACACTCACCTTTTTGAAAGTCATGAGTACACCATCCGGGTAATCATAGCACACTGCATTGTCATACTTGTCACTGTGAACGCACTTATGCACTTACAATAGCGAGAGTAAGTACAGAAGTACGCAAATTGCGACAGAGCACAATACTCAAACATGCACAGAAAGACATTCACAAAATGGCACAGAAACACAGATGAATGCATTGACACACACACACACACGCAGGCAGCAATTGTCTGCCACACTAAGGCACACGCTCACTGATCTGAGGACACACACACACACACACAAAGGCAGCAGCAACCAGCAGCTCTCTCAACATGACCAATCGAGCGATAGAGCACGTTTTGGTGTCGCTGCACATGCAGCCTCATTCAGCAGCTGAAAATACAGTGATATTAGGTTTTTTTTCTGTGTGTGTCTGTTAATCCCATCTGTTGTTCCCCTCCATTACTCCCTACATATGCTCTTTCCTTTATTTTTCTCATCCTGACATTTACGCCTCTGCAGGGTCCTACATGGCTGAGGAATTGAGTTCATGCAGATCAAACAATCCCTCTGTAGTACAGTTAGTTGGGAAGCGATGCATGTTGAGATAGAGGGCATCTCTAGTCAAATATTACACACACATCAGTTCATTTACACATTCTTCCTGTCATCCATGCACTACTTCAATCATTTCTTTTTATAACTTCCCCTCCTTCAATCTTCCTGTTTCCTGTTTTTTTTCCTTTCCTGAAACACAGATATTTGTGTCAGATATTTTATTGCTGTGTACTATGCATACAAAGCGTGGTCATGTGATTGACCTTCCATTCCATCTAGCTTAAGCACAGAATGGCTGCAGGGGAAAACTGCACTAAAATATCAGTGATTTTGTGGTTGGTTTTAAACTGCGGTTGACCCTGTCCCCTCTACTTTTTCTCCAACCCTTCAACTCTCCATCCACAGAATAGTGTGTCTGCTGAACGACGCTACCAGCTACAGGGTCCAAGAAGCTCAGGTTGAGGTGTGTGTGAGAGACTGCGTCAACGACTACAGAGCCCTGTCTCCCAGGCCATTCACCTTCGTGGTAAGTACCATACAAAGGGTCTATAAGTTACTCAATATGGACGATGATGACTCAAAAAAGACACTGCTTCTATGAAATGTCTCCAGTAAATGTCGCTTCAAAGCTCATTTCTAGTTCTTAGTTGTAAGTCACCACAGAGCAATCAAGTTTTTTCTTTTGGTCAGCCACAATCAGTTTTAATGGACAATCACTGTGTCATTAAATTTGTTACATTTTGGGCAAAAAAAGGCAAAGTTGTTACGTCTGTGGCAGAAGTCCGTGCTCAGAGATGCAGGTGTACGTATTTAACTTCCCATGATCTTGGTTTCCTGAATTTTTTTACCTTTCCGTCAGTACTTTGTTTTCAAGCCTCTTAAATGTTCTTTTTATTGATTTAGTGGATATCACCAATTAAAATACCGTATTATTATATTACAAACTTTTTTTTGTGTCATCTAATTTATGCTTTTTTCCCCCATAAATCTCAATTGTACACCATGTGATTAGATTTTTTTTATACGAAACATCACATCACTGCTTTCTGTCCTTTCTAAAAAAATATTATTTTCTAAAGAAAAACAAATATCCTCCTCTCTCCTCCAGACTCCATACTTCAGCCGTATCCAGCCATCTCAGGGGCCCATTTCCGGGGGCACCCGGGTCACCGTCGAGGGAAGCTACCTCAACGCGGGCAGCTACGTGTCTGTCAGCATAGGACCGCAGCCCTGCTACTTCAAAAAGTAAGGCACAATTATATATTCTTTCCAGAATCTAAATTAAATTTTAATTATCCCTGTGGGGAAATTGGAAGCATCACAACAGACGGAAATATAATTTAGATAAGAACAAGACAAAAACAGAGTACTTAAGGTGGTAAAACAAATTCATAATTATGACTGAAGGTACTGTAGATAATACAGGAAATTAATGGATCGTTGAAATACGTGCATACATAAACACACTCTGTTTAAAGATGTGTGTGTGTGCTGCAAACAGTCATAAAGATATAACATGCACATGTAAGCATGTAATCAGTGTGTTTTTTTTTGTGTGTGCATGCCTTTTGCTTGCAGACACAAACATTTATTTGTCTTCACTGACACGAGCTCTCTCTAATCTAGTGCATGAAAAAATTCCAAAGCATCCCCACGGCTGCATGCTTGTCAAATGCAAGGATTAGCCTGTCATAGCTAATCTCTATAGATGCAACAATATGCTGGCTTTGATGTCGCAGCGCTCGTTCCTGTGCTGCAGCCTCCTCCCAATAATCCAACAGATTCCGCTTCACCAAAACTGTCCGTCTTCACCCGTCCCACCCTAAACCTGTGACTGGGTTTGTGGCATCTTGTGAAGGTTGCTGCGTGCCTGTGTTCTTTGTGAATGGGGTTGCTATGGTTACAGGCCAAGGGACTTTGGGAGGGTGGATATTGTAGGTTCTCTCTCCCTTTTTCTCTCTCTCACACTCTCCCTCTCTGAGTGACTGCCATGGCACATAGAGGCACAATAGCATGTGCGACAATACATTAAAGTGTGTACATGCACGTACACATCACACACACACATATACACACACACACACACACACACACGCATCGCTTCTGTGAAGTCATGGCCCAGAAAAGCGGCCACCACTCAACTGTGCTAAATACATATTAGATAGTGTAGCTACTGGGGACTGCAATTGAAAATGTTATTTTGCCTATGGGACAAACACACACACACACACACACACACACACACACACACACACACACACACACACACACACACACACACACACACACACACACACACACACACACACACACACACACACATGTTCTTTCCATCCCTCCCCCAGTGTTTGTGACTGGTGCCGTTGATCCTTGTCACTGCACCAATCATAGTATCAACTTCATTAAACGTGACTTCACATGACTTGTTTCTACATCCTTCTCGTCCTCCCTACACTGAACGCATCACATTTGTTTTTATAAGAAATAAATATTGTAGAGGAGGGGTTTTACCATTCATAATATAGGGCTATTTTCATGTCACATCCTTTGCAAATGTGGACACAAACAAACAAAAATGTCTTAGCACAAGTGAAATTATTATATTATAATAAAGTTTAACTTTTTACGTCATTGCAGGTGTTTATTTTTTATGCTGAAAAAAGATGTGTCACTGGATATATATATATATAACACAGCCTTACTGTTCATACATACCTAATTTGCATATGATATATACATATATTATTTAGATAAGGAAAAACGCATGTTAATGCAAGGGGTTATTGCATTGGGATCGGGTTCTGCATCTCACGCTGGGTGTGAATGCTATCTTTGCAGAGTTAACACATCCTTAAGAAAACAATTTGCTCCGCAAATTGGAAGATTACTGAACTCAGCCTCTTCAGCAAAAGCTACAAGTAGCAGAGAAGCTAGAACGCCCTGAAAATAAATGATGCCCATCCATATCAGGGCTTGCCTTCACCCGGGACGTGCCATATTTGAAGTCCCACACTTCGACTAAATAATGTGTATTTTGAGATCTGATCACAATGCAGACATAAAGAAGGGGCCTGTATTTGATGGAGGACAATGTAGGAATAGGGGACAGAGGAAGAGGGCTATGACATGCAGCAAAGGTCCCAAAGTTAGAAACGGAAAATAGAATTCACACATAATATACATTGTTGCTCGCGGCTCAAGCTGCTGCAATCAAACGCTCCGACTTCGATAAGCCAACTGTGATTGCCTTGATCCAGCAGGTCAGCAGAGTGCGGCCATCTTGCAGGGCTTGCTTGGACTGAAGTGCATTGGTCGCAAGTGGGATTATCCAATGAAATTAACAGGTTACATAACGATTTTCAGAGAATGAGACTAATTGGCTTCCCAGGCTGGACACTGGTAATTACAAGCACATTCAGCAAGTCATTAAATATGTCAACGCTTCAGCCCGGACCTCAGTATTTAGGGAACGTCCTGGCACAAGAAAGTAATCATTGCCTCTTTATTATTATAATTCTCTTTTTGAAGTGATCAAACTCTGCTCGACAGCTTCTTTGTTCAGGGCTTCTCTCTGTTGTTCTCCCCGTTGATTTGTGAATTGTTTCTTTCTCCAAAACAACACTGTTATTCTCTCTGCAATCTTGTATGTATTTGTATCCCAGATATCTCTATTTGTTATAAATTTCCTGTGAGACAGCAGCTCCTCAATATCTTTCAAATATCAGCTCATAACAGTTTCTATGCCATTCGGCTTTGCAGAGATATAGCATTTCCCTGATTTTGTCTGTCTGTCTGATCGATTATTCGATCACCTTCCTCCAACTTGTCCTTTCTTCTGTCCATCCAGGAGGAACGCCCGTGAGATAGTGTGCATTACCCCAGCCGGATTAGCAGCTAGCAGTGCATCAGTCTTGGTGGACATCGACGACGCTGAGCTCCGAAACCCTGAGGTCAAGTTTAACTACACCGAAGACCCCACTGTGCTGAGGATCGAACCTGACTGGAGCATTGCCAGGTAAGAAGTTGTGTGTGTTATCATTTACTTTGCTGGATTACATTGATTTATTCATTTCTTGTTTCCAGGCCATCTATGTTCACAATGGCACTCAGTATCGCTTTTTGGCAACTTACCGGCTCACTTAATAACAGATTTTGGTCGAGAGAGGGTATTTGAAATTTCTAGCAACAAATGGCTGTTGTTCATGAAATGGATCCAAGCAGCTAAAAGCACCAAACCAAGAATAATTTTTGCAGGTGAATGTTTCGGAAAGCCGAGTGGCTTGAGGAAAATCGAGCTTGGACCTTGACTTTTTTTACACCACTGCTTGTGATGCAGCAGCATTAGCAGGACAAAATGTACGGAGGCGTTCTCGAAGCAGTCCGAACAGATTTTAATGCTGGACGAGAGCTCTGACAGCGGGGTCTGGAGAGAGGTAAATTGACTGTGCCTCTGGATAGTTTTCATCTGGCTCAAGCGAGACATTTTTAATGGAGGAAATAATCAGAAGCAGCTTGCATGATCCCAAAAAAACGGAAATGCTAACTCGTCAGATCATACAGCCCGCTGATTGTTTGAATGTGATTGGTGATTGAAGAGGCAGCTAATACTGATGTGAGACTTAAAAGTTCTCTGCCCGAACTAGTTCATATCCCAGTTTGATACAAACTGTCATGCAGCGCTGTACTGTATAACCCGAGCTGAATAAATGAACACCCTCCCTCGCTCAGCATTGACCACGAGGAGGACACACACATGCAAAGACTTTCACATTAAGGAAAATGTACTGGCAGGGAGGGCAGACTTACCCACATGTTGGTCTTTATGATGCAGACTTGGGTTACTTGTGAACTTAGCCCCTACCTTAGGGGCTTTTCTGAAGCCCCATTAAGCCTGGGTTTTATTTCATTCGTTGTTTAGTTTGGGTGATTTTAATCCTGCTTGGATAAGACAATCATTTTAATCACTCTGGGGCACATTTGTGTTTGATTTTCCTCCCATTGCCTGGATATTTTCACAATCCCAAATATCCACCGATCTTTGGAACCTGACCTGTTAGTTCTCCTTTAATTATAGACTGTATATAATAAGGGGATATAGTGACTGTGTGTAATCCATTGGTTTCTGGACCAATGGGCGACTCCACAGTAAGTTTGGCATTTTGGCAGTCATCATCTTGGTTTTTTGTTGTCATATTGCGTTTTTTTTGCAACCAGAAGTGACACAAGAGGTTGGAATACAACCGAACACTGAATAAGATATTTTTAGGCGACAAATATGTCACAAATACCTTTCGTGAACTGAAAACACACTGTGAAAGGGTCAACGTTCTAATACAAAAACACAGGCATCTCTAAAAGTGGACAACGCCATGTTAGCGACCTGTCAATCACAAGGTAGCCACCTCCTAAAGCGTACCCTGCTTTATGGTCTTTGTTACTTTCAAAGGGACCGTAATTTACTACATGAATATCATGCTGTATTGAAGAAAAATTGAAACTAGCGATCTAGAAAACTCGTGTTTACAATGATTACCGAAATAATGAATCAAGTGGGATGTAAGGTCACTTTATCAGAGACTTCTCTGGACTCAGACTTCTTTTTGTAACCAGACGAGCGGCCCTCTGCGGGCAATTAGAAAGAATGCAGGCTCAGGCTCCTCTGCTTTAGCTTCACTGAGGTTGCCGTCTGGTCCTGCCTGGCCTTCGGATCTTAGATTGAATCTCTCAGAGCTGGATATCTGCTGGTGACAAAGGTCTAGAGTTTCCTGCAGAATGTTTTCGTCGATTAAACACACCTCCTGTGATATGGCAGTGCCTAACATGCTGCACAGCTTAATGAGTTCACAGTATTATGTTACCCACCTGTTTGAATAGGCCTATTCCGTCTAACATATGTCAGAACACCTGCTGTCCGCTTTTCCGTTCTATATTCTCGCTGATATCCTGCATTTTTTCATATCCTATCTTCTTAATTTATTTCAAGATAGTAAAACAGGCAGCTATCTTGCTCTGTTACCCCGAAGTTTCCCCTCTTTCTTCCTGTTCCTTTGCTTTCCTTTGCTTTCTGTCTGCTTTCTTCCCCATGGTGAGTCATCACTCGATGGTGGCAGATAGATGAAGAGCTTGTTAGAGAAAAGGGTTGATGAATCCAGCTTTTCTCCTTTTGCCCAGTAGGACCGGCCGAGAAGCAGCTGAGGCCCAATCATCGCACCGCACACCCACAGCGAGGTTGCTTGTGTGTGTGTGTGTGTGTGTGTGTGTGTGTGTGTGTGTGTGTGTGTGTGTGTGTGTGTGTGTGTGTGTGTGTGTGAGTGTGTTGTGGCGCTCTAAACTGGGGTTCTACTGCAGGAAGCTCACTCAGGGGTGAAAAAAACGACACATGCACGCACACACCCCACTGATTCCCAGAGTCCCTGATGTTTGGACCCTGATCCCTGCTCCATCTGGCTGAGAACGCCGAAAAACAACACAACACAACAAAACACAACACACACCTCCCAAACCGCGACAACCCTGTGTGTGTTGCTTCCAGCTCGTGGAAGTTTTAATTTAGCTGACTCGTTTCAGCCAGTGCCCTCTGTCACAGTGTCACATGTTGGCTCAGGTAGAAAGCATAACGAACCAGTGAGATGTGGAATCATATTTGGTATTATCTGCCTCATTGTCTGCCTTTCTGCCAATACATGCACGCCTGCATAGCATTATCATGGTGCTCGGTTGATGATAGCAAGAGTGGATGAAAGACAGTGAGGAGAGAAAAAACAGCAGGGGAGGGAGGGATAGAGTGCATTATCAATGTGTTTGGCTGATGATATTCCATTTAGGAAGAAGACTGAGCACTTCAAAAATAAATCAATGAGGAGTGCTCAGCTGGGACACTGAGGAAAGATATTTGGGCAGCAGCAGAGGTTAGAGAAGCAATTTTGGATCTACATTTTCAAATCTCCACCCAAAACTGTCTGGATGAATAAAGCAGATAGTATTGGGCTTGCCACTCCTTTAGGAAGTGGATCAGCTTTAATTTGTCACACATGTACACGGCACATCACACACGATGAAATCTTGCCTTTACATTTAACCCATCCTAGTATTAAGAGCCGTGGGCAGCTACTATACGGTTGGGGTCTGGTACCTTGCTCATGTGCACCTTGGCAGTGCACAGGAGGGGAAATGACACCTCTCCAGATACCAGTACACACTTGACCCACCACCCTCCGGTTCCCAGACCAAGTCCATACAGACTGCCGTCCCCGAATTGCTCTACCAATCCAGTGCTGTTGCTTAATGGTAACCGTTCAAAAACTGGTTACACTTGGTAGTCTAAATATAGGTGACATAGGGACTACTAGTCGGGATAGTATGTGAACTAATGTAGTTGGAGAGCTAATGACTAACATGCTAGCAAGCTGGGAACATGCTAGCACTAGTCAATCACAAAAGTTCTCGAAAACGTCTCTATTAACTCTGTACTGTGCCGTTTACTGCTTCCTGGTGTTTTGTTCCCAGGATTTAAGTCATGTCTTTTAATAAAGAGTTATTGAATTAGGTAAATAAATCCTAGCTAGCTAGCTTACTATCTGTCAATTAACTAGCTTCCGTTAGCAAGCTTGTAAGCTCAGTCGCCAACGGGTTGTCAAAACATGTAGCGGGTGTATTATCGCTGGGCTTTGCCGATGATATTCCATTTAGAAAGAAGACTGAGCACTTAAAAAAATAAATCAGTGAGGAGTGTTCCTTCAGGATGCAAAGGAAAAATAATTGGGCAGCAGCAGAATGTATAGAGAAGCAATTTTGGACCTACACTTTTAAATCTCCCAAACCGTCTGGATGAATAAAGCAGATAAGTATAGGTAGTGTAAATGTATGAGTCCGGGCAACAAGCAGGCAGCGCTCTAAATATTCTGAAAGTGCAGATTTACTTAAACATAGTATTTATTTGATTACAAGCATAAAGGCCAAACCAGAAAGTAGCAACAAATCTTCCATGCATCCTAACAAACTAGGAGCTTGCTGACTTAGGGACTACTGGCAGGGATTGTTGGTGAACTAATGTAGTTGGAGAGCTAACGACTGACATGCTAGCAAACCAGGAACATGCTCGCACAAGTCAGTCACAATAGTTCTCTTAACGTTTCTCTGTAATGTACAATTTAGCGCAACCTGGTATTTTCTTCGCAGGATTTAACGTCATGTCATTCAATAAACAAGTTATTGAAGGGGGAAAGAATGAATGCTAGCTAACCTGCTAACTGTTTATTCATTGCCACCAGTAAGCCAGCTTGATAGCTTGGCAGATGATGCCCCCTTTAGTTCACACTGTTTAACATACACCATTTGTTCTCCATTTTGAACCCTTCGAATCTCAAACAGCATTAATTAGGACGGTTTGTTAACATTGCAAACTTATAGCAAAACATTAATGTAAATGATTTTGGCATTTGTGAGTGAATCACGATTCCTTTTCAATGAACTGAATTTGTCACAGTATTTGCTGTTTAATGCTAGTGAACCTTACTTTTTTTTTTCTCCATTTGTGTTAGCCACTACTTTCTTTTTTATTCATGTTTGAATCCAGATGTCCAGCTTATCTTCCTCCTTTTGATGAAATCACAACTGGTGTTTTCGGGAACTTACAGGGACGTTTTTTAACATCCTCTGCTGTAAAAAAAATAAATAATCTAAAATAGTATGATATTAAATGATTATTATACAGTCAGTAAGAGGACCAAAAAAAGGGTGAGAAGAAGGATAGCAGAGATAGTAATAACAGAAAGAGGACAGGGATGGCCAGAGAAGGATGCGGGGCAGACAGAGAGAAATACTAACATTGGTTGGATTTTCCCTGCTGCCCCTGGGAGTTCATCCTGATTGTCTTGTTGTCGGTTCCCTGAAGCATGTACCTGAGCTAAAGAGACTCACTTAGACAAAGAGAGGAGCAACGGGGACAGGGGGACTCAGCACAAATATACATCAAGCAGAGGAGGAGAGGGGAGGAGGAGAATGGAGGCAGAGGACAGGCAGCACTATACTGTAAGTGCAGTCTGCCCAGTCCCAAGATGCATTTGTGGCACAAATATAATTAAAAATCAGTTCATTTGAATGTAGCCTCAGCTCCATTGCTCTTTTTGTTAATCAGCCACCTTCATCCCTTGTATAAATAGCACAGTAATATGATGCTGGTGTATGAGCAACCCCAGTTTACAGTATTAAACATACAGGTATTGAAACATTGCCTATTGACAATATGGACCTGATTAATACTGTATTCTATCTATCTATCTATCTATCTATCTATCTATCTATCTATCTATCTATCTATCTATCTATCTATCTATCTATCTATCTATCTATCTATAGATATTATACTTATACTTTAATTATACTCTGCTCAACAGAATATACTTATTAGTAAATTAATTTCAGCACATCATGGCAGAGTTGCATGGCACTCAGCCATAGTGAGTTGAAGTGTCTCATTTCCAGTTGTCAAGATAGCAATTCAAATAGTATGTAGAAGCAGAGAAATACTGCAACACCTACGTCAGCTTTCAAAATCTCCGTCAAAGACTTGATATCCCCGGTAACAGCTACTGTCACATCTTACACGTGATATCTGTTATATCTGTTATCCAAAGAAACCTAAGATAAATGGCACCCAATCGCATAAGCCAGTATTGGGCAACCTGCCAAAGGAAAAACAGAAAAGAAAAACTCTTGTTGAGAAGAAAAGCCTGACTTGAATCCTTTTGTCTACCAACAATGCCAGAGATGGTACATCTATCTTCATCGTTTACTCCCTGTCCCTCCCTATCGTTACCATTTGCAGTTATTGTAAGTCTTCCTGGATTAGAGTGAGAGATGATTGTCTAGTGTCAGCCAGCCAGACTCTCCATCCAAGATATTAAGAGGCTTTGTCTCTGCTTCGTATCACCATATCACTTACTCTGCTGTTGGTGCTTTTACACAAAGTCATTCTGGATAAGTGTCTGGATTAATGTCTACAATGAAAAGACACCTGCGTTTTACAGAAATCCGTGGTAACACATGTTATATCACCAGACGGAATGTGCCTTGTTATCCTTCTGTGGTGGAAGGTTGGAGAGGGTTCTCTCTTATCTGCAAGCCAGGCCAGAGACAAAGCCTGGTCTGATGCCTCAATGAGCAGCATGAACCTATAAAACAACTTATTCGTCAGTGTGTGTGCATTTATAACATTTATATTGGCTTGCAGGCATGTCACCTGGATTAGTTACCTGATCCTTCAAGGAGACCTAGAACTTCCCTTGAATTAGCAATGACTCTGACTGCCACAGGGAAGGCTTGCCTTTTCTGTAAGGGAGGTGGGACTTGGCTTACCCTGGTTGCCCTATCTTAAGCTTGACTGGTGTAGAGATAGAAATGGTTGTCAGCTCCAGCCATCACCTTATAATCCTACCATTTAAAAAACAGTGGGTCATTGGTAGAGTCACCATTTATTGCGTAAAAGTGGTGAAAATACTCCCCATGTTTGTGTCAAATGGAAGAAAGACACTTTATGTGGCAGGTCCATCGCTTACACATGGAGGCAATACAGGGGTCCTTGCAGGATTTACTCAAAGCCTTCCTAAGTTATCATGACTCCTGAAAGAATGGGGATAAAGAACAGGGAGAGCATTTTATAGGGCCAGCTCCCATAGATATTATTGGGACTCCCAATATATATTATAGGTCTGCAGAGATGATTGATCAGGACATACCCAGATGTCTGTTTTTTCAAATGTTTGAAATACACTTTGGGGTTCAGCTCCAAAATACTAAAAAACAGCATAAAAACGACACATTAAGCGACAAAAGGAGAGTCAGTCCACAGTACAGTTAATAGCCATGGCAGTGACAACGGGCCATTCCCTACCTCGGCAGTACCCCATGCTCAGAGTGCAAATCGCTGAAAACACCCAAGCAACAGAGGAAGTAAATCTTTAAAACACTTGTCTTTAAGATCTCTGAGCAGAGAATTCGATGCATTACACTCCACATCCAGCCTGCTAGATGCCTACGGAGATATCAGAACCGTGGGTGTCGGTCATAGGTGTTTGAACTTAAAACTTTACCAAGGCCCAAAATACTCATCCAGTGCTCACTGTATGTTTTCAAAAATGTTTTAGTGGCCAATGGGCCTTAGGGGAGCTGCATATTGTTTATGAATTTTCCAAGATACAAGGTTTTATGCCATGCTTTTATTTCAAACAGCAGTGTGAGAGACTACAGTATATCCCCCTTCAGGCAGCGAGAAACCTGCAGAATGACAAACGGTAGTTCAGTTCAGTTCACTTCAGTCACTTTATTGTCCCAGATGGGAAACCTGAATTGCAGTTAGGTACACAAGATCCAAAACAACACTACAAAAGAAAGAGTTTCAAAAATATTACCTGTACATACAATATACAGAATACAATACTGTAACATAATAATCTCTAAAATCATAGATTGCAAAAGCGATTTAAGAGTTTTTCCGCCTATCGCTCTTAAACCGGGTTACTCTGATTATTGCCTGAAGGAATAGGGAATTTAACGAATAAGATTACTCAGAGGGCACAGATAGTGAAGGTAGCATAAAACAGAGTAGAGTACTCAGAGGTTGCAGCTCACACTCAAACAAGGTAGGTATCAGGAAGGTAAGACCTCTTTCATGAGAAGCCCATAAATCCAATTTAAGTGTTTCAATAAAAGAGGAAAGACTTATTCCATTGTCTCCACAATTGGCAAGAGACCTCCGATAGTAAAGATCGTGATGTTCCCCTGAACTTCAGGATCCTTTCTCAGCACTACTTTACTTGCATTGTGTGTGGGTGTGTGTGTGGGGGGAGGGGGGGGGGGGGGGGTGGGGGGATCATCAAATGAAACCAGTCCACCAATAATTTTATGTCAGACATACATGGAATACCACTGAAGGGTACCGTAACTATTCCCAAAACTCAATGTTTGCCAATTTGACTGGTGGAATTTGCAGAACCAATCAGCCGTTGTTTCACATCAAAAGCGTTTAAAGTTTCAGTCAAGGACAAAAAAATGTTCTCCAAAGAATCGATCCAGCCGTATAGACGTTGTAACACCAAACAGGATGTGAGTCTGCCTTCACACACTGCTCACCAACAAAATAAAACCCCGGGGCTTCAGCCAAGTTCTAGCGTTGTTATTTACTGGATTCACTCCATTGACCTTCACCGGCTCACAGCAAACACATATTTACTGTGGATGGAGTTGTGATTAAAGTATGTAGAGTGTCTCTGCAGGTCTTTCCCCCTCACTCAGTTTCTCACTCCTCACTTCCTGCCTCTTTCTTTTTCTCTTTCACTCACACCTTTGCTCCCTCGTGTGCTCATTCTCTCCCTGTTTTCTCTGTAAACTCCATTACATATGGTTAATCCCTGAGCCCTACCTGACGCTCAGAGCTCTCCACTGTACACTTGGAGTCAAACTTTTTTTACTAAACTTTTTATTATGAGCTACATGGAGTTCTGAGCAACACAGTTTCGTAAAACTGTAAATCCCAGTGTTAACTCTGCTTCTTATTATCATTTCTCACTAATTTGAAGATGCAAATAAATTTTGGGGTGAAATTAAATGTCACCTTGGTTAATTTTTCTTTTAACATAATGAGGAAATCTTTTATTTATGTACCTGGCAAGTAGCAAAATACTGTTTTGATACTGAATGATTCAGTGAACAATTCAATGCCAATGTATAACATGAGGGTTTTTTTTGCCAAAATATCCGATCTTGCAATCCAAGATCTGCTCGTAGCACCTGCAGCAATACACAACTTTTCTCTCTCAAAAATGTAGGCATTTGCAACACACAGAAAAAGTCAATGACTTGAAGCATGATACACTAGTTGTTAACATTAAACCCAACACCACGGCCTCACTGATCTTAACCAAAGTGCTGATTAAGATCAGTGACTAAGATAAGTGACTACGTCTCCTGTGCGTCACATCAATCGAATACCCGTTTCCTGTAAACATAATCCAGGCGGCTATTATGTTTGACCCTACTATGTAATTAACCCTCTGTTAAGTCATATTGTAGCAGCTTAATGGTCTCTAACTGTAGTGTTGTAATGGGATGTGTATTTCTGCAACAGTGCTGCTTCGGCAAAGCAACAAAAAAAGGATAGTACCTTAGGGACTGTTCTTTGGCAACATTTCTCACATCACTTCCTGCAGATGCACAGAGCAGTAATGTCCAAAGGTACATTTGGTTGCTACCGATCACAGATATGTTTCTTCTTCTCCCCTCTCTTCATCCCTGCAGCGGTGGGACTCTGCTGACGGTGAGCGGGACCAACCTCGCAACCATCCGAGAACCAAAGATCAGGGCCAAGTATGGGCAGGCGGAATCCTTTCATGTAAGTATTGATGTGAATGACACACACACACACACAGACACACACACACACACACACACACACACACACACACACACACACACACACACACACACACACACACACACACAAACACACACACACAGCCTAAACAACATAGCTATGTTCGACGGCAGGAACAGACTCTGGCAAATATGAATTCACAAACACACCCTGACAGTATACAGAGTATACATTATTCATCTTTACACATACAGTACATACATTAACTGACCAATATATTCAGACATGCCCCTCTGCATACAGAGTAGTATCTGCAGATAACTACTTCTACAGTGCCTGTGAAGGTGGCTGACAGTTTGTCTCTGTGTGTCGCTCACGTCTGCTCTCTCTGCAGCTACTGCTTCTGACATCTAACGCTACCTCAGGCCACATGGCTTTTCAAATGTCAGCGCACCACATGAGTGTTTGTGTCACAAAAAGAAAAACGCAAGAGAGACCATGTGTGTGGGTAAAAAAAGAGAGAGAGAGACAGAGAGTGTTTAGGGGAATGACGATGAGAGGGAAAAAAATCCATGCAAAACCCCATCTCCTATTTGTAAAAAGTTGAAGAGTTCCATCAGTTCTATAGATTCACAAAACACTTTGGTGATTGTCACTGTGAGTTGAAGTTCTTTAGTTGTCAAGGTTAAGAACTGAACTTCAAACAATACTGGGGCAATTCAACTTGCAGATAAAGCTGTCGCGTATCGAGGCAAACAGCCTACATGATGCATCCCACACAGCCCTTACTCAAAGTGCTACTTTGCACTTAAAAGACCACGCTGATGTTTTTTAATGTTGTCGCCCATTTACTACCAAACAAGAATACTGATCCATGATCATTTTATACCCACCCAGACAGCCTTTCTTATTAAATTCATGACAATTCATCACAATTGTGTAAACAAAGTGTAGAGTGGCATCATTATTGTTTTGCGATGCAGTTGAATGCTTGGATTGATTTCAAATCTCTGATGATTTCAGAGCAAAACAGAATAGCATTGCATTCACAAGTTTCAGTGTCAAACAAATAAGACAGCAAACAATAAGATTTTCATTTAATAATTACTTCTTTGTAGTGTTGACGTAGACGTGAAAAACAGGGATGTGTCTTGTCACTGGTTTGGGTTAAGAGAGTTGGAATAAAATGTATTCAGTGAACTTATTACGGATTTCAACACACAGGTAAACATTACTCCTCTATGTCTTTGTTTGCTGCTATATTAATGCTCAGAATCCCTTATCAATAAAGCAGTTAATCATAAGCATTCTCCTGCATGCAAAGACACATGTAAAGACAATGTAAAATACATTTGTTGTAAATTATATAAAACGTGCAAAAGATAAGTCCTAAAAATTGTAGCTAACATGGCAGTCCCTAGCAAAGGCACAGTGCACATTGTCCATTAATAGCAGTTGATCATAAATTTGCTACTAATTTACATTTCCAATAGGTATAACAGCATCACTGTTTCACAGGGCATTGAGTTATACAAAGGATGGGTAATTATACCCACCAGATCTGTTTTAAAATAGAATTATAGCCTGCAGGAAGTTATTCTCAGTTTTCAAAAGGATGCCGTGCTACCTGTTTTATGCATGGCATTCCCTTGTAAATAGAAAAATAAACCAGATTATAAATATAATAAATGTGTTAGGATTTGTTTTCACGTTCATACAAAGGCGACTCAAGGAATCGTCTTTTTCCCCGACTCACCTACAGTAGATTTGCCCCAAAAATAAACTCTTTCTTATTTCCTTTTCCTCGCTTTCAGAACTGTACGGTGTACAACAACTCGGTCATGGTGTGCCTGGCTCCATCGGTGTCCGACTCGGAGCTGAGTTTTTCCGAGACCGGCACGGGGCCGGATGAGATCGGGTTCTACATGGACAACGTGAATGCTCTGGTGGTGGTCAACGAGACTTTCAGCTACTACCCCGACCCCGTGTTTGAACCGCTCAGTCCCTCTGGGATCCTGGAGCTCAAGCCCACGTCGCCGCTCATTCTCAAGGTCAGAAAAGTAAAAGTGTTGATTTTCATGTTTACCTGCTTGCTTGTACATTTCAATTTATTTCCATCAGTGTTGATACGAAGCTGAAAAGACTCAAGTGAACTCCCTTCAGACAGCTCATGCAGTAAGAAAAAGGACACTTATACAAAATGGTCACATTGACTTGGCGTTATGTAATTATTTTGAATAATTAGCATTTTTCAGTACGTTCCGAGGGAGACAATTCCCACATGTTATAATGTGTTTTGTTCTATGATGGAGTTAGCTGTTTGTATCCGCCAAATTAATATCACACTACCTCATATTTGTTGGCTGATATGTACTATAACGATGGCTAATTCTTTACAGTATTCCAACAACTAAACCATTAGGTTGGATTCAATCAAATTAGCTAAATTGACCTTTTGCTTACTTACATACTTAAAAATGCTGTTTTTTTGTTGTCAGTCCCAGTATTATAAGTGAAATAAGGAAAAACATGGAGGCTCAGAAATTACATTCTGGTTGCTTGTATCATTAGAGGGGAAAAGGCTTTTAGCATGAGGACTAATTGATGTGTTTGGCAAACATAACGCTATCTTGAGATTTATTTAGTGGGTTATAAACTAATTATGGTGCTTTATTTTTGGTAGTTATATCTGCAAATAGTGTATAAGATCAACCCGAGCACCTGAGCAACCAAACAGAAAAGTTAGTTTACACGCACGATGTGTTCACACATTCTAAATATCTTATTTCAACCCAGGTAGATGTTTTTCTCCCAAGGTCTTTCTACATGCTGCTTGACTACAAAAGTCTCAAAGATATTGAACTTATCTTGTATTAATAACGGCAAAGCCTGCACACACCGACGCGTTACACACACACGCTCCCCGGCATTTTTATTCTCACACGAAGGAAGAAAATCTGAAATGTGTTTACTCTCTGAGGCAGGTCGGGGGATCTCACAAATATATAATTGAAAGCAAACGTCCTCACCTTCCCAAGGCCAATTTCTTTCCTTCAGTAACTAACAGCACCTTCTTTGACTGACGTCCTCCTCTGCAGCCTCGAGCCCTCCTAAATAACACTCTTTTCAAGTCGTGTAATTAATTTCTAGTGCTATAGAAGCTGTGTGGAGGCACACAGGCCCACGGTCCACCACATTTGGATTATATTGGTTTTCATTTTCATTAACAGGCATCGGACATAAGGGGTGGAATTAATTGGCAAATCCCTGAGTCGTGCTCATGTGTCCTGGTTTTATCTCTCGGAGCTCACCTGGAATATTTAGGCAAAGAGTTCTTGGGAAAGAATTAGAGCGGCTGTTATACATGTGCTCTCATGGGGCGAAATTAACCAAAACAGACAGCCGTTCCATGTCTGCAAATAACTTAAGTGGGTGAAAATAATGTGTTTTATCCGCTGACAAAACTGTAAAGCTATTCACCTCATCTTTCACAAGTCTACTCTTTGCACAATAAAGGGACAATATGACAATCCATTTCTTTCAGATCAGTGTCACATCGATGCGTTGCATTTGCATGGAATCCAGCGCTCAGTGCTTTTTCTTTTTTATCTCCTGCTGGAATTCGCCTTGACTATCTCTCATGTTATCACGGAGAGAGAGAGAGAGAGAGTGTGTGTGAGTGTGTTACGCTGTTCATTTCCGGGAAGAGATTGAAAGCAGCGTAACCGTCGTAATTTATTCCTTAAATGATAATTTATTAGCAAAGAGCCTCTCAGTAATTGCCAAATCTCCTGCTTGGCTTGTTGGTGGAACTGCCTACCCATTGGAAGCGCTGATGAGATGGACTAAAATGCAATTTGGCGGGGGGCGGGATGTGGGGGGATGTGTGTGTGGGGGGGGGGGGTGCGTTTCTCGGAGATGCGTGAGCTGCGCTCGCCACGCAATTAATTTCTCATCTGAAGTGTCGGGTGTGTTTCTCCCGAGGTGTGTGAGAGAGAGAGAGAGAGAGAAAGAGAGAGAGAGAAAAACATTTATCTGGTCTCGGTGTTTGGTGAGTGCTTTCCTGTGTGTGTTTGTGTGTTTTTCAGAGCCTGTCCCCACATGATGCTTCTTGCCTGTAGTGTGTGTGTGTGTGTGTGTGTGTGTGTGTGTGTGTGTGTGTGTGTGTGTGTGGGGCAACTGCTCCGTGTGTGGCTTCAACTTGAGCGGCCGTGTGTTGCTTGAACTCTGTGTGTGTGTGTGTGTGTGTGTGTGTGTGTGTGTGTGTGTGTGTGTGTGTGTGTGTGTGTGTGTGTGTGTGTGTCTGCGAGATGGAATGGGATGCATGTTTACAGGGTTGCAGAGCGGGGCCAGGCGGCGGCCTGCAGAGACGATGGGATTGGAAAACGGAGTCTGTCTCTGCGTCCCACTGCTAAGCCAGCGGGAGACGCGGCAGCTATCTCCTCTCTCTCTCTCTCTCTCTCTCTCTCTCTCTCTCTCTCTCTCTCTCTCTCTCTCCGTCTATCTCGCCCACTCCACTAGCTCTGTTCTCCACTCAATCCCATTTTCTTTCTCACTTCGGAGTGCGTTCCTTTCATCTTTTCCTAACCTCTCCCATAATCTTGTCTCTGCTCTCTCCACCCCTCCCGTCACTGCGTCTCCTGATGTTTTCTCGCCACGTTTTCCTCTCCGTTTTGTTTTCTTTGTATTCATCTTTTCCCCCTGTTGCTTTTTTTTTTTTTTTGGTTTTCTTGCTGTTGCTTGAGTCCCCTCTTTTCACACCGCTAACTGCCTCCCCTCCATCACCGACAAAGTGTGTGTCAAATTGGAACTAGCGGACTTGATATTGGAATGAAAAACAGGAACAGAAATCGACAAATGTTTTTTACACACCTCAGGGTTCAGACTTCACGCGGGGAATCCAGTTTAGTGGACGGAAGACAAAACCGTATGATAGTTTGAGTGCCTCCCAACTTCCTCTCTACACAATTTGCATTTAGTGTGCCTTATCTTCCAGTCTTATCTTTCTTTTACAGGACTGGTGCCAGATTTTTCACAATTGTTTTGAAATAGAATACAAAATGGGAATGTTTGACACCTTAACTCAGTGATTAGACAACAATTTGATGCAAGCATTGGTCCTATAAACAAGCAACGTGTGTGTGTGTGTGTATCCAAAGCCCGATATTCCTCTGTACCAAAGAGTTCCATTGTTTTGCATGAAAACGAATGTGTAAATGAGTCAAGTGCCTCTCCTCACCACATCTCTCTCTCTCTCTGTCTCTCTCTGTCTCTCTCTCTGTCTGTGTTTAGGGTCGTAACCTGATCCCAGCGGCTCCGGGTAACAGTCGCCTCAACTACACGGTGCTGATTGGCGAGACTCCCTGCGTCCTCACCCTGTCTGAGAGCCAGCTGCTGTGTGAATGGCCCAACCTCACCGGACAACACAAAGTCACGGTCAGAGCACGACTCTACGTCCCTTCTTCTCTCTCTTTGACCTTTCTAAAAAAAATCGGGCACTTTTTCCGTCCCACTTTGGATGCTTTAATTGGATTATCTGAAAAAAGTAACTTGTTGCTCGTTATCGGCTGAGACCTTCATGGAAGACTTCTTTCTTTTTTGTCTCATCTTTCTTAGTTATTAAATAACTGGGTCAGGATTCAATTTGCCTGATTTTCCTCAAAAAAGCAGTTAAAAAAAGGACCAAAAAAGACCCACCTGTTCTCCTCTGTATGTCCACACTGACCCATTAATTAGTGTTTATGAATAGGAAGACATTCTTGCCTGACAATCGAAGCCCGTAATGTCACTCTAACCTTGTTGCCGAGTTACGTGAATAACCTCCCGACAGATCCAGGATGTGCTCCATTGAGCTCGCACACCAAGGCTGCTGTTAAATATTTAGAGATTAATTAACATGTTGATCTTCTTTGGCCTCAATCTGCCCGTCGGTGAAAATAAGGCCATTGAAGTTTCTCAGGAGCCGGACCTCCAGTCAAATATTTGACTGTATATTCACAGCACAAAGCACAGATCTGCAGACTCTGCATCACATCAGTGCAGTTAATGTTGAATAAAATCCATTTAGAAACACACAGGGAAGTCATTCACTTACTCACATAACGGGTTCAACAGGACCACAGCAAAACCTCCAGACTTGTCTGCAGATTTCTTCTTTCTTTCTATCCAGTGAAGCACATCCACATCGACAGCTGTGCAGGCATCAGCAGTTCTTCCCTGCAGGTGCTTCTGGTTTTGGATTTTGAGATTAGTTTCACTTTACTTTGATGGATATTTAAAAGTGCACAAAGTATAAAACATCTCACCCCTCATATAATCCACATGGAAATCCACCAGCCACACTCAACTCCAATCAAACCATTTTGTTGATTGCTTACTCTATAAAATGACGGTTGATGGTGGGAGATGCTCGCCAAACTTTTCCCAGAGCCCACAATGGCTTCCATTAACAGTCCCGAATATAAAGACATTTCATTTGTGATGAAGCGATTATAAGAATTGCTGTCGATTGACTAGTCGATTAAACGTCTCAGCTCTAAGAATGATGCACTTGAACATAATGCTGTTACAATGAATTCCATTCCGTCTATGTCTGCGCAGTGGGTTGTGGGTTAGCAAGGACTGTCTGGATTTCTTTTTAACCCTTAACAAGATACCCACAGCAGAAAACATGTTTATTTTTTCATCGCAGAGAGCACCACAAAGCTTCTGCTACATGTTTAATTTGCCCTCTAGCATCCCCCTTTATCCAACAGGGGTTAGTGTGTCTGATTCAGGAGTGGGGATAGCTGCACACTCTTTCAATTAAAGGCAAATATAGCACCTCCTTTTTTTTTTTTTGCAAACAAATCCATTTTTACTTTCGTTTTTTTGGAATGTAGCATAAAGTTATATAGATACCTTCTTCTCAAGACTCATCAACAGGCTAACAATACCTCATCCACGAATGAATTATGTTTATAAGACTTTAAAATAAACTTCAGCAGGATGTGGGCAAACAGAGAGTTAAATTATGATAAGAAGTTTCCACTTTGTCTGCAGTTTATGTCCATGACTCTGTCCTAGACTGATGCGGGAACATAAAAGGTGGTATTAAGAATAGAATTGTTTCTCCAGGATGCCGCTGATATGCAGACGCTAAGCTTGTCTCTAAGCTCTAATCCAGGAACCCTGTTCGCTGCATAAAACCTTTGTGATGTGCAAATTTTGTCCAACTCTCAGCAAATCCGAGCCAAAGTTGCTACTTCTGGAAGCCGTCGCCACATCATCGCCGAGTTCTACTTCCTGTTTTCTATGTGAAGTGTCACAAGTTGCAGGTTTTTGTTTATTTTTTTCCTCACCAGCCACAGTGTGAATGCTGTTGATGTCACTTTCACTCCGAGAGTCTCTTACACAAACAGTGTTGGAATAAATCAAGGAACAAGCTTACAAGTTTGTGTCCAGAGCTGTCAGCTGACTGCAGACTGAAATCCCTGATTCACTCCGACTGGAGCAGACTTTCAAAATCACCGCGCAGCTCCTGGAGCATCTGTATCGAGGAAGGTCAAACCTCAGCCCGGCGACGCAGCGCTCACTCTGAATATATCTGTCTGAATAACCCGCCAGTAACCCTCCGCCACCACCACCACCACCCGCCCCCTTTAAACTTATCACCAATGTCCTTTCACAGTCATTTCACTGTATCTTTATGACATTTACGCCCCGCTAGCTACAGCCAATATACCTAGAAAGCCACTGACAGCGCATCCATGTAATTCAATATGATAGCTCTCAACGCAACCAGCCAGATGCAAGCATGAACTGGAATTTTTCTTTTTATGCCCCTTTTCTATTCTTTTCTCTTTTTTTTTTTTTTTTTGAACGAAATGTCATGTTGAATTTCGGAGCGATGTGTTGGCGGGGGTGGTGGAGTTAGTCCTTCGTCTGACAATAGCCAAAGAAAAAATGGAGCTGTCTGTTCAGATCACTTCTGCCGTTAGTGTGTGTGTGTGTGTGTGTGTGTGTGTGTGTGTGTGTGTGTGTGTGTGTGTGTGTGTGTGTGTGTGTTTACAAGTGTTTGTGGCTAACTACATTTACAAGTGTTTGTGGCTGTCTTGTCGTGTGTGTGTGTGTGTGTGTGTGTGTGTGTGTGTGTGTGTGTGTGTGTGAGTGTGTGTGTTTGTGTTTACATGCACATCTTTGTCTGTGCGGAATTCTGCAGAGAAGGGCACAGCTGTAGCACCACAATATTCCCCGTGTAGAATGACCTACATACAGGGGACCCCAATGGGTGTCCAGACATAGCGGGCTTGTGTGTGTTTTTGTGGGTGGGTGTACAGAGAGAGAACCGCTCTGTGTGTGTGTGTGTGTGTGTGTGTGTGTGTGTGTGTGTGTGTGTGTGTGTGTGTGTGTGTGTGTGTGTGTGTGTGTCAGCGTCCCTTCAGATGCTCAGCTGTGTGTTGGCAGCTGTGCGCCTCCCTCGAGTTTTTCGAAGAAACTTGTTTGTTGTTTTGGCCTTCAGCTTTTTAAGTTCCTCCGTCAGTCCTTCAGTCTGTCAGGAGAATAAAAATAGACAAATGCCTAGAAAATGTGTCACCAACTGAATATTGCTCATACTCGTGCCACATTCAAGTCTTCTGAGGATACTTATCCCCCCCGGAAAATGTTACCAGATATAGCAGTGACCTCTTATCAGATGATAAATACTAATTAGCATTTGTTTCTATTGATATATTTTACATTCAAGGCCTGCTGTACATCCAGGATGTGAGCGTAGATTTTCGGTTGACCCAGGTAACTATCCTGTATCATAAAAGTCCTTTATCTAACTCATGCTTGGAGTGGCACCTTACAGAAGGCTGTGCTTTTCCAGTCCCCTTAAACACACATTTGAAATATCACATGTATCTACATGAAGCTCATTTTGAGACGTTTTAAATGGCAAAAAGAAAAAGCCATTCTTTGGGAACTAGAAGTGTACTTTTCCTCGCTCTCTTATTGAGCCAATAGTCATGTTTCCCTGCAGACATTCTGATGTGCCGCAGTAGGAAGAGAACCAGTGTTTTATGAACAACATCACACATTCATAACATTCACAGCTTTTATTCAAGTGTACCAGTAAGCCGTGACAGTGAGCCGGCATCGAAAACACCTGAAACTGAAGCAGCTAAGTGGCGCGTCAGCCAGTATTTACACCTGTGCTTTTCCTACTGACAAAGTGAGAAGGTGCCTGTTAGTCCTCAGAATCCCCAGATGTCTTCGACTCTGTTTTGGTATCCTTTTCGCCACAAATTCTTATCCGGTTCTGTCACAAGCAATGTATAATAATTTGCTGCAAATTGATGCATTTTCTGTGTGAGTGACACAGAATGGTTGAAGGGAGATTTGACACCTTATATGTGGATGTCGAATCAGGGTTGATGGTACATGTAGTCGACTGAAGCTATACATTCCTCAGTGCGTGCTTTATTGACAGAGAAAGCTGAGTAGGCAACTGCAAAATCTGTTCTTCCAGCGCTGTCATTTTATGTGACGGTCGTAGTTGGATGCAGGGAAGAACTGCAGTCTGCTGTTTCAACTTGGATTTCTAGTCTCTGACTCTGAGTCGCTAATGCCACTAAAAAACAGAACTTCTTTTGTTTTCTTTGCTTGTATTGCAAACTAGCGTACGTTTACAACAAAGAACATGGCGTCCCAAAATACGAGTGTAGAGGATGCAATGGACAAGGGTACATTCAACAGTGTTCCGGCTGACTCGGATATTCAGCTTTAAGAGGATATAGCCGTCAGGGACCCTCAACGCAATGCATCCTGGTACATTTAGGCACTGTCAAGATGTTGGCGCCAGCAGGAGAGCTCATTTTTCTCCGCCAACAAAGCACAATCTGGTGAATCTATCGCTTCGATTGACTTCATTTATAGTAACACATGATTCAACCTACTCATAAAAGGTTTTTGCCTTGAAATTGTCCATAAAAACAAGAACACGCCTGAACCAACCAATAATTGCATCATGAGGATGATCAACAACTGGTCTAGATAAATCCTAAACCTATAAATCTGTTCTTATCGTCTCCTAAGAGCATAATATCTGGCTCTTTAGCTATTTAATTCTCCATTTAATGAGCTGAAAGGCGCCAAAAGGCTCAGTTGAGCCGAGAGGAACTATGGAAAATGGTTGGAGCAGCTTTAAGAAAATGTTTGAGAAACACCAGTCTACACTTTGAGCCTGTCCAAAGTGTCGACAAATATAACATTATAAGCTGACTGCAGAATCATGCACTGTATTCGCTACATGACACTTCATCATTTTTTGCAGACTCCATTGAAATTTCAGATAGACTTGCAAACTGTCTCCCTGCAACCTACCTAATCCAAACTCAAACTGCAGTTGGCTGATGTTTTGCGTACAAATAAATTCAGTTTACTCTCCGTCTTTGCATCATGTCCACGCAGCTAATTGGCTGCTTAATCTAATACAAGCCAATTTAATTGTCTCTACTGTGGCAAATTGAATTTGTAGATGCTGCCTACATTGATATTGATATAACAGCTTCTCTATTTCATTTCTTTATATAAGACTTTGATAATGTTAACATGCAAGTGCATTTACGAGAGTTTGAAAGTGCATAATCACACCTCATTTTAATCTGTTATCAACCCCCCTTGTGGATAGCTTGATTTGATGGATTCCAGCATTGTGAGTCTTTTTTTTTTTTTCTCTCCCTCTCTCTGAGACGCACTGCGCTTATGTAAATGTAGTTAGTCAGAAAAAAAAATAACATTACATGTGTTTGACTTCTCATAATTACCAGGACTCCTTGGGGAGAGATTTAAATGCTGCTGATTACTCTGTTTGATTACTTATACATGTGTGTGAGTATGTGTACGCGTGTGTGTTCTGGGTGTCTGCTGTGTGTTGTGTGCGCACTCCGTCTGTGTCCACCTGCACTGCTCAGCTTTAACCTTGGTCACGTACACTGCGCTCCCTCTCTGACCTAAATCAGTTTGTTAAAAGCTGACAGTGATAAACGAGGACATTAGGGGCAAAATATCTGTCTGAAAACCCCCAAATAAATATCTGCGGAGAATGCAGAAGGAGCCGAGCTGAGTCGCTCAAAGAACTGGGAAAGTTAACTTGTGAGGTCCTCATTACCAAAGCCGTCTGAAGCTTCTTTCCTCAAGGCAAGACTTGCAAACCTTTCCTATGAGCAATGTTCACAGTAGTCGAGGTGATGTGAGCCTCCGCGGGGTGAGCCCGTCAAAGATCGGCCCTGCTTAGTGTGAGTAGAGAACAGATGAAACTTTAATGATCCGTGTGGTAGAAATCGGGTCAACAGACCTCTCTTTCATCAGACCACTAACTTTTGATCTCTTCAGACCACCTCATCTGTTCTCAAACCACCTGCTGCTGGAGAAGTGACTGCTGTTTTTTATTTTTTTATGTCTCTCTAAGAGGCTTTAAAATCCTCAGACTGGCTGAGGAGAGTCTGGTAGGGGAATGTAAATAATTAGCCGTTTCCTCTCCCTTATCGAGTCTGGTGGAGTTTGCCTCTGTGGCAATGCGCTGAACCTACAACCTTTTTAACCCTGTGAACCCCAAGCGGCTTGGGAAATATTTGTTTTTGCTCCTGTCACATATCACTCACTGTGGCCTTGTTTTTTCACTGCAATATACAAGTCCTTCATTTTAATGGAAACAGCACAAGCATGGCTAGAAATAGGGAGAACTCAGAGATGGATTTTGTGCAGTATAACACTACTATGATGCAAAAATCATAAATAAAAAAAGAAAAAATGCAGGTTGAATTTCTTTGATAACGGATTAAAAAAAAAAACTGTAAATCAATAGAAATGCCCACAAACGTTACCAATATATATATTTTTAAATGAAGCTCCACATGCTATATGTATTGAACTATTTCACTTTTACAAACTGTTATTACAACCTATCCTGTCCTCTCCTCTATAGTCTAAGCCGCTTACAGTACAGTGGATGTTTCATGGAGTTTTCTTGGTCTCAGGCGAGTCAGTCATGGTTCCTCAGTTGCAGTGAAGAGTGCAGAATTAAATGTTTTCACATTAGACATGTAGTATAAAGTGTTTTCTATCAAATATCACAATTTTAAGCTATGCATGCTTTCTTGAAGGAAGCCTTCATTATACATGATATGTTCTAGGGCCAATGGAAAGTTAAAAATCCAATGATAATGTCTGTTTTTAAAGCGTCTGGCTATGATAAATGGTGTTGTTTTTTTGCGATTGTTTTTAAAGATAACAAACCCACTGGAGAGTTTTGGGGATTCAGATTAAAATAGTTTCCTGGGATAAACAAAGTGTGTATTTTCTCCCTTGATCATTAAAAATCACTGTGTGTTTGTGCGTTTCAGATCCGTGCTGGTGGGTTCGAGTACTCCCCCGGGACTCTTCACATCTACTCGGACAGCCTGCTGACGCTTCCTGCCATCATCGGCATCGGCGGGGGCGGCGGCCTCCTTCTGTTGGTCATCATCGCCGTGCTGATCGCCTACAAGAGGAAGTCAAGGGACGCTGACCGCACGTTGAAACGTCTGCAGCTCCAGATGGACAACCTGGAGTCCAGAGTGGCCCTCGAGTGTAAAGAAGGTAGGAAACAGTGTGTCTGAGTTTTTCATGTGTGAGCATGTAACGATACAAGAAGAGAAAGCAGGTTGAGGATAAGGACATGAATGTGCCAGCTGAAAAATGTTACAGGACATTTCTATAGACTCAACTGGAACGTTAAAGCCAAAGAAAACATGAAGAGAGAGAGAGAGAGTTGAGAGAACTGCAGAGAGACTCGAGCAATAGCACTCGGATGCTGCCGTCACCACTGACAACAGGGTTTCTGCAGGCTATGTTTACTGAGGCAAATGTATGACTGTGTCATGGCTGAGTCATAGCAAACAGAAAACGGTTTTATTTACAAAAATACAGGGCTGATATAAAATCACGCTGTTACATTTATATTACCATCATCACAGGAATATAAGGACTGGAGGTAAAGGAAATGGTGTATGTTCATCATTGTGATGTTACCACCCAGCCATTCTGACAACGGCGTGTGATGACCATTGTAGGATAACAGAACCAGGGTAGGCTGGTATTATTTCAGAAACATTTTTTAATAAATATCGGCAAAAAAGAGTACATTTTCTCTGAGATGAAAGTGGTACATTTATGAGAAAAAGCCTCGCAATTTTACAAGAAAAAAGTACTTAAATATTATCTGAGGTTTTTAAAGTCATAAAATGGAGAGAAACCACCAAAATAGTGCAAAACTGTAGCCGTTGCCTGAAATCTGTTGTGATGTTTTTATGGTAATGAGGGCGAGGGCGGAGAGAATTGAAGGTCCTGAAAGGTAGTAAGATACATATATATATATATATATATATATATATATATATATATATATATATATATATATATATATATAATACAGTACCAGTCAAAAGTTTGGACACACCTTCTCATTCAGTGGTTTTTCTTTATTTTTATTTTTTTTCTACATTGTAGATTAATATTGAAGACATCCAAACTATGAAAGAACACATATGGAATTATGTGGTAAACAAACAAATGCTCAACAAACCAGAATATGTTTTATATTTAAGATTCTTCAAAGTAGTTGAATGAGAAGGTGTGTCCAAACTTTTGACTGTTACTGTACTGTATATATATATATATATATATATATATATATATATATATATATATATATATATATATAAGCTTTTTCTATCATGTTCTGAACATAATGCTGACATCCATATGCATTGACTTTATCCACATGTTTTCAGAAATCCTAAAGATTGCTCATGAACGGCCTTGCAGATATATGTATATATATAATATTATATTTATATATATATATATATATATATATATATATTACTTACCCCCTACGCTGGCTCCATATATTTTTTTTTTCTTCTACCAGGCATTGGCTTTAGTATTCTATCATAGACATGGCACACAGATGAGTGACAAATTAAACGGGAAAAAAATCATTAAACACTTAAGACATCATTACGTAGTTCACTTTAAAGCTTCAAAGCTCCTTTTGAAAGATTCTTTTTTTAAGTGTGTGTGTGGATAAAAACATTCAAGAATTTCCCCTCAGCTGCTGTGTTCAGACGGTGTTCTCCATCAACGTCAAGTCATGTCGTCTGTCCGTATTTCTGAGGGAAAACACACCACAGCAGCACAAGAGCGTCATAAAAAGACATGCAACGCGTTGGGAGGGAGACAGAGAGGGGATAAGAGGTCAAAGTAACGAGGGGATTGTTTGCTGAGACATTAAAGGTATAATGAGTGAGAGGTAAAAGGGAGAATCATGGACAAGAGACAGACCGGGCTGACAGGGAGCTGATGAGGTCGACGTTTTAGCAGCAGAGTGTAGATGACTGATGTAAGGACAGCCCAGGTGTTTACCCTCGATATAATGACACAGGCACACACAGCCACGGTACAAGGTTATAATATGATTACACTACAGCGCCGACACAGAGTCAGAGCCCTTTCAGCCGCAGAGGAGCAGTTGTCGACAAAAAGCTTCAACACTTTTTGAATTAAAGTGCTACAGTTTCAGGGCGATCTGTTCATGATTTCCAGAAAAAAATAGTTTTTTACCTCGTATCACTTTTAACATTTGTGCTTTCCAAGAAAAACACAACAAAAAAAACCCTGTTCTTTCCTCAAAGACACTCCAGACAGTATTGGAGTCAAATAAAAGCACTACTTTTTCCAGGAAATGAAGCATGGCCTTATTCCCGCCCTGCCTGCTGTACTCCCAGCTGGCCTATAGAGACGAGACAGTGTGTGTGGGCGGAGGAACAGATGAAGTGGGCGGTCCTCTGTGTGTGTAGGTGTGTGATTGCAAAAGTAAGTGTATGTGTGTGTGTGATGTTTCGGCTTCGCTCTGAGACTCTTGAGGGGAAGAGATGGGGAGGGGGGGCGTTTGGATCAGTCATCCATGAGGAGCAGACGTCCCACTGTATACTGTGATCCAAACTAGCATATTAGCCGTCATGGATGATCAGTTACACATTAGAAATGACAACTGATGACTGGCAAGTGTCACTTTTTGGTTCAGGGGAGGTATTATAGTTGTGTTTTCAGACGCTTGATAGGAGCAAACAAAATGCTTAGGGGGTTTCTAAACAAATTCATGGGCAGAGCATTGTTTCCACGCTAATGTAAGCACACTCAGAGCTGTAGCATTCTTACACTTCACTTCCCAGACTTTGTGTAATCTGAGGTCCTTTCTTTGTTTACTTGAATCTGAAACACATGAGGATTTTCCCAGGAAAGACCTACCAGGCACAGTTTTAACAGCAGCCCAAAAAATATATATTATCAACTGGATATACATGTGTTAGTTTATAAGAAATGAACCTGTGTGTCCCTTTTGTAACCAACAGTCAGTGAATTTAAATATTGGGGAAACTCTCCACTTCGTTGCTAGTTTAAAAGCAACGCAGTTGTCATTTTCATGCCCACTGAGGTGTGGTTGTTGGCACATCAATATCTTCAGGCAGCAGAAAGTGGTTGCACCATTGAATTACAAAACCCTGGACTAAAGTCAATGGTGCATATATCCCTCTTACAAATGAAAAGTTGACCACTTAAGAGATAACATGCACCTTTGCTCCAAATATTACACTCGGGAATGTTGCTGCCACGGTCTTACATGGTCTTGTTTTAACAAGTGGCTTATGGGGGCTAATGCTATCTTATTTTTAGAAAACTTTAGATTAATATCGTTGTAACCGGCTTGTCTCGTTTATTTTGCTTTCGCATTTTTTTAGCAGTCAGGTTGTCTATGTGAGGATGTCTTTGGACCTCACTCACAAGAATCTTGAGGAAACGTTTGACATTCTATTCAACATCTTAAACTGTTTCTGGACACATTGGCTCAGTTCAGTGAAAGTCCAAGACTCAAGCTATAAATGAGTGATTGATTAATGATAAAGGAGGAGTTTTGATGATATGAAGTGGAAGGAGAGGAGTGCCTTTATCTCATTCTGCTTCTTCTGCTCTTCCTATGTATATTTTCCCCCCCATCTTCACCTCTTTACTCTTCTCTCCAGGTCTTACCTTTACACGCTGATCTTTCTTTCTTCTATCCTTTTGTCCTAATCACTTATGTCCTCTGTCCTCTGAATTTCCATTCCCCTACCACCCTCACTTTGTTACTTCCTGATCTTTCTTTCTTCTTCCCTCTCCTTTTTTTCCCTCTGTCTTCCTTTTTATCTTCTGTGCTTCCTCTCCTCTCCATCTCTCTAGTGGACCAAACAGTCCAATAACAGCTGGGAGAAATTATGCATGAAAACTCATCCGTCGCTCTCTTAATAATTATCCACTCATGCAATTAATTGACTTTCCTTTCCAGGAACTTTGTTTCCTGTCTCCTGATTCTCTCCTCTCTCTCTCTCTCTCTCTCTCTCTCTCTCTCTCCCTCTCTCCCCCGAGCTAGCTTTTCCTTTTTATTTCATTAAGTTTGGGTCTTTTTTTTTTCGCACGAGCAAAGATTGAATTTGTCGGGGGCTCAGACACCAAGGAACAAATTCAGTTCACTTAATTTTTTGGCCGGGTCATTTTTCTTTTAAGTGTTATCAAAACAATTCTTGGTTAGACAGGAAATTGAAGAGAAATTACAATTACGCCCTTTCGGGATCTGTTATTATTTTGAATGTCTACAGATCGTTGTATTCCCTCATGCTTCATTCTTTCCTGTCTGTGTTTAAGTTCCTATTTGTGCCTTTCTGGGCTTCTTGCATCTTTAGAGCTACTCATCTTATGAATACAAAATTTCCCTCCAATCTCTGCTTTTCATAAAATAATGAAATTGAGATTCCCATGTTACAGATTGATAGCATCAAGCTGGTAGAGCGTGGCACTTTGAAATTCAATAAAGCAAGTCATTGCTTGCAAGGAAGTGCTTTTTATGTAACAGGGAGTATCCTGCACTGCCTATTAAACTAGTCATTTCCATGTGGGGCTTTTAAGGACTACCCCAATTGCAGAGCAAGTTGCTGAAGTCTTGTAGTTGACAAGCTAACGGCCAACACGCTAGCGAGCTGAAATGCTACCAAGCGCCAGACACAATAGCTCTCCATGCAAGCTTCTTGCAACATGTTGTTCTCAGGATTTTATAATGGTGTGTGTGTGTGTGTGTGTGTGTGGGTGGAGGGCCTCTCTGAACTAGCTACCTTGCTAACTGACACTTAGCAAGCACTTTAGCTCAGTTGCTAGCAGGAAAAAAAGCCAACATTGATAATTCAATAGACGTATTCATACTAGATGGCGTAACAGAGCTAACTTCGTTGTACAACCCTGTAGTACAATGACAAATAAAAAATCTTGTAACCTTGTAATAGCTAATATGCTACGTGAGCTTCGTTCATTCTCACTGTTCCCTCAAAGGAAAGCCGTTGTAAGATTATTTCCAATTGGGAAAGAGCGTGAATTCCGGTGTCAACGCTCACCAAAGTCCAATTTACTTTTCCCCAAATGGTTTCTCCTAGCTTTTATAACATGAGGCATGATTAGTGTATGGACCATGTGTTCAAAAACAAACCACAACACAACCCTGGTTGCAGGGCTTTTGGACAAATTATGGAATAGACAATTTCCCACATGATTAAAAGCACAAGGTAATATTCCTTGACTATTGTCATTTCACAACCTGATTTGATTTTTCAATAGCAGTGCTGTTGCTCCTGTTTGTCCGTAAAAAAAACTGTACATTTCACCATCCCTCACCCTGTCACCTTCTCTATTTGTCTATTTTTTGGGAAACAGCTTTTGCCGAGCTTCAGACAGACATCCACGAGCTGACCCAAGAGCTGGACGGAGCTGGGATTCCCTTCCTGGACTATCGGACGTACGCAATGAGGGTCCTGTTCCCGGGCATTGAGGACCACCCTGTGCTAAAGGAGATGGAGGTACGGGTCAGTACACCACCAACCAAGCTTGAAACTGACACAAACTCACTATAATTAATAAATTTCAGTAGAATCAAGAACCGAACATTTGCACTAATAAACTAACATCAGAGGTAGAAAAAGTAGTGAATTTTGGATTTAATGTCCATCTTTACTGCTTATCATCCTTGTAGCCAGAGGTGAAAGTAAATGTAAGTTCTCGCAGGTGCCACCATCCCAACTTTCATCACTTCATAATGTTCTCCTCCCTTCCAAGTTTCATGCAATCCATGAACATGAGCATTCATTTTTTTCAACGCCTCTATGGGCTAGAAAGAAATGAGAAACTCTTGACATTATGTATAGCAAATTATTTATTTAAATGGTGAAAGAGCCATGGAATCATTTGTGAATGTTGACAAAACTTTCAAAATTATAACCATTTGTTTAGTTTTAAAGAAGCAGAAAATTACAACTTAATTCATCGAAAAGAGTTGACAGTTTGTTCACACTGCGTGTTTAGGAATTAAACTACATTTTGTGACGACGTATTCAGCTTGTCTGAATGAATGCAAATGGCTTTACAAAAGTCTTATCATCATCAGTTTGAACTCATGGGATAGACACTCTCTATATTCTCTAGATGTTAGGAAGTAAAGTTTTAAAGTGGGGAATGCTTGAAATCACTAAAATGAAATGTTATGTATGGAATAAAAAAAGATAAAGAGATGAAAAAAGAGTGCATAGCAAAAATGTAGCAACATATGATGGGAAAGAGTATTAGAGCAGAGAGAGAGGAATGAGATTCAGGGCTACCAGGATTCTTACTTGCATTATACATCACTGTTAAGTTATTAATTAAGCCGGTACATGCAACCACCTTGCCAGCTCAGCTGAATGGAGTTATTGCACACGATTTATAAGGACATTTTACTGCTGAGACCAAGGGAAGTACAATTAATAGTGTGTCAACATAAACTACTCTCCTCCAAAGCTAGAAACCAGAGAGCCAAGTTTGTAATCAGCAGTATCATTAAGATGTAGAATCTGGTGCTGCTCCATTGACTTTGATTGGAGCGCTGACTTTTGGAGTCAAGGAATAATTTGTTTGACCTTTTACTGCCTCATTTAATTGTTCTAATCCAGAAAGTGTATTTATATTCCTGGAAGAAAAAAAAGTGAGAAAAAAAAAAACCTGGGCGGGCTCAAAGCTGCCATGTCTCCTTCTTTTGATTCATTTAATTCCTACTATCTTATATTTGGCTGGACGAAACAGTAGTGATTACTTAAATAAAGTAGAATCAGCATTTCATATAGAAAAAAAGCCCTTAGTGGGTTCCAGCAGAGACTATACAGCACTATGCCAGCAACCAATGCATGTCAGAGGAATTGATGGTGGATGGATCAAACAAACTCAGGACTTTCACCCTGGAGACTGCTTTTTCGTGTCCCACATGAAACCAACACTAAATGTTGACTATAGGCTTTATATGCAACGCTGCCTAAGAAAGGGTTGTTGTGTTACAGCCGTTACGTTACTTTATTACACTTTTATTTCAACACAAACCATGATCCTGTTTTTTGGCTTAACAATTGGCTTGTACAGATACCAGCTAGCAGAGAGCACCTTAACCAGACTTCAGCCAGAAAATGCATTGCAGCTGTTAAGGAAATACCGTTACTTAGCTACGGCCAAAATAATCTCACTCTGGCGACCTTCGTCAATTTCGATGGCAAGAGAGGCCATCAACCCAGTATCACCCCAAACTGCCATTATTCAAATCTTTACATCTTTGCTCGGCACAAATCAACTTAAGGTTTTGCTCACTTCTTTGCGAAAGCAAGTCAAGCTTTGTGTCTCGCATGAATATGCACAGCTAGTTTGATCAGCCTATGAGGTCCTAAAATATCAATTTCTACTCCAAATTTTTGGCTTTTTATTTGAAATATGCCAGTGTGGTTAAGATGTCCCCTGATACAAATACAGTCCACCTTTAATTTAAGGTGTCAGGCAGGCAGAGAGGTAAAGGGATCTTACCTATTTTATAGTAATGTCTAGACTTCCTTCCCCTTCCCTCTGTATTTCCCCCAGGGGTTGCTGGTGTAATCCAATGGCCTGTGTAAACTAACACTCCTAGCTTTATTGCTCTGTGTGACTGCTCTCTTCCCTAAGCTAGACAGCCACACTACACACCAGTTATGCTTTCACACACACACACACACACACACGCACTACCGGAGTACATGTACACACATACACCGCCGTGCAGATAACTCTCTCTTTGAAATTCGTCAAAAACTCCCTATGCAGTACATACATGCATCTCCATCAGTCTCCCTTTCTTCTTCTCTCTTGCCTTCACTCTCTCTTTTCAAACACACAGACACACATCACACTCTGTATCCACCCTGGAGGCCCGAGAATCTCATTTAGCACTTTAAAGAGAGGCCCAGACACTTTATTACGGCACATCGGAGGAAGGAAGTATAGATGTTACAGTGGAAAGAAAAGATGACAATAGAGAGAGAGAGAGGTGGGAATGATGTGCGTGTGTGTGTGTGTGTGTGTGTGTGTGTGTGTGTGTGTGTGTGTGTGTGTGTGTGTGTGTGTGTGTGTGTGTGTGTGTGTGTGTGTGTGTGTACGTGTTAGAGAGACACAAAGACAAGGAGTAGGAGAAATTAAAATGGGAGAAGACCAATGATGCGAAACAGTCGACAGCGAGCGCGCGGGAGAGAATCAGAGCGGGGAGGAGGACGGAGCGACAGTGAGGCGTCTTCAGGGGGTTTAGTGTGTTGTTGATGAGAAGTGACAGGTGCCAGCCAGTGGAACAAGCAGGGCGCACCTCTGTCACCAAGCCTGACACACACACAATCCTGCCATGCCCCGACGCATCTTCCCACCCTTCCATCTCTTCCTCCCTTCTTCATTTGACAGAGGAATTTCTCTTGTGCCGGGTCGGTTCAAGCCAGTCGGAAGCGTTATTAAAAGATTTTTAGTTTGAGGGCTTTCAAGTGATGTAACCGATTCAGCAAAGTGGTAAAAGTGACAGGAAATGTCGGAACTCTCTTTTAAGACCTGAGCTATCGGTATAGGACATGCATACATTATTGCAAGAGTCTAATAACAAATAACTGAGAGATAAAATCCTCAAACCAGAGCAAGCGCAGTGTATGAGCGCACAGCGAGCTCAGAGTGCTTATTACTATTTTGATTCTTGTCTTATCGATATTCAACTGAAGTACGCTTTGACCCACCCACCCCCTGATGTCAAGAAGACAATTACGTCGAATGCCTGCGAAAATCATTTGGAAAGCGAGAACTGGGAAGCACTCAGAAGAGAGAGAGTAGCCAATCATACCTACCTAGCTGTTTACAAGCCAATCTCCGCCCATTGCACTGCGGGAAAAAACAAAAGTCTGCTCGTGAATGTGTGCAGAATCTGTCTTCACTCAGAGTAAATCATAGTTTTATTCCATCTTTATATCCTGGATGCTATTTATTTCAATCGATTCACAAGTTCCTCACATATGTTCTTCCACACATCATTTTTGAGTATGTTGCGCACTGGACTGTGGTTGGCTTCCAAACTATTGTGATATCACAAATCCATGCTTTATCAAACACACCTTGAACTCAGAATTACCGGGAGGGTTTTTAAAAGACTGAGAATTGTAAATAGCAAAAAGTATATATTTTTTCACAATGAAGAAAACATGCTCATAATGAAGAATAGAAATAAAGGTCTTCACTGCTCTAAGCCTCTGATGTAACTCGTCTGTCTCTGTGTCTTTCTTCAGGTCCAGGCCAATGTTGAGAAGGCACTGACGCTGTTTGGCCAGCTGCTGACGAAGAAGCACTTCCTGTTGACGTTCATACGAACCCTGGAGGCACAGAGGTGTCTGCCTTTCTTCATGTCTTTATTTATTGCTCAGATATATGCGACATTGGTTTTTTTTAGTACATTTTTTTATTTATTTTTCCCAAAAGGGGTTTCTACTATTTAATCAATGTTGTCTACCGATTTAAAAATAGAAAGATATGATATATGAAAGCTAAAGTACAGCTTGGAATATCATTCAAGAGCTTTAGCATTTACCCACATGACCCATGTTCCGACCATTAGAGTAACGTCATGTAAATGCAGTATACTGTGTGCTTTATGCTTAATTCCGATAAAATGAAAAATGGATGTTTTGTTTTTTGTTTATTTTCTGACAAGTCAAGATTTTAGTACATTTTGAAATACTGGGCAAAAGGTTTCAGGCAAAAAGTTAAAAAGTTATTCCACCTGTTTCAATAGACAAATATGACGTGAAAGGCTGTGCTGTCTGTCCCTTCGATAAGGACAGGATAAGTTAATTGATAAACGGAGTAAAAACATTTACGCAGCACTAAAATTACGTAAATGATGTATTTCCCAGGTCATTTTCAATGCGGGATCGAGGCAATGTGGCGTCTCTCATCATGACAGCCCTGCAGGGGGAGATGGAGTACGCCACCGGAGTCCTGAAACAGCTGCTGTCCGACCTGATAGACAGAAACCTGGAGAGCAAAAACCATCCCAAGCTGCTGCTCAGGAGGTGAGGACGATGTGGAGACACGTGGGACAAATGTAGAATATGCTGTAAAGCAAAAATATGTTTTGTTGAACTCAAGTTAATTTATCTTAAGACCCGTTTCAGGACTTATAAAAGTTATAACTAGTTGTTATACTTGAGATCTTTTGACTTGAGATGGATTGAAGTGTTCACTGAATTAATCATATTAAGTTTCCAAGGAAAGACGATCAGAATAACTGCACACTTCCCAGCATGCATTATTTGAAGATGAAACTCTTTTGCTCTGAGACTCATATAATTAGGGTTTGAAGAAAAACAAATCTAGATTGATAAATAGCATTAAAGTTCAAAGAATAAAAAACATGTCCACATAAATGTTCCAATAATAAATTAATTTTGAATGAATAGCAAACGCGGTATTGGGAAGATAAATCTGAGGGCTCTCGAAATGATGTAAAGGGACGGCGTGTAACAATTATGGGGATTTATTGGCAGATATTCTAATTTCACAAAAATGTTTCACAGAAATTTGTTTCCAGTGAAATGTTAATGACTTTCTATAGTGACATTTAACATAAATATTGCAGCTTTAGAAACAATATTTAGTTATATCTAAATTATTAATAACGTCTAATCCTATCCTTTTAATTCTTTATATGTTTTTCAAAACAATTATTTAGTCATGTCAGGCCTCAGTGTGGACTGAAGCAAAATAAACAGGAGGCAGCATGTCACCTCTACTGGTTCCATTCAATCTAAATGTGAAGTCATCAGCCAGCTACTAGCTAACAGCAGGGCATGAATAAGCAAAATTTGACCCAACTGCTGAAAATCTGAGACCCGGTTGAAAAACACCTGCATCACCAGGAGCGGGGGGGGACCTTCATTTAGCGTAGCTTTTTAATCCAATTCACAAACTATCAAAACATACACCCACGTTGTACCTTCAACGTGATTGGCTAACGCTCAGGGCAGCTGTACTTCTTCGGCCTCTCATGTTTGACTCAAGGAAGCCTGGACTTTACAGTTACTCACTATTGCCTCTCGAGGTACAAGTGGTATAACAAGCCAGGACTGGCCATAGCTGAGTTAGTTAGCATGCTCATTTCAGAAGATATCTCTGCAATTCAATACATAGTCTATTTTACATGACGTCAACACTGCAAACTCTTTAAATTCTGTTGATAATGGTAGTTCATTTTCTGTCGTTTTTTTAAATCATGGCTGAATATTATACATTACCCCTTTAAGGACGTTCTTCTGGAAAAACCAACATCTGCTGCTCTGCTCAACACAGCTAAACTCTAACAAAGTTTCAAATCAATTTGTCTTTAATTAGTGCAAAACCATGTAGATATTTCCCCAAAACTGTCCTTACCTTAAGGAATAATGGACTCTTGATGCTTGATTGTTTTCATAATCATCTCACTCTTGTTTCGAGCATTCTCTTCTTAATGTCGTGTTTTTCCCTCTGTGCGTCAGAACGGAGTCCGTCGCTGAGAAGATGCTGACCAACTGGTTTACGTTCCTCTTGTATAAGTTCCTCAAGGTAAGCCCAACAACAAGGCATGATCCTACTTATTAAATCAGTTTATTTTAAACACAGATTAATACTCATCATCTTCAGCGGGTTTATGTTGTTAAATGCATTTCTACTGTCTGTGTGTAAGAGGGTTTTATTAAAACCTTGTTGTTTCTCCCCGTTGCAGTTATTAAAAGCAGTGTTCCTCCTTCAGCCGTATATGTTTTCGCCCTAATGCAGTATACAAACAGTAGCTCATCAAAGCCTCCCAGCAGCATGCGTCTCTTTCTTCTCAGCTCTTTTAATGTTTTTTTAAGTCCACAGGTCCTCTCCGCTCTCATAATTTCACTCTTGTAGCCGACCCGTCCCTCCTCACTGATCTCCGTGTCGTTATTTTAGCTCACATCTCCTCCCTCTGATCTCTGTTTCATCTGCGTGGGTTTTCTGTTGTCATTATTCCACCGTCAGTCTCCTCTCTGCCTTAAGGTTATTTGCCTCAGCAGGGGGTGCGGTGTCGCTCACGCTGTCCTCGCAATGTCCTCACACACCCCCGCTCCTTTGCCTCATCCTCGTTGTCCTCTTCCTGTTTTCTTTGATTTATTTTTTACAGAGACTGCTTAAAGAGAGATCTGGTGGTTCCCTTCTCCTCCACATACTCTCATTACAAATTGGGGAGTTGTTGATATGATATGATATGATATGATATGCCAGTATAATCCTAATGGCATAATGAGTGCTTATCGTATACATATCATGATTACAGTGCATGCATGTATTTTGTGCTCAAAATGCAACTAAACAGTTTTCTATTTCTTTAACTTAAATAACAATAAATACGCCGTGTCCCTGTGCTTAGCTATTCCTCTTCCAGAGCAGCGAGAGACAGCATCGTGGCCCTGAAGTGTAAATGTCAGCATACAATTAGGGAGCCTTAATGAAGCCGCGATACGCAGCGAAGGAACATTTCTCAGACAAGCACGAGCACGGAAGGCGAAAACCATAACAGCCATGATGTACGCTCGCGCTGTCTCGTTAGCAGCTGCCCACCTAATTGGCCAAGATGCTAACGAGGTTCTCGTTGAGCAGCGGAATGAGGAAGTCAAGGGTGGGGGAGGGGGGGGAGAGAGGGAGGTGTTAGAGGTGGGTGTCAGAGGTGATGGGGAAGGATAGAGGAGGGAATGACAATTAAGAGGACGAGAGAAAGGGGAGGAGAGGCAGGAAAGGGTTGAGGAAGAAGGAAGTAGGAGATAAGCGGGAAAAGGAGAGCGAGAGAGAAGGAAGCAAAGATTGAAGAGGAAATAATGATTGGTTGAACTGAATAAAGAACGATAGATTAAATGAGGGATAGAAAGTGGAGAAAGTCGTTTTTTTTAAATACAATCCCGGCATCAGTTTCGCTTTGTGGTTGTTGTTTTTTTAACACAGCTTTATTAGATGTTGTTTTTGTCCAGAACGTTGGGAACATTAGTTTGTAAGTAGCAAGACATGTTGTTGCTCAGTGCTACTCATGTTAAGACGAGTGGAAGAGATGGAGGAGGGGCTGGAGGGATAAACGGAGGGGATAGATAGGGGAAAAAATAGCGTTATTTCAAATTCTAGAGTCTGAGAACCCAAAGTTTCCACCAATATTTTTTCTGTAGGTGACAAATGTCACTGGTCATTTTGGTCCTCCTCTGATTGTTTAATTTCAAGTATCTTAGGGACTTAATGATATAAAGAAAAAAAAAATCCCTGATTCTCCAGGTTTCTGCTTTCCTTGTTTTACTTAAACACACATTGACTGATTTGTTGTTGTTTTCTTCATTAATCATTTGAAACCACCTTAGAGAAATGAGATGACAGCGATTTGAAAGGTATTTTAATATACAAACACACTGATACCGATTTTTTTGACACATATTTGGTATAAAACTAGAGAAAATAAACAATTAATATAGGACACAGGATTAAAACTGTGAAAATGTATTTAAAAGCTACATAAGAGGAAGTAAAAGTAAAGAAAATGCTGACGTCAACACTCATCTGGCATTACAACATTATATTAATATCATGAACTGTCTTCATTCCAAATCAAAGGCCACGCCTCGCTTAAAGATCATTTGATACTCTGATGGTAAGCATTTTCTAGCTCTGGCTTACATATACAGAACATATTGTCTGTACAAATGTAGAAGAGAAAGATGAAAAAAAAATAGGAAGTAAGCTGTGAGGATTGGTGTATTACAAGGAGAGGAAGAGAGGAAAAAAAGACGAATGTGTGTGTGTTAGAAAGAAAAAGCGATTTATAGAGTGTGCTTGAAGGTGAGACAGATGAATTAGTTCTTTCCCCTGTTCTCATCTGGACCTCATGCATCTCCGACACACACACACACACACACACACACACACACACACACACACACACACACACACACACACACACACACACACACACACACACACACAGTCTGAAGTATCTCCCTGAGCACTGCACGGTCGATCATTAAGCTCTCGTCAGGATAAGTATTGGCCGCGGCGTGTCCTCTCTCTCCCCTCTAAACTGCCGCTACTTCAGTCGGGAGTGTTTTCCTTGGGCCCAAGTGATGACTACTGACACTATTGATTGGCAAGTGTCTTTGATGGAGCGGAGAGTGGGGAAACATATTTATAACATCTGTGTCCGGTCCAATGAGCGCCAAGATGTAGATGATGGGAGAGAACTAAAAGGATTTACATAACGCTGCTTTGAGACGGAGAGATAGAGGTCTCTTATGGTTGACTCACCCGGTGCTTTAACTAAACGTCCATCGCTGTGAGAAATGCCTTTTCGGCTGTATGTATTTAAATCTGTCCATACTTAAAACCATTCAGAATCTTACCGGCTGGATTCTGACATGTATGTCTTTTAACATCTGATAATAATATTAGAACGTTCTGATTTGCTTGTCCTGTCGCTTCACAACATGATTACCTGACAACAATTTCATGCTAGTAAGTAGAATGATGTTACAGTAGTTTATTCTGTACGTTTCAAATGACTGAGATAACAACAAATAACCGACAAATCATTTCAATTCATTTTACTCATTGGTCTCCCTTTGAATGGAATACAGTAGAAAACTGCTTCATTCAAAAACAACAAATGATGACAGTAATAACATGACATTAAAAAAATGAAAAAGATATATAAGGAAAAAAATGAAACCAATAGAAAGTAGTTATAAAATAACTTTTGCATACAAAAGCCTGACTAAATGAATACAAAATGAATGGCGGTTAAAGTTGTCAACAATGAAGGCTCATGATAAAAAGGGTGTGTAAGTCTTACATGACACAGTTATAGAGCAGAAACACAGAAATAAGCAACTAAAAGTTATTCTGTCATTGCTCTTTCTTTAACATTTTATCAAGTATTTACTTACATACAGCCTCCCGTTTGTTGGATAAATGAACATTCGCAAAACTTTTTCTCTTTCAATCAATTTTACAAGTTCGGTGGCAGAAAACACACATCCTCTCTGCTCTGCATGACTTCAACACCCGTAAAAACAGCCTGTTATTAGACCCTTTTCAACGACACGCTCTTTACAAATAAAATGAACTGTGACAGGGCTTGTCATATTAACATCTATAGTCTCAGTAAATTCTGCGCTAAATTAAAAAGTCTTGCAACCCTGTCACTAATTTGCGACAGCCTCAGATGACCCCCTCAGAATAGCAGATATAAATGCTTTCATGATACGGCTCTGAAGTTGAATCACTGTGTTATGAAGTGGGTAGACACACTGTATTTTAACCCCTCTAAGGGTGTTTGTGATGATTCATTGGATCGGAAAGATGAAAGGGGGGAAAAAATCACAGCACAAAATTGCCATGATTTTCCCAGATCTTTGCTCTTCTCCCTCTTCAAGCTATCTAAAAAATATTCAAATGAAAAGAATCTGAGAAAAGTCAATCACTCCTTTGGTCCAACTGCTGGCAAATCAAACATATCTCTCTGTCTTCTCCCTCACCAGGAATGTGCCGGGGAGCCTCTGTTCATGCTCTACTGTGCCATCAAGCAGCAGATGGAGAAGGGGCCCATTGACGCCATCACGGGAGAAGCCCGCTACTCCCTCAGCGAGGACAAGCTCATCAGGCAACAGATTGACTACAAAACACTGGTCAGTAGACTTATTGTGTCTCGAGGCCTGTCAGCTTTCCCTCTGAAATCACTCGACAAGTTGTACAGCCTCAAATGACAATTTTTTAAAGCAAGCTCTAGCTAATCAGCGGCTGAAATGTGGCGGATGGCGCCGGCTTAATTGGTCTGCTGTAGGGGAAGGCTTCCTCCCAGAGTAAACATGGCGCCGCAGCAACAGTTGTGTTTTGGAGGGAGAAAACGATCTGGCCATGAACCTGCACGACTGCTGCCCAGCGTTAATCACGCTCTCTTTCCAAACAAAGCACTGCAGGTTTGGATTGGAAAGACAAACCTACTTGTCGGCAGGATCTGCTTCGGTGGTTTTGGTCTGCACCCATGTGCGAATGCTGAGTTATTGTATCCCCCCCAAAAATGAGCAGACTAGAAAATGTCCAGGTTTTAAAAATAGCCACTGCAAACAGGTGTGAAAATGCATGTCATGTACATTCAAATGCACCCTAACAATCATCCTAACATCTCACTAGCGGGTGGTGTTCTCCCAGTGTCTCCGCTTAAGCTTTAAATTCTTGTATGTTTCCATTTTTTTTGTGTCTTTTTTTCTCCGTCAGACGTTGCACTGTGTGAACCCAGAGAACGAGAACGCCCAAGAGGTGACGGTCAAGTGTCTGAACTGTGACACCATCACTCAGGTCAAAGAGAAGCTGCTCGATGCTGTGTACAAGGGCAGCCCCTACTCCCAACGGCCCAAGGCCTCCGATATGGACCTGGGTAAGGCACACAATGGAGCATATTGCTTGTTCATAGAACTGTATGAGACATGTGCACAGGTTTTATGACTCAACAAAATGGTGTTCCAGGGGCGTATTTATATGACCTGCTACACGCTGTAGATTGTGATTTTGAGTCTGTTTGTTTTGTTCCAGAGGACTTGGAAAAGGAGAAACAACTATAGATGCAATAAACACTACAGACTTGGAACAAAATCAATTAATAGTTTAAATAAACCTGTGGTAATATTATGGGGGGTGCTGCTTGGAGGCAGCACAGCAACCTGTAAACATAACACTAACATATTATCACCCTTTGCTCATTTACATATCCTGCAGGCATGGAGTAATATAGGAGTTTGTTCCAACTGGTGGATGTACATCCGATATTTACTCTCCTTTTAGCTCTGTTTTTTCTCAACTCCCAAAGGAAATATCCTTATATAAAATATATAATATATACATTATTTTAGTTGCTAAAATCTACACGTTAGCAACCTTGTCATTAACTTACATCCGCCTGTTGGGCCATGAAACTAAGCAATGAACAAAAAGATGTTAAAACGCTTCGTAGAGCTGAGTTGGATTATAATTTGTGTGTGTTTTTCAGTCTGTGAGTGACCATTTTCACATTATACTACGTCATTTGATCTATGATTAATTTAAAACACTTAATTAACTTGGAGAAGGTAAATTCAGAAACACAATTCATAAAAAATGAAAGAAGATGATTAGCATTTAGAAGCAGCTCAATCTGACCACACTGCAGGGACAAATAAAACACACACACACACACACACACACACACACACACACACACACACACACACACACACACACACACACACACACACACACACACCCACACACACGTTGTGTTCTTTGGTCTGAACATCTGCTCCCTCTTCCTGTAGAATGGCGTCAAGGTCGCATGGCCAGAATCATTCTGCAAGATGAAGATGTCACAACTAAGATCGACAATGACTGGAAACGACTCAACACGCTGGCTCACTATCAGGTACACCAGAGCTGAAGCACAATCAAAACGGGCACAAGCAAGAGTCGGCGGCTCGGTTGGATTCACTGGTGAATCTCTTGGTGTTTGTTTGTTTTGGTGTGCAGGTGACAGACGGCTCTGTGATCGCCCTGGTGCCGAAGCAGAACTCTGCCTATAACATCTCCAACTCCTCCACCTTCACCAAGAGCCTCAGTAGATACGGTACGACTCCCATTCTCCTCTTGGCTTCGCCCTGTTTAAAATCATCCTGTCAAGGATTCCCATCCCTCCCCCATCTCTTTTACACGCTCTTTGTCTTTGTTTATCGCGGCCATGATTGAGTCCCATTCTTTGTGAATGGCAATCCTTTTTATCCATCGCTATCAGCCCAGGCCAAGGCTATTCCACGGCTATTTCCAAGCAGCCCGTAAATGACAGGCATTAAAGTAGACACCTCGATTCCCAGCTGAGTGAAAGAGAGAGAGAGAGAGACAGAGAGCACCTGGCAGTCAGCAACAGACAGATGCCTGGCATCAATATGGTATACTTCACTGGAAAATTAAACAATTTAGAAGATAAATGACTCTGTTGGAAAAGAATGGACCCTTGTCTGGTACAAAAAAGGCTGCGCCCCATAGGTATGCACAGCTGTTTGTATCTACTGATCTAGACTCACAACCAACCTGGATTTTCTCTAAAAGTACACATTAAAAGTTTAGGTTTAGAATGTTAATAATGTTTTTTGCATGTGTAATAGACATAACACCTTTTGGTGTAGCATTTCTGCCTCTATTTGACACTGTAGATATCTATAGGTAACATAGGGAGAGAGAGGAGGATATGACATGCAACTAAAGGTCCTTGACGGGATGCATTTAATCATGTTGCGGTTCTGCATTATGCACATTAACCATTAGACTGCCGGGCTCCACCAAAAAAGACATGACTCTTTATCAGAGTTGTTATGTATCGAGGGCAGATTTTGATGAAATGGTACCTGAAAATAGCAGGAGAGTAAGACCTCTGCTTTTTGCTCTTACCCAGTCATCAAATAGAGGAGTGGTGGTCTTCAGCCAATCAGGTAATATTCTGTTTTAATAATCTCTACCAAAAGAAATCTGCAAATGAATGCAGAAACTTAAGGCAAAGAGATTAGATTTTGGTTTTGGATATGTTCTGGTTTCCGTTTGGAGCCTAAGTAGTATTAAGCAATCACATTTGAGCATACACTGGTTGCATGCAGGTAAATAAAAATAGAAAAAGAGGCAGAACGCCTGAAATAAGATGAAAGGCAACCTCAGAACCCAAATCGTCTGACGATCTATGCCCTATCTACGTATGTGGAGGCGCCTTGACTTGAACAAATATGGAAACATCTGAAGAAAGCCATCACACAACACCTACACTGTTTGAGGACCGGATTACTGGAGAGAAATGTCGTTGGAGAAAATTTCATTTCAGAAATCAAAAGTTTGTTTTTATGAATCATCTTAACGTACAAAAATAAACAGCTGCTGCTATTTTGCTTCAAAGCGGAAAAAGGAAGGATGTGTTTACGTGCGTGTTTTTATTTGCTTTACAGTTTAATATAAATCATGTGTGTGTGTGTGTGTGTGCTTATACGCTTGTGCGTGTGTGTAGGAGGGTGTGTTTATGAGCACGGGTGAATGTTGTCCACCAGTGGCCATGATGGGTTTGGAATCAAAGCCACTCAGCGACCCGCCGGCAAGAGCAACAACAGCACTAGACGCTCAGCCTCTTTCATTTTTCTCTCCTCCATTACTCACCATTTCACCCTCTCTCTCTGTCCTCACCGTATTTGTGTCTCTGTCCATTTAGCCCACCCACCCGCTTTTCCTGTCACCTCCCCTCCCTCCTTTCACCGGACATAAAGGGATTGCAACATGCATCAGCAACTCTCTCTTTTATCTCTCCACCTCTTCTATCCATCCCATGTGCCCTCTTCCCCAGGAGCAACAGCTAGTCAGGAGAAAGTCCTCACCCCCACCTCCCTGGTTGCTATTTCCGTCTCAATCCTAAATGGAACAGTCGTAGATATGCATCTCCCATGCTCCACTCTAATCAACTTTGACACTCGCGTCATGAATAATGAAACAGACACAGATGATGGAGGAAAGAGGAGGGGGCGTGTGAGTCGTAGTCTGTAAGCGAGAGAGGATGTTTTGGGTGATTATTGGTTTATTCGTTTACTTACCTGTAAGGTAATGAGAATCTACATGTTTATAGTTCTACTTTATGGGCCATTTCACCGAATCAATGCCTTTTCCTTCCCCAGGACATTACATGAATACACATGAAGGAAAATCATTTTATCAAGCATATGTCCAGCACATTAAGCTGATTGCAAATTGAAGATACTTAATGCACAAACTTACTAAAAACTACCTTGGTCACAGAAAAAAATTGAATTTCAGCCCATCCCCACTCTATAACACTACACCTCACCATGACATGTCATGATCAGAATCCTTCGTGAATGATTTTTTTTTTTGTATTATTATTTGACTCTATTTCCAATACAAGAATATATACGGATACATTGTCTCATCAGAAAATCCTAACATGTTAGTTAAAATAGACATTTTGTTCTTGTCCCCAGGTCTTCATTCAGTCCTTTACACCAACACATTCCCCCCCTCTATAAATCTGGGACATTACACAAGTCACATGAGCAACAAGAATAGCATCATTTGAGTCTCCTGAAGGCCTTGGGAAGCAAGTTATCTTACTCCATTTCATATTTTGGATCATATTTTAAGTATGACTGACAATCTCAACATACAGCCTGGTTCCCTAAATGATTTCTTATATATTATTATGTTGGGGTTTTAATGCTTTTAGCAACCATGTCATGTGGCCACATGTCCTGTATTTGCTAATGCTATGCTAAAAGCTCAGGCCTGTTACTTATATGAGCCATCTTCCATTTAAAAAAAACAACAAACAATAACTATAACGGCCTTAGATTCAATACAAATTTCAAAATGTATTAAAAATGTGTTTTTAGATACAGTGCCAACGAAAGATTTCAAATAATTAACAAAAGTTACAAAAAGCAAATGGAACCGATTGTAAGAATAGTCATTAAAATATGCAAGAAGGAGAAAATGAATAGGCTGCAATATTTGCTCAATAAAGGGGAATCTGCCTTTTTTTTTTTTTTAAACATTGAATCAAAAGGTTTTTAACAGAAGCTGACATAGTTCCAAACCTCTGTTTTGTGTTTCTGTCTTTAGAGAGTATGCTGAGGACGGCCAGCAGTCCAGACAGCCTACGGTCACGAACACCCATGATAACCCCTGACCTGGAGAGTGGAACTAAATTGTGGCATCTGGTGAAGAACCACGACCATTCGGACCAGAGGGAGGGCGACCGGGGCAGCAAGATGGTCTCTGAGATCTACCTGACACGGCTGCTCGCTACAAAAGTAAGATACAGGAGTTACACACCAGTGTTTAAAAAAGTTTATTTCAAGTCAGGGTGGGGAAAAAACTGCACTAAGAACCATCGGGGAACAGTAAAAATGACCACTGAAACTCAGACTCATGGGGATATTTTCAGCTTTATCAGCTCTTTAAAGCAAAGGGATCCACCTCACCTATTTGATGGTAGAGGAAACTACACGTCTCAAAACATATCAAATCACATCATCAACATTTAAAGCATTCCTCTATCAGGTAAAGGTATATGCATTTTACATTTGCATGTATTTGGTTGGTAGACGTTTTTGTCCAAAGCGACATACAAATGAGGTACAATCCCAGATATAGTATCAGTCTCACAACCTTCAATTCCAAGCGCTACAAGGTTGCCGGTGTATGAAGTGAAACATAAGTGTGTAGCAGAAATGAGGTTTTTCGAGAGAGAGAGAGAGAGAGAGAGAGAGAGAGAGAGAGAGAGAGAGAGCATGTTAAGTGGGTGGGTACACTCTGAAGAGCACCCTTGGAATGAGTTGGGTAACTTGTTCCATCACCAAGGTAGCACACAAGAGAAGAGTTTGGATTGACATTTAATAAATCAAAATGAGGGTTGATTTGCTCATCGCACTGAATGAGGGAGTTCAGGTTGGTGGGTGCCGGAGCCAGGGGCTACTCTGTAGGCTCAGATTGATGACTAGAACTTAAAGAATTTTCAACCTGGACCCTGATTTCCCCATGTTTTTATGTCATAGTATCTAATGGGGACAACAAATTTGTTGCTGTCTTGGTGCGGGAACGCTACAGACAGCAGCTGATTACTGGGGGCAATTCCGGCCAAAAGCTTAATCAACAGATAAATAATCACCAACCAGTTTAATAATCGATTAATCGTTCAAGGAATTTTTTTTCATAATATTAATCTGAATATCTTTGGGTGTTGGACTGACAAAACAAGAAATCGGTGAGCCAGGCTGAGTTCCATGTCAACAAAGTGGGGTTGTCTTACAGAAAGGAAGAATAGTGCTGGGTATAAGCAGAATAGCAATGGTAAGAAGAAAAAAAACACAAGAGTGATTAATCAAACCAAGGGAAGTATTTTATATTAAGAAAGGAAGAGGACCAAGCACTGTATGTTGTGGTACTACAGTGGAATGAAGGAAAAGTTTAGACTCATGCTGAATGATTGTCACTGAAATCATACTGGTTTGGTTTGCAAGAGGAAAACAGAGACTTGAGCAAAACCTGCACACTGCTTAACTTTAAGATTAGGAGAGGTGGAAGCGAGACCGGCCTATCTATCTGTGTATTGATAGGCCGGTATGTATATTTCAGATGGGTTTAGAGTCAGCTGTTTCAGCAGCAGGGTAACTTTTGTTGGTGATTGTGTGTGAGATGACTTGGAAAAATGATATTGTATGTTAATATATTCTTGATTGATAATGAAGGTTGATCACTTTGAAGATGGACCTAACCAAATTCGTTACCAATGTGAGAAAAGACTCATTGTAAACACACACACAGGGATAAACAGACCCATAACAATTCCTTCCATCTTGGATCCTTGCAGCATTCAGCTGCCTTCCTTGTCCTCCCTCGGTGTCTCTCAGTGCATTGTCTCTTTCCTAATTGTAGCAGGGGGGATATAGCAATGGGCAGCAGTTACAAGAGAGCCGGCTTTTCAATTTCCACTGGTAATAAAAAAAAAAACAGATTAATAAAAGGTGGGGGTTGTGGTGCAGAGTGCAGGGAGGCAGATACAGGAGGTGTAAGCAGACAGGTAATTTGTCGAGGGATTGAAGATTTGGCCATGCATGATGACAAAACAGAGAGGCAAATGCAATTGAGAAACTCATCTTGTCCTTGTCTCTCAATAGCTGTCTTTCTGCGTCTCGTCTATGCAGATCTCAGTACTTTGATCCGCCGACGGGGCAGGAATTCATTCCTGCTCCATTTCGAAATGGCTGACTAAATACGATCCCTAAACATTTCTCCGGTAATAGATTCTGCCAGATGGAGAAATCTAGGAAACAAATGTGTTGTTAGGGAAATTCATTTAGCTGCATTTGATGCAATTATGTTGAGGCATTGTCATTGGAGGAGCGCGCCATCCAAATCCGAGAGCTGGGGTTCCTGTTTGTGATTCTGCAGAGCTCAGTGGGCAGAGAGAGGCAGTCACGGAGCCCCAGTTATCACTGTGACTCCCACTGGGGCCATTCATACTAGAAATGCACACATTTATGGCCCATTCAGGTGCCGTGGATACAAGTGGCTGGAAATGGTACACTACGCTGTCACACAACACGGTGTAATTATGTTTATTATCATTCTCCGCTTTATCTCTGAGTCTTTTCTTCTGATTACAAGGTCGAATTTAAACTTAAGTATATAGGACTGTAGGAGGTGTTTGTGAGGGTGGATAGATTAATTCATGAGTACCACACATGAATGAACAAAATCAATATAAGTAATAAAACAAAACAGTAAAACCTCTAAAAACAAAGGTCAGAGTGAGTTCCCATAATAAGGCAATATAAGCTGTATTAAAAAGTCGAAAGGAATCAGAGACAAACTACATACTTGTCAGACATGAGATCCCGGCCCCTATTTCTGTATTACAATTTAAAACTTTAATGCCTAAAACCACCTAGCAACTCTAAATCGCTAATATGTGCATGAAAAATAACTCCAACAAATGATGGTGTAACACACAGTGCGATATATAAAGACAACTTCAAGCTGTTCCTTTACCTTGTCAACTTGTATTGAAGGTTCAATTTATTCAGCCCCCTTCAAAACCATCTTACTGAAACATAGCAATTAAAATGTCCGAAATGAATTCAAAGGTTAAAAAACAACACTTAATCAAATTTTAAATGAAGACCGTTAAAAACAGTGAAGAGAACCATTCAAACAACGTCATGAAAACAGGATTTAACCTTCATTGAAAGGTTTTCCAGGCACGTCCAACTGGTAAGAGGCCCCGGGGTAGACCCAGAACACGCTGGAGAGATTATATATCTCGTCTGGCCTGGGAACGCCTCGGGGTTCCCCAGGAGGAGCTGGAAAGTGTTGCTGGGGAGAAGGACGTCTGGAGGACCCTCCTTAGCTTGCTGACCCGGCCCCGGATAAGCGGAAGGCGATGGCTGGATGGATGGATGAAATAACAATTTAAATGTCTCTTGTTTTCTCTCTATCCTCGTCCTTCCATTCAGGGTACACTACAGAAGTTTGTGGACGACCTGTTCGAGACCATCTTCAGCACGGCCCACAGAGGCAGCGCCCTGCCGCTGGCCATCAAGTACATGTTCGACTTCCTGGACGAGCAGGCCGACAAACACTCCATCACAGACTACGACGTACGGCATACCTGGAAGAGCAACTGGTAAGTGAGGGAGTTATTTAGTAACCACAGATGTGCGGTATGATGGATACTGGATCCAAGTGTATATTTAAGTCATTTTTAAGTCATTTTTCAAGCAAAAATGTCAAACATTGCCTGGTTCCAGCTTTTCAAATGTGAGATTGTGTTGCTTTTGTTTGTCTTATGTGGTAATTAAATGAATATCTTTGAGTCGGCCAAAACAAACAATTTAATGAAATCACCTTGGACTTTTTGATGGCCATTTCTTACTTTTTATCATAGTTCAAAATGTTATCATTCAAAGCATAAATTCTGAATGTTTATGATAGTTTTACATTTGATTCTTTTGTAATGTATTTATTTGGCAAAACGTTTTTCTGAGCTAGCTGGACATCGTGTGACCTGCAGTTGGTGCAGAGTAACTACAGAGTACATTCAAATGAGTGTGTTCTGTATAAGGAGGTAGTGTTAACTGTAATGTTATATACCCCATCTGCAAATGTCTGGAAAGTAAATATCTTTGTGTACTCTTTCTGCGCACCAATGTATTATATTAAATCAATAAATCCAGGTCTGAAAAATGAGTAACAAATTAAAATAATTGCTGTGTCGGATGCTTGTTCAAAATTTACCGGACAATTTAATAACATCTTCAGACAAGCAATGCAATATTTGTTTTGGTTTATTCCATTAACAGTTTTTGCTATATTTGCACCGAATTTAGGTCACTTTTTTTCAAATCACCAGTGCGCTGCTTCACTGCCTGAGGGCCGCAGCACCTACTGTGCAAGATTATTACAAACACAATACAAGCCACTCGAAAAACAAGCTTTAATGCACATGAGTTGTCTGATAAGAAAAACAATGAAATAAGCAGCTGAAGCAAAGCAGTCAATCTCTTCACATTTCCAGGTTGCATTTAATAACGTGTTGTTAAAACGTGTTGTTGCATTTAATAACGTGTTGTTAAAACGTGTTGTTTCTTTAAAAATGTCTCTATTCTGTATTCCCTCTCCAGTCTTCCTCTGCGGTTCTGGGTGAACGTCATCAAGAACCCCCAGTTTGTATTTGACATCCACAAGAACAGTATCACGGATGCCTGTCTGTCCGTGGTGGCCCAGACCTTCATGGACTCCTGTTCAACGTCAGAACACAAACTGGGAAAAGACTCACCCTCGAATAAGCTTCTCTACGCTAAAGACATCCCCAACTACAAGAACTGGGTAGAGAGGTAAGTTAAAGTTTAACGCAGTTAAAACAGTACATTTTCTGGGTGAACTATTCCTTTAAACTAGCAAAAAAACAGCATATCCACTGTTCTTAACGCTAAGTGAAAACAAATCCACATGAGTTGTTGAAAGCGGGAAGGTTGACTAATCTGTAAACTTGTCTTCAAAGAAAAAGTGAGGTGGAATGGTGAGATAAATTACTCATTTAAACTACTGACTTAAAAACAACTGTAAGATTAGGAGAACATAACAGGTTGAACTTTATCCGCTACTAGCAGTTGAAGCATTTCCCTGCTCTCAGAGAGCACAGTTCTATTAAATTAGTGCAAAAGAAGCCATGTACTTTAATTACAGCTCGCTCCAGGCCCATGGATATGAAATACAGTGAACGCAGAGTGAAGTAAAATATCTGGAATACCAGTTCTGTCTGTGACATTTTAAAGTTGCCATTTGAACTAGGTCCAAGACAAAAAAAAATCCCTTTGATTTTTTTAAATTCACATCACCTGTAAAGAAGCAAGTAATGTAAAAAAAAGTGAGAGACGGATTTGTTGCAAACGTTTGCCCTCTCTTACTAAAAAATCTGGTTCACCCTTCATCTGTTATTCAGCTCCTGAATGTTTAATTAAACTCAAGATACATAACGCACCATTGACGCTTGCCACAGTCATCGTTTCTGCTTTATGGGGAAGAGTCCAACAGTCTCTAAATAGCTCTGGCAATATGAATTGCAGCTCCTCCCACAGCATGCAGTGACGTTGTAAGAGATGATGAGAGAGATGGGATTTTGTGGATATACAGCCAAGAATACAGAATATCAACTGCTTATAATAGATGTATAACACTAAATGATGTGATTTATCTGTTAGGTGGAAAAGTAAAATTGCTTCTCAAGGTCAAGTAAGCCAGCTGATAATGTATATCATATCATATCATTACTCTAAAAAACAATGTGATTGAACCAGTCTCAATTTTTTTTTACTATAAGATAATATGTCTTTTAAACATCATATTTTTAAAGAAAAAACTAAGGGTGAAATTAAGTTTCTCATATGGAAACAAAATCCAAGCAACGCTTTTATCAGACATTGATTATGATGATTGTTTGAGCACTGAATATACTTGCCCTATTACTAAATGAAAATTCTCTCTTAATGTAATCGTCTGGTTTATTTTAGGTCTATCTCTCTTTCATGTTTATTGAATACATTTTCTTTTTGTTTTGTTGTTTAACTGCTTTTACGCTGCCATATTGGTCATTGTGCCCCGTGGTAAAAGAGATTAAAAATCTCAATGGGATTAACCTGGATAAATACAGGTGAAATAAATCAAATAAACGCCACGTCTATTGTACGTCGCCCCTTCCCTTCGGCTGCCACAGAGGATCAGACAGTTGTCCGTTTCTCTACTTCCAGCGACACACTTGAACGTGCTACAGTGAGTCCTAAGGCTTCCACCGAGTATTTGAAGGCAGTATGAGATAAGGATTTATAGGTGATGGTTAATTGGGTGCAGTTAAACCTTGTTTCTATAATGCCTCTGAATCCACGCTCAACCCCAGCCTGCCCCACTGCAGTAAACCTTGAGATGGTTGATGGTGGATTCTGCAAACAGGTCTGGGTACAGCACAGTACTGGGATATATTCTTATTATACTCCTGCCTCTCTTTCTATGGACGTCTTGCTCCTCATATGCATGGTTAAATCTCTGTTACAATAATAAGGGAGTTTTTGAAAATGATTTGGATGGGGTGGAGGGGGTAAGTGGAGTATTGACACCACACCCTTAATTACATAAAAAACATTCATATGAATTATACTAGATGTATTCTCTGTATTCAACAGCTGGGCGGCTGTGGTCATCATTTAATCACAAGGTTGGTGGTTCGATCCCCGGCTCATCCTGTCCGTACGTCCAAGTGTCTTTGTGCGAGACACTGAACTCCAAGTTGCTTTGGGGCTCAAAAGGGAATATTGAAAAACAATATAAATCTGGCTTTAAACAAAGTAAGAGGACCTTCTCTGCCCTCCTTAAAAGATGAATCAATCCACCTATCAGCAAAAACAAAAATACTAATTTTCCTACAGTCCCTTAAAAATATATTCAACATTTATATGCTTCTGAGCGCTACACAGTCCACTCCTCTCCAGCTGAGTCTGGCCACCCGTCCTGTGTCCACTGGTCGCGTCAAAGTGTCCTCGAGTAAGATACTAAAACATCAGCTAATTATTGAACGTGGAATTGTGAACTGCCTCGATCCCCCAGTGAGAAGACCGGCCACCAGCTGTCCTCGTTCGCATTCAGAATATTTAATAACGACGCTGTTTTGGATGGACTACTCATCGTACAGTCCATAAAACTCTTGTCTGACCCTCTCCCCTAGGTATTACTCGGATATCTCCCGAATGCCTGCCATCAGTGATCAGGACATGAGTGCCTACCTTGCAGAGCAGTCCCGCCTGCACCTCAGCCAGTTCAACAGCATGTCGGCGCTGCACGAGATCTACTCCTACATCATCAAATACAAAGACGAGGTGAGCTCCCTCTGCACGCGGAATAGAATCAGAGAGAATGGAAAACCGAGTGTTGAAAGGACTTGCAGCAGGGTGTGTTGTGTCACTTCACTTGTTTTTGACTAATGCCAAGAGGTCATTTTAATTCAATTACATTGATACCCAGTCGGTGAGGGCTGGAAGGTATTATCGCCATTAGGATGCACAATTAAGTCGTGAGCTTAACACATTATGGAGCTAATGGAGCTTCATTAGGAGAGACCTGCATGCACAGTAACCTACAGCTGCTGCTGGTTGATTACCACTACATGTGTAGTTACTGCATGTGTACGTGCGCTTGCAGTTTCCATCTTTTAAAGGAATAGTTCGACATTTGGAGATAGGCGCCTACTTGCTTTCTTGCTGAAAGTTTAATGAGAAGATCAATACCGCTCCCGTTTCTGAAAGGATAAAAAGGAAGCTACAGCCAGCAAAGACACTGTGGTTGCCAGGCAACCAGCGTAGATTCTTGGAAGTAAATAAACCATCACAGAGAAACTCTTATGTATTCTAGACGACATTTCCAGTGTTACACACAATCAAAACTTGCTTTTTGAATGATATGAACCATCCTATCCGGTAACCATTTCAAACATATTGCTCTGGAGTCACTCAAAGTCCCTTTCACACATGCAGTCTATCCTTACAATGTCCAGGAACATTTCCTGCATGGGCTCTTGTGTGAATGGAAGCAGAATCAAAGCAGTGCCGGGACAAGAAGGTAAAGGGTTACGTCTGTTTGAGAAAAGACGCTTTAGGTGGAGTGAGTGAACCAATCACAAGACGGCGCTTGTGACGAGATGAAATCCAAGACATGTTTATGGTTTAGCATTTACTCCAATGCTGTCACAGGTGATTTGAATTGTCCAACATTAAATACATTACAAGAACAATAACGCCGGACAAAAAAAGCTCCAGGCCCGCCATGCCCCTGAAAATAAATACATGTACAGTACATCTGGCTTTGCACCATCTCCTTCTTCTTCTGTTGCTTTGTTTATGTTGCATAACCACCCTTTGCTGGACTTTCTATTGCCCTCCCATCTATTCTTGCATCACTGAGGCATGTATGAAAAGGCGCAAGCTGTAAATGTTCTTTAATGTGGTGCATGTGTGAATAATGCAAATCGCTAGCGGGTCCTGAAAGGTCATCCAGGTCATTTTCCAGGATGAACTATGCGTGGAAGAGGCTTAAGAGTTAGACAAGAAGATGGATAACACTTACATAACTGTCCTATTAAAACCAAAGTGAAAGACGACAATTTGTGGTTTTAATTTTCTTGGCTGGGCACATTGATTCCTGGAGCTTCAGCTGGTTGCCTGGCAACCTCACAGTGACTACAAGACTTGTGGAAGTCACTGCGCTGGCAAAGAAATAGGCTGACATTGAAGTTCACTCGTATGATAAGTATGTTGTTTCTGTAAGTCGCAAACAGGCAAAAGATCACGTGTTAATGAGTGAGTCCAGAGGTGCTGGTTACTTTTACCCCCCTCTTACTCTGGTCCCTTATAAACAAATAAACAAGCACTCGTCTCTAAAAACCTCTGCTTTCCCCTCAATCAGGCTTTTATACGGTGAGAGATAAGCAGCATCAGCCTCTTCCTCTTCCCTGCCCTCCATGTCGTCGTCGTCTCCCCCCCCCCCCCCCCATCCCTCAATAGCAGCAGTATTACAGTAGTTATGCTGGCTGGTTGCAGCTGGCTCCATTCAAACCAACTGCTCCCCTTCATTACAGCCTATTATCCAGATGTAGGCAGCTGCAGGGTCCCCATCGCCCTCTAACACATGCCCTGACCTCACGCACACAAAAACACACACACACACACACACACACACACACACACACACACACACACACACACACACACACACACACACACACACACATGCTAACGGACATACACACAGTAAACGGAAGTACTCACCACAAAGACAAATGCACACATAAATACAGTCTTTTCTTCTTTACATGCTGCACCGGCTCCTCCCTCCCTTGTTCATGTCACGGCTTAAGAAGAGCACACACTCCGGACATCCTATTTTCCTTTCACACCTTCTCCGCCAACCCCTGTCCATGTTGTCAGCATCAGTTTGAAATGTAATCACTAACAAGGGAGCTAAATTTGCCAAAATGAAAGTTTTGGTGTGTTTTTTTTCCCGCCAAAGAGCTGGTGTATCTGAGCACCCACACATTAAGGGTTAAAGAGCGTAATAATAAAGCACCTATAGGATTGAAACAAGCGATTTAGGATGTGACGATATAGTTTAACTCTTCCTCCTCATCCGTTTCCAGATCCTGTCGGCGTTACAGAAGGACGATCAGTCGCGCAGACAGCGGCTACGCGGCAAGCTGGAGCAGGTCATCGACACCATGGCGCTGGCCAGCTGAGGACCGGCCAATCACGCTCCTCGGCTAGGGGGAGAACTGGCCAACCAACACGCCTTCCCACGACAACCTTCAACACCCGTGACATTTTTGACCCTCTGAAGTTTGAAGTCTGTCCGTTATCGCCCCAACGAACAGCAGCGGAAAAAGACTGCGAGGACACAAGGACGCAGCAGCAGCACACTGGAGAGAATGCAGAGTTTGGAACTAAGGCCACGCAGGGCCGGGCTGGCTTTTTCTTTTTTTGTTTTATCTCTCTCTTTCTGAGCCACCAACCCAGCCCCCGACAGCCAAATCAAGCGCACCCTCAGCTTCTGCCGATATAGACCTCAGCTCAGGAGAGCGTTTATTTTCATCAAGGCCCTCATCACATCTCGAGTCCTTACGGGTGCACTAGTTGGGTACTTTGGCCACGATCAGGACCTGCACATGCACACTGGTGACCAAAGCTCTTCTAGCTGGATACAGAGCTGAAATGCTACTGGAAAGGTGTACGCCGCCAGCTAGCAGCTCTCCACAGCCAAGGCTAAAGTTCAAACTGTGAGCCAATAACAATCCAGGATCTTTTATTGCGATACTTGATCCCTGTAAGGAATATTTGTTGCCGTCCTCCAAAGGGAGGTCAGAGGTCAGGGTCAGCTACAGCGCAGCAGCCCTGGAGCTGGTAAGGACTCAGTGTGTTGCTCAAAGACACTACAGCAGGGTGGATGCCTGGCAACACGTAGGCTGTCGCCACTGCGGAGCAACCAGGAGGAAGGACTTTGCAGGGAAACTCTTCCTCCAGAGCCGACTCTGCAGCCCTCGATCAACACTTCAGGACATTTTCAGCTTCATAACTCTGCTTATGATTTGAAATTGCATTTCCCCCCCGACTGCCTACTCTCCCCCCGTGCTGTGCCACTTGTGTTACTGCTGAATTTGCACAACAAAGCTAAATCAAAAGAGAGAAGAGGATATATGAATATATATAGATATAGATATATAAATACAAACCTTTTGTTTTTAAAAACAAATTTAAAGTTGAGAAAAAAAATGTTTTCCATAGTAATGTACAAAAAAAAAAAGTTTGAGAAGAGGATTTGATATTTCCAAGGTGAAAAATGATGAAAACACGAGGAAAAAGTCGTCCTGTGCCATGTTTTACTTTGAATGTTGTTTAGTGCAAAGAGACTTCTTTTCGTTCGATGAGATGTGCTATGATGAAAATGTTGTCATACTTAGTGACTGAAGTGAGAGTTTAATTATATATATAACTATATATATAATTATACACCAACCCACAGTGCTTTTGTGTTTGTTTTAGAGAAAACCAAATACATCGAGGCCTGTTCAGCTGATGTAGATGACACAAAAGTCATTCCTGTGGAAGTCAGCCTCGCTCTGTGGTAGCAGACAACTAAAGAGGCACTGGCCGCTCATTTGAACATTTGGCACACCTTGCTCTACGACTTCACGATCTAGTTTTCTAGACTGCTCCTCTTCCCTGAAAAAAAAACAGGTACGAGTCGTGCTCTCCAAAATGAAGGCCAGCTTTGGTGTGCAGAAGAAAGGTGAAACAGTAACGTCTCATGTTTTCGCTTGTTTTTGTATCTGCAGTGAAGACGGTCAAGCTAAAGGTTCCGCTTTTGAAATGTGAATGTGGTTTATCAAAAGAGGATGTGTAGCTTGATTCATGTAATGTTTTGGTACCAGTTGAAGGCCTTTCTCTTTTTTTCTGTGGTTTTATAGGGTTAAAAAAAAAATAACAAGATGTTAAATGTTTCCTTTCCAGTACGTGCTACTCCGCGTTATCTCGCAGTGCTTCGAAAAAACATGCATTCATCAACGACACATTCCTTTTTTCCTATGAGTGTAAAAAAAATGGTACAAGGTTAATAACAAACAAACAAAAAAAATGAAAGATGTTAAACAAACCAGGGTAATATATACTGTGTGTTGTCATCCATCCTGTAAGAGTTATGAAATGTAGAGCACCATACCGGGCAGGTCAACAGCCGGATCAGATGGATGTGGTCAAGATCAACTCTCTGTTTATTGGGTTTGATAGCAAATCAAAAGAAAGTAGGTCTAAATGCATTATTTAAAACAATACGTCTTCAAATTAAATTGTTACAGATGCCTCAAAACTATTTTATTTTGCTTCCTCTTCAACAGTGCTTCCCTCCTGCAACAGAATGGAAAGGCCTTTAATCAGCTGACACTATAGTCCTCTGTTTCAGTCCAGGTCAGATAGCAGAGAGCTTAGCGGAGGCATCAGGAACCGTGCAGGCCAGGGCTGCTGTGGAAGGCTACGTAGGTTTCTCTCAAATGAAAAGTTACTGTAACTGTCTCTAAGTTGTCCAAGAGCACTAAGACAGTCTGAGCTGCAGTCCGGGACAAGTAAACTGAAAGAAACGCATGTTCCATCTTGGTGATAGATCGTTGTGACTCTTCATGACGACCCAGTGGATCATAAGGAAACTCCTGTGATACGACCCGCAACATTTTGTCACTACCCATGGTCCTCAGAGGTGCCTATACTGGAGTAGATGCTTATTATGAGATTGCTGGCACAGCAACGTTTTCAGATTCACACGCTAAAGGATTTCTTCTAACTTTAAAAAGCCAACTCGGACAAAAAAACACACATATATGTACATTGCTTCATTTTTTAACATAACATGCCTTGTGGTACAGTTGCAAAATTCTTAACCTATCGCTAGCTGGCGTGTCACAGCTGTAACTTTTGAATTTCTTGGATCGGTGAGTTCTAGTCACTTAAGTTTGTGGTGCATTCAGGCCTTAGCCTCTTTTTTCGTTGTGTCTTTGAGCAGCAATCCCTACAATTTAAGCTCTAAAATAATTGGCAAATAATAATGAAGTTCTGATAAGAATGAGATTGAATGTTAGCTGCTGCAGATGAGGCGGCTACCTGGCCAACGAGCTAGTCCAGAAAGGATTCAGTGCTTAATTGATGAAATATTTCCAGGGTTTATTGGCACAGAAGTGTACAATAAACATTTCTTTACTGTTACTGGACATCATCTCTCCATGGTTGCCCAAGAGTTGAACAATGGCCGACAATGGGCGTGTCGCTTCAAATTTAGACTTATGTAACACAGTTAACTTTTTTTCCCATATTCTTATTTTGTCTGGGTGTTAGCTTTTATTTATTTATTTATTTATTTTCATTTTTAAAGCTACATACCAGACCTGGACCAACCCTTAATGCCATCTATCCAAACACATATTGCTGCTGTCAAATGAACACTCTTTGCATTTAATAAATGTACATTACCCTTGATAGATTTAGGACGATTATGAAACCCTTTAAACATCCAGATCTTTAGATGTTAACCTGTAGTTTTCGCTCAGATGCTTGGTTTTTTAATCTTCCAGCAGATGTGTGTCTGGACAGAATCAAACGTACTGTACGTGCTTCAATACTTGAACCACTGATCTACACAGGGTAAAACAACATACAGGGCGGCTGACCAAAGCTTATCTCATCCACAGCAGGGGATTATCTCTGAACCATCTACTTTTCAATTCTTCCACATAATTACTCAGCACTAAGTTTGAGTCGTTGAAATACTCCGTCATTGAAGGTATTTGGTGTTTGTATTTATGCTTGATAAACGGTGAATTTGAGGTAATGCTACTTCCACATCGGGCACTCATTAACGCATTCTGTTAAATTTGATTGAATGACTGAACCAGCCTGATGTATTTGTGTCTGACTGCTGTTCACTGGCTCAAATGTTCTTTTTGATGGAGATTTGTGAAGATAATTTGTAGTGATGTGGAAATAGTAATGAGGCTTAGTTAGTGAAGTAAAAAGAAGAAAAAACTAAATCAGCACGATGGCTGGAGGAGGCCCAATTGGTCCTCTGGTGCTTTTGTTTCTTAGTTTTGCTTCTTGTTTTCTGCTTCACCACTTGTTGGGGTAAAAGATGAAAAGACTTGGGCAAGGCAGAGGAAGCTCTTTGAAGAACATGGTACTGCTTCATTCTCCATTCTGTTGCATCCGTGGCGCTCGACTTCTTCCACATAGGAATATACAGTGATGAAGGAGGGAGGGGGAGGGTGAGAGAGAAGGGAAGAGGTGGAGGGAGAGATTCTCTCGACAATTGACCGACGAAGAACTGTTCAGGGTGCCTTGTCTGGCTCTTCCCCTACTGAAAATGGTGCATTTTCTTTGTTCCCTTAAAGAGTCTGATTCACGGTACATGTCCACAAATTTGAATATCCATTTTTTAAAACATCATTCAAGATGTTTTTTGAAGTGCAATATTTCTGTTTTCTTTCTGAGACTGAGAAGCTTGATAGCCGACCAATCAAATGTCAGGATATGTTTAGCCTAGCTTAACATCTACACATAGGACTGATATTGGTATCATCCTATTTGAACAGAACCAGGCTCTCCACTTCCCCTGGCACCTAGTTCGTCTAGTAAGCTAAGCTAACCGTATCCTAGCTCTTGCTTGATATTTAGCATAGCCTTCAGATCTGAAATTGGTATACATTTGTTCATGTAACTCTTAGCAAAACAGTGAATAAGGGCATATACTAAAATGTCAAACTATTGCTATTTTCCAATAAGAAAATAAATAAGGAACCCAGACCGTTTTCTTCAGAAAGCCATCTCTAAAGCTATTCTGAAGTGTTTGTGAAATGTCCTTATTTTCAGTATGGGCTGTACTCTCCAACATCTCCTGCTGCAACGCACAACCTGAATACTTAATGTGCCATTTCCGTCCCCTCCTTCTCCCCAACAGCGACACTCTAGTTTCTGCAAGTTTCTCATCCCTCCAGTTCTCTCCAGCTTCCACACCTGCTGAGTTCACTTAGATTAAAGTACATTTCAGAGAAGGAGCATAGGAATGAAAAAAAAAAAAAAAAAAAAAAACAACCTTCACACACAGATTAAAGAAGAGAGCGGTAGAAAGGAAAAAAAAATATCTTAAAGAGTTTTAATACTTTATGAATTCTGATACCTTTTTAAGAGTTTCAGACTTGAAGCTGCTGTGACAGGTTTTGGCTGTTTCACGTCCGTGTAAATATCCTGCTCTTTCCTATTTTGCAGATTTATTACGTGTAAATAGACACGCATCAAGGAGAGATTAAACATGTTTTTTGCTAAATCTGTCTCGTCTGATGTTTTCATTTCCCTTCCCCATCCCTGTGCAGCCTCGCCTAAATTGTGGATTTGAAAGTTGTGAGAAGTTTTAGGTTTATCTCAAGTGCACGTCACCAAAAGAGAACTTGAAAGATCAAAAGCAGCACATAAGAGACTAAAATATTATTGTACTCTATCTGGTCGAGCGAAATCTATTGCTTCTGTCTGATTTCCCCACTTTTACCACAGTGATGGTGATGAGGACATTGACAAAGATAAGAAAGAAAATGATAATGAGCCCTTACAGACTTGACTGCCAGAAAAAGCCTTCCTGAAGCTAGTGAGGAAGATGCAAAGCTCAGTTCCAAGAGAACAATCTCCCGTCCATGTGCACTCACTTTCCTCCCCTCGACAAACGACTGAAACTGTCCCGTCAGTGTGAGACCAGTGAATCCTTTAATGACACTGTCAGAGATCTCGCAGTTATGATGTGATAGATGTGCTCCAGGAGCTCCGTCTTCCATTTATCTTGCATATACTGTAAATCTTTCAAATCAGATCATAAATAATATCATAAATCTCAAAAATACTATTTGTCTAACACTGGACTTCCCCTGCTTTTCATGTACTTTTTTATGCTTCGTGCCAGTCTCGTGGTCTCTCCAGCAAGTTGTTCCACACTGAAAAACCTTGCTGAAACCCACCTCGCTGGATGGATTGCCATGAAATCTTATAGAAACGTTGGTTGTTCCTAGAGGATAAATCCAAGGACTTGCGTGATTCCGTGACATTTATCTAGCGTCACCATGATGTTTGCACTTTATCACGTTTTGTTTTTCATTATCTTATTGAATTGATTGGCACGAACTTTGGAACAGACATCCAAATTCCCCAAAGGATGAATCCCATAACAACCGTGATTTACCATTTATCTAGCGCCACCAGCAGGCCAAAGCTTTCACTGGACTGGACGGATTGGCACAACATTTTTTTGCTGACATTCATGGTGCCCAGAAGATGAATCCTAATCACGTTGGTGGTATTTGAGTATATTTTTTGACAATTACTAAATAGATTGCCATAAAATTGGGTACAGACATTCATATTCCCCTGATGATAAATTGTAAAGTTGAGCACCTGACTTTAACACCACATCAGGAGAAACTTAAAATGTTACTGGTTTATTACCAAATACCTGAAACCGACATTCCTATTAGCTGCAATTTTACTTATTTTATTGATAATTAGCAAATGTTACCATGCTAGCTTACTAACCTAAGATGGTAAAAAAAGTACCTGCTAAACATCAACATGCTGACGTACTGATGTTAGCAGTTAGGATGAAGCTAAAAGCAGCTCTATGCTCGAGCAGAGCCCAAAGAGCTGCTTGTGTGGCCGTAGATTCTTCAGCCAAGTCCACTTCAAATTTGAGTTATTGTATTTAGGAGTTGCTAACTTTTAAATGGCTTTCACATCGACATCAACATCGCAAATATGGCTGCAAACCAATACAACCAACTTGTGGCTCAATAATTAGAAAGTGCCTGAAAAAAAGCAAATGGGGACGCCTCAGCTTAAGTCTCGTCTTCGTTCAATGTTATAACAGCCTCGTTTAATCAGTTTCCGAATGTTGAGTGTGAAAATTCTTGCACTATACACTGCCCTGAAAGATTCCAAAGATGGGACAAAAGCATTACCTTAGGGCATGTACACTGCTTTCTGATGGTGATAAGACGGGACTAATCAATCAATCTGACACTGTCGCATTTTATAGATGCAAAAATGACTATTGTGTGACTCTGTGAGCAATGACGCAAAATGACAACGATTATCTACTCTATAGAGCAAACGAGTGTGTTCATTATGATTTCAGACGCTGCTTTGGTGCATTATGTCTTCTGCTCTCTCTCTTCATCCTTCCTACCCGGATCAAATGGTATCAAAACAGATCAAGTCCTGTTCTCTCCTCACGTCTCTCCGACTGTCCATTACCAGTCGGAAAATGTAACATTTAAAATGTGTCGAGCCCGCCCCCCTCGGGGACCAGGGCGGTTTGACAGGCAACCCATCAATCAAATTAAGAAGCCCATTACGAAAACATAAAGAGGAAAGATTCAGACCTCCGGAGATAATCTGACCTGGATATCACAGACACCTCGTCTTTGTTCTCAATGGGATTGGCCCTTTCTTTATTACCCTAAGTGATTTTTTTCTTTTAGTCTTCCCTCCACCTGTGGGGCCATCTGAGACTTTATTTCTTCCTCTGCATGGTGAGGTTTCAAGATGAGGATGGACTGAAGGCAGATTGCAGCATATGTAATTATTTCTTTTTCCCTCCATATCCCTCTTGCCTGTCTCTGATCTTATTTTTATTTTATTTTTTCCTCTCTCCTCCTACTGCAGTCCTTCAGAGAGGCAGAGTTTCCACAGGAGTTTCTCCTCGCACTCCTTTCTCTCCTATCATCTGCTCTTTTTATTTGCCTCTTGCATGTTATTTGGACTGCCTGCTATAGCACTTGTCACAGTGGGTAAAGCACAGCAGTGCGTAGATAAAGCAACGGGTTGCAAGCACTCATACAGACAACAGACACCACCTCCCATCGCCCACGTCTGGATATGTCTTCAAGTTTCTCAGGGCATCAGATTACCATGTTTGAGCTGTGCTTGTTGGGAAAAATCTCTCTCTCACTCTCTCTCGCTCTCTCGCTCTGTCGCTCTCTCTTTTGTTTTATTTGGGCCCAGAGGCTTCTCAGGCAATTCAATCACCCCGACCGCTCTCAACACAAACACTCGGCCGTCCTCCAAGATGCCCCGACGCAGAATAAACGACAAAGTGACATTGGCTTGGGCCACACACACACACACACACACCGCCGACTCTCAGCTGGAGATTACACTGGAATAAGACCCCTCTGTTTCTCCAGAGTGGAGAAGAGCATAACAGAGAGGGGGGGGGAGATAGGCTAAGATAAAAGCAACAAGAGGTAAGAAGGACAGAGAGGGGACAAGTGTGGACTTCTTAGAGAGAGTTGACTTTGGTTTCCTCAGAGGAGGCGGGAGGTTAATACTGCCTCTCTCGCTCCGTCTTCATATGAAGTCCCAATAAACGACGACCAGCAGGGGAAATAAGATGATGGCGCGGAACCAGGGCAGGCAGACAGAGTCACGTCCGCCCCTCGCTGCTTCCTCTCTGTCAGAGCTGAATTAGATGCACTGCTAAGTTGTGACTGTGTGGGTGCATGTCTGGATGTGCTCACAGAAAGTACGTGAGCATGCATGATTTAAACTAATCACTGATCCCTATGGTTAAAAAAAAACCATAGTTATTCAACTTACAGACTGTTCATGTAACATTTGCTGTTCTGAGCTCTTGATGTCTAAAGGGTCTGTCAGGTGAAGGGGAATAAATGGGTGTATTGATTCCTGATGCGTTTGGGTGTAATGGAAGAAAGACTGTGAATGAGAACTTTAATGTCAATTTTAGAAAGAAATGTGCATGTGTCTTGATACACCTTTACTTGATTGACAGGTCTTTCAAATCTAAACTTTAAATGCCAACATTTAAAAAAAAAAAAAAAAAAAAAAGGTTGATTTTTTTAATATCTGTATGTGCCAAATGATTGTGAAGTTTACACAATTAAAACTACAAAATCCAACATTAATTGTAGGCCTGTGAAGGGATCGTGAACCCTCCAACACCTTCTCAGTCTTACTTTCTTCCTCATTAGACAAAGGACACATCACTTGGTGCCTTGGAGCTCATTGGAATTTGATGTAAATCATGAATTCTAGGCATGTCAACCCAAAACAGAATTCCGCAATACTGGGCTGGTTTGGACCCACAATTTCAGTCTTCTATTAAGTCAGCTGTGAATTACTAGAAGAAAAAAAGAAAGAAAGAGTGGTGGAGACGTCCCATTAGAAGCAGCTAAAAAGGTGTGTTACTACTTTTTTTTAGCCATGCTAGTGCTGTAACTCCAGGGATAGCAATATGGGTCAGTCAGTCTGTCAGTCCTTTTTGGTCCACAGACTTTGGTCCACACAGAAATATTTCAACAACTTGGATGGATTGCCATGAAATTTTGTACAGATGTCCATTCTGCCCAGAGGACGAATTCTAATGACTTTGGTGATCTAATGACTCCTCATGTGGCGCCACTATAAGGTCAACTCAACTCGGGTGACATCGAGTGAAATGTCTCAAATACCTTGTGGATTGCCATGAAATTTGGTCCAGACATTTAAAGTCGCCCTCAGGAGGAATTGTAATAACTTTTGGTGATCCCCAGACCTTCTCATCGGGTCGAAATTTCAACTTGTCCAATACTTTGTGACATTCCCCTCAGCCTCAGCCGTACTTTGAGTTTGGTGCTAAATATCAGCACGTGTTAGAACGCCAACATGCTGAAACTACGGCGGTGAAGATGTTAAACGTTCAACCTGCAAAGCATTATCGTGTTGGCATTGTTATTGTGAGCATGACAGAAAAAAGCAAATGTGGCATTAGGAATTCAGCTTGTAGTTCAGCCCAGGCTATCACCGACTCCAACCCCCCCCCCCCCGCCTGCTTCGCTCCTCGCCGTCCCCGCAGGAGCTCACTTCACCTTTCCTCTCACTAGCCGCCGAAGCGATCCTCACACTTTCATCTCTCTCTGTCTCAGCAGGCATGGACGGATGCTCAAACAAACTAGTCATCTTAGACCGCCACCCCCCCTCACTCTCTCGCCTCTCCATCCTCCTCTGTCGCTCTTCCACTTCCCCTGTCATCCTTTTATCTCGTCCGACCTCTCATCCACCCCCTCCCTCTCAGGCTGCCTCTCCTCTCCCACACCGCCCCTGCCTTCTCTCTCTCTCTCTCTCTCTGTATCACTTGGCTTGGCTGCAGGCGGTGCTGCGGTATTGGAAGCAGCATGGGGCTTGAGGAGTCATCTGGTACTAAGCAGAGCTAAGCCCGGCTTCCGAAAAAGCATCTTAGCACTTGGGTTTGGAAAGGTTTACAAAGAGCATCAGATGATAGAGCGGCAAAGCTGAGCACTTGGCCTTGGACACCTCGAGATTGGGCTGAGATGACTGAGCTAACAAAAAATTGGTCTAATTGGGGAAATTTGGCGCCAGATATGTCACTATGCAGCTCTATAGGACCTTACGAGAGTCCCAGAAGAGTAACTCCACCCAAAGCTTGAGAACTACCTTTACAAAATGCTGCGTATTTTTCTCACAAGACAATCAGAAAAAGGTGCTAAAACGGAGTGTTTCAGTCAGAAGGTGATTACAGATATATTCAGACAGACAGTGGGAGAAAAATAATCTGTTTTTTGAACATTAAAACATATTAATATGTTCTAAAAACAACTCATAATACAAGCATGAAGCTTAAAATTAGCATGCTATGTCCCCTTTAACCAGGCTTTTATTATTGTAACCCTCAAAACAAAGGTCCCATAACCTTAACCCACCAGATTTACCTTTTATTGGATTAAACTAACAAAACCTTAATAGTCATAAAACAGCCGGTATCTGATCCGATATCCCAAACTCTGGTAAAAGACAGGATGAGCAAATAGTGCCTTTTGACTTGAAGGACTTCTTCTCATTTTCTTCTCTTCTTATATTATAATATTTAAAAATTAAAAACTCATAAAACAACATAGTCAATGTTTCGTTTGTTGTATTAGTTGGAAGACTCTGAAGGTGATCCTCTCACTAAATGAGTAAAGTGAAAGGTAAGCACAGAGAATGTTAGCAGTTAAGCTTCATGTGAAAACTTATGCAGACCTGTTATGTCTGTGCTTCTGTGTTCTGTGTCTTTTGACCTCTTTTGCCTTCTTGTGTTTCATTATCTGCTCAGTGCACTTGGTTTCCAGTTTAATACACCTAGCTAAAACTAAAGTGGTATAATACAACAGCCCTACAATAAATCCTACTTTTATGACTTTCATAATGTGCAGTTTTGATTAAAACTATTTTGTGTTGATTAAACCTAATGGCCATTTTAGAGGCTGGGCGCTGTTAGATTGCATTGCATTATACTGAAAGACCTTTCTATTATTTTGTGTAAACTCATTGATGTAAATTGGGTGGAAAGCATTTTAAATTTATTGCAGGGCTGTTGTATTAGACTGCATTAGTTTAGCCAGGCTGACCTAATAAACTGAAAAGCGTTTATTAATTTGACCTGCGGTTTGACGGCTGAGTGGTTAGCTCTATCAACACCTTTCCTATCAAACATTCATGGTACACGCTTTGCAGTTGTGTTCTGACTTGAGATTGAAAGAAAAATGTGAAGAGCAAACAAGCAAAAAGTTCAAGTATGGTGCTCTTTGACGTTGTCTTGCACTGTAATCCCAAATGGTCGCATTAATATGAAACACTAAAGCTTTTGTACTGTTTCTGAGCTCCTATGGTAGAGAAGTTCTTTTGAATCTCACTGTTTTCTTTCCAATTTAGTCTTAATCAGTTCCCCGTGTGTGCCACACTCTTTCAAGTTTCCACCAACCTTTTGTTGCCTGAGGATGGTACCTCCTCTGATACATAAGGTCACACCGGCATCATCTTTCACTTCACAGGCAGTTTACCAAGAAGGTGTGTAGTCTGCTGCAAGTTTGCATCATCTCTGCCCACAGCACAGGCTGCTGGGAGTCAAGGTCAAGGAAGTGCAGGGCATATGTATGTCATTATAATTACCATAATTAGATTTTTAAGTTAGGGACCCCCGAAACGCTCCAATATCATCAAGACTACTTTAACTGTTGTTTTTTAATGGTTTAAGAGCCACATCGGGCCGAGGGCAGCAGACGGCTGGTGGGAGAAACTTTGTCTGCATACAGAACTTATTCGGTTTCATCAGATAAGGTCATGCCACTTAGACTTGTTTGTGTCACTGTGATCACAATGCAAACATTTCATCACCCCGTTTAACCAGACTCACCAGGGTTAAGAGAGACGAGACGGTTTATCATCGTAGGGAGTGAAGAGGTCATTTCGTCCCTTGGTAACATATATATCAACCCTAAACAAAAATGAATTATTTGACTATATTTTGGTGAGTTGGCTTACTGAGCAAGTATTAGGTGGTAACCATGAGCAGTCCGCACCAGGTGTTGTCACGGGGTAGTGTCGTCAAACTTCTGTTCATCCTTATGAAAGTGGTATTGACAAGATGAAGGCTAAACGTAGAAGGAATTTGAATGGAAAAGCTTCATTTATATTAAAAAAATGACAGCTCAAAATATGGGTTTTACTCCTTTTTGTTGAGAACTGTGATAATTAAATGAACAGCTATTTAAAGAAAATTTAAAAGTAAATATTAATTTATATTTCCTGTTTCCAGCTTCTCAAATTTGAGGACTTGGTGCTTTTCTTAGTTAGTTCCTAGTTCTTAGACATATATTTTGGTCTTTGGTAGTTGGACAATGAAGGCATTTTTTTCTGATAAGTAACAGACTTAATGAATAAATATTAAAGTAATCGACGGATGGATGTAAAATGAAAATAACTTTATTTGCAGCTTTAATTATGAACGTGGAATCCTCGCGATGTTCCTACTGCCGCCGCCTGGTGGCACTGTTGTACACACAGGGCGAAATTTTATGGAAACAAGCCTCGCGTTTTTATGCTAAAGTAGAAGAAACAGACGACAACTAAAGAAGCCGTGAGGAGGGCTATGAAGGCACACACTTAGAGGACAAGTCGTGGGGATGCTGACAGGTTTAATTGACGTGTGAGTTTTTGCTGTGAGTCTTTTGCAGCTGATTTACTGTTGTTGATGTTTCAGGTGAGGCCTCAGTTATACATATGCGAAGATTTCCTTTTAAGCAATACAACCATCTAATGTGTTTTCTTTTTTTGACTGAGCCTAGTTATGTGTCTCTGTTTTATGTACAAGCAAAACTTAGACAGACAAAAGGCCCGATGTGAAAAAGACCCATCCATCCATAGAGTTTCATGTTTCATGGGACTGTTTATATATTGAAATATGTGGCCACTCAAATGTTTTTTTTTATTTTATGTGGAAAGATTTGCGATTACATCTATTAAGAGATGTATTATTTTGTATTATTGTATACACCCAGAAGACTTAAACTGACTGATTATCAAAAATAATTTGATAACAATTGTAAAGTGACGTCAACAGCAGGATTGTGGCATTTTTAGCAGTGATTGTACTCAAGTCGACTACATTTTTTAGTTTTTGCATGTTTTATTTACTAAGTGTCTTTATGAATACTGTAGATGTTATTTCTGCTATATTCTCTAGTTAAATTGTGCTGCTGATACTGTGCAAGTTTCTTTCTGTTCATTGCAGAGGTAGCAGCCATTTTATTAGCTTTTTGATGTTGTGAATATTAACAGCATTCCTGGGGAATCCAGAACACTGCTTTTAAGACACTAATGGCATTGATTACTGCAGATTTAAATACATGTTAAATACGAGTTTCGGTTCATATCTCAGCAGGTGCTCTTTTTTCACGGAATTGTCCGGTCTGGGAGTTGTCAATGTTTTGGTTTTTTTACAACCCTTTCACTGTGTGTTTTCAGTTTATGAAAGTTAATTGTAACACTTTGTGTTATTCAGCGTTCGATTATACTTAGCTCTAACCTCTTGTGTCACTTCTGGTTCCAAAAAAACAATATGGTGACGGCCAAAGACCAAGATGGGAAGGCTTAAATGCCGAATTTGAGGCTTCAAAACTGTAGTTGATTAACCAAAGGGTGACGTCCACTTCTTAAATATAATCTATGGTCTTCCAACCTTGGTATAGTACATCATATGATTCAATGCTAGGCTCTGTGTTTTTATATAAGTTTACATGATCTAATGAAAGACCTGTTTACCTTACGGAAATAAATTGACAATAAATCTGAGATTAGAGGCTAATGGGACGCCAAATATTTGAATTACTCATTCAGCCCTATGTTTGAAGTCTAAAGTGTTCACACTGCCCGGTGAAATCTGTGTGATATTAGATCGCATCTGGTCATGAACTCATTCTTGGAAACATGTCCTTGTTTGCTCTATTTTAGCCCGTCTGCAGTAACAAGTCATTTTGCAGAATAGCTCTGAGGCATGTGTTGGAATAGCACCAAATTACATCTGCGAGCTCTCAGTTCCTCAGGAGCCCGACGGCAGACAGGAATCCATGGGCAGCGTTCTGTTTAGCATTTGAATAATCCCGGCTGAAGGCAGGGGGATAAAACCTTTACAGTGCGGGGCCATCAGCGATGTTTAAAAGGCCGCCCGAGGAGAGCCACAGTAGCTGTCACAGCCTTTTCTTTCTTATAGTTGGTCGGACAGAAATGAGTCTTGTTGTCTTTCCTGCAAGTGGCAACCATTGCCTTGCTGCAGCACTGGCAGCTTCTGACATCTGAAAGAGAAGTGAATACAGGTCGTCCACAGATATACTGATATACTGATATATATATATATATAACTATATATATATATATATATATATATATATATATATATAACTGCGATCAAGTCGAACAGTTTTCAGCCGCCTTCAATGAAAACACAGGAAGTCATTGAAATGTTTACATCCTGTTTGTTACATTTGTAGGCTACCTGTAGTTTGCAGACTACGTTTGGATAGCTTCTTATTTATTGAACTATGTCATTATTATAATTTAGGATATAAGATTGGGCATATTTTAGTTCTTGGATGTCATATTTATTTAAACATTTATATAAATAAATATACCTGAAGGTAGTGTAATTTCTAAATCAGACAACTGTACATTTTAGAAGTTGAAAAACTGACCCAGCAGTCCAAACATCCCAGCGACATAAATAGGCTCCACACTGAGGAAAAGCAACAGCACAAGTTTCTATCAGTGACAGTGGTTCTCTCCTTTTAAAAGGTTTTCTGATGCTTCACATCGTTAATCTATGGACTTCACACATTCCAGTTCTCTGACTGAAAACATGTTGACATCAAGTTGGAATTAGGCTTTCTCAATAAATATCTTTATGTACATATACTAAATAAATAACCTTATATATTATTATTATTATTATTATTATTATTATTATTATTATTATTATCAGCCACATCATTGCACAACGTGAGTCCACTAGCCAACAATCTAGCGTCAAATCTTACAATTACACAGAAAATAAGAATTTTCTACAAAACGTGGTGTCAAATAGCCAATCAGCTCTTTGATCAGGAGACAGCCAGGCGTTTCCCATCATGCACTGGGCCATGCAGTCCTCCAAACTTACATCATTACAGATTTCTCTTTTTGTTTCAAGGCTGTTTTCTTTGGTGTGGTGGAGCCTAAAAAAGACAAGGACGGAAAGTATTTCATAATAAATCTTTTATTTTTGCTTGCTAAGTACCACATCCACAAATGCAAGTGTGGGGGCTCTAAACCTTTCTTTCCAGTGTTTAAGAATGAAGTCAATGAATATTTGGACTCTATGAAATATTCAAAGAACTTTAAAGCTATGAGGACTGTGCAGATATATTCAACACTGGTGACCTCGCTGGACTGACTGATACTGAAAGTCTTCTAACTGAGTTGTTGGTTTGGACTGTTTATGTCTGTGTTTTATATGTATGAACACATGTCTCAATAAAGTTATATAAAAAAAAACTAACAAAAAACATAACTCTAACCGGCATGCATTGTGCTGTGACTGGCTCATCTCGAACGAACCTAATAACGTCATCACTTGCGCGTCTTTTGATTGGATACGCGCTAGTGAGAGGCGGAGCTACGCAGAGCCAGCAGAGTGAACCCCGATGACCCTGTGGTGACCTCATGACCCCGTGGTGACCTCATGACCCCGTGGTGACCTGCACGAGATAATTCGTGTAGATCTACAAGCTGTTTTTTTTTTTTATTCAACCCGCAATGGCTGATGGGGGAGAAGAGATCGATCTGGTCGCAGATATTCTTACAACGTTCTCAAGAAAAGCTAGAAGAGGTAAATAAATAAAATAACAATAAAATGACAAATGTATAAAAAAAATCAATGCACTGGCTCAGCTGTGTCTGCAGTGAAAGGACTGGAGGAGACTTGTTGAATAGTTGTGGTTTAACCTATATATATATATATATATATATATATATATATATATATATATATATATATATATATATATATATATATATATATATATATATATATATATATATATATATATATATATATATATATATATATTTATATATATATATATATATATATATATCATATATATATAATATATATATATATATATATATATGTATATATATGATTGATATATATATTGATATATATATATATATATATATATTGATATAATAGTGGACATTCAAGGCCAGGAATGCACTAGTATGTCACCACTGGCCCAAATATATTCCCAAGAACAAATGCAACTGATTTGTTTGTTTTCTTTTATTTTCAGTGAATAGTTTCTTAAATGAAGCTGTTTAGTGAACACACGTGTTAAAGCTCACATACTATTGGTGGACTTAATACAACTTCTTAGACTAATCCCTTAAAAGCACCTTTTATTTGAACGTGTTGTCCAAGTGATGTTAAAGCTGGTAGTTTAACACTCTTAATTGTAAATGTGGATTTATTGATTTTTAAATGCTTTGGAAATATTAATATAACTCTGTTGTGCTGGACTATGTTAAGGTGATGCAACGCCCAGTTATAATGCGTTTCTGTCTAAATGTATAGTTTCTAGAGCCATGGCGTCATAATGATGTCATTAAGAGGTGGATTCATTCAGGGAGGACTGTGCAGGACATCACTGAAGGCCTAGGTGTGAAATGCAGGCCCGCTACTGTAATGTATGTATGTATGTGTATATATATACATACATACATTATAGTATATATATATGCAGTACCAGTCAAAAGTTTGGACACACCTTCTCATTCAACTACTTTGAAGAATCTAAAATATAAAACATATTCTGGTTTGTTGAGCATTTGTTTGTTTACCACATAATTCCATATGTGTTCTTTCATAGTTTGGATGTCTTCAATATTAATCTACAATGTAGAAAAAAAAAAAAAAAAAATGGAGAAGGTGTGTCCAAACTTTTGACTGGTACTGTATATATATATATATATATATATATATATATATATATATATATACTCTCTCCGTGGTGGAGTAAAGCTAATGCATCATCATTTTGGCCCCTTTATTTCCTCTAACACTCAGACACAAAATCATTTTGGATGTTCTTAAGATAGACAGATAAAGTGTTAACTTTGTTGCTTTTGAACGGATCCTGGCTAGCTGTTTCCCCACTTGTTCCTAATCGTTATGCTAAGCTAAGCTAACCGACTGGCTGGCTGTTACTCGATCAAGTCTGTGGGATTGAACTAGACCTGCATTTTGAGGCTCCCTTATTGAATTAAGCAAACCTTGACTCTTTCTCTTAGCTCCCTTATCTACTGAGACTGATACCCCTAGTGAGAGCAGCACAGGACCAGGCCGGGCCGAGGAGAATGTTGTTGGAGATGACTTCACTGCACCAGACAAGGTCGAGGCACCGAGGGCCGCATGTGTCGCATTGATTATCAGACACGCGGTGCAAACGGCTCGTCCGACCAGCTTTACAGACTCGGAGACTGCAAACTACACAGATGGAGACGGACAGGGGAAACACTGCTTAGTACTTAGCAGACAGGTGTGCCTGTCAAGCAGCATGACAGTGATATACTGAGACAGTGAGTCTGGCAGACACAATGCAAGCCTCGGCAAACTAAACATAGGACAGGTAGACAATTCTTCCTCGCAATAGGCCAAAGAAAATGCAGACAGAGAGGTATGTACACAGGCGGGGAGGAAAGATGAAAAAAAACGACTGACAGCCCGGCTGACAGGTAGGTAGAGTACAGACATATAGAGAAGGAATAATGAAACATTGTTTGGAAATTGCCTCGGAGGGTTGAAGATAATAAGATGGACTAGCCAGGCATAAAGAGAGATGTGGATTGAAGCACTTTTGCAAACAGAAGCTATCATTGTCCTTGCAAATAGAAAACAATTCATGCACTTTCAAGATAAAAAATATTTGGGCTATGGGTAATACGTTGTGACATCCAAGCCTCCTTTCCACTGCCCTCCTCGGCAGTGAGGTCATGGGTCAGGCACAAGTAGCCGCACCTCTTCATCTTGAGGTGATTAAGCTTGTATCCCGATTCCACCTCCTGAGAGATTAAGGTCACTTTCAAAACTAAGCGGTTTTGGTGCTGTTTAACCACACCATGGAGTTTTTGTAGGCTAGTCCGGTTTGTCCGGGCTGCTGTGAAAGCTGTCAGTAGAACCTTGGTGCGGAATAACAACTGAACCAGGACTGCTCAAAAAGGTGTTTCTCGGTTTATTTGTTTTCTTTTATTTTCAGTGAATAGTTTCTTAAATGAAACGCTGTTTAGTGAACACACGTGTTAAAGCTCACATACTATTGGTGGACTTAATACAACTTCTTAGACTAATCCCTTAAAAGCACCTTTTATTTGAACGTGTTGACAGTATCCAAGTGATCTTAAAGCTGGTAGTTTAACACTCTTAATTGTAAATGTGGATTTATTGATTTTTAAATGCTTTGGAAATATTAATATAACTCTGTTGTGCTGGACTATGTTAAGGTGATGCAACGCCCAGTTATAATGCGTTTCTGTCTAAATGTATAGTTTCTAGAGAGTATAGTTTCTAGAGCCATATATATATAAAGACAGATAAAGTGTTAACTTTGTTGCTTTTAAACGGATCCTGGCTAGCTGTTTCCCCACTTGTTCCTAATCGTTATGCTAAGCTAAGCTAACCGACTGGCTGGCTGTTACTTGATCAAGTCGGTGGGGTTGAACTAGACCTGCATTCTGAGGCTCCCTTATTGAATTAAGCAAACCTTGACTCTTTCTCTTAGCTCCCTTATCTAATGAGACAAATACAGTGTGTAAGATGTATTGGCATCTAGATGTTTGTTGCAGATTGCAATCAACTAAATACCCGTCTGCTCACCCCTCCCTTTCTAAGGGTTATAATACGGTGATGCTTCAGGTAATAAGCTGGGTTTGTGCTTTTTACCATTTCTGCTGGCACAGGTGTTATACAGAGTTAACAGAATGCTGCGTCAGCTCTCTGTTTAATGTTGGACTTTAAATAGCCCACCACTGTTTGAGACCGTCTCATCGACCTTCTCATTGCCCACAACTGGTCTATCAGTAGCCAAAGTATCAAAACTCTTTGCAATTAAGATTGCTCTCTGTGCTGACGCTAAATGTTCAACTAACTCAACCAACCTTGCTGTCGCTTAGGAAATTGGCTGTCTTAATGATAGATTAAAAAACACTTTTTGTGATGTGATCGGCGGTTAGTTTGTTGTCAAGCATTGTACTTTAAATCTTAAAAAAAAGTTTCACATTTTCGCATTTTCCTCATGCTATTTCCACTCACTGAAAAATAGACATTTTAAATAAAAAGTATAACCAAGCAAAATGAAATACCTCTCTCTTTGACCTTGTATTCGCCTCAAATCAGGGTTCATCCCCACGACTGAAGTGACGGAATAACTAAAACATTTAAAAGAAGTAGGGCAGGAACTATACAGTCGCCTCCACTCCGTTATGCATTTATTAGTCTTCTGAGCACATATACCAAAAGCGAAACCCACGCCACAGTTTTAAAAATAAAGATGTTTGGGCAGCAAAAACACAGGATATGCATATGTATAAAGCACAACGCTTTCCCTGTGACATGTGCAGTGCGTGTGGAGAGGCACTGACTCAGTGTCGTGCTCCTCTCTTGCCTGGAGATAAATATTGTACGCTGGCAACGCACAGTAGACCAACGGAGCAGAGCGGGAATCAAACAGAGTTAGAGCTGCTCGTCTGCTGCCAAAGGTCAGACAGATGAGGTTGGCAGCCGATTCTACCAAGGGTGGGAAACGAACAATAGCATTGGCGGTTAATTGTTCCCTGTTGGTTCAAGAAAATAGCCCGCTTGCAACGTTGCCAGATCTCCATGGAAAGACTGTGATTTTAAGCTTTGGCTTTCAAGATGCACAGACTTCATTGTATGTGGAAATGGTTCCAGCGTATTCAACAGCACTGTGGTTAATTATTCATTGTGCTGCACCAGTCATTGATGATGTTTTACACACAAAGTCCATTAAGCTCAGATGTCTCAACAAGCGCGTGAAAGCCATTTTAATGTATACCGAGTCCACGAATACAGAAGCTGCTTGTTTTCTCTCTTTCTCTCTCCCGCTCGTTCTCTAGAGCCGGCGCAGGAGGCGACTGCAACCTTGGTTGACTGTATGTTTCAGGGTTTTGGAATTTGAAAATGAATACGATTGTAGGAGGAAGGTAAGCTCCCGGAGAGTGTAATTTGGCAGCAAAACAAAATTAGGTTGTAGTGACATGGCAAATGAGGAGAAAGCCTTTTCATTTCCCTTTTTTGTTTTCATTTTGTTACCGTTATCAGCAGGGTAATCAGTGATGTCTGTATCTCTGTGTTGCCTCAGAGAGTGTCTGACAAAGCATTGTGGGACCTCTAGAGTTGGGAATCAAGAACCGGTTTTGAATCCGAACCAGTTCCCGAATTACAAGAGGCAAACATTTGTTAAAGTCGCTTCGGATGAGATAGACAGCATAGTGCTGCAACACATGTCTAATGGTTTAATTAAAGGCATTCATTTTTAAAGATTCTGTTATTCCATTGTATGTTTATTTGCTGTTGAATGAAAAGCAATTAACTTGGAGTGGTGTGATTTATGCAGCCGTGTCATCCTGAGTGGTTTGGTTGCATAAGGTCCTATCTATGCACATTTTATGCCTCCACGCCGGCTACAGCTGTGGCCAGATGCTTTATGTTTTTCGGGTTGTCCATCCGTTGTCCTTGCTTATGTCACATCCATTCTCGTGAATGCAACATACATTTTTTTTCAAATTCGGCACAAACGTCCACCTCAACTCAAGTGTGAACTGATAAGAATTTGGTGGCCAAAGGTCAATGTCGCTCTGACCTCACAAAAGGTCAAAAAGGTGTTTGTTTTTTTACTCAAGAATTCATATGATAATTATGATTAGTTCACACAAATGTCCAACTTAATATGATGATGATGAAGTGAGGAAATTTTCAATAGATACGGATGTAAACATGACTGGTTGGTAGAGGCGGTAATACTAGTTGTGACGTCATAACAGCTTGTGACAATTCTTCTTGTCATTGATAAGTGATAGACCTATATAAATGCAAATGATAGGCCTGGGGGGATCCTGATTTCTGACAGAAATATATTGTATTGCTTCCTGTTGTGATAAGTTTTCAATACTCCAAATATCCCAAATTGTTATTTAAATATGCAGGCAAAGGTAGGGTTTGGCTGCAAATGCCAATTTAAGGTAGCAGTCGTTTTTTTTTTTTTTTTTTGCTTCCGCCATGCAAACACAGCTGTGTCACTTATATATTGGTCCGTCAAATTCTTTTGCGCTTTCTTCCTCTTCATCATGGGACTCAGACTGCATCACTATTGAAATCTCCTGCTCTGGCTTTTTATTGTGTTGGTGTCTCCTCTTCTTGCTGCAGGCTCTAATTCCACATCCCAAACGGTCTGTTGCCGGTGCAGATGCTTTTCGCCAGGCCGACAACCTTAAAATGGAAAAGCATTTCATTAGTTATTTGTTGTTATTGCAGAATAAAAATAGTGAATGTAATTTCAATTTAAACCTAATTTAATCATTTAAATAGGAAATGTATCTAACCTCAAAGTAGAAATGGGCCTTCATCTCTTTATCGAGAATTTCAGTTTCTTGAATCGCCGGTCCAGTGCTTAAGAAAAGAGGAAGATGTTGCTGGACTTCTACCTTAACAGTTGCCATCTGCTGTTGATCTACGTAACGAGGGTCTTCTTCATTTCTCTGATGGCTGGGCTGTCATCCAGATTCTGCATTTTCTGCCTGTCTTCCCTTCAACTGCCAAGGTGAACCGAAGCATGACGTTCCCTGCTGTGAGTGATAGGGATATAATGCGTGATGATGACATGGAATACATTTCCAGATTTCAGCAGGGCAATTAAAAAGAATAAACGCGAATGAACTGACAAAATGTATTTTGCAGTTCGCCTTCATTGAAATTTAGCAAAAAACCTTTAACCATCCGTAACACACGTGTTTGTCTTACTATGACTATTTAAAGTGTTAATTGCAATTTATTCAGTTTGGGCTTTCATCCCTCATTAGTGATTCTCCCAGCTCTCACCTATCCTGTGTTTCCTCAATAAGAAGACATATCTGCATATCACTGAATTTTTTTTATCCAAGTATGTCTCAGATAAAAGTTGGACTAAACCTCTTAAGATGTGCATATGTGTGCAGTGCACATCATTATCATCAGAAGGACCATTGTTATGTATCCAAAGTTAATGTGATCATTACTGATGGTGGCATTTCCCTCCTGATTTTCCTCAGCGTAACAACTGTAGCCCGAGGAGAAAAACATTACCGTAAACTATGTTCACTCTCAAGGTTAAATCCTCTCCTTGTGTACTTTTTCTAGGTACACTCTGGTTTAATTAACGCAGGAAACACAAAATATGACTTTTTAAATCAATGCGACTAAGATCAGACATAACCAAGATTTTCAGCTGAAAGTTACTGGGTGTGAATGCCTGATCAGATACCGCGTTATCGTATAATGTATCCGCTCATTTAAGCTACAAAGGAACAATAACGACAACATGTGTCACTCGGTGCGGGATCCGAACATTCTGCCCGAACGGTATTGCACATGCGCAAACTACTACCACACACCTGTTGCTAAACATCTCAGTGCCCCCTCTTTTCCCCTGATAATGCTACCATGTCAACATCAATTCCCTGTTTAAATCAGCAGGAGGAGAGCTACTTACCTTTAGCTGTTATCTGCCGATGGGCAGCACAGGCCAGCTTGGCTAAATAACGGCTGACGCAAACGGAGGTTGCATTGAATTACATTATGATGCGTTCAAGCTCTTTACAGTAGAAATGAGTTATGGGCGACGGTGAGTTTACGTTAAAGTTAGATTAACGTTAATTAATGAACTTTGTTAAAGGATAATATTTATAATGTTTGACACAGACTTCTGGATGGTTAATAACTGTTTGGGTTCCGATAATGAAAAAAGGTTTTAAAACCCCACATATATGGGTGTAGACTAAAGATGAAGCTATTGGCATTGAGTTCCTTCATCCCTCAGTGACAAAATGGTCATGTTTTCTCTCTTTGTCAGAGAACATGTATGTAGGAGACCTTACCATAAAGATCTAATATGCGAGATATAAAACATTAACCCCTTCCCCGTCGAGCAGGACTAAGGAAGCGAGGCAGCGTGTGAAAGGCCACAGGCCGGCCGGGTGAGTGAGAGTGCAGATAGCGAGAGCTGAAGAGTTCAGAAAACCCCGTCTCTGCTCTTTTTTCTCTGCAGCTTTCGCTCCAGCAAACTGACACCAACAACCTCCATGCATTTTTCATGACCCGTGTTGGCTGACAAGCTCTCTCTCACTCTCTTTCTCTCCTCTTCGCCTCTCACTTTTGCAGTAACACACACACACACACACACACACGCATAAACAGGATCAAACACGCACCATCACACATTCTTTCACTCTCAACTAAGCTCTTGAACCGAGACCCTCAGAAACCATCAGTTTCACCAATTCACTCCTTAATGCAGAATGGCATTTCATTCTGAGACGACGGCGAAGGCAGAGAGACACTGAGGTGGATAAAAGAAAGTCGAAAATGAGGGTGAATGAATCTAAAGGGAATCTCCTCAGAGCATGACATTCTGTTAAGCTTATCAATAATGGCTGCTACTCTACCATTGGGTCTAAGAGAGTAACACGGTACATGTAACGGGATTACAGTAAGGAAGTCCAAAAAATTGGATTAAATATACTTTAAACAATACTTCATTGAAAAGTATCTGTAATCTGTCTTTGTGGTTGGGTATTGGCTTGAATTAAACATGCAGAAAGGGGAAAAGAGGTTCATAATGGTTTATTGATTAACTGTTAAAATTACAGTCCTTAAATTGAAATAAATTATCCTTCCAACTTTGCACTCGATAGATTTCTGTGGCATAGTAATCGTGAAACAAAAAGAGAAATCAGACTTCAGCACGGAGTGGCCGAGCCACTGAATTACTGGCTGATGCTGCATGCAGGTAATCAGTCATATTAATTGGATTAGCCCGCATTCGAAAGCCCATCCCAAAAGCCTGACGCCGGGCTGGTTATTGTCATCCACAGCATTGGTCATGGCAACACACCGAGGACAAACCCAGTCCGTTCAATTAATCTGTTAACAAATGTCCAGCAGCGTATTAAGGTCTAATTTAGTCCCAGGATAATTAGTTTTGTTATGAGGACCGTGTTTACCGTCTGCTTCTCAATGCACTGCTGCACCCACATTACCACGGACATTATTGTTTACTTTCTAGGATCAGTTGCCCGTTGAGACTGGTTTGATTTATGTGCAGTAGTGCTATTATTTCATTGCCTTCTCCGCTGGAAGTTGGCATTCTGTTTTCCAGGTCGACAATTTCCTAAATAGCTTCCTGGAGGGGAGTGGATTCTGTTCATTCTCAACAGTGTCAGTGCATTTCATGTTTTAGAAAAATTATAAAGTCACCTTAATGAAGACAGCCCCCACTAGCAATACAGGAAACTCTACATGATTTATCCATTGTTTTCATTACTGCTTTCAGAGCATACCTTTTTTTGGCGGGGGCTTTTGTTTTAGCCATTTTAGTTGACGATTCATTGTCATACAAATAATTGCAATCAGTTAATTTTATGCGTTTTATGTGTTTGGCTTTACATCTAGACCTAAATCAATGTTATCAATTTCAATAGCTGCTCATAGTAATTGGGCGGCTGTGGTGTAGTGGAGAGCAAGGTAGTTCTCGGTGGTTCGATACCCGGCTTCAGCAGTCGATGTGTCCTTGGGCAAGACGCTTAACCCCAAGTTGCTCCTGAAGGCTTGCCATCGGTGTGGACTGGATGATGAATGTTAGTTAGAGTCTGATGGTGGCACCTTGCATGGTAGCCTGTCATCAGTGTGTGAATGGGTGAATGATATGTAACATACTACTGACTGTAAGTCGCTTTGGATAAAAGCGTCTGCTAAATGACTGTAATGTAATTATGAAATCATTTTAAAAGTTAATAAGCAACATGGAAACACAAAGCCTGTGTTAACTCTTCCTGCTTCAGATTCAGGAACGTTTGGACTCAGGGGAGACTTAGTTTTTTCCTCCACGACCGAAGTTGATGCTCCCTTCAGGGTTACGCTGTACTTTTACTAAGACTAGACAACTCTCTCTCTCTCTCTCTCTCTCTCTCTCTCTCTCTCTCTCTCTCTCTCTCTCTCTCTCTCTCTTGTATTTGTATTTAAATTCATTGTCTAATGAGGAAAGCTGGATAGAAGTGACCACTCAAGCATAACTTTCCCCAAATATGTCAAACACACCACTTTACCTGTAGGAGAATTGAGAGAGCCGCTTTTGGCTCCTCTTTGTCATCATCGTGCTTCTTATCGCAGCAAGTATGGTCTCATTTGAACTGAAACAGAAGACGCTCTCCAACGGCAGTAAGGTCCAGGCAGCCATGTTTTTTTCCCCTGACATTGGCACCTTCTGCCCAGGTAGACACTTTATTTTAACAGTGGATGAACACGTACCTAATCCAATTTCTGTTTGTCGACACATTTGTAACACTGGCTTTAAAATCCGTTGGTCGTGGAATCCAAAGATTACGCAAAAGGATCCAGGTCAGCTCAAATAATTGCGATCTGGCAAATATGTAATAATTGCGACGGGCCTAGTTATGATTGAGATAATGAAATAAGATTAAGGTGTGACACCAAAACACTGCGGACAGGATTTTACAACCCACAGTGGAAATCAGTTTATCCTTTGGCATGACGGCCGCCAGGCAAACAGCAGATATACCATATGTTGTTGTTGTTATTACCAGCATAAACCCTAATGTCATAGATATTTGACATATCACAATATTCACAGTGTTGTGACTTGTTGACAAATTTAGGTCAGGAGCAGCATGATGCTGGCTCAGCTGTAGAGAAGCCGATATTGTTATATTGTTTTCAGGTCATGTTGCCCATCGAACACATCAGGACCCCAAAGAATACTTGTCCGTCTCTATGTGTGATGCCTGGCGACCTGTCCCAGGCAAAGTACTGATGACCTGTCATCCTCGTACATAAAGCTTCGTTGACACTGAAGTATTACAGCATGTTCAAGCTTTTCCCTGCTGGCTTGTGGTCCTGCTCCTTCTGACAGTGACTGCATTTAACTGTCAGGGCTGAGTTTCCTAATTAAAAAGGATGACATGTTAAAGTCTGCTCCTTCCTCTGGCATTTCCTTTATTAGGTTAGAGTAGCTCTCCAACACAAGTGGCCCTTGTACAGTACGCTACTTGGGACTATAGAAAAGTCATGCAAAGATCCAGTTATAGCAATTTCGTAGTGGGAGGGTAATTGGTTTACATTTATGAAATATATTTTCATAATGATTTAATGACATAGTACCAGGTGGGTTATGTTCAACCTGGATCAACACTGCTCTGTGTTTCTTGTAGATCTGTAGTTGTAAAAGACTACTTCAGTTTTCTGCAAAGCCAGGAAACAAAAGTCAGAACATCAGAAACAATTTTTTTACTTTTAAATTTTAAATTTAAACTTTGATCATAATGCATCTGTTGTGCATGTTTTCAAATTTTTCGTATTTCGGACATACAAGCTTTAAACCAAGGGGTAAGTGTTTCCAATAGCACTGGTCGCTAAACCAACACAAAGGGTTGAGGTTGAGCTAAGAGGCGCTCTGAACCTCTGTGTTGTGAACCTCTAATTTTATGGGTTTTATCTCATTTCAACACCTGCTGACTCATTTCATGCCCTGAACACTGACTGCTGTGTTCGTCCCACAATGTAGAAAGGAAGGGGGACTCGCTGTCTGTCTTCCTGGGGTCTGGATGTGCTGATGGCAAAGGGCCGACTGTCAAAAGACACAGCAAAGACTATTTAATGTGACCCCATCACTATGTATGTGGCCGTGTAATTCAAATTGCGACCTTTTGTTAGAGCCCTCCCACACAGACATTGCATCAATCAAAGTCAGTCAAGTTGTCAGTTGTAGCAAAACATTTATACTAAACTATACATTCATTGACATATATAGACAGACGACCATTCACACTGGACTGTGGGAGGAAGCCGGAGAACCCGGAGAGAACCCACGCTGACACGGGGTAACATATAAAGGCCGTCTAGCCCGGGAATTGAACCCGGGCCCCTCTTGCTGTGAGGCAACAGTAGTCTAGTGGCTAGTGCTTTATACTGAGTTCGTAGTAAAAAATATTTTTGATTCTATTAGTCTTTGAATTAAATAAATGTGATAAATGGTTGCAGCTGTCATGTATTTGCTGCGATTGTTTAAAAATCGCACCAAACACCAGCCAACACTGTGTGTTTCTCATCGCTGTTAAAGACAAAAGTTCTCAATATCTAACAGCATCTATAGGTCTTGCATTGCTATTGCAGCTGAGAAATTCTCAGTGTGAAAGACACAAGTGATTAAAAACCACAGAACAAGAAAAAATGCCTTGAGGCAAGATGCCCCATCAAACTGAACTTGAGATGTGCTGCAAAGTGAGCAGCAGCTCCACTCAATCTGTAACCGAGCTGCAAGTGTTAGTGGGGATATCAAGGTTAATGTTTCTGATGCTTTCATAGCTTTCTACTATTGCCAATGAAAAGTCTGAGACTGAGTGATATTTGGCAAACTCAGAGGCTCCGACTGTGCTCCTGGAGGTGTGCCATGCTCTCCAAGGATACACTTGTTTTTCAAAAATGTATTTAAAGTGTCTCAGAGGGACCCGCTGCCTTCATGTCTTTTTGGGTTTCATGTTCTGCTTTTATATTTGTACCTTTTGTTGCTCTAGTGCACTCTGTCAAAATGTACTGAATCCTTCCATCACAGGCTTGGCAATATATTGATATCGAGATAAGAGGCTAGATATTGTCTTATATTTTGGATATCAGTATAACGGGATAAGTGTTGTCTTTCCCTGCTTTTAAAGCCTGCATTACAGTAAAGTGATGCCATTTTCTTATCTTATCAGACTGTTTATTATTCGCCTTTACCCATTTAATCATTATATTCACATCACTTATGATTATTTATCATAAATCTCCTTGTGTAAATATTTTGAGGAAGCAACAATTGTCAAACCTACAAAATTGTTGCAAAATGGATTTTGAGATGTTTCATCAAAAATATTTGGATAATTGATTTTCTCGATATGGCCCAGCCCTTACTCCCTCCATTGTTTGACTACAAGAGACAATCTATTGATCACATAACATTGGTGTGAGATGCCTGGAACATTATAGGTCTAATCTCCAAAATGTAGATGGACAGTAGTAGGGACGGGCACAATTCCATCATTCTTTGAAGATTTGCTTTGTGGGAAGAGAGAGACGCTAAAGAAAAACATAATGTTGAGTCGACGGATTACGGGGTTTATTACGACCAAATTGTTGTAACAATTGGAAGACTTAGCAAGCTGTTTTACTTTGTCCCTTTTTTAGTTTGAATGAAACGTGTTTCAAGATGGTCCACAATTCAAACAGATCAACAGGTTGAAACTACACGCACGAACATGCACACACCTTTGCTAAACTGATCATGCCTCACATTCTACCATTAAAGGTACGACCAGCAACTGTAAAAACAAAGGGAACATTTATATTTTAGGACAAGACGATAGTCGCATAAACTATTCAATTATTTTGGATTTATTTACTCTTCGAAAATTGGAAACATCATCAACCATCCCTTGAAAGTAGCTTGTAACTTTTTCTATTTAATACAATTACAGGTCCAGTGTAGGAGAGTCAGAATGGCCCGACTCCGGCAGGGACGGTGGAATTTGTCCCCGAAATGAATCCATGGAGAGCAAATGGAAAAATAGACAGAGCTTGGTTGGAAAATAAAAAGTAGCTTAGGGGAAGCTGTGTGTCATGCAGAGTCCAAACAGTATGTCCCAGCTCTGTAACTGTCAACTCAGAGTTCAAGGAACTTCTTACTTTTAAACTTTCCAGGTGTCAGGTCATTGTTGAAGGTGTCAGCTGGTTCTCCTGTACCAGCCGACACCTGTACTGGACAGGCAAAACTTTATTGACCATGAATAACAGAAAATACATAAATATTCTGGAACACAACTATACAAAGTTATTCTTTCACTTCCCTTAAAATTACAATTGTTTTCGTACTATCCAAAAGTTTGCATATTTAAACTGTAATGACTCTTACTGGTGGTTGTCATTTAATATAGTTTAACCAAGTGATCCGTTTTATTACTTTAACTAATGTTCCTTTATATATTTCTTAAAAACTTTTTGTTGAAAGATGTTTGTACTCATTTTATAGTATGTTTTCTTCAATGTTTTTTTAAACATTTTTATCAATACGTTTTTCTCATTGTTGCAGAGCATTATTTAATGTTGTTCTTTTTTTATATGCTTTGTTCCATAGCGACCAACTATGGTGCATTCATTTTGCTGCACAAGTAGATCCACTTGTACACACAGTATTTGAAAGCAAAAGCAGCCCCAGCATGCATAAAATAAGGAAAGTACAATCTTTATTTTGTTAGAAGGCAGGAGATAACATGAAGGCAGTTCAGTAAACAAACTGCTTGTGACCCAGTCAAAGGCAGTGTCATTGCCACACAGGAGAGGCACTCTGTGGAGGGTTAGGATTTTATTACAGAACTATGACCACGACAAACACTGTTTTCTTTCTTTGAAGGCGGGCAAATCTGTCAAGTTTTCACATCAGAGATGATAATCAAAGGCTCTCGTGGGCTGACTCTTGACATGAAGGCTGTTGCTGGACTCAGGCTGGTCTCATCGAGCATTCATAGCAATACCTATGGAAAATAATGAGCTGTAATTTGTAGACATCCCAAAAAAATCATTGTGTATTCATGAATGAGGATGTATAAAGACCGCTGAAGCACACGAGGGCGGGCTGGAGGGGATGTGGGTGAGTCCTTCATCAATCTTTCAGCCAGAAGAACGCTGTTCGTTCCCCATGTAAAATCAGAAGTCAACGTCGATGTTTTTGTCATGTAACATTTGCAAAAAGTTACGGCAATTCCATAGTTATTTTAACTTGAACAACGACCTTTTCTTAAACCCAAATAAGTGGTTTTGTTGCCTAATCCTAACTGAGATTCCTGTGAAGACGCAAATGTATTTAAAAAAGACCGTATGCATGTAACGCCTGAAAATTGACACGTGTCGCTGGCTTTCGTAGAAAAGCAAGGAGTAACTTTTCGTAAGATATCATATGAACCATATATGAGGATATGTTCCATAATAATGTTTTTTTAAGAAATCTACAGGAAAAAAAGAAATGAATCGCAGGCACATTACCAAATTTGTAAAATTGTTTCAATAGTTGTGACTCTGAATCTCTTCTGGATTGGGTACAACACTAGAAAACAAAATCAAAAGGGTTAATTAGCATAGTCAATAGATGATAGAGGAGTGGAGAGAATGAAGCAACTGTTGGAAAACAACCGAGCCCTACCAGCTGACTGATCAGGAAACTACGGAGGGTGGACAAATTCCCATTTTTATTTTGCAAATTAAAGTGATATGGCTCATTAAATGCTAATTAATTTACCTTTTATTGTTATTTTTTATTAAGTTGGAACCTTGCATGCCCCAATGATGGGAGAGGGATTATTGAGTGTCTATTTTAAACCAAAAATCTGTTCCCTTTATTCCCACATAACACTGCTCTACTCTGTGCTGCTATTCTCTCTTTGTGTGTTGGCTCTTCTTCTGTGACACTGAATATAAGCTCTGTTTGTCACTGCGGGAGCTCTGACACACCGGGGGGGCCCTGCTTTAAACTCTCTTTAAAAAAACAATCCCAGGAACCAACATTGTCTCGGCTCTTTCCTGATCTCAGATCTCACCCTAAACAGTCACATTTAACATGTAGACATCTCTACACACACACAAACACACCTTCCACCCCACTTCTCTCAGCCTCAATCTGCTTCACCTCATTCAGCGCACGTCCTTTCCCTCCACTCCCCCTCTGTCCATCCTGCCCCCCCCCCCCGCCCGCCCTCTTTCTCCCTGCCCTCTACTGATCAGGGGTCAGCCTGCAGTGTCTCTATTAGTCACGTCTCATTTCTTCCCCGCTCCCCGACTCTGATCCAGGGTCAGGTACTACCCGGGAGCCGTTTCCCCTCCCTACCGGAGCGCAGGTCTCCTAGCTGACCCGGCCTCTTATCTCTGTAAAGGCAGACACTCACTGGAGGTGGTCCTCTCATCGCCTCTCTCCAACACACACACACACACACACACACACACACACACACACACACACACACACACACACACACACACACACACACACACACACACACACACACACACACACACACACACAGGTGTAGAAGCATTACACACACACATCTACACATGAAAAGGAGTGAGTCTCCTGTTGGATCCATTGGACTAAAATTGAAGCCATTCCTATAAAATGAGTAACAGAAAAAAAAAGACAATATATATACATTGTATATCTTTAGTTCTCCTCTGTGGACACGTTTATATCCAAATGTATCGAAATTTTTAAACAAAATTTCGAGAAAATATGCAAATCCAAATAAATTCTTGTTTCCATCTTCTACCGTTGTGCGATAATTAGGTTAGTTTGTCGAGATAAGCAGTAGGTTGCGTCAATGTCGGAGCGGAAGTTTCAATGGACGTTTAGGTCACATGCGTCATGTACGTCATCAGTTATTTCCAAATTTGTTTCCATTCCACTTTGACGCATTTTCATTCTATCGATACTTTGGGATAGTTTGAAATTATGCCATGCAGTGCTCTACCCCTTCAAAAGCATTTCATTTTTGACATTTTAGAAAAAAAATGATATATAGGGATATAAACCGTTACCGTCAATGCTTCAAAATGATACAGTGATATACATTTTAAGCCATACCACCTGTCACTACGTAAAAACCTTTCTGCAATGTTAAACGTTTAATTTCTTCAAATTTCAGCATTTCCACTCGCTTCTTTTAATGCTGGATGGAACATTTGTATAAAAACAAGTGGATGGAAACAAACCTTGTGACAATGAACTAAATGGATTTAGAGATATTACCCCTAGGGCTTTTGGTGATGGATGATGTTCACCATTTCTCTGTCATTTTATGGACTAAATGACGAATCAATGAATTGACAATTAAATCAATGTAGATTAATCAATAATGAACATTAGTTGCAATATTTGTGTTGGGTATTCCTCTTGTGTGCAGGAAATGGAGTGTTTTAGGATTTATTTACTAGTCTAAAACTGCAGTTGTTCATTGTTCTCACTCTCTCCTGGTTCCTGGTTCTCCTCCACCCTGACCCTCTCAGCTGGACCTCCACCGAGCCAACCGGGGTCGCTGGCGGCTGAATTTACTGCACACAGCTCAATACTCCCCTGTGTGTGGCTTCTGGGTGGCTGTGTATGTCTGTTTGTGTGAGTTATTTATGTTTTCCTTGCCTTCCCTGACTCTTTCCTCTCCTCCGTCCAGCTCTCTTACTTACTTTCCCTCTCAGATTTGCACTTGCTGACCTTTCGAAGGAAAACTAAAGTTGTGATAGTCTAAGTTTAGACGCAGACAGAAGCAAATGAGCTCACATCCTCATCCATATCACAGTCTGCCAGGCGGAGAAATTGATTGTATTCTTTTTTTGTTTTTGTTTGTCATTCTAAGGATTTACATTATGTAGATCCTGTATACACGTCAGCAAAGGCCCCAATTTCCACTCGTCAACTGAATTGCTCCCCCTGATTGGCAATCTGTTCTGACAAACATCTTGTCTCCCTTTGACAGGCCTTTTCTGGGTATTTCTTTTTGACGCCATGTATCATTTCATCATCACACTTTGTCTTCTTTAAATTATTTGTCGTCTACGCGGCTGCTTTGCGCCGACTTAATTATAATAATCTTATTATTATTTTTTTCAACCGTTGCTCCCCCGATAGCAATTTTAGCACAGCCGCTGTGTATTTTGTGGCTAGTTAACGAGAGCCGCTGCCATTTCATCATGCTTTGCATTCTGTGGTTTTGTATTTTGTATATTTTATTTTCTCACGCCTTGAAAGATGTCTTTCATCCGGAGTGGGTTTCATGCGGGCCACAGGCTCACGGAGTTTGCCGTCTATGGGGCAAAACGAAGCCAAATCTATAAAGGCATCTGGAGCGAACAGCGAGTGTTTTCAGTTTCCTGATTTCAATCGATAGCCCCAACCTCGGTTCATTTTAATCATTCATAATCTAATCTTGAATGTAATGGTGGCTTCGGGGCGCGATAAGCTGAGCACCTGGTCTATAAATGATGGCACGGCATTAGGGCCGCACAATGACTGGGGGGGGGTCGATACGGAGGCCCCTGTTTAAAAAAAAAAAACGCAAAAGGATATTTACCTGCATCACTTTAAATTAATGAGAGAGCAAGCGCCTCTTACATGATTTATGAAATTCAGTCGCTTTAGATATTTCCGTCCGTCTGTCATGATTAAGATTGCGGCATTGACCGCCAGCATCGCTATCGTGTTCTCCCTCTGTTCCCTTTTCGACTTCAGTCATCTGTTTCTACATTCGGCGTGCGCCCTGCAGCCCCTCCGTGTATAGACGGTACGGCAGTGTGGTTACCCCCCCCCCACCCCCACGCTGAGTAGATCAGTACAAGTGAGGCAGAGACAACCGATGTGAAGCTGCAACCTTGAAAATAAGCCTGTAACTATTCCCTCATCAGCTCTCCTCCGCTGTAATGTATAGTGCATGCAGAAAGAAAATGTGAAAAGACTCTATGTATTATGGAACAATGCCAGCTGCTATTGTGGCTGCTGTACAGTAGACATGCCTCTCTCTGTGTGTGTGTGTGTGTGTGTGTGTGTGTGTGTGTGTGTGTGTGTGTGTGTGTGTGTGTGTGTGTGTGTGTGTGTGTGTGTGTGTGTGTGTGTGTGTGTGTGTGTGTGTGATTTACTGTATGCCCGGTGCTCCTGATGCTTCCATCAGGACGTGTGCTGTGTTTTTGTCTGAGAGCAGAAATTGGGTTATTAAGCATTAGTCCTGAACCATACACACACACACACACACACACACACACACACACACACACACACACACACACACACACACACACACACACACACACTAACAAAAACAACATACTTTTCTGACCAGTATGTTTCTGTGTCAGAGATACTCAGCAGCTCCTCTCAGTAATTAGTCTCTGGATAGGTTCACACTGCACAGAGAAAGACAAATGAGACAAACAGAGAAGTGGGATGGGATTGGTTTGGCAGGGGGATAGGGTGGGGGGGGGGGGTGTAACGTAATAATAACCACAACATGCTTAACATTGCAGTCATGTCCAAATCAGTCAGATTATATATTTGTTTTTGTACGGACTGTTTTGGATTTGTTGGTGAAACTCCCGGCCTCTTTCTCTTCCTCTATGATGGCCAGTAAATATAACCTCTGGTGAAATCTTTCCTTCAGAGTTGTTGGCCTTGTTCTAAACACAAGTTTGTTGGACTGTTGACATCATTGCCAGATGAGGTGCTTAAGTCTTAAGTTTATTTTCTATAACCCATGGAGTTGCCGCACTTCACAGCGAATTAGACAGATATCACGTTTCCTTCTCATAGGAAACGTTGTCCTTCCCAAACGGTTTGAAGAACAATATGATTGTCTCTAATATAATGATATGCTGTAGTATTAAATGCTGAGGCACGCCTGGAACGTACTAGTTAGTACGATGGCAACACTCGATGATAACTGTCATAAATGTTATTATCTTTTATGATGGCAGCGGGACACATGTTCGGTCAGTCTCTACCTCCACCTAAGGTGTTGAAATTAGTGAGTAGTAGCGTGAATGAAAAAAGAGGGTGGCTGTGACATGTTAGTGTCCATCGCTTTGAGTTGTCGGAAGACTAGAAAGGCACAGTATGAATCCATTTACCATGGATACTGTTTACAATCTGATGAGAACTTTATTTGAGGCCTTCTGACCCTCTCATGGTTTCCCTTTTTTGGAACGGAATTTTACATAAAATAGACTTTATCTCGCACATCATTTTTGAATCAATAAAAAAACTGGTCGTTTGCCGTGCAAAGACGGGAGAGCGCAGGAAAAAGACGCCACAGTCGTTGACAAAATGTGAAAGGTGAACTCTTATGAGAAGGACCGCCAATGAGTGCTGAGTCATGATACAAAATGCAAACAGAATAGTTAGTTTGCCAATAAAAGACAGAAAAACAATCATTTTTAACCTCCTCGGCAGATTTATTTTGTTATCATGATTGTGTTCTACATCTCAACTCCTACCTGTGTTTTTCATGCACTCCCACAGGACCAATAACGTAAGCAGTTTGATCCAAAAAACAATTTAGCTTTTGGCAGAATTACTACTGTAACACACTGCAGGTCTTTAAATGGCGATCATCAGCCAATTATCATCATATTTCAGTTTAAACAGACTGCATCACAACCATAAAGCTTCACTTACTAATACAACAAAAGAAGATAAATCTGTGTGAGTTCTTTGGTAAAATATTCTTTTGACAAAAGAGAATGGAAATGGAGAGATGAAGGACGATGTCACCAACATCACAAGAAGAGAAATTCAATTTAGCAGCACGCAGTGCTATTAAGGTGCGACTAGATGAGAGCGTGCTGTACTTCAGCAGCCCGATCTCAACATCAAAGAGATTTGTCTGAAAATGAATACACCCTAATGTGGCTAATGTGAAATTATGACCGTGTCCTGTTAGGATTCAACAGTGGCCACGCAGCTCCAGGTAATGTGGGACTCGTGTAGGTCAAATTGTGAATTAAGCAAAATACGTTCTCACGGCTATAATGACAACTTTTATTCCCCTTGTAGCACATAAAGAGGGAGAAATTAGTTGCCTTGTAAAGACATCCAGGACCTTGCCAAGTACCTATTTTCACTCCCCGACACGAGGCGGTGAGCAATTACAAAGATGTTTATCGCTAATCGTTTATCACTATTTAAAAAAAAAATGCACTCGCATAATCGCATCAGGTCAACGGCGATCTGTATTCTCTCCCTTCCATGCAGATTTAAATGATGTTGTGTGGCTGTTTTAAAGGCCAAGTCTGGAGAAAACCTGCGTGCAATCAAGCTGTCAACACTCCTATTCTCGCCCGGACACTTTTGTTGTTACATTTGATATAACGGATGCACACGGCCAAGCATACCAGAGTACCATCGGTAAAGAGCGTGTACAGATCTGTCTTTTCCCTTTAACGAATGCTGGGTTTTCAAAGACGGCTGTTTGTTGACACACACCACTGCAATTAATTGTGAACTCTCCATGTCCAATGAGTTGTCGATTAGCTACGTGTTAGATTGCAGACGCAGCTCGCGATGCAGAGGTTCATGTGTACACACAGCGTGGTGAACAGGTCGTAGAGTTAATTGGATGTAAAGCACACAGCCTGATGTGTGTCAGCAGTTTCATACACACAAACTGTCTGCCACAGAAAGGTTAATTATGTTCCAGAATGCTTTCAACACCAAACACAAGAACGGAAAGTTTAGAAATGGTGATGGTTTCAGTGTGCACATGTCTACTGTATCTATAGTTGAGATCGTCCACATTGGTCATTTGTTGTAATTCTTTAAAAAAAACTAATGTTAATATGCTCCTGACAAGATCCTCTTATGGCTGTGTGAATATTGACAGTCTGACCTGAGTTGCAGCTGATTAGTAATGTCCCCAGAGAATCCCCCGACTTTTCCCTCCAGTGCCACCTGCAGGTCGACACTTGTGATTTTGAGTGAAATAAATAGCAGTCATGTTCCCTACAGGATGAATTGTGGTAACTCCAATCCCCAGACTTTTTTTCTATCAGTTATTGTCTGGTCAAAATGTTTGATTTGGCCAATGCAGTGCAGCTCATGATTATCAAACGTATCTTCAGCCCTGCGTCTGTGAGTAACCAATCAGCGCCTCATTGTGACTGATTATCTCTACTTTTCCCAACTTGTAAAAAGCTCTTCTTTTTACTGAAATAGCGACCTGCTGCTTTGATTAATTACTGCAAAGTGAACGTCCGTGAACGTTTCATCAATCAATCAATTACCTGCTGAGCTTAATCAGACGGATCCTAATGCATCTTGTCCCTATAATTCTGAATGTGGTTAATTGGTGACAGTTTAGACAATCACATCACTTATTCTTCTTATTCCTGCTGGAACGTTCTACTTATATTTATAAGTGTGAAAGAGGAACATGGATGAATAAGGGACCTTTTCTCTCTCGAGACTGTGATGCTCCATGTTGATGATGATAATTAAAATGTGATTTTTTTTTTTTTTTTTATATATTAAGATGATTATTCAGTTGTTTATGTGATGAACATTCAGGTAATTTTTTTCAGGGCCGTGAACCTAGTCTCTCCTGCCCCCTCGCTCCACAGTTGGCCCTCTGCTCCGGTCGGCAAATAACCAGACCTGTCAAATGTTTCAGTACATTTGTAATTTTCCCCACCCACTGCAGTTTTACAATGTCCTGCTGAAACAGTGGGTTAAGCCAGAGTGGGACTGGCCATCGGGAGCACAGGCTGTGTCCGAAATCTCAGTTTTTTCCCCCACATTTTCTAAACTAAATCAAACACTTGGTAGTTTACTTTATTAGAGATATATTGGCCTTTATTTTAATGTTGTATTGTTATTATTTGTATTATTAGTTGTGTAATTAGTTGTGTAATTAGTCTTGTTATTATTATATTTATTATCACTATTATTTTATTTATTTTTATAACAACATTTTATTACAGAGGCTGGATATTTTGCAGTTTATTAATAAAATGTATTGTCCAAAAGGACAAAAGTACACTGAGACAGTTAACTTAACAGGGAATTAAACATTTATGAATAACTCTAAATAGAAAAGTAAAAGTATTTAAAAAAGGGCCAGTTGTCAAAAAAACAGGATCAGAAAAGTAGAGAGCAATGACAGAAAAAGAGAGGTCACGGTCGCTCTTCCTGAATGCAGGAAGCGATTCTTCTCCTTAACCGTTTTTGAATGGCATGTGGCAGTGATCCAGAGCGTTTAGTCAGTACATTAAAGGAAGCAAAAGTCAGGCTGACACTGCTTAGGATGCGTCAACGGAAATAATTAGAATCTATCTCGGGCGTCTGATCACCGTTTCCTGGTTGAGGCGATTTCAATAAGAAGAGTGGAAAAATAGTGCACCCTTTTTAATTAGCTTTAATCTTGTTTTCTTCCTGTGAGGTATTTCGAAGAATGTGAATGCCTCGTATATCTCAGCTGTACCTAACACTTGTAAAACACTTGCAATACCACATGAGGAGTGATAATTAACATATTTCACCTTGCAAATTAAAGTTTTAATTTTAAGGTGTGAATGAGTTCGTCTTGCTGCTGCCATCAAAATCACTTCAAGTAAATAGATTGCACATTTCAACTACTTTTCCTACACAAACCAACACTGGGGTCTCTATGTGTCTCTCTCCCTCTTAATACTGTTTATTGTTATTCACCCCATTACTTTCCAATTTTAATCCATTTAGCCGGCAGCAGAGTGAAGATATAATAGAGAAGTGTGAGGCATTTGTTCTGCTTTTTTGACATTTTGAATACATGCACACCCGGGCTGGTACACCCCGTCATTCGCTGTATTAATGATGAGACGGCCTGACCAAGGCCAATTCAGAGGTGAGGCTCTGAATGCTTTTGGTTCTACGACAAAATATAACTGTCTGAAAATAAGTTATATTTGAGAGGTTCCCCTTTGCCTTTATGATTATAACTTTTCAAAGTAAGAGTGCCAGATTGAGTCAATCCTGGCTTTTTATATGATGGACAATTTAGTGAAAGAGGAACTTTGAATGAGAAACTTTTGCAGACATTGTGGTTTTAGGCGCTCCGGGGGTTCCATAAAGGCTTTATACTGGTTGACACTGCAGTCCCAGTCAAGCTCATATTTCTGGACTTGGAAAACCCAACTAACCAACCAACCAACGTATGCAGCTATTTAAAATGAAAAATGAAAAATGGAATGACAATAATTAACCGAAGAAGATCATTTAAAAGGCAGATTAGGTTAAAGTAGGATTAAGATACTCGGAAATAATAATGAAACGATTAATTCTCAAAACAATGCATTTGTATGTTGATTCAAAAGGAGGCGTTTAATTCAATAATGTCATTCCCTCTCTCTGTCTTTCCCTCCTCCTCCCACTCGTCTGTCCCATTATTCATCGGCATTGTTACGGCCATCCTCGCCTCAGTCAGAGCGCATGGGCTCCTTTAATTACAGCATCTGTGTTGACAGAAAAAAAAGAGAGAATGTTATTAATATCTAGTCTTAAATGGGGTAGATCCCAGGGCACAAACATTTCTCATGTGTCTTTTTTTAATTAATATACAGTAGAAGCCCAGAAAGGACTCAGTTTGAGCTTGTGTAGTGACACAATAATATATAGATGTATGAATTAGAGTTTGGTTCATGTTGTCTGACTGTATGTGTAACTAGAATGTGAAAAACAACTATTTAATAAACAATCTGGTGTTTTAGTTGTAGAGATGATTTACTTTCAAAGTTTCCTTCTTGTTGCTGGAAAAACCCCTCTATTTTTACTCTAGATGTCATCCATAGAGCAGTAGGTGAGTGCTAGGCTTTAGCGTCAGCCTCCTCCAAACGATGTCTGAAATAACTATTTGTCTTAGCACTAATGAATATTGTCTAGTTTCATATACCTATACCAACGTTGATCATTTTTTTTAAACTTGCGAGCGCATCAGAAGTCATTTTTTACCTGCTGGTATACTAATTGTTTTGATTATTGTTAAGTGGTTATCAAATAACAACAAAGAATGAAGTTAATTGCCGCCCACGTTGGAGTTTCGCCGACATCCTCTAACGTCACCCAACTAAACTCCCGTTTCCAGAATAAGTCAAATGCTCGCTTGCACTTCAGCTCATAAACTGTCACTGCATGCGCTCAAAATTGCATATTTCTTCTTTTTACTTTTAGTACATACTTGAGCTGCCCTTTTTAAGAATGCACTGTTGCATAGAGTGTCATAACATTGCACCGTGAACTTTGTCTCTCTTGCTCATATACTGGGGTGTGCAGAGGATTGTGGGTCAGAATAGCCAGAAAAGCATTCTGGCTTGCATACTGCCAAATGTGAGTGGATGCAGTAGGACATCCTGGTACATATTGTTATATTTATCGGGACATTCTCCATCTTTTTATGACTTAATAAATAGTATGGTAGTAGAGGTATTGAATGCACAGTCTGGCTTTACTTGCCGCCTTTTTACAAAAAGTGCCCTTTGGTGCTTTTCATGTGCAACTCTCGACAGAGATGAGAAGGAAGCGAGATGGCTCAAGTTTCACGCTTCAAGTTCATAGACCACATATTTAAAAACGACAAAAGTTGATGCAAAGTTGTTAAACAACAATACATTATGTTAGAAGGCTAACTTCTTGGCTACGTCCATCATCAGCTCTGGAAGAAAATAGAATAGCCCTATTTGGTATTCCAGTTTCATATCTAAAGCTAGAGTATAGCTTTAGATGTTTTTCTTTCTCTTTTTTTTTTTTTCCTATTTAAATTATATATGCATCATAAAAATCACATTCCTCCAGGGCTAAACACACACTGGGTTTGCATTAGTTAAGGAGGCATTATCTCTTGATTTGTTTTGCACATGAAGACCTATCATTGCTGCATTTTGCATGATAAAAAACTTTTTTCTATGATATTCCAATTAAATCTTTGGCCCTGCATTTTTCCAGTTTTGACTTGGATCTCTTTTCTGAGATGTGATCCACCGGCCCGCCATGTTGCACAGATCTTACCTCTCCAGGAGTCAAAATCCCTCTTTAGCCCTCTGCCCTTCACGGGTAAAACTGATTTAAAGTGAATTCTTTCATGGGTCAAACATCGCCCCGCTCCGTATATAGCAGAGAAAGACCAGGTGTTTCTAATATTTCATTCTCCAGCTCGCTGCGTATCGCTGGTCATTACAAACTTCCAACCAGGATGAAAAAGAAACAACCTGCATCATACTCGAATAATCTTTTATTCGTGTGTGTGTGTGTGTGTGTGTGTGTGTGTGTCTGTGTTTTCTTGCACTACGTCCTTCTCTCTGTTGCCCCCCCCGCCCCCCCTCCCTCTGGTGGATGTTGTTCAGACTCTGTTATTGTTTCTTTATGTAACGCTGCTGAGCCAGAGAGAGAATGTGGCCCGGCGTACACCACAACAATGCCGTGATGGATGAGTGTGGCTGCTGTAATTATATGAGGACCAACAGGTAACGGAGCACAGAGACAGAGAGCAGCGGCCTGCCGGTGGATGATAGCGCCGATCGGCTCTGTTTTGTTTTGTTCTGCTACTCGGCCGGCACGGCCACCGATACCGTGGTGGACACACACACACACACACACACACACACACTCACACACAGACAGATTTGCTGAGAGTCGCCAAAGTGCTTGTGCAGACACAGCATGCAGGCGCACACACACACACACATTTGCTCACACATGTATCGATGCTAAAACATCTCACACGCTTTCTCCCGTTGCTTATTTTGCATTTTTCATCGGCGATTTTTATTTTATTTTTATAAACAGGCAAAATGAAGTCAGCTAAATGGCTGAGAGAGACGAGGAAAGACGCCACTTCAAGGTTCTCCCACTTGAGCGTATTACGGAATTATTGTCGCAGACGATAGCTAACAGAGACAGACAGATTGAGGTCGTTACACGAGAGAGGAGAGAGAGAGAGAGAGAGAGAGAGAGGGAGAGAAGATGAAAAGGCTTTGGGGAAGTGGCTCCCTGCTGCTTCAATACAGTGCTACACGAAGAAGAGGGAGATAGGAAGAGGAGACATGAGATAGAAGGGGAGGGGGAGAGAGGTGGGTGAGGGGGGGTTCTCAAAAGTAAGACAAACTGCTTTAAGATGTTTTGGTGGTGGTGAATTACAGGTGGTGGTATGAAGAGAGAGATTAAACATGAAAAAGTGCTGAAAAAGAAGAACAAAAATCCGAGTCAATGTGTAGAAAGTAGTTGTATTGGTTTGAGTGAAGAAAGAGAAGGCATGATTATAAAGTATTGGTGTCCCAGCTAAATTCCCCCAACGTACAAGTCTGGTACGCTATGCCATGGGGACACCCGGCTCTGCTTTGTATGTGAATGTAGTTCTTCAGACTGACGCTGTGCTCCGCAGGAACACTTCCTCCTCTCTGCAACTGACATGTGCTTGTGTCTGCTACAAGATCAAGGATGGCCTGCTTAGCTAGCATTTTAAAGTCCTCAAAGTGACTTGGAGCACTTCTAAAGCTTGGAACGGCGAGAGAATATCAATTGTATTGATAGGAAGTGGAAGGTACAAGCCTATGTACATAAAGTTCTGATACGTATGCCACTAATGGCGGGCGAACGTTTCCACAGTTGAGAAAACTTCCGATACAGTCTGAAACTCACATCAGTTTACTCTTGTTCACAAACTAAAAGCAAAGCATTTTTACTAACCTCTCAGATTAGTCCCTCTCACAGGCTTTTTACATTTTTATGAAATCCTTTTCTTCATTTGATTAAGATGGTTCATGCAGGAAAAAAAAATAATACTCAGAAATACACAGCCAAAGATAACAGTCATATCAAACATTTTATTGGCTCAAATCCTAGGTAAAACAGTCATTTCTTGTTTTTTCTGTCAGTAAAAAAAGCTTTTTTTGGTGGTGAGTAAATGTTCATAAAGTTTTTAATAGCCTTTGATGGACAGATAATGCAAGTGGTTGTAATAAAAATAGAAGGGGGATAGGAATATACATTTAATAATAACAAAATAACACTTATAAACTTCTAATTTCACACATTTGTACCTGGTGCCGAGGGCGAAGAATATGTCGATTTGCATAACTTCGCCGCCCAAAATGGCTGCACCCGTTGAAAGCATGCATTCACCCTGCAGCTAAAACACCTTTCCCACAAATCTTAAAAAGTGTGAAAGTATTTAGGGCGGAGACCCAACAATGTGGTGCTCTCTAAACTCTGCAAATTGGAGATCTTATCCATGTTTTATTTCTCTGGGCTGCCTCACTCTAGGAGCATGCTAACGTAACTATAAGGCAGTTAACAGCCTCACCTTCATTTTTCCATCAGTAGCGTGGAATCAAAAGTGTTCCAATGGTTATCATCACATATGGTTTGCTGTCATGATAAACTGTTCAACGCTGCTTGCTTGTTCTTCTACATTCTGCGTTGGTCTTTCCACTTTCAAGTAGGAGCGCACTGGTCCAATGTTTACTGCCTATACTGACTACCCACCCAGTACCTTTCTCCTCTTTCCCAAATTTAGACTCAAAATAGAGGCCCTATGAATCCCCACTGGAAGCGAGATTTGAGCGTTCTGTCATCCAATCCACACTGACGTCTGCGCTAAACGTCTCTGCCCGTCTGTTAGCAGGAGCTCCTGGGGAGTTCAGTCGACGGTTGCTTACCTGCCTCCACCAGGCTGCCTGAACCAGAATAGCTTTCATGTCTGCTCTATGGGCAGAAAGCAACAGTGTCTCTAGGCCTATGAACCGATTTATTGATTTTAACAGCTGACAACGTGACAAATAAAGACTTCAATACTTATTAAAATGCTGAGTCTCTCCGTCAGTGGGGATTGATCCGTGTAATAAAAAGACGCTTTCAGTTTTGATTGGATGTTGGACAAAAAGAAAGCTTGCATGACCTCTAGGTGTGTCTGATCCATCGAGCTGGATTGATATATCGATTCAATTATCATCGATCCAATATCAATTGAAGGGAAAAAAATCAACGCATATGATCCTCTTTAAGATACGCCTTTATTTTGAAATTCCATTGCACATGTTTTACCATTTCAGTTCGAGCAAACCTCCTTCCCACAGAGAGCCCAGTAATAATATTATCAAATCATATTTTGCTTTTACTTTCTGTGAGTTGATATAAATGTAATGGCTTTATTATGATTTTGTCTCATATTGACCCTGGACGGAATAAAAAAGGCGGACTTTGTGATTTCTGCAAATATCTCATTGTTGCCTAAAGAATTGCTGTAATATCATATTGTGATGAATCTTGTGCTTAACACTCCCGGCCTCCCACTCACCGCTGCACTCCAGCTTCCTCTGACCTCCGAGTCATTGAAGTTCAGTTCTCCGTCGTTGATTAGCCCATCCTTCTCTCAGTGTGCGACTTTGTGATCCGACAGAACAAGGTTGACGCTCTGATGCAGCGCATTTCATCACCATGCATATGTTCGTACCCTAATCTGACTGCACCATAACAAATGAGCTGATTATCTACACCTTGTCTCTGAGTGGGGGTGCAGGGGTGGAAACTGTGTGTGTGTGTGTGTGCACCATTGTGTGTATGGCAGAGACAGAATAGGCCACGGGAACAGGTGTGTAAGGGGGTACTGACACTCCATACATCATATTGTAGCAGGTATAGTCGCCCCCCACAACACCACCACTCACTGGAGAGCAGCATGTACCCAGCAACCCCCACCGCCACCCCCCCACACACACACACTCTCACACATTTATATATATCTACACATACACGCGCCAGCAGACGACAACCCCTGGAGCTCGACCTACATTGTGCGTCCTCCTGCCTCAGATCTGACTATTCATCACCGCATGGCACCAGTCCCCCACTGGGAGGACGGTGGTGCATTGTGGGGGAGGGAGAGAGTCCAAAGGGGAGACAGAGGGGAGAAATGGTGTGGTACGCTACGTAGTGTAGGACAGGACGTCCTTTACACTTCCAGAACAATGGGACCTTCAGCATCAGTGCTGCTAGGTAAAACTCTTAATGGACAAAACAGGAAGAGGGACAAACTGGGATGGCGATGTCTTGTCTGTCGGTCTACCACTTTGGTCCAGACTGATTGGACAAACATTCATGGTCCCGAGAGGATAACTCTGGACTCTTCACCTAGCGCCATAAGCTAGACAAAAATATCTACTTGACAGATTGGCTCAAACTTTCTACATTTATGGCTGACATATGCTGTATGATTTTGGTTACGCACTGACTCCAGCACCGTCATCAGGTCAATATTTTAATTTGTCCAATATTTTGGTTTACGACCAAATACCTGCAAAACTGACACCCCATCAGCCTCAGCTGTACTTTGTGTTGTTTTTTAACCATCAAATGTTAGCATACCTACCCAATAAACTATGCTAGCGAACATTGCAAACATTATACCTGCTTAGAGGAAGAGTGTTAGCATTGTCACTGTTAGCATGCTGATGTTAGCATTAAGCGCAGAGCACTGCTGTGTTAAAATCTTAGTTTTGTTGCATTTCTGCAATAAAGAGATTTGTCTGATGTTATGCATTCATGGCATTGATCATGATGTTGATGGAGACAAAATGTCCGTCATAACAGTCAACTGTAGAATTTAGGGATTGAAGGCCACTGTGACCTCACAAAACATGTTTTGGTCATAACTCAAGAATTGATATGCTAAATATGATAATTTCACACAATGTGTAGTTTGATAAAATAATAAAGTGTTAACACTTTGGACAGACGTGAGTAGATACTGCAACTTGAGTGGTTGGTGAAGGCATAAAAGGCGAGGCAGTTATTCAATTGTTTTTGTCTAATGGACATTGTTTGGTTCATTTGTATATCACTTCGTAGAACAGTTTTTGCTAATCATAAAGAGCAATTAATTAACTTCTGCCTGGTGTCTTGGAAACATTACGTGGTTTATTCCTTTTTACCTTAAACTATTTATCTGGAACAACTTCCCAGCTGAAGTCACTGAACCCCCACTGGACTCAGCAACAAAGTTGAGGACTAATGAGTGAAGAAAAAGTTGTAACTAATTTTAAGTTATCAACTTTTTATTCATAGTTCGGTCCTGACATATGTGCTCATATAACAGGGCCTTGGAGACTAATTGGTCAAAAAGTGTGAAAGTAGTCCGTCCACTCAGCCACCGTAAAAATCTGTGATCCCAGCCTGGCTTGTCTGCACTGATTTGGGGGAGTTTATAGTAAGTGGACAAGAGCAAACAACCAGAACCCTGAAAAAGAACCCAAACGTATACATATTTTAAACACACAGTAGAGTGTATCTTAGCAACAGAGTCTCGCCCAAATGTATGAAAAACTCACATTTCGTTTGTATCATGGATTGGAGTCACTGATGACAGACCAAATCAGCACCAAAGAAAAAGAGGTGCCCAGATCACGCTTTACCGCCATTACCCTTTGCCGATCATTGATGACCCATATTGGCAAATACTGATGGCTTTAATACTATATAATAATTTTTCTTCTTTTGCCACCTTCTCAAAAATCTCATCAGCACTGTGAAGTTAGTGTAAACCACAAAAATTCTAAATTTGACCATTTTACTTTGTTATAGTCATCTATATTTGTTTTTCATAAAAATACTTATTGAAATGATGAAGAAATATAAGATTGTATTTTTTTGTTGATTTAAAAAAATAAATAAAGTAGTTTTAATGATATATTAAAAAGCTTCTTAGAGCTAATGTTAGGAAGTTAAACAGGTCATAATTCCCTCTCTAATATCTATTTATGTTGCTGTGAAAAGCTCTCCTTCAAACAATTATATTATATTATTCTAACCTTATTCAAGTTTCTCTCCCAAACTACCTTTTACAAGATTACATTTAAACACATGATAACCCTAATAATAATATTTGCCCAATACTCATTTCCACAAAAAAGAGTCTGAACGCATCATATTTCAACTGAATGGAACCTCCGTAGCCGTTAGCAGTCCTGCCAAAGTTACTATACCGATCATGAACCAACAACGGTCCGTTACAACACTACAATATAAGCTTATTGCATGCACAGTGTATTTAAAAGAAGGCTCTTTCTTCACAGATGGTTATGTTTAGGAAAAGTGCCTGGTTGACATTGTCTTGACTGACTAACAGGTCGCATGAGTAGGGAGTTACAATCGAGTTATGACTAACGACTCAAGCTGGTCACTTGATAAACGACTTGTGACGAACAACTGATGTGGCAATGGTTTTATATTGGAGTTATTCGCAAGCCCGGTGCGTCGCATAAAGACACTAATCAGCGCCTCTAGCACTAAATAGCACTGACCAAGCTATGGTATGTGATGCATTGGGTGTGAAAAACTGCTCGATCTCAGACATGTCATTACTTTCCCTGAGAAACTCGGCCCTGTCAGTTGGATAAAAATCAAGCAGCACTCAGCGGCTGAGAAGCAGTTTTTTAGAGATATTGCATCTCCGTAGGACACTGACAATCTAAACCAATCATTTGAGCTCTATTTGTTGGGCACGCTGATTGCACTGGTCTTGACTGATTGCACTGATTGGAGAGTTTGAAGTTGATGGGATGATAGGACGGAGCCAGATAAGTATTCTACAAGAAAAGACTGATCCTTCTAGTTTAAAAAATAAATAAGTAAAAGAAAAAGAAAAAAGGTTTTCGTATAAGTCCCAGCACAAGTAGTTTGATTATCTCATATCATTTGTTTCCTAGCAATTTATTTAAAAAAATACACAGAGTTTTTGGAAAGAGCAAACCTCGTTGTGATTTATTTAAATCCCTCTTCAAACTCAAACATAACCTATTACTATATTGCAGGGATACCTAGTCATTCCCCCCATAATAGTAGCTAATGTTCTCTGACGCACACATGCATGTCACAGTTTATATGATTTAATTGTATCTTCTCAATAAGCTTTATCTTAACTGACTGACCCAGTGTACTGATTACTTGAGGCAAGAACATGCTATTTTTTTATGAAATTCTCATTTGTTCTCTACAGTTGATTTATGCAAATTCCTCTTCCATGGTTTCAGATGCAGTAGGACCCATATTAACTGTAAAGTTCTGAGATTCTTTTGAAGCCTTCATCACAGACAGTAGTAAAGATTTGACAGGAGATACAACAAAGGTCTAGAGCTTTTTTTCAGCAGTGTTCATCGGGGAGACCAACACAGGTTTACAGGTGGAGTGCATTGGCGACACAGGCCTTTTTCATTTTATTCTTTTTTAGATTTTTTGAATATAAGTGTTTATATTAACTTCTCTTTCCAGTGTCAGTCGCCTCCCACCCTTCACTCACTCGCACAGTCCGTAAGAGAATGAGATCTCAGTCAAATGGCCCGGCAGCACGGAGCCCTCTGTCTCGTTCCTGTTTTTATATCCCTGTGAACGTTAGCACAAGCTGTCATACTTGTAATAAAATCCATCATAAGTAACTCAAATTGAACTTTACTTTTCTACTATTGTCCAATAAACATAAGGGCAAATATGGGACTTTATGGGACGGATTATCCTCTTTATTTAAACGAGAGACAAAATATGCAATAATAGCATCAAATAAATCACTGGAATAGCCCATAAAACCGAATTTGATATTATGTAGATCTATAAAAAATGAATGAATAAATAGACTTCAGCCTCTGTCAACACATCAAATAAAAGACCTGGCTTTGTTGAGACTGTCTAGTGATCTCTGATGCATTTCAATGCAGAGAAATCAACAGAAACAGAGACTGAATATAGCCCAGAAGACGTTGCATAATTGAATATCACTCTGTTATGGCAGAGATGTGAGGACAATAAATGTGGCCAAGCTATAGACATCGAACCATGATCTCATATCACCCAACCCTAAAAGGTCTGTTCACTTCAGAAAACTTTTAAGTGCAAAAACCAGTGACTATCCAGTATGTTGTGTGGATCATTACTGATTCAGTGGCGTTTTTCTTTGGTTATTTTGGTTTATTTGGTTTCTTTTCCATCCTTTATTGCAGCTCCATTCATAGCATCCGCAGTGAATTTATTCAGCCAATTAGCAAAAAGAGACATCAATGCATCCCCTGTATGAAATAATCTCATGCATTGCATTTCACTGAATAATTCACAAATGGGGATATTGTTTATTAGATTGTGACATCGTACCATTTCGTGACATCCATGAAGTAGATTTCTGAAACATGTTTAAAGTTTAAATGTAGCCGTATAAGGAGCTTGTAAGACTTCCTAAGAGGCCAATGTGTGCTAGATTTTCGTCCCGCAGTCACAGAGTGATTTGAAGCAAGAATCCTCTTCCACACAACGATTGCACCCTGCTCCGATTTTTCACATGTGCCCCATTTCGCCTGTGCTTGTGTTTTGTCCTCAATAGGCCCTACACGTCCTTGAATCTGCATGCGAGAGGTCCCATAAAAAGCCAGTGGTTCTTTTGTCTTCATTCAGCTTTCAAAATAGGTTTCTTTGATTGAGATGAGATAGATTTTTTTTTTTTTTTTTTTTCTGGTTTTAGTGCCAGACACAATCTCCGTCTCCCCAGTTTTCCCTCTGGATCTGTAGAGAAAAAAGGAGAGCAGAGACGATTTTAATTGCTCTCCTCTCATCCACATCTGCCCCACCACATTCATCAGCTCGTCTACCTCTATACAGAAAGGGGCTGGAGGGTGCCAGGAGAGAATTGCGGCGGGATTTTATTTTATTATTTTGGGGCGAGGAGGGATCCTCTCATGGGATGGGGGCACATCTGGGAACTGGATGGTGATTGAGGATAAAGGGATGAAGCAGAGAGATTGGTGTTTGTGTGCGCATGTATGGAGCTGTCTGTGCTTTTGTGCGTGTGTGTGTTTGTGTGTGTGAGGTGCGTATGTGTGCGTCCCATGGGGGGGGGAAGGCTGACTAGAGGAGGCCTCAAATCCTCAGGGAGTCTGTGATTGGGAGGGAAATGGGGAATTGGGACTCTGGGAGTAGAAAGGAGAGGTGGAGGAGGGAGAAAAAGACAAGCTGGAGGATGGTAGGTCAGAAAAGGTAGGGGAGGAGGAATGAAAAGGGCAAATTAATGCCAGGGTTGCAGCAAAAACTCACAATTATGCGATGTGTGGAAAGACGAGGACAATTTTTCAAAGTCCTTGGCAGGCAGCTCTGCCTCCAGCAAATAGCAGAACAGTCCTTGCAAAAGGCAGAAAAGGGTCCTTTCATTGATCAAAGCTTTTATTTGAAATCATCACAGTAAACCTGTACTTTCACTTCTTTTTAATGAAAAGATGTTGCCACCACATCCGCAACGCATTTCTTCTAATAACAGGCTTCAACACGGTGTACGGTCAATGAAGGAGGCCTTTTTCTATCTCTTCAAAGAACTTTTCCTCTGAAAAACCAGCACAGCCATTGATGCCAACCTCCAAGCTATGTAATGATACACACGGGCAAGCTTCAGTTCACATTTGATTACAGCCACGTGGTTGTTTTTAAGAAGCTAGGTTGAAAGTTTTGGGTTGTTGAGCAACAGCAGTTCTAGAGCATGGCTGACCATTCCATCGTCGATTTGGCTGATGGATTTTCTGTTTCTTGTCTCATGTTAGCTAGCTAAGTGTCTGTACAACAAACTGTAATATACCTTGAAATTGTACACGCAATACTATATGTAGAAACAGTAGAATTTAAGCCAGTAATTATTTAGATTTCCTACAAATACAGCTTCTAGGATAAGATCTTAGGTATGAAAAACATTGTAATAGAATATTTTTTTAGGTATTTTTTGCTGGGTATACCCAGTGGCAATCGGGGGGTCCTGTCCTGCATTGAGCCAACAAGATAAAGAAGATAGCCTTACTCTTGTGTATTACTGTTGAATATAGCTTTGGCTCTGATTTTCTGACACCAGTTTCGGCCTCCTCATTCATTTGAATAGGATCGCTGAGTTGATGGAGCAGGAGTGGCAATCTGGCAAGTTGTGTGAACCTAGCTCCGGGGTCGGCAACCCGCGGCTCCGGAGCCGCATGCGGCTCTTCAGCCCCTCTGTTGTGGCTCCCCGAGGCTTTGACAAAAAATAACATGGAAATAAATAACGGTTATTTTTATTTCATTTTTTGCACAGTGGAGACAATCTTTCAAAGGAAACACCTCTTATCTTGGAGTTTGAGGTGATACTGTGTCACTGAAAATAAAAAAATGTTTTAATATTTTGTCAACCAAAATGTGTGTCACATCCTATTACGTCGCTGTCAAGCACCTTTCCCTGCAGGTGCGGCATTTAAACTATCAATGGAGAAATCCAAAAAAAGAAAAGTCACGGAGGGAAATAGAGTTTAATTCTGCGTGGACGTATTCATTTGCTTTCACTACCAACGATGCTGGCTTACCTGTATGCTTGATATGTGGCGAGAAATTAGCAAACATCAAAAAATTTAATGTTGAAAGACACTTCCAGAACAAGCACACAGTATTTACTGAAAAGTATTGTTGTGGCAGAAAACCAAGCAAGCTGGTGATGAGGGCTACTTTTTTTTAAAATATATTTTCCACAAACATGGAGAGGACCCAAATAGACCTGCATTGTTCTGTGTTTAATTCACTTCTGCAGCTATATGTTATATTTATTTCAAAGTTATTTTATTTATTTTCCACAAATATGGGGAGGACTCTAGGCCTGCATAAGTCTGTGTTTAATTGACCTCAATGTAGGCCTACACATGCCAGTGTATTTTTAAAATGTCAAGAATTGTCTTTATTCTTGTTCTATAATTTCATAAATACAACAAACTATAGTTTTTGTATATATAATATAACTATATATACAACTTTATAAGCTCTATCAAATAGCTTTTGCGGCTCCAGACACATTTTATTTGGTGGAAAATAGGGCAAAAAGGCTCTTTGGATAGTAAAGGTTGCCGACCCCTGACCTAGTTTAACTTTTGCCACACCTTTTAACGGCGTCCGGCAAAGGCACTGCATTGGCCAATCAAATACGTGCAAGTATAATCCTAATCGATTACTTGTTGCTGTTTACCTTGCGATCATCAGGAATAAAGACAAAATCACTGCTGACATGATAACCTTCTACGGTTGTAAAATCATACTCTTTATAACACAGGGTTTATCTGTATTTTGAAAGCGTGATAACCGATGGTAGATGGCTTCCAGTCCATCTACGGTGGGACCCTCACCTAAAGTTTTGATCTTTGCGTTGTGAATGAAAGAATGAGATCGTGGATACAAGCCTCCTTTGTAGGGTGGCTGGGCTCAGCCTTGGAGATAGGGCGAGGAGCTCAAACACCCAGAGGGCGCTCGGAGTAGAGCCACTGCTCATTTGCGTCGAAAGGAGCCAGCTGAGGTGGTTCGGGCATCTGACCAGGATGCCTCCTGGATGTCTCCCTTTAGAGGTTTTCTGGGCAAGTCCAACTGGTAAGAGGCCCTGGTGTCCACCCAGAACACACTGGAGGGATTATGTATCTCATCTGGCCTGGGAACGCCTCAGAGTCCCCCAGGAAGAGCTTGAAAACACTGCTTGTAAGACGGACATCTGGATACTCTGCTAAGCCTGCTGCCCCCCGTGACCTGGCCCAGGATAAGAGCAATGGATAATGGATTGATGGATAGATGGATGGATAACCGATGGTGTAATTGTATTACTCGCTCAGTCAATCAGCGACAGACTTTGGCTGGCTGGCTGGCTGGCTGGTTCCAGACCTCTCTTTTCTTCCTCTTTGACAGTTTTGGCAGAACTGTTCCTGGTTCACCAGGCTGATTATGGTACAGCGCCACCACGTCAGCGTAATGCTGCTGCTGTTACAAATTACAGAACTCCACCAAGTGCAATGATTGTTAAAAAATTGTATTTTCCATGAAAACACCCGTTTTGTAGAGAGCTGGAGGCGTGATTGAATTTGACGGATGCGGCCACTTCATAATTCCCTATGCAGTAACCCCGTAATTCTATAATCTGCTGTGCAGTGTTTCGGCATCTGATGAATCTTAAAACTTCATATATCTGTTACTCCGATTAGACTTCCTGCATTGTTTCACCAAAGTTGACAATCTGTTGACAAGGTGTTTGAAGGATTTGATAAGACCACACAGTTTCGATATCAAACTCACATGTGCTGTTTGATGGCTTAGTGAAGATTTTATTTTCACGAATAACGCAAATGTATATCAGTCTAAAGCTATAATGGGTCATAGTCGTTAAAAGTTTAAAGCATGATTAGTGGCATGAGCTGCCCTTAAAAGATCTCTTTGGGATGTGTAAGAAAGAAGAGGGCAAAGAAAAGAGGGGGAGAAAGGAGGCGTGAGGAAGGGGTGGGACTCCCAAAGGTGGCGTCCCGAATGCTGGGAGGCCTCAGAGGACCATGGGATGATTGTCTGTGACCTTCCCCTTCTCCTTGTACTATTCAAGGGCATAGTCACATAGGGTGTGTGTGTGTGTGTGTGTGTGTGTGTGTGTGTGTGTGTGTGTGTGTCTAAATGTGTGTGTCTTCATGCACTGCAACATTACGGCGTGGCATGGCAAAGCGCTTATTTGCATATGTTTGTTAGGTGTGTTAGTGTAAAGAGTGTGTGTGTGTGTGTGTGTGTTGTGTGTGTGTGTGTGTGTTTTCGTAACGGATTGTCGACAAGTGCTAATAATTTACCCCCGCTGGATTTAAGAGACACAAGCCGCCTTGTTTAAACAACTTGTGTGCCTCTTTTCTTACAGATCTTCTTCATTTCAGTAAACCAACATCTCATGTATATTTCAGCAGCTGTACCTAGAGGCGGATGACTCAGCCGGCGAGGAGGGGCAGAGCAAAACACACATTAAAACACAGAGTGGAACAGAGGCGCGCCAGATTAGTCCTCATTATGCAGCATTAATCATCTTTAATCTGCTCTTAATCCAATATCTTTCCCTCACCTCATTAATGGGCCATGCATCAAGACTGGATAAGGCTGCAGAGAGAGAGAGAGAGAGAGAGAGAGAGAGAGAGAGAGAGAGAGAGAGAGAGAGAGAGAGAGAGAGAGAGAGAGAGAGAGAGAGAGAGAGAGAGAGAGAGAGAGAGAGAGAGAGAGAGAGAGAGAGAGAGAGAGAGAGAGAGAGAGAGAGAGAGAGAGAGAGAGAGAGAGAGAGAGAGAGAGAGAGAGAGAGAGAGAGAGAGGGGGAGACTCCCTGCTGCTTCAATACAGTGCTGCATGAAGAAGAGGGAGATAGGAAGAGGAGACATGAGATAGAAGGGGAGGGGGAGAGAGGGGGGGGGGGGTTCTCAAAAGTGAGACAAACTGCTGTTTTGGTGGTGGTGAATTACAGGTGGTGGTATGAAGAGAGAGATTAAACATGAAAAAGTGCTGAAAAAGAAGAACAAAAGTCAGAGTCAATGTGTAGAAAGTAGTTGTATTGGTTTGAGTGAAGAAAGAGAAGGCATGATTATAAAGTATTGGTGTCCCAGCTAAATTCCCCCAACGTACAAGTCTGGTACGCTATGCCATGGGGACACCCGGCGCTGCTTTGTATGTGAATGTAGTTCTTCAGACTGACGCTGTGCTCCGCAGGAACACTTCCTCCTCTCTGCAAGAGAGAGAGAGAGAGGGGGGGGGCGCAGGAAGGGGAGGTGAATGAGGAGAAAACAGACAGAGAAGGTGGAGCGACCAAGAGATACTCTGCAGATTTGGATTTAGGATAAACTATTATAGCCACTGTTCTAAGCAAAATCTGCAAATTCACGGCCGTAGTCGTAGATTTTGGAAATTGCACCACTTTTTATTAGGACCCTATGAAATGTATTATGTCTGGGCGCCAGGGACAGCCGTGACTAGAGGCATAATGTTTTGGGGTTTTCCTCCTGAACCTCTGTCAGTCCGTAAGTCAGTTTGTCATGTCCATTATCGTAAACGCAATATCTCAGGAACGCCTGGGGAACCTTTGGTACAAACATTCTGCTGGACTCGAGTATGATTAGAATTTGGAGGTCAAGGGTCAAGGCCTCTCTGACCTAAGGTCCGACCCTTTCACGTGAACGCAATACATTCATCATTCATCTTATATAATGTAATCAACATTTAAAAAGACATCTTAACAAACAACAGAATCTATTTAATAGCAAAAGATATTTACCGGGCGTTCTAGCAGCAATCTAACAGCACCATAAATTACATTTATTTAACCAAATTAACAAAAAAAACACATGTTCCCCTTATTTTAGGGTAATAAAACACATTTTTAAGGCTCATTTCAATAGTTTTGATCAAATTCCGTGCGTGTTTTCTGACTCACCTTAGCTATACACTTACAAACATGCACCAGTTTATTAGGTACACATAGATGGGACTAATACAACCTAGCACAACAGCCCTGCATTATATTCTACCTTCACAAAGGTTAAAATGTTCAGTTTTGTTGAAACTGTTTTTAGAGAGATGTCGATTTAGCTTCATGGTCATTTTGGAGAATGCCGTTTATGGTGCTATTGAACTGTATTGCATTTAGTAGAGGGTTTTTTTTCTATTACTTTGTCCTTGACATCATATTTGTATGAACCTCCGGCTGTATAGAATAACCATTATGGTATTCAGTATGTGTGACAGGCTATTTACAATCCTGCATTTTGGGTCCATGGTGGTTGCAACATGGCATCACATTTAAATACATTTCATTTTTTAAATGTATCTGAAGTACCAATGTATGTAAATACATTCATATGTATGAATAAACCCATAAATCCTCAACGTGATATATCGTTTTGATAGCAATAATTAAACGCGGCTGTAATCGACGCTCGTTAAATCTCCATGAAACGATGAAAATGGCAGACTAAATTAAGTATTTCATTATCATTTTCTTTGGTGCCTATATCCTTTTTATAGCTGTATAATTTCATGAATTTAGTCAAGAGATAATAGCTCATGGTAACACTTGTTTCAGTCTAGAAAGATGGCAGGTCACCGCATCATTAAAGGCAATTACACAGAGGATGATTTTTTTATTTTATTGATATAGCTGGATATATTTCAAATCCCTTTTCTCAAATAAAGCACAGTTACAGACAACAATAGCAGAGAAAAGAGCCGTAAAGCACGACAGAGAAAGCTTTCTTTGCTTCTGGCAGAATTCAACCAATGTTAAAGCCCACAATTTGATAATTTAATAAGTAACATTTGTAAATTAGAGGTTCATTTGAAAAAAAGAAACTCTTACGAATTAACGCGGAATGTGAATGAAAGCTAGGGGATTTAACATGCCCCCCCTCCCCAATTATGACAGTGATGCCTCACATACGCAACAAACCAATGTGTTTAAGTGCACATAAAGTCATGCATTTCCAAGTTTACCAACCAGGTTAACATAAGTGTGGAACTGTACAGTATTAGCGTTCCTACCCCAAAGTAAAACTTGGAAGTTATGAACAAAGCATTCTACATTTTCAGAAAGGAGAGATTGTTGTGTTTTCTCTTTTACTGTCTGAATTTTCTTTTCAACTACACACCTTTTTACCTTCTGTGTCCTTATATGTTTAATATATAGCATATATATTTACTGTTTGTGTATTTCTATAATGTCCCTCAGTGTCAGATATTATAGCCTGGTAATCAGTAATTTCATCAATATATTAATTAAACCAGCATAAGACTGAATACAACTTGTGGAATTTACTGAATTTTAAGAGGCCGTATGTGCAATCAAATTTGTCTTGAAGTTCTGACCAAATCATCACTTTTCCTTTCAAACTATTATGTTTGGTTTGGTTCAGTTGATCTCCTGTGCTTTGGGCTGGTGTAAAAGCTGTTATTCAAGCTCTGGTGTGGACTAACACCTGGACTGAACTTGAAAAGTAGGGTCAATATATCGACATTCAAGTGGTCTGAGAGCAAACAGGCCAAACGCAATATTTTGTATGCATTATGTTGTTTTAATATTATTTTCAAAAGCTAAACTAATAATCCATCTGCTGATTGTAAACTGTTCAGTAAAATATGTTACAAGCATCTGTTCAGTATGAGCAACGTCTATATTGATCATTCAGTAACAGACTGAGAGCGACGCTCTGATCTCATACCATCATTTCTACTTTTCTTCTGTCTAGCCTGTCATATATTTTTTAATGCCCATCATCTGGCTTTAAACAGGCAATAGGGGGCGCTAGTGAGTACGTTGCTCTTACAGAATATACTGCTTTTAAGGCTCATCTAATTCTATCTCTGCATGGTAACCATAGCAACCACTGACCACTTCCTCCGTTCAACGTCCGACACAAACAGACCTCTGACCTCGTCTTTTATTACTTGATCAAAATGAATTTGTGTTTATCAGAACATCTGGCTTTGTTTTTAGGTGTCACACCACTTTTTTTTTTATCACTTTGAAAACCTTCTGAAGGAGTTGTCAACTTTCTGGCCGTTTAGCAATTCATGGCTGCTTTACATTGGAAAGATTGCCCACATTGACATGGACAACTTGCAGTCAGAGAGTGTGTGTATGTGTGTGTGTGTGCGTGTGTGTGTGTGTGTGTGTGTGTGTGTGGGTTCAAGAGGCACTAAGCTCATAATCTTTGTTGTACATTATTTCCATGTCAGTTGTCAAATACTGTGAAAATAACATCACCATGCAGTGAATAAACACATAATTGACCCTTTGCTAAGCCCCGCCCCCCGCTGCTACTCTGTCAAGCTGTCAGAGCTACCAGAGAGCCCACACGCTAACTAACTGCATTCCCTGAGTAAATATGACCTAATCTATGATTTAATGTATGATCTGAGCCATTTCAAAGAGAAGCAGACAGAAGGGTCTACAATATGCATTTGAAATTGTGCAAAAATACAATCTTTACAGGTAACCAAAGTCAAGACAAGCGCGAGTTCTGCCGGGGGAACTTTAGTTCTGCCGGGGAACTTTAAGCTTGGAGGTGCTGGAAGACACGTTTGCTTTATCGATGGAGATGGAAGACCGTCTTTGGGTTCCCCTCCTGCTTTTTGCCTTTTGAGGGGTATTTTTTGGATACACAGATACACAAATCAGTTACTCAGACAGGTTACGAATAGTAGATAAATGTCTAACAATGTTTTGATTACCGCGGAATTGCGATTGTGAGCTACTCTGTGATTCCCAATTGATATTAATAATGCTTATCAATCAGTAAGTCATTTCTCAGTGAGCTCTTTGTGACACCAGACAAGATACATTTCCCCTCGTGTGTCCATGTAGCACTGATGATACAGGATGACAGTGAAAAATAGATGAGTTTACGTTCAGTCTATTTAACCGGGTGTTGTGGAGAGAGTAGACGCTCCTCTTTTGAATCTCGCACCAGGTCGGTCATAAAGAAAAAAACATTTTTTTTGCTATAAGGTTATATCTTCTAATAAGACCATTTTCGTCAATGATCGTCTCTTCTCTCATTGAGTTTGGTGTTAGTATCTGCTTGAATTAATTCCCTTGATGACAGGTTGAACCAGGGAGTCCAAAAAAAAGCCATTTAGGACAGATTTCCTACTTTGAGTCATCAGATATGTTATTTGGAGATCATTTGTAAAACATTTACTTTGCCGGTTGAAGTTCGATATGTTAAAGGTCAGACAGGTAGCGGTGAGAAAATGTATAGCGGTCAGTCATGTTTTCACTACAATACCAGCAAAATAATTTATTGTATGTGTGTGTGTGTGTGTGTGTGTAGATATGTGCGCCTTGCAGAATTCTAAACACAGCATCACCTTGAGAGTTGCTACCTGCGTTTCCATGGTAACCGGGTCATAGTGTATTCACCTGACTGCTCCTGCTCCTTTTCATGCATTTATGGTTCATAGGCAGGAACGGAGATAAGAGAGCGGCGGAAAGTAAACGGGCAGGCGAGGAAGAGTAGGATCAAAGGAGAGGAAGATGAAGAAGTAGCTCAGTCATTTCGACAGTTGTAAGCTCTGTCTATTTCTGTCAGTGTTTGTGTGTGTTTGTGTTTGATATATTGGGACACAGAAACAAAACAGCAATGAGTGCTTTGGACCAAAAGAAAGAGAGGGAAAAAAATGTCAAGAAACCTAATGATTATCACATCAGGGGTAAAATAACTGCTGAATAAATGCAGGCAGTTAGAGGCCATCCCTCAAACAGACGTGCATGGTTGTGGGAATAAATGCGTCTGTCCTCCGTCTTTCAGCTTCTCTGTCTGCTCACCTGTCAACACTAAAGACGCATCTCATCCAGCCTCCGAATCGCCTGCCTGTTCCAAATAGGGCTTCATTGGGGGGGGGGGGACGAGAAGCAGAAGTGAGGAAAAGACTGACAACAAACTAAAAGAGTTGAAGACAGATGTAAACCAAGGCATAAAGTTCCTGATGGAAGCTATAATTAACATAGTTATACTTTTTGTTAGAGTTGATACCAGTATCAAAAATGCCTCCGATAAGGCTAAAACTGCTGAATCGGGTATCAGGGAGTGCGCAGATCTATACACTAATAGGATATCAGGGTTATCATACTATTAAATAGCTCATTTACGCTGCAGAGGAACAACAACAACATGTGTAACTTGATACCCAATCCGTACATCCTGCCTATCGGGACAGCACACCTGTGGTTATACCCTCTCGCTCTCGTCCTATCTTGTTCACCCATGATGCAACCCTTTGAACAAAAATACTGTGGTGTAATTGGCAGGAGAAGAGCTAGTTGACTTTAGCCGTTTGCAGCTGGGGGCAATACAGCTAACGTATGGAGGTTGAATTGACTTACACTATGGCGCGTTTAAGCTCTATTCAGTAAACATGAGTATTGAGCGAAGGAAAATTATTCATTAAAGTTGCTATGATGTGTTCAAATATACTCTTGAAAAATGAAGTCTTTGGCTAATGTTTTAGTGTGTGTTTAGTGTCTAAACCAATATTAGAGAGAGGACTATGACCTTTTTTTGTTTTTAATCTTCTCGAACGGGATTGGAACTCGGTATCGGCCGATACCCAAGTTCAGGTATCAGAATCAGTATCTGGAAGGGAAAAATGATATTAAAAAAATAGTTATTGAAATGTAGGACTGTAGAAGAGCTAATCATGAGCTGTAGGACTTCACACTGCAAAAATGTAGTCAGTTCGGGACTTTTTGGGGACTAAGATTCATAACTAATCGTCCAACTGGTCCTTGGAGATAGGCCCTTTATTTTTTTTTGTTATTTGTTTGCCAAGTGTTCGCGTGAGCTAAACCTGTGGCAAGCTTTTTCCTCCAGACAGCAGTGACTGGATGTATGTGAAAATGCAAAGTAGTTTCTTCAAAAGCAGGTCACACAGCTGACTCAAGGAAGCGTTTTAAAATGCACGGCATATCTTAAATAGATGTGCTTCATTTTGACTGCAAGGGAACCATCTGACCATGTGAACATTAACATTAACATTGGTGTTCAAACTGATGATGTCTGTGTTAACCTCTACTGTTAATAGCTATGGAGTATTTTTATCTGAGTTTTATAACTGTTGTCACCTTGACTTTAGGTGGTCATATTATTTTTGGCACCTCAGGCTCGGGGGAGTGGACAGGCTGTCCTGAGGATGGCAGAGCAGCCACTTTGCACAGAATAAAAAACAAAACACTGCAAATGTATGCCGTATTGTCCCAAGAGGCTGCCAGAATTTCCAGAGCATTCTTCTCACCTCTGAGCAGTCATTTGGGTTAGTTACGTTAAGGCCAGCTAGCAGTGTGGCTCCAGGGAAGTCTGTCTGTTGGTTTGTTCCAGCCAACAGCTGTTTGATGGAGTGACATGAGGTTTTGCACAAAATCTTCATGGTCCCCAGAGAAGTGATTATCCTAAAGGTTTCCCACAGCGCCACCATGAGGTCATCAAAAATATTTATATATATATTCTATACATATACATATTTTTAACAGACATACATCTACCCCCCCCCTGTGAGAAATTGTAATAACTTTTGTCATCTCCTGACTTTTTCCTCAAGAGCCATCATTGGGACACAATTACATCTAAAACATTATTTTATCACCAAATACATCAGTTGTTCCTTCCATTTAACTATCAAATCTGATACCCCTAACGTGCTTAATGAGGATGGCGGACATGGTAAACATTAAGTATGCTAAAAATCAGCAAGTTAAAATTGTCAATGTGCGCCTTTTTAGCATTCTGATGTACGGTTTACATCTGGTAACCCGCACTCTGATAAGGTAAGCATTGAGTCTTTGGTATGTCCTGCAACCCATTCAACTCATTCAAATAAATTCTGAATATTTTATGCTATGAGTTAAGAAAAAAAAAACCCTGGAACCATTTCAGGTAAAAAAAACCAAAAAAACACATGGAAAGCATCAAGCCCAAGAACATAGGCTTGATGCTTTTTTACCACGGGGTGGTAATAAAAAGAAATAAAGCTCCAAACATGTGGCATGTGTACACTTTTGAAGAAGAAATAATAAAATGTTCAAAATGCTTGTGGGAGTTAGCGCTGTCATTCATCATTGCTCACTTCTTGACAGACCGACTCTGGATTGGAGGAGCTTTCCCTGGCTTTCTTGTCCTCTCAGACAGAGTTCAGAGATTCACCATTGGCAGCAGGCATACTTATTTTCATTTATTTATTTTTTACCCAAAATCCTTTGCACTTCGGCTCATATGCCTGGCACCATTTCAAGCACCATGTGATGATGTCAGAAGAGACATTTCATCAAGTGGTTTGTTCTTTGAATCTTGTTCTGTGTTTGCTTTGCTCTTGATCTCCCTCACTGTAAAAAGCACGAAAGCCAAGTCAAGGCTTACACTGGGATGTGTCAGTCTTGACTTGGCTTTCATGTTTTTTGTGGCCAAAAGTATGTGGAAACCAGGCGCCAACGTTAGAGTCTGAAAAGTGACTAGTGAAGTTGCTTTCTTTCTAGTAATAGCCAGCAGGGGGCGACTCCTCTGGTTGCAAAAAGAAGCCTGATTGTATAGAAGTCTATGAGAAGAGGACCCGACTTTATTTATTACCGCAGTAAACATTGTAAACATGAGTTTATGGATTTAATCTCTAGTTTCAAGTCTTCTTCAATACAACATGATGTTCATTAGTAAACTATAATCTATTTAGAGTCAAATAGACCATAAAACAGGGTATGCTTTAGGGGGTGGCTACCTTGTGATTGACAGGTTGCTACCACACCGTTGTCCAGTCTGGGTGTGTCTTTTTTTCAACCATGAATATGCTGCTAATCACCGTCCAGTTTTGGGGAAGGCTTGCCATCAGATTTTAAGAGCCTTGCTCCAGAATTTTTTTATCCAATTCAACCACAAGAGCGCGTTCATCCGACAGGTATTTGAGAGGGTTGAGATCGGGTCAACACCAAAATAGGAAAACCTTTTTGTTACCCTGGCTTTCTGTGAGAGGTCCTACAGAGAACTGATGAAAGAGTCGCAGACTCTGCTAAACTTCACTTGAATTTATAAGCGCACACAATCTGCACTCCAAACTGATGCAGGATAAGTATATTGCCAGCCTTTATGATAATTACAAATTCAGTAGGTTGACACTGACCATGAAACTTGGGTAAACAACATCCATTATAAATATAATTATCCAGTGTATCCCTTCCTGTTTACTTCTGTACATATGTATGGCATTAACTTGGGGAAATAAATAATTAATATCACTCGCATGATTAAAAAGTAAAAAAAAATACATATTGTATCACAGCTGGAAGGAAATGTGTTGACTTGGCTTTGAAATGTAACTTGTTATTGTGACAACTGTCGTTTTAGTGTCCACCTCTGCTTACCAGTATCCTGTATTTTCATGTTAAACTAAGATAATTGTTGCACCCTATGTCTAAAATGATACAAACGCATGCCAAAGCATTAGCATTTCCCTTAATGATAACTAAAGGGCCGAGCTCGAACCTTGAAAAGCAGCCCAGTCAATTTTGTCCTCCCTCAAACTCTTCTTACTTTTCTTTTAATAACTTTTTTCATTCGTTTTCAGAATCCATTTTCTTTCGGTGGGAGTTTCCCTGCTCTGCGTCTCTGTTTAATTTTCTCCTCTTCTCTCGGTCTGGTTCTGCCTCTTATCCGCAGCCCAACACTGCATTCACATCCTCCCTCTCTCCTGAGCCACATCCATATCAGCTGTGTGTGTGTGTGTGTGTGTGTGTGTGTGTGTGTGTGTGTGTGTGTGTGTGTGTGTGTGTGTGTGTGTGTGTGTGTGTGTGTGTGTGTGTGTGTGTGTGTGTGTGTGTGTGTGTGTGTGTGTGTGTGTGTGTGTGTGTGTGTGTGTGTGTGTGTGTGTGCGCAGTGTGTGGACCCACAAGCCTGTGTGTATCTGGTTTTCTGTACCATGTGTGCTTAAGCCCGTTGTATGAGTACATGTTTAAATGTACCCGGTCGTCTCTCTGGCCGTGTGTTGATGCTCCACAGTATACGGCCCTAATCGCATCCCCTCACTCCTTTTTCTTCCAATCTCTCTCCCTCTCTCTCTATCTCCCTCTCTCTCCCTCTCTCTCTCTCTGTCTCTGCTTAGCTCCCTCTGCTCTGATTTGGTCTTCTGGGGGCCGTGGTGACCAGCAGAGCAGAGAAATTGCCTGTTATCCAGGGGGTCGATTCTTCATGGGGTCCCGTAAATTGCTTTGTATTGACACCCTGTCAGAATTGGGATCCTCGCGTTAACCCCGAGATCTGGCCTTAAGGTGAGGTGACTCTCCCCAACACCAGCCAAGCCCCTGCTGTCCGTCTCCGAGTGGGATACGCCCGTTACTAACGGCTGAAATACTTTCAGGATGAGGGGCGACCAGGGGCTACGTCACTGAGGGGTGCCTTGCAAGATTAATCAACATAAATTCAGAATTTCTAAAAGGTTTTTAAAGCCAGTTGGAGTGAAGTAGAGTAAAGGCTGTGTGTAATTCAGATGGAAGTCCACAGCATATGACCCATGACAGCTCCAGTACCTCTTCCTCATCTTGTGGGAGGCATTTCATCAAAATCCATCATATTAGGATGACAGCTCTGGTGGCTAGCAGGCCTCACACAACCCACAGAGGGTGTGATGGATGTGATTGTGAACCACCCACACGGTGATGGAAAGGAGACATTTCTGGTTAGTTTTGGGAAAGCATGCCATCTTTGACAGGTGTCACTTATGTGTGTTGGATATTTTTCTTTTTTGTTACTTGTACAGTGTCTTATAGCATGTGCCTGTATTATTAGGTTGCATGTTACAGTTCTGTGGATGTGACCCTCACTCTAAAAACTATGTGGACAAAGAACGTGTGGCTTTAAGTTGGACCGGATGTAGTTCCATTACTCTATCTATATATACTTTTGAATACAATCATGTCTTTCATTGTTACTATTCCATTTCCAATCTTTGGACATATATAAAGAGTCCAAAGGCCAAAGGCAGTGTTTTTTGATGAACCACTTTTTAATATTCTGCTTATTTCCTTTAAATGAATTGAATTCTCTGTTTTATGATTTAGGCACAAAAGACAATTGTGTCTTATAAAGTTTTTTGATGAAAAAGACATTTTGACAATTTCTGGGAAAATATTCAACATTTTATGAATAACTATAAATGTGATGTAACACAACATTGCATTTTTTTTAGCAGAGAAAGTTATTCAATTAAACAAAACATTCCATACTTTTGCTCTTAATTTAGCTAGTATTGTCAAATTCCTCATGTTTTTTGGATGACCAGCAGGCGACCCCTCCCCCAACTTTCCCCTCAACACGTGTCTGTCCCTCCCCAACAGGTCAGATAGTTAGCCTGCTAGGTGATACGTCGGCGACAGGCGTCTGTAATAATTAAGTGGTATATATAAATAACCAATATTTATAATTTGTTTGTTGTTGTTATTTCATATTTTGTTGTGATGTAGCTTGCCCACTACAGTGCCCAGACAATTTTTAAATTTTCAGTTTAAAAGCAATTTCATAACTTTCCAGGAGGAAAGTGAGAATTTAGATTTCCAATTTGTGATTGGTAAATTCAATAATGCCTACTACAAAATCCAAGCCAATGTTTTTTGAGCTTTGAGTAGCTGCAGTGTTGTTATAATTACTCTCTAGCTACTAGCTAGCAGAAGACAAGACAGGCTGATTCAATACGCTCCTTAGATGAACTGATATTTTGTTAATTTCAACTCTTTGTACAGACCTTTGTCGACCCTTTTGGCAGTGTATTTGAGTATGCCAAGTCCGATCGGCAGGTGTATCACTGTGCTTCCGTGTTTTTGTAGTTCATGATAGAGGAGCCATCTACACCAAGAGGCACTTCAAAGTAAATGTTCTCATATGTGATTTCACGCCATTTTCGTTTGTTGTCCTCCCTGTTACTGGTAGCTGAGGAATGTGGTATTGTAAAATGATCCGATCACTCCAGTTTAGCTGCTGAATATTTCCAAATATTATTCGACGTTTACAGCCATTCTAGCTCTAAACCGTAAGAATGAATACACATGCTTTCAAATTGTCGGGACAGCGTAAGGTGAATAATCTGTCCAATTGTTTTTGGTGCCACTATCCACATTCTGAATATATTTGTCCCTTTTATTAAAATATTTTTATACGATGACAATATGTAATGACATATTGCTGTTGAACAATACATGTGTTGGTGCCATCTGGTGGACAAACAGTGTAATATAGAAGCAATATTTCACAATTGCCTCAAGCTTATTAAGGCATTCCTGTAATGACATTTTTGTTTCCTATTGCCTGACATATGTACCAATGCAATATAGCTGCAATATAATTTTGCACGCTAATGCATTACCTCCCCAAAAACCCTTTGACAGCTTCTGTGAATGGTTTTGTTAGACTGTAATTACGATTTGCTTTCAATCATCCATTTGCGCAAGAAAATTTGTTAAAACGTTCTCACTGGAGCGTGATTTAAAATCCCATTGAAACACCTCCCTGCTTTCTGGAAAATAACATGCATTAACAAAAAAACTCTTAATTAGCCCCTTTTTGAATTTGATTGCATCGAGGTATAACCACCGAGCTTTCCCATTCTGTGTGTGCAACATCAGGATGTCATGGGGGAGGTAGAGTGGGCCCAATAAGGCTCTCAGCATCACTCCACTACTGGCCCTCTCCCCAATACAGACTGGGACAGTGTCCAAACCTCCCATCGCACTTTGTCTTTGAATGTTACTCAGCTATAGAGCACAGTGTCTCTCTATCCCCCTCTCTTTCTCTGTGTGTGTGTGTGGTTTGGTGTTGTATTCTGCAGTTAAGTGTGTGCGCATTAGGTGTGTATGTACAAGAGAGTCTAGGAGGAGGTGAAAGGTAGAAAGTGTGTAATGTGTTGTGAAAGGAAACCCACTGGGAAAGGCATGAGGAGCTCTGCATATCTCATAACTCTCTCTCTCACACACACACACACACACACACACACACACACACACACACACACACACACACACACACACACACACACACACACACACACACACACACCCAACAGCTGGCCTATTCCTCCCTCTTTTTGTACGTCTGCTTATCTGTCTGTCTGTCTCCTGTGAAGTGCTGCGAGTCCAGGTGGTTCAACCTAATCCAAAGGACACACTGGAGAGGCGCCCGCTCCCTTCCATCGCTTCATCCCACTTTATAGAAAGACGGGATCACTGAATGTGTGCATGCACGCTCTCATTTCCAAAAAAAATGAAAGAGAAAGGGGGATGTACCAGTTTAGAATCAAAAATTTGGTTAAGTTTAGAATAATGCAAAGATAAGAGTCATAACGGTTGAACATGCGACAGAGCGTGTGAGCGTGTGATGTGAAAGACAAGTGGGATGTTGATGAAGAAGAAGAAGAAGAGGTCAAGGAAAGAGAGGTGGGCTACTCTTTTGATGTGAGCTGTTTGTCCGTGTTCTTTTTTCCCCTCCCCTCTTCTTCCTGTCTGGATATTGCAATAAAAAAAAAAAAAAAGGGAAAAAAAGGGAGAGACTGCAGGCTGGTTGGCAGCTCTGTTTGGCAGGGAACCAACAGCAGTTACTGCCTGTGTGTGTGTGTGCGTGTGCGTGCGTGTGTGTGTGTGTGTGTGTGTGTGTGTGTGTGCGTGTGCGTGTGTGTGTGTCGATAAAATAAATAAAGAAAAAACTTTCTGTCACACCCTTTATACTGCAAAACTATTTTCAAAAGTAATTTCATCTCACATTAAGCCTGAAATATTCTATTTCTCAATGCGACACTTTTGCCTGTCATGGTACCCAACAAAAACAACACTTTTGTTATTTACATCTTAAATATAAAATAAAAAACCTTAAATGTCATGTCATTCAGTTTAGATTAGTTTTGAAAGTGGATGGATCACAGCACTTGTACCTAGAGAAAGACGGTCTAATTACATTTTATTCTGGTGCCTCTAAAATGATACTTGTACTATTTTACTGGTTTGTGAATATTTACTTTGGAGCAGCTTAGCATTTTATGCAAATAGTCATATTTAAACCAATCGAAGTAATTTAGCATCGGCAAAGCAAGCATTGTTTCATCATTCAATCCCGGGTGGCATCGTTCTCTCGTAAGAAATTCTAGATCGGCTCGCCAAGTTGGTCGGCCATTGGTATACCTGAGCGACCTGCTCAAGTCAAGTCTATGTGTGGGAAACACTGCATTTGTATGGCACATATCACGTCTCATCACTTTTTTTACTTATTCCATATCATCAGAGAATCAATTCTGAAGAAGTTCTGAGAAAAAATACAATTGTTGTTTTAATAAATAGAAGTAGCATTAATGGTTTTAGGCTCTAGCTTGCAGTGCACTGTGTGCCAAAATCATTTATTTGTGTCCCTCGTCCATTCAATTACAATATGAAACATAGCTGGCAGTTGATTATCAAACAGGAAAAAGCAGAGAAAAGTGTTTGAAAGAATGCAGCATTTGTTTCTTTCTTAATTATCTCTCTAGAAGCAGAAACAGAAAGTCTTCTGCCTGTATGAGACAAATGAAAGTGAAATTACTGTCCAACATTACTGGCTAAATATATTTTGTAAAACAGAAGTTGCTCTCTGTGTTCTGGACTGAATGGTGAAAAAAAAAAGAGGGAAAAAAAGGAAAAAAAAAACCTGAGACCTCCTGTTGACGTTACGTCTCAAGCAATGGAGAATACTTTCTCTGTTGCATGCTAGCAGCAGTAAAAGTCAACTTTATCCAAAACTCTGTACGGACGAATGAAACAGTGGGCCGACTGATTTTCTTCACCCGACCAGAGATAGCTGAACTTTTGCCTGGTGCTGTTGCAGGCTGGAGCGATGATACTTGACAACTTCACGGCAGATTATGCAGGTAGTCTTTTTATTGATGGTCCCTGGAGAGTGACTCCATGTTTCTGCTGACCTCCTGACCCTTAGTCTTGCACCACCGCCGCTCAAAGCTACCCCTCGACCAACGATTTGGTCCATGAAAAGCTATTTTTAAAAAAAAAGGATATTTATCATCCATAGAGGACAAATTCCAATGTTGTTGAAGACTCAATTTACTCTTAAGGCAAAATAAAATTTCCACTAGTGGTTTACGTGCAGCAGTGCATTTTCTGAATAACATAAAACAACCCAATGCCGCATCCTCATCCCACGCCAACGCCATTCCCGGCTGTGTTTTGACAGGGTTTGATGCCCTCAGTCTACATTACATTACATTACATTACAGTCATTTAGCAGACGCTTTTATCAGTCAGTAGTATATTACATATCATTCACCCATTCACACACTGATGACAGGCTACCATGCAAGGTGCCACCATCAGACTCTAACTAACATTCATCATCCAGTCCACACCGATGGCAAAGCCTTCAGGAGCAACTTGGGGTTAAGTGTCTTGCCCAAGGACACATCGACTGGTTCGAACCACCGACCCTCTGATTGGAGAACTACCTTGCTCTCCACTCCCTATGTCTATCATGCTGAAATATGGAAAAGTGGAAACGCAGGTGCCAGTTTGCTTCTTCGCATCACAATACCACATTTGCAAAGTTTTGCACCAGTGGTTGGCTAGAACACGGCGATATTTGCGTATATCCAAAAACCTGTCTTTCACTATGCGTCATAGTAGGTGTGTTTCTCCTTTCACCAAAAATGTTGTCATATTCTGATAGATATTGGAAAATGAGAGTGCTTGTAAACACAGTCACTGTTCTATCATGTCAAGTCTTAAAAGGGACCATTTACATTGCTAATATGTGGATGATATTTAAAAAATAATGCTGACTTTAAAACATGCTCTAACATTTTAGGAGATGTGAGTTCCTGCTAATCGGAGAGTTGGTATCTAACATTCGTTGCTGCCAAATTAGTTACCCTGTCACCAAAGTTAACATTGATGTATTTATTGAACAGTTTACCATCCTTCTCACGTGGACTCGTTGAGGTGTAGAGATTAAGCTTGGGTACAACTTGAACATAGGACTAAAAATGTGTCCGTTTGTGATCTGAATGAAAAGTGTAATGCTGAGAAGAGAAACAGAAAAAAATGAAAGTAACAGGCTGAAGCAACGTGGTGGGTTACTCACTTTTATTAACATAGAAGTTCACATCACAAAAACAATCGGATGTTGCTTTCCACCCTTGAGTTTCAGCTTCAGCATCAGGCAGATATTTACCAAAGCTATTCAGTTTCACACCCCGCAGAAGGCCTTTTCATAAAAATTCAAGCACCGCTCGAGTGTTTTTCATCATCGGGTGTTTACGTTGTGAAAGGTTTGGAGCCTGTGTCATCAAACTTTCTTTGCCAATTTCCACCGCTCTCCAGAAATCGGCCGGAAAAAATGGAAGCTGATGGAAAAAACACAAAGAGCACGTGAACCCATTTAGCGTGCCTCCTGAGGTACTTGTGGCGTAAATGCATCGTTCCCGTATGGTGATACACAGATACGGAGCAGCAGCCTTGGCCGCGATCCACCTCTATTTGTAAAGGTCAGCGTCTTTACTTTAAAGAAGGGCCCCCCTGCGGTGAGCTGCAAAGGCCTTCGGGAGAGCCAGAGCGAGGTGAGAGAAAGGGGGGAGGGTAGAAAAATATTTCCCTCAGTACAAAGTGCTGCTATTATTCATGTGGAGTGTTGAAGTACACTCCCCGCGGACCCCGAGATGTGTGCTCTCGTGGGGACTCGGCTGGAGTCAACTCCATTTTCAGCCTGGAGAGGAAAGTGACGTCTTGCGGAGGCCGAGAGCAGCGCGGAGGCTCTGAGGTGACGCCTGGCACACAGGTGTTAAATGCAGAACTGCTGGTAAGGGGCCAAGTACGCATGCAGAGGAGAAAACGTACAGTAAAAAAAAAACATGTGAGTGTGCTTGAATCTGTTTTGAACACATCCGCGAGCTACGCACACACAAAAACACACACAAATGAACGTGTGTGTGTGTGTGTCAGGATTTCTTGTAGAGATGCACTTGTTACAATCTTTCTTTTCCTTATCATTTGAATTGTGTTTTTACGCAAATGACCACTATAGATGACAATAACAAAGTAAAATGAAAACGTTTATTTCAATTTCTCATTGTTCACACTGACTTTTTGGGACAGTGCTGAAAGAAAAAGATGCTCCAGCAAAAACGTTGTGTATCGCTATCAAGATAAAGCTCATCGGCAATCGGCATTTGCTATCGGCTGCAAAAAAACTTGATTGGGGATTCTCTAAAAGTTCTATGTGCTGCACCTTTTCTTTTTTTTTTCTGCTGATGCGATGCGTGACTCAAAACCGCAATCTGATCCGAACTGTGAGTTTCATGATCCTTTGCACCCCTGCTTCCAATCAATCTGTGCTTCTCCAATTTCTCGACACAAAGCTTAAAAGTCCGGCATAAAACAACACTGTCGAACTTTGAAACAAACCTCTAGACTCGAGATAAAGTCGAGATAAAGCTGCTTGAGGTTCAAGTAAATATACAAAGGCTGACACCTTCTGGTAGGTTTTTTTTTTTTTTTTTTTTTCAATGACTGAGACTGAATGACTGAAAACCATTTGGTCGAGCCCCGACTTTCAAGTGAGAACATAACAGAATTGGCAGATTTTAGTATGTTTAGTCTAATAAAAGCCTTTTAAGGAATAGAACTACAGGCAAATCCCCTTCACCTCCCAGACTCATGGCCACACACACATCAACTGAATCACTCCCTCTCCCCTGTCCTTCACACAGCTCTCCCATTGGGCCCGTCATCGCCAAAGAGGGACAAATGAGAGACGAGGAAGACGGAGAGGTGTGAAAGTGTCGCCTGTTCCCTGCAATCTCGCCTACTGTTAAATCCTTTGTGTGGACACTTTGTCTCAGAGCCTGTCTGCTTGCTTAAATTGTCTGCCATCTTATTTATCTGTGTGTGTGTGTGTGTGTGCAATGCATTTTGACATTGTCCTCGTTTGCCACGAAAAACATCTCTCCTGAGACCAACAGCAAGCCGCCACTCCTCTCGGAAGGTGTCAGAATGTTGTTTCCTCCAAACAAAGTGATGACATCCTGTCTGCGATTCAGACCGCCCGCTCGGATTCACACCCGACAGAGCGGACGGCCTCGGCATCGTTACTCAGAAAGAGCACTCAAGGGGGCTCAGGAATAAGAGTAACGGCCACATTTTGACGATATTGCCCGCTAACTCAAAGAATATAGTATCGGTGAAGAGAGTCTAGCATGCTTTGTGCACGTGTACTGTACTTCTCCACATGACTGAGCACTATCGGCGCTGACGGCTGACATCAGTGACTCCCACGGAAATGTCCTTTCTTGTCAGGCGGCGCGGCAACACTCAGTGTGATAAAGCGCGGGGTCTTACTTAAGTAGGCTCATTAGAAAACCACTAGAGGAGGAAAAATATTGAGATGATGTCAAAGTAGAATTGCTGCCCCTTGCCGCAACTTTTTTCCGTGTCGAAAAAGACATTTTAAAAGCCTCATTTGCAAGCTAATGCACTGCCAATCTGCGATGGATGTGTAATTTTGATTAAATCACTGTCAGTCCGTGGCCGAGGTTGATATTAACTGCCTCCGTCTCAAAAGGCAGGTGTTCATCTTAGGACCAACTGTGAAAGTCGTGGGCCTGACAGCTCACATTCATGTCATCAGCCTCATGAATGTTGCGTTCAGGATCACGGGATAAGAAGCTTTTTTGGAAAAATGTCTTTGTAACCTTCTCAGATCACATATCCAGTCCTCTTGTGCACTATTACCAACCATTTTCAACTGTTGATATCATGACATTCATCCATCAATCAATCTGACACTTAAAAGCAACTTGGGGAAGTGTGTTTGCGGTACATTCTTAGTGGATGTTCGTGCATAACTCCTACGTAATTAAATGTGTTGCACCTGTTTTGGACCCAACGTTTCATTCTGAGCCATTTAACAGAATATCCCTACCGTCACTTCATCAGAAGTCACTAGTGTCACATGGGAGTTCTGCCAAAACCAATCTATGTCTGTTGTTTATACACTGAGGCAGGTCGGCTGGTTTCGTTTGGTTGGTGGATCACTTTTCACACAGCGTGTTTGCTTATTAAATTATTGATAAAAGAGAGCCGTGGAAAGTAAAGCCCGTCGGTGAATACAGAATGAAGGCAATGTTGCAGCTTCAGACTAAATGAAATTGCACTTCATATGTTGAAACCAAAGTGAAATATCGGTAATTACTGAAGTCAGACTTTTATCTTCAGAGGGAGCACACACACACACACACACACACACACACACACACACACACACACACACACACACACACACACACACACACACACACACACACACACACACACACACACACACACACACACACGCTGCTCCATACAGAAAGATGGTGAAAGAAGTCACGAATAAAATCATACACTCTACTCAAGATGCTCCAACACTGCAGATGAATGTTTGAACCGTTGCAGCAAGTAGTTTCCCAGAGTTGTCACAAAAAAGAAAGACCTTCTCAAGAAAACCAAACCACTCAACACTTCTTGACAGACGTGACACTGGCATCCTTCCTTGAAAGAATAATACACTTTCCATGCTTTTGCATAATGTAGCAGGCCCTGTTTGACTCCATCTGTCTGTCCAGATTGTCAAACATCATGTTGGCTGTCGCAAGTATTTTTTTTTGTGTCCTTCAGGTCATTGTCTTGGATTTTACAGCCTTCAATGTAACTGTATTGGTCTCACTGGTGTCATCAGTGCTGTTTTTTGTGAAAAAGCTTAACTGAACAAATATACTGGAGCCTTTAGCATATGAGAGGCAAGTATTTCCCTCAGGAATATGTAAAGGCCAACTCAGAATGTCGTCATATTGGTGCCAAAAACATAAAATATCGAGATGTAAAAACTGAAAACCAAACATATTGCAAATGGAAAATCTTTTGACGTCCATTGACATCCATCACATACCGACTTCTGGATCAACTTTAACTCTATTGGTTTCATAAATACTGTTTTTTATGTTGTTATTTTAGTCTGGCACCGCCTTTGGTCTGCCCAGGGTCCTAGTGTAACTCAGGTTAGAACATGGGTTATATCCGTTACCTGCGCTACAGAACCCTCATCTCTTCACAGAGAATGCGTTTTTGAAGAAAAATACACTCACAGTTAAGTTAATCATTCCATGGACATTAATTATTCATGCATATGGTGAAGCTTCATATGTATTGCTGTCATCAGTCATTACTACATAAAACATCGTGAACTGTCTGTGTCTACTCTCTGACCATAATTACTGTTGTGGATGAGGTGGTCCATCATACATCTCAAACTCAGTAATCCTCAATACTACTTATCTGCATGCACATGTACCATGAGGGATTATTACATTTTGGGTGGACTCAGTTTAACCTCTGAATAAAGAGGTTAAGATAATTTGGCTAAACTGTTTGCTTGATAACAATCTGATTTGTCTGAGTACAAAACATTTTCATAAATGAAATGAAGGTTACGGCTACGAAAATAAAACCAGAGTTGTAATTAACTAATTAGGTAATCTAAGTGATTTCATTATTTGGAGCTAATTTATATTGTCCATTTTGGGTCATGAGGACCGGATCTCATGCAGGTGTGTCCCTCACCAAGGTGCTAAACAATATCCCCAAAAATGTGAAGTGGTAATAAATCAAAGGTGTTATTGCTTTTGGACATTTCCCGTCAATAGGTACAGTGACAGTTACATGATTTGCCTCTGATGGCAGGAGAGCCAATAATATCAGCTGTGGTCTGAGGACACAAAAGCACTTGTTCCAGGAAATTGTTGTTTCCCATTGTTCTTCAGTTTGGGTGAAAACAACAAGCATAACTTTAATGACTTTTCTACAACGTTGTTGTTCACCGATACATTTTAGGCAGACAACAATATTCTTTTAGTTTCTTAGATTTTAAAGCATAGTCAACTAACACGTTTTTTGTTTTTTTTCTGGTCACCAGGTGTAGAAGACCAAACTTCTTGAATCTGTTGGAAAGGTAAGTTTTTCACTTAAAAAAAGCACAATTTGTCACATTTTTCCTGAGGGATTAAACATATTTTGCCATTTTCTCTGTCAGAACTTCAGAACACAAGCTCTTGCTACTTTGCCTTTTCAGATTTTGATTGCTACGTGTATGTTGAAAGGTTGGGCTTATTTCTGATCAAAGCAGGCTGAGGAGAGGCCACTTCTTCTCATCTCAAACTCACTTGACTTGGGTTTTCATTTGCTAAGGCTGTGACGTAAAAAGTCAGATAGGGTTGTTGATGTATACATTAGGGTTTTAAGAGTACTTCGGTTAAACCAATGCATGTTTTGGGGCATTTTAATGACTGGAGAAGGAAATGTCGAGCATTGCAAAACAGTTAAAAGCAAGATTATTTTGAGGTGTACAATTAGGGAGATTAAAGTCAGTTACATTTAAGCCCTTGCCAAATGGGATCAGATAATGCTGACATAGGAGCGACGGAGCATCTAGTAGTACGGCAGAAACAGGCGGCAACCTCTGCCTTCTGAAAAGTGAAGCCAATGTAGAAGTGCCTTAAACTTGCATTCTTTCTACTGGCCAGCAGGGGGCGACTCCACTGGTTGCAAAAAGAAGTCTCACCAAATGGAAGTCTATGAGAAATTGACCCTACTTCTCATTTGATTTATTACCTCAGTAAACTTTGTCAACACCAGTTTGTGGTGTTAATCGTTAGTTTTAAGTCTTCTTTAAAACAGCATGATGTTCATTGATTTAATTATGGTCATATTTAGAGTAATATAGACCAAAAAGCAGGGTATGCTTTAGGGCGTGGCTACCTTGTGACTGACAGGTCGCTACCGCTACCAGAGCCGCATACAGCGTTTTTAAGTCCCTCCTCCACAGTCCAAATACGGTCACTGGTTGCAAAAAAATAAAGAAGGCAATGGCCAGAATCCAAGATGGCGACGGCCCAAATGCCAAACTCTAGGCCTGAAAACCCCAGTCCACAAACAAATGGTTGACGTCACTATGACTACATACACTTCTTATAAACAATCAATGGGAGGAAGCAAAGGCGGAGCATTAAATAATAAGTAGCAAAATCAAAACAAAAAAGGATGTTCAGAGGGAGGATTACAGTAAAAAAACAAATAATTGACGTCGAGAACAAACACTCACAGTTGCAGGCATACGTAATAAGTAGCGTCAACAATGTAATAATTGTCACTGCCAGAGGGGGGAGACAGTAACAGTTGAGACTATCCACTATATTCTTGGCCCCACGATGCTTTGCATGAATTATGACTACATGTGTCTTCCCTCATTTTACAGTTTTGGAGTAAATATATAATGCGAAGAAACCTTATAGTATACCACTAACTTTCACAGACGCGGGTTAAGTAAAAGGACGAGGGGCAGATTGCGGTAGAAAAAGATGATGTGTACTATATTGGCGGACACACCTGTTGGTGGAGGTGGAGGTGGAGGTGGAGGTTGTTTGCTCCACACCACGATTTGCAAATTCCCATTCTTTCTCCCATGACACGCATATTTTTAAAATGTCCAATAATTCAAGGCCTTTGTTAGCAAACGCTGCAGCCTCCATCACATTCAAACAGAATCAATGTGTGCCTGAACACAAACGCCCTTTATGCAATATTCAACGTTGGTGGAACTGCAATATCCACTTTGTTGCAAATGTAAATAGGAATGTTTAATTTATTTGAATGTGTAACTGCGCCATAATATTCATGCATGCGGCACTCATTCATATTTCATTCTTATGAATATGAGAATGCTCCCTAGCCTCTGATGTCAAGTCTGGTGCCATCACTGCTGGCGTGTGTGTGTGTGTGTGTGTGTGTGTGTGTGTGTGTGTGTGTGTGTGTGTGTGTGTGTGTGTGTGTGTGTGTGTGTGTGTGTGTGTGTGTGTGTGTGTGTGTGTGTGTGTGTGTGTGTGTGTGTGTGTGTGTGTGCGTCCTCCAGCTCTGTGGTCACTCGAGTCAACAATACAGATAATTACAAAGACATAAAAATACATCCTCTGAAAGGTTTGTAAAATCTTTTTGTTCTGCTGAATGTGTTGTAACATTTCTGTACTTCACAAGACAGCAGAGTGATTATTATTATTAATCCTAAAATTCTGTAAATATCCCATCCAGTTTAGCGTAAGGCTGACCCGAATGCTAAGACATTTTGAGGCTCTGACTGTTTCATATACATAAATATATAGTTTGGTCAAGATTATGTAATAAACAAGTTTAAGGGATCTTTGATCAAATGTAATTATTGTTCAATTCACAGATACTGTATCAGACTTTAAAGAATCTAATCTATATAGTATAGTCTTTCTTAATATTTCTTTTGGAGTTGCTGTAATGTTAATGTAATGTTATATTAGACAACTAAAACTACATTGGAAAATTAGGGAAAGAGTAGTATTAAAGCCAATTTATGTAAAAATTTAAGCTGTTGGAGGCAATTTTGTGCTATATAGGTATTAAGTTGACTCCCAATTATTCTTATGTCAAATATAAGATGATATAAAACTGATGGAGTTGCTGTCAGTGTATGATCCCAGTGTCTTTTTTGATGTTACCACTGGGGCATGTCAGAGTTTAACAGGACACGAGCCCCAGTCTACGACCCTTTTCTAACACTGTTTGCTTCATGTGATATTTTCACAATATTTTCCAGAAACTTAATTTCAAATGCAGAATGTCTCTTTTCCACAACATCACTTGATATGATTACATTTCAGTATGGCATGCTACAACTGGAAGTGACGCGGTTTAACTGCCAGCCGCAGCCCTCAATATACTACACCTGACAAAGTACGTAGCTCCAACATGAGAAATGTGAGATCGATACAAATTGATCACATGTGTATGAAAATTCAATAACAAGGACCCTTCTCCTGGAATCTCAAAACGCAGTCAGTTTTTATTCTCTGCCGGGATTAAGTGCGGTATAGATTTCAGTCAGATTTGATGAACGGAGCTACTAGTAACAATGGTGTCCCCTGAAGGTCTACTGAATCATGTCCCAGTGCTGCAGTGGCCCAGCTCCGAGTGTGCTCAGGGACCTTTTGGTTGCACGTATTTTATGATTCTAAGTGTATTGGTTTGTAAAATATAATATCACCCAGTTTTTTTTCTTTTCTATCTTGAGTCAGCGTAAAATACAATACACTAACAGCAGCTGCCACCAAATAAACATCTTCACCATTTGAATTTCAATTCTCAAGCAGATGTTTTTGCAACACAGATCTTTATTCAAGACTGTTTACTGACTTGAGCGTGACGAGGGGAACTTTTTAATCCGTCCTGTCTCTTTAAAAGTTGGCCTTAATTTGGCTTGACAGCAGCTCCAGTTGGGTAAACTGTGCAGCTACTGCGCCAATAACTTCAGCTCATTTCGAAAGTTTCCCTCATACTGAAGGGAGAAGTTTTTCTTCCCCGATGATCTTTTGCCTTCTGCTGTCTTCTCCCTCCTCCCTCTCCATCCATCCCTCTTTCTGCCTGTCTCTCTCTCTCTCTCTCTCTCTCTCTCTGCCATTGGTACAGGCCTGCTTGGCTGGCAGCAGGCAGGAATGCAACCTGAGTGGGCAGAGTAGAGGGAAGGGGCAGGGGCCAAGGCAACACAGAGCTGATCCAGGAACAGCTGCTGCCAAGGTAAACACACAGTGAGAGAAATGGGAGCTGTGGATGTAAATATAGAAAGATTATGCTGGTTTGACACGTATCCCTACCCATCTGATTCACATCCTGGAGCATTGACTATCTCGATCTGCTCCGAGGAGAGGATCGCTGGCTGAAAGAAAAAACGACAAAATCCCTTTCAGATATATAAGGGGCAACCTTTATTTCAATGGAATGTATTTTATTTTCAGTAGTGCAAAGAATATGAAATCAAGAAAAAAAAAGAGTGACTAAGTGAATTTGGAAATCAAGTTTGAGCTTTGAAAAATGTCTCTTGCATTATTATCTGGTACAGCAAACCCTGGAAAATCTCCTGACCAAAACACTGTCTATAGCCCGATACAGACGAGATCAGCATTACAGCGGGAGGTGGAGCACGACATATTCACTGGGCTCATCTGTAACTGAACTCCGGACAGCATTTTGACCATCAGGAAAATTACAAGATGTGCTCTGTAATAGACATGGACAAAGCCTAATGACAAAATCTGTCATCATCAAAAATCATAATAAGTCAAATCTTAACACGCAGACATAAAAAAAGCTACTGATGTTATTCAGTGTGACCTACACTTTTCTTATTGTGCAAATAAATGTCCATAAATCTTCTTAGAAATCATAGAAACTCAGTTTTTTTCAGTGTCAATGTAATAATGCCAGAGTTATGCTTTCACGCAAAAGCCCTTGAGATGTTAAATTTCACAATTAAAGGGTGTCCACTTAGGCTGGGCATACCTTCAATATGTTGCGTAGTGATCTACTGCACATGTGTACGCAACGTGTATCCTCTAGAGAGTCATTTCTAATACAGATCATTCATTCACATGTGGAATCTGAAGACAATGGGACAACATTTTGATAATGTAAGCTTTCTGGTTTCCATTTGTACTTTGTGTAGTGGTGGTGTAACTGAACACACAGTATGGTACGGCTCGTACCTTTTTTTTTTTTTTCTCGTAGTTCGGTACGTTCTGGTACAATAGAGAAAACAAAAAAATGCTGAAAATAATGTTTATTTGTTCATTTATTTTTAAAATTACATTCATCAGTTGTTTATTGGCCATAATTCTTACTTTAACAGTAAAGGCACTCAAATACTGGCATATTGTCAATAATAAATACAGAATTAACAGAATGTCTGTCATGTAAATGTGAACTATTTCTGATTCTGCAATGTTTTATCATAAGAAACTAACCTCTTGTTCATTTCTTAACTGGGCTGTAGCTTATGCTCATTGATAAAATCTTAAATGCACATGTGAACTCACATTTCAGCAGCTGTCTGTGTACACATACTTTGAAAGTAAAGATGGACGTATAAGAGAATAGCTGTCTTGTCTTGTAGCTGACACTGCAACAGCACATTTGATGAGCTTTCAGGGGGTCTTGCTCTCCTGATGAACACATTATTTTGTCGGCATGTTAGTTTCCAAATAGTTCTATCTGTCTAATAGAATCTTTTCATCTATTAGATTAGCAAAAACTGGACAAAACTTTTTTTTTTTTTTTACTTCCACCATTTTCAGTCAAATTCCACAATGAGCTGATAAACAAAAAGAACCAAGTAGAAATACCAGCAGCTATTCAAACGAAGGGACTCTGTGATCCTTTAAAAAAAACCACAAAGACGTTGTTCTGCATGGGATTCAATTTACAAGAGGTCCAACCAGTTCACAGAATAACAGTAGGTAACTGCTGCTGTAATAATTAGGGGGAGTAGGAGTATTAAATTACCCTCATAAGTGTTTCAGACAGGATTAAAATCACTGAACAGCCCAGGTAACGTTACATTCACCTTACTTTTCTAGAGAAATGAACCCAGTCTGAATGGGGCTTAAGAGATACATGCACATACAGCACCCATTTATTTAGGTGATCTTTGTAATTGAATAAGGAATTCTTCTATTGATTTTGCAGAAGAAAAGTTGTTTATGGATCTATTTTTTGCAATTATGTGAGTTTCTTTATAACTATTAAGTCTTAAAGTTTCCGTTGAAATGTTAAACAGGTCAATAACACATTGTTTTTACCTCCCACATATTGTGACACTTCGCTAAAGTTTTTTTTTTTTCTTCAGCCACTGTGAAAAAAAATGAACTTAGCAACACAGACTGCAGTTTATTGTATGCGTTAGTTTAGTTTGTGAGAAAAGTTCGGAGGATATTTATACACTTTGTTATTGATATTCAGACAGCAGAAGTCAATATAGAGGCTACTCTTCAGCTTGACAGAAAACTTTTCTTTTTCTCTGCTGATTTTATTCCACGTCTCGTTTTATGAAGTGTGACAGCTTCGATCGCCGGGAGACTTTGTGTTCTTACTGTATCTGATTTGAGACAACACAAGGTCATCTGCCCGATGCAAACAAGACTCTCCAGGCGTCCGCCCACCACTATCATCAGCTGACAAGGTCAGTGCGTTCGGGCTGATGTCGAGGATGCATAGATTACACAGAAAAGTTGTGTCTGTCTAACCTCTCGCACACCAGGGCCTGTTCAGCCTAATCAGAATCAGTATTTCACATTATTACAGCATGAATTGTTGTAATTGTTGGAAGGCATCACATCACACAGTACTGATTTGAATCAAACTGCCTGTGACAGCTTTAGCCTGAATATATATATATATATATATATATATACACATACATATATAAGCTATTAAAGTTCTGATTTTCAGGGCTGTATTGTTAGAAACTAATATCCATGGTTAAGTTCTGTAGTGCTATTCAAATGAATATCCTAACCATGGTCTTTAAAGCATCACAAGGTTCAGCAGAGTGAGTCTGTTCATGTGCGAAGTGTGTGAGATGATTGTGATGAGCTAAAACGTGTTCATATAATACGTCTTTGTTCGCCACAGAACTTCTTTTCTTTATCAGAAAGCCCAATGCCAAAGTGTTCCATCTGCCGTGGAAAGAACTTGAGCAGAGTTTACTTTTGAAAAGACATAATCACAGTAAAGCACAGCCAACGCGATGGCCATTATGTATTGTGCCAAATGGGTTCGTTTGGGAAAGGCGTCAGTCAAACAAAAAAGAAAAAATTAGCGACACTGCCTAAAAGGAGGATTTGGTCCGCTTCCGAGCGGACTCTGGTCAAGTTCATTGATGGTGTGAAAGCAAAGCAGATCAACCACAGGACTGTGTGATATATTTGTGTGATTTAAGCATCAATTCAAAACTTAAACTACAAATAAATGTTGATTCTGAGCTATTAAGATATTTCTCTCCTACACAGCCGTTTTGAATATAAGATCAAAAAGTAAAAAGGTGTTAAACCAGAGGTCTGTAGAGCATAATGTGATACTCTATGGTACTACTTTGTGTATTTTAGTAGCTCCCAAATAAAAAGTTAGGAATGCAGTAACCTTTCACCTATTCTAAAGTTTCTTTGTCCTGTTCCTACCTGTTCATCACTATTATGATAAAGGATGTCCTATTGCTGTCTCAACTTTATGCCCACAATCCAAGGATTCCCTAGTTAAGTCTATGTGACCCCAAAGATGAAAAATAAAGCACAGTGCCAGATATCCTGCTGCCAAAATAATGTATCTGTGATGTCGCGACGAAGATGACTTTCCAAAGAATGAAAGAGTAACAAAAATATGTAAATAAGGTCTTGTTTACAACCGTTGGTTCGTTTCAAAAAAGTAAATTGGGCTTAAAGCTTTACTTTCAAAATACTACAAGTGTGAAAGACACTTTAGATATGTGCTGAGCAGGACTTTTTACCTTGCATATTGGCCGAATAATCTGAAATAAGATGATATCAGCAGAATTCCTATCTTAAAGGAAAAATGAGTAGGATTTGCGGTTGTGGTTTCCAAACAAAACATTCAAAGGTGGACCCTCCTCCCTGGCGAAACAAAATCAGATGCCCATCGGAAGTGTCTTAAACTTGCATTCTCTCTGTTGGCCAGCAGGGGGTGACTCCTCTGGTTGCAAAAAGAAGTCAGTTTGTATTGAAGTCTATGAGAAAAAGACACTTCTTCTCAGTTGATTTATTATCTCAGTAAACATTGTAAACATGAGTTTATGGTCTCAATCTCAAGTTTGAAGTCTTTTTCAATACAGCATGATGTTCATTTCGTAAATTATGGTCCCATTTAGAGTAAAATAGACGATAAAGCATGGTATGCTTTAGGGTGGGGCTACCTGTGTGATTGACAAGCCGCTACTAGAGCTGTATATGCCGTCTCTACGTCACTTCCAAGAATTCCAAATATGGCCACTTCCGTTTACTGATTTCAAAAAGCCTAGATGGCGACGGCCAAAATGCCTAACTAAAGGCTTAAAAACTATAGACCACAGACTATGGAGCACGCCAGCGGGTGAAAGCCAACCCCAGATTCAGTCTCATTTTGGCCTGATTATTAATTAATATATATTATTTTTTGTTGCTATCTTACAGAGATTGACACCCAGAAATGTCAAGAACACAGCAAAAAAAGGGGCAGGGTCTCTGCAGATACAGACTCAACCACACACTTCTAGTGGGTCATAAGTGATGTTGAGAGGGGATCACTTTTGTATGAGACTACACATTGTTTTAAATTTTACCCCCCAAAAATGCATGATTCAGTCAGAGACACTGCACTTGCGTTAAGGAATTGAACATATGACTTAGGAACATGGAGCAGCAACTCGGACCCTGCTGCTCTTACTTCTGTAACTAATCCCACGCCTTAATAAAAACAGGTGAACCTCAGTATTGGTAACGTCAGCGATTCCAAAAGCTAAGCATATAAAGAGGTCGGGGTGGTGTTTTTTTGCAGCAAATGGGCCATCAGCAAAGTGATACTGAGGAGTTGCAGGTTCTATTGATGTACATCTGTATGAATATGAATATGATTTGACGTTACTAGTCATTTGGTAGGCAAGTTTGGTAGGCAAAAAGAGAGCATAAAAGAACTGCTGGACCTCACAGTTCCCATGTTTACCAATGCCCACAGTGAAGAACGCTAGCCTTGCATATAATGTATGCATGTTTTGTTGTGGTGCCAAAAGAAGCACCCCATGATTTAAGTCCACATTGTTGACTTTGTACAATGTCTTTGCATGCGAGAGCCAATAACACATTCTTCCTGCTGTCCAGCCATTTGCGGCGAATTTCAAATTCTTCGGAGCCGGCCTTTCTTTTGTGTAAAACACAGTACTGTGGTTCCAAAGTGCTAATCAGCGAGCTAAAACAGCGTAATCTATTGTTAAAATCCGTGGCGCTGGATGGAGTGGGCTCATGTGCCATGGATGGGCAGATGGACGCTTGGCCATGGCGGGCGGGGTGCTAGACGGACAGACTGGAGGGAGGGACCCCGCGCCGCGGCCCACAATGCCTTGTCTCAGTCCCTCGTGGGATGCGACGCCACCTTTTTCGCTGCCCTCCATCCCCATGTTTCACCCACGTGTAAACAGACTCTCTCGCACCAAAAAAACATACCGAGCTCATGATTTGGGTGAGAAGCGAGAAAAAGGCAATCTCTGCCATCTGTTGTGTAGACTTAAGGATTTACCTGCTGAGGCTCAGTAGAAGTTTCCAAGAGGGGACAGGAGGGGACAGAAAGACACTTCCCCCCTTTTTTTTATATTTTCTTTTCTTCTTTCAGGAAGTAGTAGTCAGTTAAGGGTTTGCATTCCCAGTGGGACCACCTGTACCAAAAATGGCTGCATTTCCAACACCGAGGCGGGACCCCGTGGCAGCTTTAGTACCAGCTACCGGCACAATGGTATGAAGAGCGAAAATGAAATCACGCAAAAAGCAGTGCTGACAATAATTCTGGGCTCAGTGCTGATTCAAAAATACAGCTTTTACAGTGAGAGGGCTCGTGTGCAGCTCCCGGTGAGAGGAATATTGAGGTACAGGCACTCTGCTTTTGGCGAGGCTGTCATATTACCTCTGAATGTCATGATATTAAAGAAGAGTGCCGGTACAATATAGAATACAAGCTGGCTTTGTGTGTGTGTGTGCGTGTAGATGTGTCAGTGTGTGTGTGTGTGTGTGGAGAATGAGGAAAAAGCTGAGTTGGCTTTCTGTGGAAGTGTGTTCACGGGACACAAACGCATCAAAAGATACATTAGAAGTAGTTCAAACAATTCAAACACTGTGTGTGTGTGTGTGTGTGTGTGTGTGTGTGTGTGTGTGTGTGTGTGTGTGTGTGTGTGTGTGTGTGTGTGTGTGTGTGTGTGTTGTGTGTGTGTGTGTGTGTGTGTGTTTGAATGTGCATGTGAGTTCATGCAAGGCACCAGCTCTTAAAAGCGAGAGTGTTAAAAGTGGTAGGGCTGCAGGCAAGGCCATCCATCAGAAACACGGCGCAGGCAGGTAACTCCCACAACACTCTTTTTTTTTTTTTTTTCTCTCTCTCTGTGTTCCTTCCTGGTTTTCTCTCATCTCCAATAACACTATTATTACTTTATTGAACTCGCCGTCAGAAACGCCTGGATGTGACTTAACGGAGGAACGAGGGAATCGGGAATGAAAACAGAGAAAGGGTCAGATGATGAGAAGTAATATCGTGGGCGTGGAGTTCTAGTTGCGCCTCCCTTTGGTACGATCATTTGTACATTTACAAATTGTCTTAAGCCTTGAAGCTGCTTGAATCAATATTTCAATTAAACTGCGGATCAAATGACGATGCTTAATGTGAACCCATTGGAATGCTGGAAACATGTTAAAATACATATTTAGAAGGGAAATACTCATCCTCACGTTTCCTGAATCCTCTGGCATAACATAACAGGTGGAATTCCAGTGAGAGTTGGTAGCGACTGGCAGCAGATCTACTGTGAGCACTAATAATGGTGACAGAGACTCCAGAGAATGACGAGCACTCTCAGCTAGTGAGAAATCAAGCTGAAGTGTCTCTTAAGAAGGGCCTAAAGGGTCTATTATACACACCTTTCGGACGTGGGATTGGAGACTTCTTTTTGAATACTCAGTAAGAGCACAGTAGCAGCCTCATTCAGGATATAAGTAACGTTAGCATGTATGAACCATCAAAATACAGTATAAAAGAAACTACATATATAGGGCATACCTCCTATGTAAGTGCAACAAGTCCACTGATGACAAACAGTGTCATTGCAGGATCAAGAGTTATAGAAAAGCTGCAGGAGATGATTTAAAGGGACTCTGCTGACCTGTTTGAATGCATATTATTACACTGGCACAGTTATTGCAATAATCTAAGCATGACAACGTGATGCATTTCAAAGGTCCTAACCTCATAATGTCTACATTATGTCCTTTAGCCAATGGAGTCAAAGGTGTCATTAACGAATAAATGTGGAAATATAGAGAGGAATAAATAAAAGAATAAATTAGTAGGTACAAAAATGTGGAACTATGGAGACAAAATGAATAAATAATAATGTGGAAACATAAAACAGATTCTTTTTTTAATTTATTCTCTCTTTATTTGTTCCTTTTTCTGTATATATTAGTTTATATTTTTGGATTATATATTTATTTATTAGTTGCATGTAAATTACCCAATTCTTTTTCTCTATATCTTAAATATTTAATTTATTTTTATATAATCTCCACTATTTATTTTTAACCTTTTTATTTCTCCTCTTTTCCCTATTGTTTTTGATATTACCTTTAAAACTCACAGCCATGAACGCACATTAAAGCTGTCTTACCTTAAAGGAAGATTTGTGTGAGCAAACTATCAACCATCTTTACATTATTACGACACATGGCTCAGACAAGTACATTCAAAAAGCTTATTTTTTTTCACTGATTTACTTTTCTGTTTCACGTGCATTTGATGGCATAAAAACAGTTCCTCATATCCATCTCCCCATAAGCTGCTTATGATAGCATATAGGCAACTGTTCCGCTGACATTGATATTTACTTCACATATATTTGCATCTTTTTGAGGTGATCAAAGTGGCCAATAAAATCGGTTAATGTAGCTTAAAACTTAATTATTTTACTTTTCCTGTCCAACTGCATCGCTTCGTTCTTTGTGCTAAATGTCAGCGTTATTGGTCGGTACAGTGTCACCATTATGTCACTGCCTTGATTGCAGTCCAGCATTCATTTTGCAACAGAGGAATGGGAGCTGTGGAATAACATTTATTATACATTTCATACTTCTATTTTATCAAATAGCATATATTCATTTAATTTAGTTATTTATTTTCATTCTCTTAATTATTCCATTTTGCTCTGAATTTAGTTTGAACTGTTTTTTTATGCTTTAACTCTGAAAAACTTAACAGAACAGCCGTGCACCTGAATTTATAGTTTATAATGATGTTTAATTCAGTTTTTTACCCATTGCTAACAAATATACTCTTTCATTTAATGTGAAATGAACTGTACATATTATTTTTGTAGTTTTAATTCCTTTTGCCGCCTTTCTTTATAATGAAACATTTATTCCTGCCAGTATTCAACATTTCCAAAACTGTTTATTATGGCTTCAACAGCATTACTGTGCTTCAATTTAGTATTTGAAATGTTCAGTCTACTGCCTTCTTTTCTCCCACCCTACTTTGTGATGTCGTTCCTCCCTGACATCACTCACCAGATGCATACAAAGTGACAAATGTGAAAATCACATCTTTTGCAATGTCTTAAAATCATCCCTGTTTGTCCTCGACAGCCACTGCAGTTTTTAGTTTATTGCTCTCAACCCACGGAGGAGCACATATCTTTCAAGTTAGAACAGTAGTATATCTTTTTTTCCCCCCAACAACAAATATTACACTCAGACTGCTCCCAATTATTTCCCTAATTCACAGCACCAACTTCAGACAGAACACCAGAAATGTCTTCTTGTATAACTGCTTCGATTTTTATACAGAACCATAGATGTTCCATTGATTTTGCTCCGAGTGATTTTCCACCCTGTTTACGGATCCTTGGCAGGAATTTTCTTCCTCAAAGACAAGGTTGCCAGGGCAACAGCCCCAGGGTAAGATGGCTTCAAACTCTGGTTTTGATTTCCTTGGTTTTGATTCCACTTGCAAGCTGCGCGTGACAGCGTTTGTGCTTGTGTGACAGCGTTTGTGCTTGTGTGTCCAAGCTTTCTGAGCACGATTACAAACGTGTCGTCAGATTGGCGCATGCTCGGGCCTATATTTACATTTATCTGTGTGTGCACTTTAATCTTTTAAATATATATATATATATATATATATGGTATACCGCAGCCTTTTTATGCTAAATAAATGAAATAGTGCCAGCAGTCAAATCCACAGCCTGGAGGAAGTTCTAATGCAGAATAGTATTAGCATGTGCAAATGGGCTTATTTGCCGGTGTGTGTGTACGTGTGCACCTATGTAAGTGTGTGTTTGAGTTTTCTCGCAGTGTCTGTCTAAGTGCGTTTATGTGATTAATAAGCATAAGTACAGAAAGAGATAGAAAGAAAGAAAAAACAAACATCTGTACCTACAAAAGGGTCTCTTGTGTGCTTAAATTTATTTTTGTCACATACTCTTGTGAGGCTTTTAATTTACCTGCCCCTCCACCGTACACACACACACACACACACACACACACACACACACACACACACACACACACACACACACACACACACACACACACACACACACACACAGAAAGAGACAATCATTTTACATTGTACCCGCCTCAATATGAAATCATACCGTTAAGCACAAGTCTCACAAGTCTTACAATAGACGTAAGTGCAGGGGGGGAGGACATCAGAATAAGAGGAGAAAAAAAATAATTGTTGGGACTCGCTATCATTATGGCGTTTTCATACCAAAAACCTATTATGATGTTTGCAGCATGATTACATGCTGTGGAGTAGGAATCTATCTGCCTGTGTGCGAATGTGTGATACGTGTCTGTTTTTAGACGAGGTAATTAGAGGTAATTACAACGCGACCGTATCCACCGCCATCTCTGCCTCGCTCCATTCCAGCCGCCGTGGCATGAGAGGCAAGAGATGATATTCTGATTCATTTATCTATTTATTTTTACTTTAACATGTTTATCAGGTATCTTTTCATGGGCACAAAAAGCCACATCATGCTGACCCTTAAGTGTACCAAGAATGCCAGAGGGAGTCGCATTGTCCCTGGGCGATTGAGAGCAAAGAAAGAAATAGAAGAAGGAGATTTGGGGGAGGAGTGGGAGAGAAAGAGGGAGGCACAACCTTTTTTTCTCACTTGTCATTTAGTAGGACTAGTTACAGTGACTTGAGCCCCTTTCAAGGAGGACAATTACAGTTAATATACGTTATTATCCAGTGATTTGTTATCAAGAAAGACATAGTTTCTGTCTCAATTTTTTTTTTTTTGCCACATCTTAACACACATTTTTTGATCCTTTATCTCTTTCCAAAAAACATTACAAACACTAAACTTTAATTTAGCTTGCAGATTTACAACCTGCGTCGGTTTCCATGACAGCAGTTGAGTTTTCTCTGTTGCTTCTCAACTACTCTCCTCTTCAACATTTAAAAAAATAAAAATAGATTTTACAATAAAGATGAATAGAAAAGAACTAGTTTCAGTTTGAAAATGATTGTGTATGCACAGGGTAGGTTTTTATCACTTTTAAAGTCAATTTCTATAGGTTACATTTCTTTTTTAATTATTCATAGAAAAAATGTGCTACAGACTTCAAAGAGAAGTGATGGGGGTTTAAGATCAAACCAAGTTCAGAGTCATGTATAGGTCTGAAGACTGCATAGGCCTGTTTCCCCATCCTCCTCTGACAAAGAGCCCGGCTCACTAGTTCTACTCTAATGCAGAATGCCAGGTAACCCCAGCACCAGCTCATGAAGCCCTTTGTGTCTTATTGCAGAGGAAACAGCTCACATGCTACGATGTAAGGCTTTTTCTAGCCCGCAGCACGCCTTTATACTCTTGAACGACTTGTAAAGAAATACTGTAAACAGCGCTGCATTTGAAATGAGTTTGCTTAATACATAATATATTACAAACACCAGCGTTCACAAGTAATGAACCGCTGCAGGTTCTAACAACTCTTTTGAAGAGCTACGTTTTTTTTTTATGTATATTTTCCTTCTAACTCAAATCTAACACTAAATGATTTATCCATTTCATCCATTGATGGAGAGACAAATCAGTCTTGCACCAAGCACAGAGAACGATGCTACTTCAATACAAAATTACATTAAATTACATAATGTTTACATTAAGCCAACAATAAAACAGATATGTCAATAAATATTTGTGTATTGTGTTAGGTAGCAATAATCAATGTGGAGGCAGCGACGTAGAGATAACAATCCATTGAAAGGCAGTGACAAATGGCCTGCCATTTGAGTGTGTGGATTCGGTCATGGTAACAACGAAACCCAATTAAATGTGTGATATGCAAGAGTGTTCATGCAACCCTCAATACTCCGTGTTCCCACCTAACATCTGGCTCAGCAGCAATGAGGGTGGAGTCGCCAAAAAAGTTGTGTAAGAAGGAAAGAAAAAAAACATGATGAAAGGGAGAAGCTCGTCTATGATTGATGCCCTTTAAACACTCGTGAAACATCTCTGAGGATCCGCGGAGCTGCTTAAGCCAATTACTCCTGTTTGATGATAACCGAACGATCAAGACTGCCAGCTACCTTGATTATTTTTCATTCATTACTAGTGACAAATGTTGTAATAAATCCACATGCGGTGCGGAGGTGATGTGACATTAAAGCGGTGTCTGTGTTGAACAGCTGTGGAATAGATGCCCAAGATGTTCACTGAGACGTTGGTTATTCAAAGTGGTTGTACAAAGGTTTATCTTAAAGATGGGGATGTGATTACTTTTGATGGTGAATGTAAATGTATTAATATGTGAGGCTGTGGTGTTGTCAGGCACAGTTGTTGCTAAGCAGGTTGGCAGGCAGAGTTTAGGGCCGTGTGTTGTTTTTTTACTTTAATCAAACAGCGACATGGCTCAGAAAAGAATGTGAATAAATAGCTTTCTGCGTCAGTATTTTAATATAATTAACCAGAATTGATTTTTGGTATGTAATAAGAACTGCAATTATCCAAGGGAACTTTATACCATTATGCTGAAATTGTAAAAGAATGTATATTTCAATATGAAAATAATATTTTAACTTTTTCTACATTGACCTAATGTGAAATTAACCCCTTGATGGCAGTATATTATCATTAGGATGCCATTGTGAGTGTTATTTTCTTTTATATCCTATTTTATTGCAGTATTTTATTCTATTTTATTCTGATTCATTATTTTTTGTTTTTTTTTCAAATGTGGTTCTGAATTGTTGGAGCGTTATTTATCAATAACAGTACAATTTATTGGTACTGGTATTGGTACTCTTTCTAGTACTCTTTCACATTGTTAATGGGACTCAGATTCATATGAAGGCGCACCAGTGCTTAAAATTACTTTTATTATACCATATGTATGTATTTTTGTCAAGTGACAATGGAAATTTCTTAATTTTTGTTCTCAAGGACAGAGAGATCATCAGACCTAGACTGACATTGTCAGACCAAATCACAAATTCTAATTAGTCTAGAACCAGGCATCTTCAATGGGTTATAAACATGTGAAATACAGACAAGCTCCTTCACTAAGTATTTGGTATCTTTGGAAAGTTTGGGATGTCCAATGAATATAATTGTTTTGGCTGAACAGCATGAGTTTGTAATGACCGAGCTACCAGCTGCTTCTGAAGTGGAACCTCAAAAATAGAAATAAACCATTTCTACCACTTGAATTTTATTCATCACACCATTAAAAATCTGTTTATTGGAGAATATACAATAACAAAAACATCTACTTTTATGTGGAACTAATTGTCCATGAAAGCTCCTCTATTGACTTAAATGAGTTCTGGCTTTGCTGGGTTAAAAGAAGAACTAACTAAGCTTAGAAAAAGCGAACATCAAAGTGAATAGATAAAAACAAAAAAATCTGACACAACACAACCTCGGGAGGATGTGAAGGCCCCGGGGCCTCTACATGATTCAACCAATTTAAGCACATCAAGTGCTCGCGTTGTTGTCCTCGCTCCTGTCAATCTGTAGTGACCATCTGCTGAAGTCCTCTATGAAGGGGCTTCTCAAAGAGATTGCCTGTTCTTAAATTATGTATTTATCAAACAAAACTATCCTTTATGAATATACGTTGAATAATTAACAGCAATAAATGTCATTTGTCTTTGTCTGGGAAACTCTCAGAGGGTTGTGGATGTACACATTAAACCACAGAAAAGTGTTTCTGGCAGGCCAGCCAAAGATAAAGGGAATACCAAATCTCTAAAGGGCTTCCATATCACATCCAGATCACCGCCTCTCCTTATGGCTTAATGTTTAACCAAGAGATGCTTTGATCCTCGCTACAAATAAGACACACTATTTCCTGCAATGGCACTAAACGTTGCCAGATCTTGAAGTTAGGAATCGAGGTTAGAGATTATCCGATAGAAATGTAATTCCAAGGATACTGGGATCTATTTCAAACATTTTGGAGTAAAATTTGGTTTGTGTATTCATAAAATGTGCGGTAGATCTTATCAGTACGGATATCCAAACAAAATTATTTTAAACTCAAACCACTCTGGATGATTCTTTTGTCAAATATTACTTTTCGCTCTATCAAAGAGAGAAATACGCGACACAGGCTATTTCAAAGCATAGAAAAAAAGAAAATGTCAACATTATTACGCACAAAGAGACATCCCAAATGGTCCTGGACTTAAATGGAAGTGAGTAGTGGGGGAGAGTGCAGTTTCCCTAAAGTAAATCAACAGATTGACCAGGGATTTTCTTTCTGGCCCTTTGGGTAATGAACAGTGTCAACACTTGGCATGTCGTTGGCTTGCCCCAGTTTGAACAATGGCAGAGAGTGGGACATTTCCAATGGTCTTACTACTGATCCAATTTGGAATCAACAGACCACTGGCCTCCCCAGTGGTAGACACTGTGTTCTTTCAGTTGGCTCAAGCATTTTTACTGACCTGCTTCAGTCTTCTCTGCTCTCTTGCAGCTCCCTGAACATAAGTGGGCAAACTTTTGTGGTGCTTCAGTATCCCATTTAGCCAAAAAATTGCATTCCCCCAACAGCAGTCTAAATCTGGCAGAGCTGGTTGCCAGAATCATAGCTGACACCTGATGAATGAGGCAGCAGAATGCGTCCAGGTCCACTGGTCTGATCCCCACTGTCGGCACTGGCTGAGAATGAAGCTGCAGCCGTTTCGCATTCCAGTTCGGCTCAGGTCAGCACCACTCAGACCTTGCCAAATCTAGCCCTCCACAAGGGCCTGCGCTGGTTCACCTTTTGCCCCCCAGCGGCTGAACCCAGCCAAGTGTGGCAACACTCAGCTGCAAGTTTCAGGTTAGTTTCCTCAGCAAAGACCTTCTCTTTTTTTACTTTTTTACCAATGCCACTTGGATCTGCAAGGTTATTATATTGGGTGTTCCCTATTGATCAATGCACATTGTAAGGTGCAGCAATTACCGTAATGCCTGATATTTAAGATCCAGTCAACTCACTTTCCTACGTGCAAAAGCACCTGTTGAGTGTACTGCTGTCATGAATGTAATTATAGGAACTCGGGCAGTTCATTCTGTCGTGTGTGAGCGTAGAAGGATACTTAGCTCACCCGTTCAGAGTAACAAGCCACGGTGATGTATTGTCGTTTACACATGCAGCCAAGTCTCCACCGCATCCATTAGTTTAGCTGCAAGGTTGTCAGCTGTGTATTCCACCAGTGTATTACAAGCCTGGCGTGTATGCTACTATGATTATAAAGCTAGCAGTAAGGCTATAGCTGTGAACGTAGCCGTGCAGTGTGTGCACAGTTTATTTGTCAGTGAATAAATGCTCTTTCTCAAGGCCTAAACCAAGCTGCCGGGTCTTGCTTGCCAGACACTAGCTGATTTAAAGTGAAGGGTCTCAGCTCGGGCTCACTGAAGGTGGGCTGACTTTTAAGGTGGGCAAGCTATTCTCCTCTAAGAGACAAATTTAAACTATGGAAAAAGTTATGGAAATAATCGGCAGTTTAACCATTAACGACCAATAAGAATATTGATCGACTAATGCCATCCAGTTTAAGATAAATAAATTGATTAAGCTGAGGAAAAACTGTGAAGGAGCTTAACACATGGTGCTTATGTGGGGGACCCATTTTGGCTACCTAGGTATAAATGTGGATTTAGTACAAGATTGGTGGTCATGCCTGAGCCGGATAAAGCACTGAGCCTCATAACCACACACACAAGCACTCACACACGCAGCACAACACATTGGGACAGGACAGCGGGAGCCTCTCCTCCTAATTAATTCCCATTTTCATCCCGAATCTGATTGCGGGGAGAAGAGGGATGCGAGAAAAAAAGGGCTGCCCTCTTCAAAGCGCCTAATGAGCTTAATCGACCAAACTCTACAATCTGATTTAAGCCCGTCTCCTCGCCCATGAATTAAACTATTACAAAAACCTGCTTGAACTTAACTGGTGGCTGCTTAATCACACTAAATCACTGTAATCCTGCGTGTCAGAGAGAGCGGAGGGTTGGGCCCCTGTATGATGGTGTGTCTGGGCTGATGAGAATACATGTGTGTTTACATGTACCGTGTTTGTGTGAAATGTGTGTTTTGTTGCAGCTGCAAGAGCATGCTATGCGTACATTGCCACTAAGTGATAGCTGGGGAGCAAGGGCAAGGTATTGGAGCTCTCTTCACATCCTCATTTTCCCGTTTTTCCCTTTGGGGTTACAGTGTTTATTGTCCCCCATTGCTCATCAGCTCTCTCCCCTCCCGTCGCCTTTGATGCCCCCGGCGAGCTTTGTTTCGACAAAGCCTGTTAGCTGATCGTTCAATTTTTCTGCTCCCCTCCTCCCCGAGCCCCCGCGCCTCTCTCCTCTTCATCTCCTCATCTCCCCTCTCCTCGTCTGTCTCTGCTCAGCTGTTTCGGGTTTTCTTCCTCGCCGCTGCGGAGCATGAAGAGGCGAATGAAAGATGGTAACTGCTAGTCTGATAAAGATAAAGGACGACCATCTGAAAACGTTCTCTGTTTGTTGCTGCCTTGTTCTGGTTGACATCTTGTCAGTGATTCACTCTCTCCGTCTGCATTATTTGTCGCTGTACTCGTGTCTCGTGTTTTTTCTCCATGTTGAGGGTTTGAGTGGTTCCCCTAAAAAAACAACAAGAGTAATTGGAACATAGAGAGGCACTGTTGACATTTTCATACGAATCCACTAGATGGTTAGCAGGAGAAGTGCTTAATGGCTTAGCAGAAGAAGAAGAAAAATAGAGAGCCAAAACTCTAACTTTATCAATATTTTATTTCAAAGACAAAAGTCACATTTCTGGACAGAATAATCTGCAAGTGATCTGTGGGAAGAGTAATTTGTAAAGACACTCGACGGCACTCTCGGATCACTTTTAATCCCTCAAATGATCACCGAGCATAATTACTGCTGACATAATTTACACACGTGAAGAGACAAGGTTGTGAGACTGCAGGCAGAACTAATCCTCAGCACCTGATTGACAGATTTAGCACCACAACTCACATTCTCATAACTAGAGCAGAATAGGCTTGCCTAGGGATATCATGATACCAATACCAGTGACATTCCACGATTCTCGATACCCAACTGGATACCACAGAAAAAGAAAAAACAGATAAACACTTAAAGCTAGTGTTGGGAAGTTAAACAGGTCATTATTTCTTGCAGAAGCAGTGCATAATAACGCTGATGAGATCGAATCATCTACCGGTCACTCTGTTTGAATGCCAGTTTGGGACTGGTTGTTTACAAATGCGCAATGATAAGCACTGGGATTTTCTCCACACTGTAAATCCATTACATGTGAGTGTTTTCTACTGTACGCACCGCTGTCAACGTCATTAGTTTATTGGTTTAGTCGAAAATAAATCAATAACTCAACAATAGTAGTTAGTAACAAACTCATCTGTTTTGAACACATCAGGTAGAACGCAGCACTTGGAGGTCTGGAGTAGGGAACCAAGGGTCTAGGCTGTAGGCTGTTATTATGATTTGCAAGCATTTCCCTATTTCTTTTTAAATAATTTGTGAACTACTGTTCGTAAAGATTGTATTTGTATCTTTATTTTATTTAATAAATAAAATAAAGATACAAATACATTTTAATGAACATGAATCTGCCCTTTTGCCTGTTGGGCGATATCCATACTAATAATAGTGGTCCACAATTATGTGAATTTTTTAAATCAAAAACCTTCAAGAGTTTTTTTTCAGAAAACAGGAAAACTTTCCCGTTAACAAATGGTAAATCAGGGTAGCCTAAATTAGCATGAAAAGAACAATATTTGGAATATGTTTTATTTAAGCCTGTAGATAAAGAGAATGAGCTTCCATAGAAGCACAGGACTATAAGGGTTAAGGGTGCATTTATTTAAAATGGTATTTGTCGTTCCATCATGCTGCATTTTTCAGCAGCTGTACGGTCAATTTTCCGGGCATTAAAACGGCATAAAACAACAAGCGTTAACAGTTGAACTTCTCAATCCCCCAGACACAATATCAATTCCACTGCGGCAAAAGAAAGGAGTGCATAAACTGACACTATTGATGCGAGAGAGGGAGAGCGAGCGAGCGAGCATCAGAGGAAGCTCACCGACGTGCCGCATTTCCTTACGTCGTCTTTGTGAAGCGCTATCATTAGGGAGCTCTGGAGAATCTGAGTCTAATTAGGCTGTTTAGTATTGAGCCGGGGAGGACAAGGGCTAGACTGAGTCCAACTCTGCCTCTGCCTCTGGAGCCCTCCGAGAGGCACTTTTTAATGAGCTGCAGGCTGTGTGTTTACTGTGAGATGATGCTCCCTCCGTCTCCTGCTCTCTCTCTCTCTCTCATTTCCTCTCACCTGCTCCGTCTCTCCTTCCTATTCAGAAAGACACGTCTGCGAGAAGTAGAATTCATAGACACAAGATATCTGCATGCTCCGACAACACAATAAAAGCAAAAGATTGGCGACATAATGTCTTCCAAACCTTTGTGGAGCGCTATAATCAGATTCTATTGAGACCAACAAGCAAAACTGGAGTCTGAAAAATAAAGATTATAAGCTTGTAGCAGAGCTATTTAATTACACCCCTCCTCTCTATCTATGTAGATACTCTTATTCTCCTTCAACACACGAATGTATACACACCCTTCAGGCTCTCCTTCCCCACGCACCACTGAACACACTCAGTCCACTTTTCAATGGACTTTAATTTCCAGCCACGATCGACCACATTTCAACACCGCAACGCTGCTCCTCTCTATTTTATAAGCGTGTTGGGGGTAAAAAAAAGTCAACCGGGCTGTGAAGCGGCAAGCGAAGAAAACTAATCAACTCTGCAATAATTAATGATAGTGGAAGGGCTTTTTAGTGACTCTGGGTTTGGAGGGGAGAGCGTTTTTTAAAGGAGAGCGGAGTGAAGATTCTCGGGAATAGTGGACTCTCTCTGGAGTGGAATCACAGGGAGGGAGGGAGTGTTGTGGAGTGGAGCCGGTTCGGCCCTGGAGCTGGAGAGGGTGCTTAATGATTCATCGTGATATACTTTGGTTTAGTTTCATGGGTTTCACTTGTATAGAAACGATGTTGTAGAGGTCAAAAGGCTGAATGCAACTCAATGCGAGGGTCTGTCGTGGTGTAGGGGTCGCTGGTATAAGCACAAGTGAGATGATAAAATAAAACTAGAAACTTGCAAGTCAGTGCAATATCCACAACAACTCTGTCCTGGAAATCTTTTAGAATAAAAGCATCCTGTTAACAAATGAAGCAGTACCTGTTTCACGGAACAAGGCATATCGACTTTTCTGTTGAGAAACTTCTTGTGTCATCATTTATACAGTGTCATTTCCATTATTCATGTTCTGCTTGGTTCAGTGGTTTGACAGCTAAACTTATAACTAGAAATGTAGTTCCTGGAACTTTATTTTAGCAATGCTCTCTATGCTGAATTCTAGTTTCAGGTACTCTTGGGGACGTCGGTGGCTATTTTCCTACCAAATGCTACATCATCCTCTAGGAATGATTGTAGTGCATCCAGTCTTCACAGGGATCTTTACTATCTGATTCAGTAGAGAGTTTGTTGGCACAGTGGAGAGGGAGCTGGCCTGGCGACGGTCTTTTTCACCCTCTGCAGAATTCAGCCGACCTCCTACTGCGAGTGGGTACCTTCCATTAAATAGGGGATACTGCCGTTTGAAAGTCATTATGTGTAAAAGTGGAAGAAAATCAATATTTGCGCCATTCTTTCCTTTGTTGTTGGTCCCAAGACCAAACAGCACTGTAGAAGAAGTGCAGTTCTATCTTCATTAAAAAAAATAGCAAACACGGCACTGAAGTCTTTTCTATTTGAAAAAATATCTATAAAAAAATCTTCCTTTGACTTGCTTTGGTAAAGGTTTGACAGATGGTCCATCCAATCACCTGCAGAGTTTTTTGTGTGCCTGTCCATTTTCAAACAGTGTACAAGCTTCTCAGATGGTTAGAAAAGTTACCGTCTCTGAACCAAAACCCATGACAATGGAAATGAATTGTATTTGAGATGAAATGGATTTATTCCCACCATGAAAGATATGATCATAGCTCTTCTGGATACCTAATCACGATTAGTCTGGTGCTAAAGCCAAACGCCATTAAAGAACAAAGAAGAGTGACACCAAGTTAAAGGAAAAGGAGACCACGGTGGACCCATCAACTCAACTCGCGAAGGCCACCAGTGGGTGATACCACTAATTGACAGTTGGTTTGTTCCATTGCCTGAGCACGAAAAAGTCACCTTGCCATCTCAGAAGGTAGATGCCTTTGGGAGCTTTAATATAATGACAGCCCCTCAAGCAGGCTGACCAGGGATTGTTCCCTCCCCTTCCTCTACCCCACCAACCCCTCACTTCGATTATTTTGAAGAACACTTGTTCCCCGCCCCTCCTTTTCCATTTTTCACTTTCTCTTGCCCTCCTCCCTTCTCCTTCGTCCTTTCCTCCCTTGCCCTCCCAAACTTCATCCCCTTCACCCCTTCCACTTCACCACGTCCCCAACCTTCCCCCGCCAGTCTCAGGATTCCCCCGGCTCCTTGTTAAGGGCGGACTTAGGCGGCTCGCGGGGGCAGAGATGGATGAGGTGTCGGCCCAACGTCGACCCGGCAGAGCAACAACGACCGGGGAACATCCCGGTGGCCTGTCTGGTCTGACCAAGTCTGGTGCATCTATGCTCTGTAGTCCCTTTGCTTGGAAGTAAAGAGCACCGATCATACAGGCCGAATATCATAGCGGAGCCAGTGTATGTTCTAAAGAAACCGATTTGATCTTGAAATGTGAGCCTTGACATTGAACTCAAGTGAAATGGCTGCAGAGCAGTTATTAGGTTGGGTGCTGTGATCTGACCTGATTAAGCTTACTTATGACTGCAAGGGTACACCATTTCTTTCTTATAAAACTCCATAATGTGTTGCACAATTCTCATTGTCACAGCCCAAGTGTTTTGAGTGCTCTCTGCACAAGCTTACTTTTACATGGATTGCAAGGTGAGCAATTACTTTGAAAAATCAATGCTCTCCCTGAGAATTCCCATCTTTGATACATTCAAAGTGATAGATTAAAAGCCTTTATGTAAAAGTTTTAGTCGGAGCAACCTCCACTTTATCATTTAGATTGTCGAACCTCTTCCTCCCAGTTTGCCCGAATCAATTCCCTGCATATTTACCCACCTCAATATTTTATAAAGCGCCTTGATGCAAACATAAATAAAATCAATGTTCCATTTTCCACTGAAGTGCTTTTAAGGGGGGGAGGGTTGCATTTTATTGCTAATTAGCGGTAACAAATAAAGAGAAAAAAAAGTTTCAGAATGAACAAAGTGTGGAAAAAAGACAACGCTGCCAACCCCACTTCTAGAATGATGATGTTTAACCTCCCTGGAAACCGCCAGCTCTAAACAGCTATTGATTTGTTAATTGCCTTCACTTTCAATTCCATTGTTCCTTAAGGTGGTATTTAACCCCGGTGACACGCCGTATTTACGGAGAAAAGAAACACTGAACATCTCAGCCTCCAAAGAGGGTGTTCAGTCCGCAGTCAGGGCTGGACTGCAGGTCCGACCTGGACTTTTAACAAAAATAAGGAAATAAGTTTACAATATGTTTATGTGTGTTTATCTCTTGTAGTTATTTCGTTTTTTCCATACACACACCATAGTTGTTTATTTGTGGACCGAAACCATCACGTTGCACAGTAGCACCCGATGTTTCCAATGACTGAGGTACGCCCCATTTTAGTAGTCTCCAGATAAAATTAAGATTGATCTTATTACAACAACTCATTTAGAGGACTTAATCAATAGTAACTGTTTAGTACAAGGCGCTATTAGCCTCCAGGCAGTTCAGCGCCTTGTCCAGCACATCATTATATGTCTGCTGGCCCTCTTGTCTCATCATACTTTACAGTTGGGTCACATATTCAATCATTAAACGTGAAAAATGAGGGCTGACTATGAAAAGAAATACATTTTAATGGTCTACTCATTAAATGATATCCATTCCAAATATCCATTTGTTTATGCCTTGACATTTTTCTTGTAGTTTGAGAGTTTTAACTAACTTATGGGAAATGCTATTTTACTTCAACACTTGACTTCATATCAGTTTGGTCTCTCTGCATGTAGTGGACACTGCTACGGAAAGTGATAGCTCTGCATACTCTGTATCTGCCTAAGTGTATGGAGATCGATATTTGGGTAGAAACAGTCGGATCAGTGCATCCATTAATAACACAAGTGTGAGCCAAAGAAGAGCTCCTTTAACAAGAAAAAAGTGGCATAAATAGGCATGCATTACTTTCAAATCATTTAGGTTTTAGTGCAGAGCCATAGCTACTACCGTCTCTGTCACCAGCTTTTAGAAATGTTGCATGTTACCAACGTTTCATTGCCTTTTGATGTACATTGACGTATAAAAAGTTTTTTTGGGGTTGTTTTTTTTGGGTGGAGGGGGTTGGGGGGCAGCCTTGTAGCAAGACTTTAGTCATGTCTACCTGGGTGGACATTTGTAATTACTCACTCTTAATATCCAATATGAGCGCCTTTCTTCCTGTCAGGACAAAAAATACTGGTGAAACAAGTCATTATATTTTGTGTTTCTAGATTTAGCAGTTTTCAAAAAGTCTGTTCCTAACTATACAATATTGTACACGGACTTCCTCATTAATTCCTACATCCCGATGGACATTTTTTTGCAGGCCTCCCTCCAGCTGTTGGAATATTGATCCATCACCACCTTTGACCCTGCCCGAGACGGCTAGTGAGTGGGAGCTTAAAGTGGGAGCGCCACATTGCAATCACAGACCGTGCTTTCAACCCCACGCCTGCTTGATTCACAGTGCCTCCTCTTCTCCCTGTGGCCCGCGTCGATATCTCATGCATGAACCCTGCAGCAGCCCAACAGCGCAGCAGCTAAAGGTATCGCTCACAGCCCCTCTGAGTGTGTGTGTGTGTGTGTGTGTGTGTGTGTGTGTGTGTGTGTGTGTGTGTGTGTGTGTGTGTGTGTGTGTCTGTATGTGTTGTCATGAGAGGGAGCCTGCTGCTCTGATCCTGTTGGCTTGAGATGGATCTGGAGCCTCATGCTACAGCTGGCGCACTGGCAAGCTGTCTACTGCCAACCGTGTGTGTGTGTGTGTGTCTTTGTGTGTCTGTGTGATCGGGGCTGCTTCACATCTAGACCAAAAACAAACACCTACTGCTTTACAAGTGTGTGCTTTCACTACACACACTCTTGCCACAAAAAGGCAAAAAATAAAAACACCAACCGCCAGCAGCACCAAGGGATTTATTTCACTATCAAATATTCAGAGCTTCAAACATTTGAGGCCTGCCATGTGAAAGTAACTCCACAGTGCAGCGGTGCAAAGAAGTATATAAACGTGCCGCCAGCCAGTTAGTTTCTCTCACTTCTAAATCAAAATCATATCTGATCATCACACTCACACTCTTTTCTAATTCAATTAGAGCATAATGATATAACAATCACTGTTAATAAAAGCATGGATCTAAATAATAGTCCGCGTCTACTAAAAGAATGATTCTTCCACAAGAATGCCTCCCGCTAGATTGCTTGTAATAAGAGCTATAAATATGCATTTCCAAGATACATATTAGGTGTTGTGATGACTTGGCAAGGACGGAGAGATATTAGTGTTCAGATGATCCATAATTCAACTTCATTGAGTGGGTATAATTTGGAGGTAGGCGCCTCTCGTCAATCAGCTGTGATGGGAAGTTTTACAGTGATATAAAGATTAGTTAGCAGTGACTCGGTGAACCGTCTGTTGGGCTGAGTATCCTGAGCTGTGACCAAATTATACTTCAAAATATTAATTATGCCATAAAATACTCAGTGCACTTCCTTAGCTAGATCTTTTTTTTTTTTTTTTTTTTTTGGACATGTTAGAGGAACAGCAGACAGTTTTTTATTCAAGCCATAAAACACACCAGAGTGTATGCTACAGTATGTTTCACTGAAGCTTCACATGTGACCTTGAAAGAGATTTTGCCTGTAATAATTTTTTTTCTGATATGTCATTTTACCAAGGAACTTGTTACAGAAACCCAGCAATGTAATTAATATATGTCACGATTAGCACTGTGTATCTTTTAAGTCTGTCACTATTGAATCAAAATTTAAATCTTAGAAATGAATTGTTCGATCAGCAAAGGTCTGACTGAATTAAAAATTCACATTAAATTAGCGCAACAGGCCAAAACTTGGTGCGCTGGCCCGGGATAAAGGTGGCTCGTGGCTCCCACCATGAGCTTCACAGGGACCCTATCCCGTTTACCATGCTTTGTGGGTGACCAAAGACTTGAGACTTGACCTCTGCTTGTTACCAAAGACTATAGACTTGACCACTACCTTTGAACAAAGACTTGAGACTTGACCTCTGCATGTGACCAAAGACTTGATACTTGACTTATTTTAGCGACAAAGGACTTGAGTATTGACCTCTACCTGTGAACAAAGCCTTGAAACTTGACTTCTTATAGTGATAAAGGACTTGAAAATTGACTTCTTCTTGTGACGTGGCTTTTACTTGTGATCAAAGACTTGAGACTTGACTTATATTTGTGACCAAAGACCTTGAGACTTAATTTCAAATTCTGATTTCGATTTAAGCATTTAGCTGAAAGTGCTTCTGTACCTAAATAAAGCCTCAAAGAGCTGCTAGCATAGCTGTAGATCAACTAACCAGCTGTTGGCTGTAAACTTACACACATTTCTTGAATGAGGCCCAATGAGTTTCCTCCTAAATAATGCCTGTGTACACTCCACACAACACAAACCTAACCAGACAGATAACGAGAGAAAAACATATAAAATCTCAAACCATATATTGTCCTTTTGTTTGGTTTTTGAGGTAGTTGGCACAGTGTTTGTTTTACAATATTGAATTTTGAGAAACCAAATTGATAAGACTTTCCCCCATTTTTTCAGAATGCTAGCTATGACCCGGATGTACGTGTGGGGTGTGCAAGCATTTATAAGATCCCAAAATCCACTTTTTTTATACATTTCCGTGGGTATTTCTTCAGATGAAAGTCCGTACTAGGTATAAAACTGCTTTTAGTATTGTTCATTCAACATTTTTAAACATGTTCTCAACATACCAGAACTTTTCCCAGATACAGTTTATATAACTGGCAAAAGTATGATGTCATTAAACAAAATGCAAACAAGACTACAAATCTGACCAGAGATGTGAGTACTTAACAGTTTCCAATACTTGTACATGTTCGAGTTGGTCCATACCAAACAAATTATTGTGGTTCATAACCAGCCTTGACCATGACCGATTTTAGAAAGACAGTAAGATTGTAGGAAGTGTAGGAATTGGCAGGGATCTATTTATTTTTTTATAGCTACAGTGAGAACAGACCCAGGGAGCCCCAGATGGCCATTCTTTCTCATGTCTAGCCATAATCAGGGTGAAGGCCCTGGGGGAAACCCTGTTGATCTGTAACCCTGGTTATTCTATTCAGGCCGTCACCCACTTCCCAGTAGCATTCAACTGGAAACCTCAATGCACCGGTGTAATTATGGCCAAACAAGTCCCATATGTACACATAGGACCAACACAGTCAGACACAAACAGGGACACACACACACACACACACACACACACACACATACACAAGTAAGAATCCGTGAACACAAGCTCACAGATGCACACACATTAATACATCACCCTCACTAGGGCATGTGAAGGCACACACAAACAGTATAGTTTGTATGGATGAACACACAAACACACACCATGTGAAGGGTGTAATGGCATGCTAATCAATGCAAAGCCCTTGATGTAGTGGAGCAGATGGCCTGAGGATGAGCAGCACAGGGCTGACAGGTACACTCCTCTCCTACTTAATACATTTTCTCTTTCTTCTTTTCCTTCTATTCTGTTTCTTCCCACTGTCCAACACTCCTCACATTGCCTTAATATTTCTCTTTTCTCTGGACGTTATTTTTCTCTCTCTATCAATATTTTCCATCTTCCGGTCTAACTATTTCGCCCTCTTTCATCACTACGCCATCTCACTTGACTTTCTTCGTTCCGCAGAGTTGATATGAATAATCAACAGCATGCAAGGAGCAGCTGAAACGCTGCTGTGCCTCTGAAGTAGTAAACAGTAAAAGAGATGCCTATGTCTTGAGGGTAGCCCTTTGGAAATCCAAAGTAGGAAAATAAAAAAAGGTAAAGGCAACCAAAAAGCCCCTTTTTTGTAAATATAAAAGAGTCAAATGCTACTTGTAAGGACATTGACATATTTTAAATTTCTCAAGGAGAAAAAACAAGTTATTTCACAGCCACCACATGACTCATACAACATAACAATCTCACTCATTTGCCCTTCACAGCTATCACTTTTCCCTTCAATAGCATCAAATTAGTATAACTCGTAACATTACACTATTGTGAAAAAGAGCACATAATCTACCGTGGAAATGCTGCTCAGGGACTTAACTCTGTCTGATTCACTTTCCCCCCACCACTGAAGGGGAATGTCAACCCCAACTGCTGTGATGAAACGCAATGATGAATCACTGGCAGCTGACTGATGAATCGGAGACAGATGTGGAAAGAGGGCCACGTGAGTCATATGATCATTTTCATATGACATCAACAATATTATGCATGTTTGGTGGCTCCTGGTCATTTTTTTGGAAGGCTTGGTTCAGTCAAATCTGCATGTCCAGCGCGCAGTACAGACAGGGCCAAAAGAAAAGATCTGCCACGGTGATGGGATGCAACATAGAATCTGACCTGTTACAGGCCAACGCTGTCCGACCATTCAGTGCAACCATTGCACAACCAAAGTAGGAAGAAGATAGCGCTTCTGTTTTCCCCGGTAGCTACAGTTAGTTATGCTGAGTTACTGAAGAGTATCAATGTAAGTTCTTTAAAGCTACTATCCACAGTAGCAGAAATGGCGAACGGTGGAGCAAACAAAGTAACTATGGGAAACAAAATGCAGTGTGTCTTGTACTCTTGATAGTTTGGGGTGGTCATGTTCATGGTCATCTGGCAAACATACTTATATAGCTATAATCAATATTTCTCTCACCCTTCTCATGTTGCCGTTTTTGTATTTTTCCTCTTTTCAGTTTAGCTGTGTTGTATTTGTTCCGTTGCACTGATGCTCTCTACTCTGCACCTGCTAAATATTGCATGACATGTGTAATTGCTCATGATGCCAGGAACACTGAGGTGTTTCTGTCTGTTGATAACTAACCTATAATAATGTAAAATGTGAGAGTTCATGAATCACCGTAGAGAGGTTGTTTGCACTTCTCCCCTAAAATGAGAAGCTCTCTTGTAGCTGGTAGTTATTCAGTGAATTGCATTTTGGTGACACAAGAGCCCACATCCTCTTCATTAAACTCTGATGTCCTACTCAAGTCAAAGCCCCCATTGGATCTAAGGTCCAGGGTGCTAATCATTACACCATGGGACCAAATGTACTGTGTCCTTTAGGCCAAAAGCAAGGCTGTAGATGCCAGGGTGGTCGAAGGGGCATGTCGCATGTCTGACTTCCATGTAGGAGACCAGCGTTCACAGACCAATTTACCCTCAGCCACGCAAAAGCTGCCATGCACATATTTTATAGATAGAAAGAGAATCATCCAGTATTGATGTTCATGTCAGTCGATAGGGTTGTAATAAACCAGTAGATCCTGGTGCAGCATAACAAGGGAGTGATTAAAGGATGCACTCTTTTTGGACTTTAGAGCCACACAAACAGGATACTTAATTTGATTTAAATGAAGAACATGGCATATTGATACTTTTGCAATAGTGGTATGGTAACTGCTGAAAATACAGTGTGTATTGGTGTGTTTTGACACTGTATCTAAATAATGTATCGGGGTAACTTTTGGGGATTGGTGTCTCATCTTTTTCGCATCTTTTTTTCTCACCTGGCTCTCTCTGTTCTCTCTTGTCTAAGGTAGTACAGCAGGACTGTGTGTGTGTGTGTGTGTGTGTGTGTGTGTGTGTGTGTGTGTGTGTGTGTGTGTGTGTGTGTGTGTGTGTGTGTGTGTGTGTGTGTGTGTGTGTGTGTGTGTGTGTGTGTGTGTGTGTGTGTGTGTCTATGTGTTTGAATGTGTGTGTGTGTGTGTTATTAGGGGTATGCAATGCAGGTCGCTAGAGATTAGCTGCGGGACAACCCTCAGGCATCAACTACACACACACACACCACCATCCACCACACACACATAAACGTTGGCATGCTCACAAAAGCCACACACTCCTCCACACTCCATTATTCAGCAATCTGCCAACAGAGCAGGGAATGAAGAAGAGGGAGATGAAGAGATAGACTAAGACAGGATGACAAGCAACTTGTTTGTTTGCCAAATAATTAAGGAGACATCAGTCTGTGCCGCAGCTCCGATTTAAAGAGCGGGAACACAGGCAGGCAGAGAGAGTTGTAACGACGCTGACGGCTGTGCTGTTGATTCTGTCACTCGTGTCGATTTTATCTCTTGCAGAGAATAACATGCACGTCACGTACAGGAAGTGCTTTTATTACGAGCAAGAGTTTAATGCCGCACTGGTGATCTGAATAAACTTGTGATGCGATGCGTTACAGTAAATAGTCCAGAAAAAGGGAACTATAACAATTACCCTGTACAATTCAATGGTGAGTTACAGTGAAGGTCATATTCAGTCATCGACATGTAGCCATTTAATAGTAATTTGAAATATTTCAGACCGTAACAACATAATAACAACAGATTATTATTTTATTGTGTCTTTTATTATTGTGTCTTTTATGAAGGGTGTAATTTCCACTTGGGATGGGGAGGATGTGTCCTCTACGCTTCAATCCTCACGGGTCTCTGAACATTACTGTCTTTCTGTCCAGTAGGAGTGTCAGGATTTTGATTCCAAATTGAAAATCAAGATTCCATAGTCTTAACTATTGCATAGCCGTTAGTACTGACAAAATAAATAGCTTAACACGAATTGTATTGTGTCCTTATAATCGAAAGTGAAATTGAATTGTGCATGTGGAGAATGATGACAACCCTAACAACCATAGTCCACATAAGAGAGAAGATGTACAAAATGTTGAGCTCGTCTGAGACAACGTCAGTTATTACAATACACTTAAAGAAAATAGCCTCACGAGCAGCAAGTGCTTTGCAAACTAACAGTTTGCTATTTACCCTACCCTATTGATGAAGATTGTGTTGGCTCTTTGCAGCCTGAGAATACAGCTGCAGACATTCCTCCATTATTTAAAGAAAATTACAATTCAGTATATTTAAATCTATACATTCATTTGTTGTATTAGTTAATTAAGCAATGTTAAATTCAAGCCTGATGGTGCCTGACGCAGAAGAGTATGACCTGAGTCACTTCCACACAGTGAGGTAACAGTGAGCTCATTCATGTGGTTATGTTATGGACAGCTGATAGTTGTTGTAACTAAAGTGCTAAATTACACAAGTTATTCCTCTTTTGGTGTTTGATATGTAATATACTACTGACTGTAAGTCGCTTTGGATAAAAGCGTCTGCTAAATGACTGTAATGTAATGTAATGTGTTTTTAACCAAACAGCATCAAATCTGTTGATGTTGTTACCAAACAGCTTCAGGTGAAATACCATTGACAGATTGCGATCAGATTAATGATCTGGTAAACAGAGACACAGGTAAGTGTATATAAAAATGTCTTAAATCTCATCTGGACTTTTTTTTCGGATACTAGACACTTGTAAAATGTAAACGAGGCCAGAGAGAGAAATGAATTACTACATTCTTAGCTGACATTTATACTTATACTTTTAGGGAAATCTAACATAGGTTGGCAATTTCTTATGCTAATACGTGAGCGCAAACAAGAAATCTTATTATCAGGTAAAAAACTTTGTTTGTGAAGTAGATTTAAATGACTATGAAATTAAGATGAATGAAAAGTTAAGTAAAGTCCATTGAAATTATAATACAATATTCAATGCTGCCAATTCTCCACAGCGATTATTTTAATCTTCCTGCACTCTCCCACCATAAAATATCCAGTGAATAAGTACAATTATCAAAGGCAGACTCTGTCTTTTAAATAAACTATGGCTACAAATGACCAAATACTCAATAATAATACTTCACTCAGTTTGTGCCATGTTACTCTAACAGTCCCATTGTGCCAAATGGAGAAATTGGAAAGACTAAAAGCAAGAAATAGAGTGAATGGGAATGGAGGGACGACAGTGTGTGCTTCTTTATATCAAAGCGTCTATGCTAATCAGCTGGCTGGTAATGTGAGGTTGAGCTGCTCGGGGCTCTGTGGGTATTTGGACCGCGTTGCTCTGCTGTGCTGGCCAGGTAAGGCAGGCTGCCAACGCTGGGCTCTCTGCCAAGCTGGATTGGCAATGCGCTGCCAGCGTACTGGCACTGGCTGCCGGCTCCGGTCACCACATTAACCTGTGGATGCTACTGTGGAAGAACACACAATATACAGGTAAGTGCCAAAATAACAACGGTTTCAAATCAAATCTCAAGCCTATAATGAAAAATATACACGGAAGTATAGGAAGGGAGAGAATGCTGGACGGGGAAACAAAAGACAGTAGTCACTATTAAAGCAGATTTCATGTTCATATGCTCACAACGACAAATCTAAGATGAAGATGTTTGGCAGGTATAATGTTTACCATGGTCAGATTAATTTCAGGGTGTTAGCATTCTAGCATTAATGTTAAATGGACTGCATTAACAAGATGCCTCTCTGTCTTAATAACAATTAGCATCGTATTCACCCATTCAAACACACTCTCACGCTAATGACAATGTAGCTGCCGTACAAGGCCCACTGGCCTGCCCATTACGCCTCAACTCCTGAACCATTCCCGCCCAGTTATTTGCGCTTACATTTCCGACAATTAAAATGTTTGACCTGATTGTGACGCCAGATTAAAGTTTCACCAAAGATCACTTGAGCTGTTACATTTCATTTTTAAGGGGACATGGGTGTCTGTACCAAATTTGATCTCAATCCATCCAATAGTTGGTGAGGTATTTCACTAAAAACCACAAAAGTCAACCTCATGGTGGAGCTATGATTAAAAGTTTGTTTGAGAAAAGAGAGTGGATCCTGGATTGGCTTTCACCTGCTGGAGAGGGGGTGTGCTCTTCTGCTGTTGTTGAGCTGGGGATGAGGGGACGACTTTTGTTGTTATATTTTCAAACTGCAATTGATAAATTCACATTCATTTTGCCTTTAGTATCCTAATTATGTGTTTCAATTTGTGCTACCTATCTTATTACATTACATTACATTACAGTCATTTAGCAGACGCTTTTATCCAAAGCGACTTACAGGAAGTGTATTCAACATAGGTATTCAAGAGAACTACTAGTCACCAGAAGTCATAAGTGCATCTCCTTTCTTAAACAAGCATCTAAGAGCATAAACCAGAGCAAAAGTATAGTGCAGAGGCAAATTACTACGAAAACAATAATTGCAACAGACTAATGCAAATATAATAAGTGCTACAAACTACTACGAATAGGATAAGTGCAGTAAACAAATACGAATTCAATAAGTGCAGCGAACTGATACGAATATAATAAGTGCTACGAGGAAGGCTCGGGTATTACCCTGTAGTTACTCCAAGGTTTTGAACCAGCTTTAAGTGATTTATTTGTTTTGGCTACTCTGTGTGTTAAATAATCACCACTTTGTAAGTTGATATCGCCAACTTACGGAACACATCCAGCAGATATGGCGCAACGTTAGCATTTTAGTAGAGTCACATTTGTGGTCACAGGATGAATCTCAGTCAATACTCACTCTCCTATTAGCTCATTTTTGGTCTCCACCAACTACTGAGGGAATTAGGCACAGAAACAACTGGATAAGTGTTGGGAAATATCCTGGTTTGGGTTAATATGACTATATGGTTGAGGATGGACAAGCTTCGTTGCCACGGTTACACACTTCAAGCAAACAGTGGTCTCCCGGGTCCAATGTCTTGTTGTCTCATCCATCCAACCCAGCTTCCTCTAAACACAGACTTTGTCACTATATAAAAACGTCACTTGATTTCCTCCTTCTCTTCTGTCAAAATAACAATGGGCACTTTAACACTTAACATAAACATATGCTGTTGCGGGGCACTTCCTGTAACGGGTTGGGTGAGTTGAAAGATCTTATCTACTCTAGGTTCATCACTACTAGCACCCCTCATATACTACACAAAGTAATTTGATCCATTGATTATGGCAGCTTTAAATGTATATGAGTTTTGGTTAATCAACAGCTATCTGATGCATTTCTAATACTAAGTTTGAAGTGGATACTTGAAATTTTCAAATGAAATCTCTGTATTTTGTATGCCAGTTGTCTGAGTTCGCTGCTGTCTTTGCATGATTATGATTTAATGTAGGACCTTGTTGAAGCAATCCATTAGACGTTATATATGCAGTAGCTTAAATGAACAGAAAAGAAACGTCTAGACAGGTCTTTTGCTGAAATTCCAACAGTGACGGCTCAGCAGATATAAACATTGTCCCTGTGGGATTTTACCTTTCATGTATAGGTAAATGCCTTTTGGCTTCGTCTTAAGGAGCTCTGTTGTAATTACTCCTCTTAAGATGAAACTCTGGATAAATGTGCATTACCAATTTGGATAGAAGGCCAGGAACATATATCTAATGCATGCTCTACAGAAATCAAAAATAATTTCATAACCTCATTAAATTTGCCAATTTTAAACGTACAGAAATGTCAGGTAAAGATTTAAATTCTGGCCTGCGGTGTACCTGTTCAGTATGTGCAGGTACATACATGTAGGTGCAAGAGAAAAAGGTGTGAAGTTAGGGAATAAGGATTTAGCATTCAAATCTAACAGAGCTAAGACCGAACAGTAGCATTTAACCCGATCTGAACATATCTGCACTGGCACTGCATGTCTCAAAAGTCAACTTGGAGGGCCAATTGTTTAGCCTATATGGGCGCATAGGCAGGATAATTTGTCGGACAGTGAACTTATTTCAAATTTCAAAATTGTGAACTTGAACTTGTGTATTTCAATCTATGTAAACTCAACTTTGAGCTAACCCATGTGAAGTGTAAACAACAACAAAGCGTTCTGCAGCGTTCTGGTTTCTGTTTGTAGTCCAAGGAGTATAGACCAATCGTGTTTAAGGCTTTGGTTCAATGCAGGTAAAGGTCAGTGTGGAGAGCAAAAGAGGCGGAATGCATTTGTGGAAATGCAATCCAGGAACCCACCGACTATAGTCTGATGATGATTTATCTTTTTATTGGTATAAAATTAGTTTTTCAACTGGCTTCTTATGAAACAATCAGGTGTAACACAGATCTTGAGTTATTAATCGGACTGTCAACTATTAGCTGCGCATGGAAAAGGAATTCTTGGCCCCGATATTCCGCTGGCTTCCCTGGAACCCCAGTCAGACCAATAGCTGATGGGTTTCCCGAGGTTGCCTCTGTCAACTTCAAAAAGGTCATTGGAAACCTTGAGGGCCTTCTCAGTGCTGTGGCAAGTTCTAAAACCTTACTGAAATCTATGAAACCTGCTATCATCACTTTCTCTTGTATTAGCTGCACAAGTGGAAGATGTTTTTTTGGGCCAGCACAGAGTACTGGATGTCCCTAATTGGCTTCACTCTTCATTGTTAAAATCCATGTGGGCGAGATGAAGCGTGCAAGAATATAGTAAGAAGGGCTATTGTTATTCCACAAACACTGAGATATCAAGCATTTTGGTTATATTATGAGTAATTGAAGCAGGCTGATTAATCTTTGTCTTTTAATCATCATTTTACAAAGGCTACTCACATTATCTCTGCATCCACAAATTCTCTGACCTTCTCTTCCTCTCCTCTCATTGTATGCTACTCCCTTTCTCCCAAGCTTTCTGTCCCTTAACCAAACAGTCGTAACTCTGTAATTGGATATGCAGAGATCCTAAATGAAGCAGCTGACGGCCCTCCGGCTGTCCTGTCGTCTTCTGCTATAAAGATATGTGCTGACAATGTAACATCAAAGTTATGGGGCAACTTTTTGTGAGTGAGCCCAAAAACGTATTATGTAACTCACCCAGCTGGCAAACTGTGTGAGAATATGTCACAGGCTTTTGTTTCTGGCACTATGTGGGCTGGACATTTCAGTACTTGTGAAAATGTATCCAAGTTCAGTAATTATCATCATCTGGTTATAAATGAAAAGAATCTCTCATGCTCATAAAATCTGTTTAAACCCAATTATAAAAGTATTTTGTCATCAAGTCATAAACAGATCTCTGGGTGCAGACTTTATGGAGATACGTGGTTTTCATCTGACAACCTCATCGGTGAGTCTTGGCAGTGAATTACAGTCTGATGTACAGTTAATTAAAAATCTAATTAATGTGAATCTAATAAGCAGAAGTGGCAGAAGCCAGCCCTGTCAGCTCGTTGAGGCTTATTTACAGTCAGACTACATATGTTCTGTCCTAAACTTTCTGTATAACAAATCTGTTGATGTTGTTACATTTATCAGCCCACAGGTGCTGGTGATGAAAACTGGACTAGATTGTAGGGAGTGTGTCAGTGAGGTTATTATTATTACTAGGACCCCAATGCCATTCCTTCAGGTATAGTTTCCTACAGTTACAGAGTTACATTACGGACTCCTCTGGTTGCAAAAAGAAGTCAGGTTGTATAGAAGTCTATGATGAAATGACTCTTCTTCTCACGTGATTTATTACATCAGTAAACATTGTACACATTTTATGGTCTTTATGGTCTCAATTGATGGTTTCGAGTCTATTTTAATTCGGCATGATGTACATTTAGTAAATTATCGTCCCATTTACAGTCAAATAGACCATAAAGCAGGTTATGCTTTAGGGCGGTCTTACTGTGATTGACATGTCGCTGCTGTTACCAGAGCCATATCTGGCCTCTCTACGTCACTCCCACCGCATTCCAAATATGGTAACCTCCATCCATTGGCTGCAAAAACAACAACATGGTGATAGCCGTATTCCAAGATGGCAAAGGCAAAATCGTTGAACTCAAGGCTACAGGACGACGGTCCACAAACCAACAGGTGACGTCACGATGACTACGTCCACTTCTTATGTGCAGTCTATGTTAGAAATGTTCATACGTACATCCGTCCGTCCATCTGTATATCTGGTCCATTGTCGTGAACTCAATATCTCAGGAACACCTGCAGGGAATTCCTTCAAGTTTGGCTCAAATGTTACTTCGATAAAAGGATGAACTGATAAGAATTTGGTGGTCAAAGGTCACCATATACGTATCTAATCTTAAAGGTGCTTAATACGAGATTGGGAGCATTTTTATTGCCTCTCAACGGCTCTCAACATGGCAACAGGTGAGCTGTCAGCTAACAGTGCTTACAGCGCTAACAGTGGCAAACATCGGCAAAAGTGCTGAATGAGCTAACAGTGTTATCCTTGGGGGGGGGGAATCAGAGGGTTGCTGATAGGTATCTGCAACAACAGCGAATTACCAGTTGTAACCACCATATGAGCTCAGTGCAGAGCGTCAGCCGTCAGCTAACCAGCGGGGCAAACTAATTTGCACGAACATGCACTGAAAGCAGCGCGGCCAAACCGGCTATGTCGACAAAGCAAGCAGAAGCTCGGATAACAATACACACAGAGGGAGAGTGAATTCATTCTTTGCTCAGGTAGACATCACTCCACTGTATCTTTACATAGCAAATCTTTCTTTTTTTCTGCTATAATAATGCTCTGACTATCAAATATGAATAAGTCTGCATCAATTTTTCTCAGTGTGGTTTTTATTTATATCCTTTCCTCTCTGCTCTTTCAAAGAAATCTCCCCATAGAGATCATTATGTAGGCCAGTACAGGGAATCTGCCACACACTGAAAGATAAAGGGGAGCAAAATACAGTACAAAGAACATTTTTTTCTTGTTGATGTCACCAAACCAGGACAGCACAAAATATTTACATAAAATTTAAAATTCATACTTTTTCTTTCAGAGACGAAAAGGAATTATACTGCATTGAAAACAAGTGAAATCACTTCTGTGACAAAACACAAAGCTTATTATTGGTGTGATAAACACCGGATTTCCCAAGGTAAGAAGTGAGCAGAGGATAATCAGTCAGCGTACAAACACCCGGAACCTTCATCACATCAACTTTTTGTCCTTTAATTTGAAAATCATTACACCGACACTGAAGCAAGACAAGTGGGTAGATATTAGTGCAGTTCAGTGCAATTGTTTTGTACAAAGGTGTGTATGCTACTCCCGATTGCTTAATGATTCTGCCTAATGATTCTGATAATAGCAGGCAGGGGTGGTGAATTAGAAAGGGAATTAGTACAAACAATTAGCTCTCAAACACCGCCGCTCACAGAGAATGATGTGCGCTCATAGAACTGTAGTTCTTTTGGTACAGTCTTCCCTTTGCTCATGTTGTTGGTAGAATAAACTATACAACAGTGCAGGGCCCAAGAACCACCGTAGTCGATGCATTTACCAAATTATACTGAAACCTGCTCTTAATAAAAAATAGAGAAAAGTCAGAACTATGAGTTAATTAGTGGGATGAGTTTTTAACAGTGTCAGTGGTCAGTAATTGTGTAAAAACCTTTTCTGTGTTAGGCTTTTGATGTTTATTTTCCTTTACTTGTTTGATGAGTTTCTTCTCACATATCCCCGCCTGAATACTATTGATTTCTTCAACAACTCGTAATAACTTCAAAGGTTTTCTTTGTCCTGACCATGCAACATTTTCCTTTGATTTCTAATCACCAAGGGCGTGACATAATCAAACATTGGCACCTGAACTGAATCAGACGGATCCTGATTTGTCGCCTGATCAATACAGTACTTTTTATTTTAGCAATGTATAATGATAAGACAAATTCTTATCACATTATGGTTATATTACTATCATGAAGGATATGTTACGGCACGTCTCTCTAACCCACACAGACAGAAAAGTATTTAGAAGAATGATGCAATTACAATCCAAACATCCACCACAGTTTACGGCCTGACTTCATTGTTCAACTTTGACCTTTGACCCTGCAGCGTAGCAAATGCACAGTTTTACCCCTAAATAAAGCGGTAGCTACTGTGACAAAACGTTCGGCTCGTTTACCGCCCATGTTATCTTTTGACCGCTTGTGTACTTAACCCTGCTGGGTCTCTACATTCACTGATTTCAGCACAAAGTTATCACAACCGATAGATCCGATGGTTGGAGCTGCAAATAAAAGTTTGAAATAAATTTCTAGTTTTCTTTAATAGGTGGCGATTTACTCCAAAACTCAGAGGTCAACAGAAACTGTTTACAGGGGAAACTAAAAAGTGATGCACACAGCTGAGACAGGCTTGTTGCTGCCATGGTTTGTTGCGTATGAAGTTATTTAAGGCATCTATTCATCATTGTGATCGTATGATTCAGAACTTGGAAAAAAAGGCCATCATGCGATCACAATAAGCCCAGAATATTTTTTTCATTTTCATTTTAGTTCATTTTCCATCACCACTAAGGGATAGCTCTCTTAGATAACTTCCATATACACAAACGTCAACAAGCGCTGTGTGTCCTACTGGTGTGAGTACTTTTTAGTGTCCCCTGAAAACAGTTGTTTTGTGTTGTGAGCTTCTTGCAGAGACAAAGCATGCTCGATATATCAGATCGTGGCTGACTACATATCAACTTTTTTCAGAAATGTTATCATCGATTTTCTATACTACTGTAGATTTGCTTTATTTCAAGATATTACTGAAAAAAAGTTACAAAGCACCTTACATAAAAAGTTTTTACAGCGAACGTTTTTCAGTAAGTAAGTCCAAGGCCTCCTCCTCCACTCACTCCACTCTCCTTACAACCTACTCATCCCCTTTCACTGTTTGCCAATTACAAATCCGCCAAACCTCCTTGTCATTCATTTGTTCCTGTTCAAAGCATCGGCCCAAGGTCAGAGTCATAAGTGACCCTCCTTGTGTACACGAAGAGCTGCTTCGTGAATGAGAGGCATCCGAAGGCCAACGCCGAGTGCAGTCTCAAGGGTCACACGATGTTCTGAAAAGACAAAGTGTTTTGTTCTGTGTTGGCTGTTGAAGTGCCAAGGACGTGTGATGTTTTGGGTTGATTTAAAGTGTGTGTTTAAACTGAAGTGCTAACCTCACTTATTATCCCTTTACTGAGAAGAAGATTTATGACCAAGTGCTCTATTGAGTTTGAATATTTTCATTCCATGCTGATTTTAAAAGTTATTGTAAACCTAGGAAAGCTATTTAATTCGCCTTCACCTTACCTCTGACCTGTGTGTGCTGCTTTCAAAGACTTATTTAAGCATTAACATTCAGGGACATCAACACAGGATTTTAGATATACTGAGGGCATGACTAGTCCCAAGTTGTATTATATACATGTATAATATTATATCTATCATAGTGTTAAATATTTTCAGTATTTTCCATTTTAGGAAAAAGAGCAGTGTTACCACTTTGATACTTCTTATTAGCTAATACCTTGCTTTTGGCAATTGTTATCGCAAACCTATCTCCAGAAAACAGCCAAGATTACCTTAAGTGGCACAGTTGTGTTACATCCAGTATTGTTTTTACAATTCTCACTTCTACAATATCTGCGAATGGCAACTACAGTACGGCAAGAGGTTATGGAAATTGTGGTTCTTGCAAATAAACTATGGTTAAGGTATGGTTACATTCGGGCAGCAGTTGGGGAAGGTTGATGGAAAGATGGTGGTCACAGTTACTAAAAAGATGGAAGCTGAATGTACAGCTGTGGGGTTTTTGACCACTAGTTGCATCATGGCGCAATGGTTTTAAGAGTTGGGCTGGGAGTTGTGTCCATGTCAACATCTGCCTGCATTCTGATGTAAAATAGTCTCAAACTGGCAAAAGGCCGACTGTCAGCGACACAAAGAGCATGATTGACACCACAACATAGCAGCATAGTTTTTGTTTTCTGTTCATTCAACTTAGTATCTGTGACAACAACTTTTTTATTGTTAGACGAAACCCTGATTTTCGTAACTTCACCACATTTTTTGCAAATAACACGTTATTCCAGGTTTTACAGTCGTTTATCGTTGTTTTCTGCATCCTGGAGATCATAGGGCCCTGCTCCACACACTTGATTTCCACCTCACCACATATAGGACTGTGTTACTTCCTACATTGGCACTGACTTTAATTGGATGGAAATAATGAGGTGTGGAATCGTGTAATATGGGCATAATTTCTCAGGATGCCGGCCTGCGAGATCGATGTTGGTGTGGAGGAAAGTCCCACAGGTTCCTCTCTACTCCCTATGACATTATGTATATCCCCTGATGCACAATTACTGCGTGTACCTTTTTTCACCAAATTGGGTTATGTTCAGTGTCAACTGGACAGACAATGACTCTGCAGCCCGTCGGTGTCAACAGATTGGGAGTCCAGCTAAATATATGATAGCAATTAGAGCTTTGGTGATGTGTTCTATTCACAACTGCTATCCTGCATCCCATGACATCTGCCTACAGGGATAATAGCTCTCAAAGTGTTAGCATTTTCTTAATTGTATTATTTCCAACAAGCTGCCCTCCGTCTGCCATCCCTTCCACCTCCTCATCTCCTTCCTTTCTTCCCTCCCAAATGAGATGCCGTGATGGACTCCTCCATTACATTAATGCTATCAAGGGAGTGGTTAATGAGAACGGATAAAGCTCCCCCTATCAGTTCACTGACCCATTATCGCCCCTTATTGTGGCAAAATCTCATTTGACTGTGTTTTAATTTAACAGCGGCGGCCAAGTGAAAGGCCGTCTCGCATTCGACGCGGCTGCAGCAATCACTTGGCACAGGTAACTTTTTAATCGTTCTGCCAGCGCAACACGGGACTCGCCCTCCGCTGTGATGTGTAGGCAGCTTATTAGAGGCCCCCTTTTTGTTGGCTGCCCCCAATTGCTCTTTTCAAGGAACAACGAGAAATAAGAAAAAAAAAATCCTGTTACAGGGCCCGCTGTATGGCGTGGCGTGAAGAGAAAGACAGGGGGAATAAAAGGCGAAGAAGAGTAAGACAGAAGAGAGAAGCGAAGCGAAGCAAACCAAGCTTTAATCAACCTCCCTACACGCACACACACACACACACACACACACACACACACACACACACACACACACACACACACACACACACACACACACACACACACACACACACACACACACACACACACACACACCTCTAAATGTTTTCCAAATGTTTTTACCACCTCCGCTGAGCTGCAAACTGTCTGGCTGCGAATAAAGTTTTTGCAAGTGTGCTGTGCTTTTGTCCTCGGAGGACAAAAAGTTCCCCCGTTAAGAAAAAAAAAAAAAAAAAAAAAAAGAACATGTTGATTTTGAAATAAGAAAGTTCAGAGAAAGAGAGAGAGAGCAGAGGAGAGGAGAGCAAGAAAAGGGGAGTACAGAGGAGACGGATAAACTATTAGAGACAGCAGAGAAATAGAGGGAAAGAAAAGATTCAGGCATGTGAGAGAGCGAGATACTGTACGATGAGAAACTTTTTTTCTCTCTCCTGCTTGGCCTGCTTGTTCAGGCGGCCTGCCTGCCTGGCTGGCATGTATGCAGCCCAGGGGGGACAGTGAAGCTCCCCGAACGACACCAAAGCCAGAGAGCTACGACTGGGGATGAAGCCACTCGCATCGCACAACCTCCCTCTGCTCCGAATCAAGAGCTGCAATGAGCGAGAAAAGCAGCTTTTGATCTGCCCTCGCTCTCACTCTCTCCGTTTCTGCCCTTTTCTCTATTTCTCTGACTCCCCCCCCCTCGTCTTTTATGCGCTCTCTTTATCGTGAGTCCTTTTGTCTCCTTCCGTCAGTGGCCGTCTAGCTCTCTTTATCAAAACGTCTCCCAACATGATATTGCGATACAAGCTTGCATTGTTCTAATGGTGTGCGATGTTCGCGACGCATAAATTGACAACGCATAGACACACTTCAGTCACACTTTATCTGAAGTGTGATATGATGCATAACAAGCAGATCAAAAGAAGAGAAGGTTGTATTTATTTTTTCATTTACATTATCTTCAAGGTATCGTAAAAATAAACGTGTTATCAGTATTTTGTACGTTTTAAATGTGTGTGTAGGAAGGAGGAAAGTGAATTATGGATCAGGTGTTTAGGGTTTGTCAAGTGAGAGCAGTATTGTGGACTGGATGTGAAACGGATTCATGGATGGACAGGGGGTATTCATATTTAATAAGCACCATCTCCCACCTCTTCAACTTCTCCTCCCCAACTCTTCCTCCTGCAGTATATCTTCCTCTCAGCTAAAACAGGTCAGTGAACTTCTATCTCAGCAGACAAGTTATGCTTGTTACCCAACTTAAAATCCCAGTGAAACAGAAGTTAGAGCATCTTCAGCGTCTGTACTGTGACTTATTCTGGAGTGGAAGGGATTATTTGAGCGGTGTTTAGTTACAGGAGAGTTCTAAATCAAATCCTTCCCATTTGATTGGACCACCATTCAGTGGGTGGGCTTAGAATGTAGTGCGATACGGACACCTCCTTTGACACTTAAAGCCGGAGATTGATTGATGGATGGATATTATGATATCATTGGTTGAAACTGGATAGTATGTACCAACTTTAGGAAACACACTTCATATTTTGTTTTACAGGACTAAAAAATGATTGGATTTTGATATAAAAATACGAATAATTTTGTAATTTTCTTTGCATATATTCATAAATATTAGTTTTTTGCACACTCATCGATGCATATGTAGTTCTGCCATTCTGTTTTATTTTTTTTAAGCTGCAAAAAGCATTTGATCCCAATTTGGCCCCAAAACTTCCCTCCCTTAAAAGCCGACTTCTTTTCTGTGAAAATACGCAGTGTTGCGTTCAGGCTTTTGAACTCGGATGCGTTTCCAAAATAATCACCATGCTGATCCTGCAGTGCCGTAGGCCCACACGGAAGGATCAGAGGTGTTGACTAACTCATCCTGCTTCCCCTGTCAATGAGTTTATTAGCCCCCGCCACCGTGATGTCTTTGCCTTAGCCTCAGTGAAATGCCAATCACAGGGTGTGAGACTGTGCTAATCATAAATATCTGTGGAGCTTCTGACACGCTGGGATTGATCCGTCACTGAGCATCAGACATCAGATGAGCATTAATGATGAAGAGGGAGAGAATCTGCCCTCAAACCATGCATTAGTTAGTGGACAGGGAAGTGTGTTTTACTGCTGTGTGTTTGCGTGAGAGAGAGAAATGGAGGGAGAGAGGAAGGGAGAGTTGATGCGCTTGCATGTTCGTATTAATGCGTGTGTTTTATGTATTAGATACCACTGTACCAGTAGGTGGGACAAGGATCTTGTCATGCTTTGTGGGTCCATTAGTGTGCCAGCTATACTCACTACACGAGTTTGCTGTTACTGCTGCCATTTTGACACCTGCATGACCTTGTCTTGCCTTTAAAGTCAGAAAAGTCAGATTACATGATGAGGAAATCACAGAATTGATTTTCATTGTGATGAACAGTAATACGCTGTTAATGCTAAGGCAGGACATTGGAAAATAATGCAATATTCATGTACAAGGATATAACAGAAGGTTTTTGGATTCATTTGCCTTGTTGGAGACTTAAAGTCTGAAGCCACCAATGTTTATGCTAACCGATATTATGACAATGTTGGGTAGAATAGACAACCTACTGGCTAACTGATTTTCTGTGCTCAGTGATTGTCGGTAATGGGCCGTCTGCCAAAATATGCCAATTCGATTTTGATATGTCTTGTGTATGGTGAAAGTAGGAAAGGTCACGGGCACACTGCAAACATTAGAATTCTTCCTTCGGGTGCCATGAATATCCACAGCGTATTTAATGAAAAACTAGGAATTAGTTTTGACTTGATCGATGCAACACCTAAAAGGTGGGTCATCAAAATCATTCAGAATTGTTCTTTGGGGACCAAATTTTGCAGGAATCTGGACCGTTCGGTCTACTTCTTTGATCAACACCAAAGTATTTCAATAACTGTTGGATGGATTGCCATGTAATTTTGAAGAGACAATCATGGGCCCCATAGGAAGAATACCAACATTCCATCTAGCGCAATCTTTAAGTCACAACTTTAATTTTGTGCTAGATGATAAATTGTCAGCTTTAATTTGGTTTCAGTGCTAAATATCTAATGTTAGCATGCTCACATTTCAAACTAAGAAGGTTAACATGGTAAACATTGTACTGGCTTTAGAACATTATGTTAGCATTTTCATTTAAATTTAGCTCTAAGTTTGTCTATGCCCAAGTACAGCCTCACAGAGCAGCAAGCTTGACCTTCGACTCGTAGGGCGATTTCAAAAGCCAGCATTTAGTCCGGGTTTAATTGAGCTCTGATACGGTTCATTTGGGCAGTGGTGAAAGCAGTAATCATACTCTTGTGCACTTCAAAACAAACAAGACCACTTGTGAGAGGTGATCTCGGACCTTTTTCCAAGCAAACCCTAGTGTGGTTCGATGACAGTAAGAACACAATCCGACCCAATCGCAGGAAGCGGCGCATCTGGGCCAAGGAGAAGTTACATAATAAAGTTAATAGAGTCCTAAAAAAAAGTGACGTTTTTATAGAAATTCAAGATAAACTGGAGGAGAAGGGATTTGTGCGCACGGTAGATCAGTACCGGGTGAAATTACGTGTGCCTTGCGCATACGCACATTCTGCAAATGTATTTTACTTTGTCCGCTTTCTTTTGTCCGTCTGCTCACAATGATGCGTCCTGCTGTTTGTCTGTGGTAAACCTTTAATGAGGAGCAGCAGCAGCTAGAAATTATTTAGTTTGCATAAGCAATTGATTAACACAGCTAAAATACAGCTCCAATGCATTCAGCAGTCATTAAACAGTATTAGAGAAATAACTGAATGTCTGAATGGCTGTGTCTCAGAGACATGCATCGGCCCAGCACCTTCAGTCCACTTCTTAAAGATTAAAATAACAGTCGTCATCTAATATTCTCATCAGAACTTTTCATTTTGTCCATGTTTTCATCATCAGACCGGCTTTTCAAGTCTCACTCCACCTTGAGCCATCTTTACAATCAGATTTTATTATCTTTTGAAGTATTTCACTGCTTTTCATTTACTTTGCCTCCACATATCCAACACATACACACGAACACACACACACACACACACACACACACACACACACACACACACACACACACACGCTTTACTCCATCACCAACTCATGCCGTGGTCTTTTTCACACTCCTGTTCTGTTGGAAGGAGATAACTACTAACACCAGGGAGGAGGAGGAGGAGGAGGAACATTGTTCTTGATAATTTGAACCACGCTCCCTGAGTGTGTGTGTCTGCATAGGCAGCCTACTGTTCTGTGTCTTCAACAGTGAGACTACAACCACCAACACCAGCCGGTTGGGATCAATGAAACAGAGCGAGTGGGCGGTGTGACACACACTCTGCCTTCTGTATGTAGGCGCCTCTCCCTTGCCGTTTTGCATGATGTCACTCAGACTGCAGGGTGTGTGAGGACTGGAATATACAAATATATAGCATCTATACACGGTATTTAAAAAAAGTGGAGGCTGAATTCCTGGTATTGCTTTCACCTAAATGTGCCAAAGTGTGCCTAAATGCAGAGCTGCCTCTTACTACTAGCATGGTGAGATGTTTGTGCTTGAAGAAGTACTCAGATCCTTCAGGTAAAGTAAAAATGCAAAAGGCCAGTGTTTGGTTTGTCCATTCTGGGCTACTGTAAGGGTCTTTCTCATTACCCGATGTTGTGCCTCCTCGATTCCTTTCCTCGCGTCTTAGTCTTGCCCATGGGAGATGCTTGGGGAGAAGGCGAGGAAGAGACACATGGACAGAGGAGTGGAGACAACAGGCATTTAACAAATGAGATGCACTCGCCTCAGAGCCATCATTTAAAGCGATGTCTATTAAACATGACATGTGTCAAAGCTGCATCAGCTGTTTATTTTGTTATAGCCTTCTGCTGTATTTGTGATCTCTATCAGATGAGCACAACAGTGTCCATGACATATATATGACTTTCATATTTACTGTTAATTTAAATCATGGCAAGGCATACTGTGACAAGAATGATCGGATGTCTTACCTTTTTCTTTTAACACACACATAGGCTATATATATTTTATTCTGTGAAGCTTCAATGTTTGTATGAAAAGTACCAGACAAATAAAGAGGGACATATGATTGAATTATATTTATTATATATACACAAACAAAGTCCTCTCTATCTATTACAACATAAAATACAGTTAATGAATGCTGAATTTAAGACCATGTTCTTATTGATACAATATTTTGACGTCTGCAGCTGTTTGTACCTGTCAACATCATATCAGGATTATAGAAGTTAAATGCCATGAAGGAATGTGGTTAGAACAGAGCCATGTGAGGCGCTACACAAACTGTGAATGGCAGAAAGTTTGAGCATCGTAAATAACTAACATTTTTGAATACGAAAAGAAACTGTAAAATGATGTGGTTTTAGTTTATTACAGCTGTGTGTCAGGCCTCCTTTAGTTTCCTTGCTTATTGCTCCTCCGAGGATCGAAGAGCCAGGAATCGAGAAGGCACAAAATTGGGAAATGAGGAAGACTGTAGGAATGTGGCAGTGCAAATATTCTATTTCTGCCAATAGAACTCCCCCAAAGTCCTCCACACTGCACATTATGTACAGTTCTTGAGTAGCTCTTAGTTACTTTCCACTACTGGCTGTTTTCATTCATTCTTCACAATTAGCGGTGCATTCACCATCATCCATCCATCTAGCTTGGATTCGGTGAGATTTTTGGGAATATACAGTGCATATACGGACAGTTGAGAAATGGATCGTGCTCCAGGAGTGTTTGAGAAATATCTGTGATTTGATACTTTCTTATCAGCATTAAACTGGGTCAGAACAACCACCGCCCTCCCCAAGTTACAAACCTTTTAAAGCCACAGCCTTTGGCTGAGCTGCTTTAATAGCCTCCTGACCTGGTAATTCTGATCAAGCATAAAAAGGTTATCAGATATTGACCATCCTGTGAGCTGATATTTCCCGGGCAAAGCCCTGCAGTGTGTGAATGTTTGAGAGACCGGCAGCATATTTATCAGAAATGTAGTCCATATTTAAAGTGAGATGGGAGCATGTGGAACGAAGGCTGTCACTCATATTTGAATCTCATGTTCGTGCCACGGCGGCATTTCTTTGGTTTCAGTGAAGTTTGATTCAGCATCCTGGAACTATGGGTACAATAGACAAAGCATGTTATCAAAAGGCCTTTACTTTGAAAAGCCTGCACAGGCAGAGGTGCTCCAAGTGTCTTTTTGTTGTTGCCAGGCAACAAGGCAAAGTCGGCTGCTGTCAATCATTTTGCAAGTAAAGAAAAACAATAAAGTAATGTAATAAGTTAACTAAAGAAGAAAAGGCGAGACTAAGCATCTATTTCAGTCTCAGCCTGTTGCTCTTTATTATATTCTCTATTACTGTAGCAGCATGGCAAACAACAGGCAACATTATTATTATTATTATCGCTTACATCAGACCTAGCCGAACATAAGTTTCATCTGATTTGACGACAACACTTTAAAGAAAAACTAACAAAAGAGGTCAAGCACTGTAATTTTCTGCTAGGAGCCTATTATAGCACGGCCATTTACATTGGGACTGCCGGTGCTTTCTCAACAAAAGAGGGGCAACACAAGTGGTTAAATAAATGAGAGGCACCTGTAGGGCAAACAAAGAGTGTAAAGTAGCTCAAACTCATTCAAAACAACTACAAAAGGCACCCCCTGCTGCTAGAAATGCTCCTATATGATTACAGCACTGAGGCACCGCATGCCAAATCAAATGTAATCATGGCAAAGAGGATATTCACGTTGATGCATAAAACAAAAAAAAAGAATGGCCCTTGATTTAGGGAAATGTCATCAAAGAGTTTTGGATTGACACAGAAAAGAGGTGTTATTGTTAAAAACTAAGTATAGTAATGTGTGGAGGGTGGACATCCATTTCTACACCACTACTATTCTATGAAAGCAACTTTGTTTCATTTCAAAGTATGATGACATTTTGACTTTGTTGTTTTTCTACTTTAGGAGACGGAAAATCAATTTTTATCCTCTATTTACCATGAGGGGATTTTGCTGAGATGTGCTTGTTTTCAACGGCGACCTGCCTCTCATCTTTAGGTTAGACATACAGGAGAAGCTCATAAAACTGGTGAGCAATTCTACTGGAGGAGTTAAAGGTTCAAGATTTCAAAAGTACTGTTATACCACAACATCATTATTCAGTGTCCAGTAGCAGTCATTCAACTTGGCCAGGAGCAGATATTCTTAGCCTCTACATGCTCATATTCCACTGTTATTCCAAATATGACAATTTTTTACAAGGCTCATGTAAACATCATATTCCGTTTGGATGGTCTGAATAAGGCCTTCTTTTGAATGATTAATGATTTAATCTGATTAAGACATGTGGGATATGCCGGTATTATTTGAGTTTTAGGAGCATTCTTTGGACATATTTGCATTGCATCCGGAATATGCTTCTCAATAGGGTTTTATGGCACTTTGCAACACAAGGCCTCTTTCCTGTTAACCACCAGATCTGTGCGTTGTACACAAACCAATAGTTTGCAAAGCTAGATTTAAAGTCTACTGATCAGTAGGGGGAAACGCACATTCTTTTTTTTTTAGCATTATGAAGGACTTCGATATGAACAGGTTTTGGGACATGCTCAAATAAGGCAACCTAGGAGGTGGACGGAATGAAAGAGGGAGGCTGTGTCCGTGGTACAGGCAGCTCCTGTCATCCACTTCTCCATAGTTTGTCTTGATAAACAACTTGTTAAGGCATCGACCCCTGTCAAACACAGCCAAGAACGTTGTCGATGTGGGATTCACTGGTCCCGGTGAAAAGGATGCGACCTGGGGTTTTATTACATTAATCGAAATATGCACGGCTGCATGTAAACGGGAATATTAGTGGAATATTTATTTTCATTAGGAATGTAAACTGTTTATGGGGAATATTGTCTATTTTGGATTAACAGCAATGACCTGAATATTTGGTGCATGACACAAAAGGTCAACGACAACATCTCATTCTAAAACACCTGCAAAAACACAACTGCTAACTGATTGCTTGGCTAAAAGTGAAACGGATATTGTTTTTGCTAATTAACCAGTTTTGAACTTGGTTTTTTTTTTATATCTTTTTACCTGCAGTGATGGTACCCCTACATTAGTATTATTGAAGGGTATTAATATTTGGAACCACTGACAATGTCTGCTATTTGGATAGGTGCAATAACTGTATATAGTAGTTCATGAATAATACCACTTCAATTTCGGTTAATAAACTGGCAGTGAACCTGATGGCAGGCTGAAGTTCCCACCTACCCACCAAGATTACCTTGAATAAACTAAGTTAATTCTTGGAGTGAATGACGCTGCTGTATTACATTTTATATCAAATATTTCAGAACATTTTCTGTATTGACTTCCATACTTGTACTCATCTCAAGGCCTCCAGGTCTTAAAAGGACTTCTTCATTCATCTCCACATCACCTCCATGACATTTACATATTCCGTCTGAAATGGGCGCCATTGGTCGGCTCAATAATCCATCTAATCTTTCAGCTGACATTCTCTTGTCGGCCTCTAATTTGGAAGGGGAATGTTTCGCCAAACTTTCGCAGACCCAGTTCTCTGACATTTGACTGTGTGCTCAGGAAGCTTTAATAAGAATCTCACTTTTTCAAACAGTCTCTGGGGTGAAGTTGGATGTGGATTTGATGTGATGTGAACAGCCCTCAGCAGCACTTGAACTCTTACCTGAGATAGACCATAGAGAGAGAGAGAGAGAGAGAGAGAGAGAGAGAGAGAGAGAGTGGCGAAGATTAGCCTTATGCTCACTCTCCACTGAAGATCACCCGTTTTTATAAAATTCTCCAGCTGTAACAAGAAGCTTTTAAGGATGAGACACTGATTAGAGAGAGGGTGGAAAGAGAGCAATAACGTACAGAGATGAAGATGGACAGAGCGGGGGGATTGAGACAGACAGAGGCGGAAAAGGGGATAAGTCTGAGCAGAGACGGAAGGAGAGGAACTCGAGGAAGAAGGCTTTAAGGGAGAGGAGCGTGGGCGGAGGTGGAGATCTGAGGCAGCGTATCAAAGTAAGGCTGAAGTGCAGGAATGATTAAGAAAGGGAGGATGAATTAAGAGCAGCGGTTAAGAGTAAAAGAGAGGGAATTGAGTGAGGAGAGGCAGCTGCACCGCTGTTTTTCGACACTGAAAGTGCTTTAGAAGCTTGCATCTCTGAAAGGTACGTCACCTGATATAAAACCTTTCCATCTATCCAAAGGCAGTCGACTATCGAGCACCTTTCAGATATACCAGTTAGTTACTCTGTACTTGAACACTCTTCTAATGTTAGCCAGTTGTTGTTTAAGTGTTTATATTCAGGCTGTAATAATTAAGTTGTCAATAACCTTTAAAGGACTATGAATTGCAATAACAAATATGAAAGAGGCCATTCAAATAAAGTTTGTTTGATTGATTGTAAAGCCTTGCAAATAGAGTTTGAGTGTTTCCCTGAAGGGCGCTTAAACATAGTTTATCCATTATGGAAGTCCAGGGTTGCCAATATTAAAATGGTATTTAATCAGATTGAATATAAAATGTACCATTTGTGTGCACATGATTTATGCCAAAATAGAAATGAGTAATAAGTAAATAAGCTATTATTGCAATAATTTTCAGTGTACTTTAGTGTCAGTTGGTCTGTTTCTTTTGTTTTCAGTATTTTTTATTTCTACTGTAATTAAGTATTTAGAAAAATACTTTTCAATGTAGTAATACATTATGTGCAATACAAATGGGATATGAAATATCAATTTGATTTAATTTTGACATTTCTAAAGACCTTTTTCAAAGAAGACATTTTGACATTGGCAGAAAGAAAGCACAGATGTAACTAATGAAATATATATTATGGTTGAATTCCATTTAGCTGATTCAGTTTCAGGCTTCCGGTCACCAAGGTAAACTGTCGTGGCTGATTGGGACATTTGAATAAAAGGAGCCGTTGTTCATGGAATTGGTAACTGTGCTTTACCTTTTAAGTCAAAATGTCTCTTGAAAAAGGCCTATTGCATATAGATTGGCCTTAAACAAAAATTAAGGTTTGAAAAAATGCACCTTTACTACCAATATAAATCTCCATTTATTGAAATGATTCAGTATACTCATTTTAAAATTGACAGTCTGACAATTTAAATGTCTGTTTTAAAATTTAATTTTCAGGTTCCAGATACAGTTTATCACACACTGTGTGCTGATTCAAAATTAAACATTTTGTAAGTAATTATGCATTTGCAAACATGAATTTGTTCTTATTTGCTATCACACTTCCTGTAAATGCTTAGACACCAGACCAGCACACAAAAAACCTTTTGTTTTATCAGTCGTTTCCATGACTGAGCACTCAATCAAAGGTAATAGAGTCGTATGAAGCACATTAACTTCAATGATGGCAACTTGAAACTGGAGTTGAAATTTAAGCAGATCTGTTGTGATATAACTGACTCTACCATATTAGAAATTGGATTTCCACATTTCACATTACCATTGGCATGTAGAGTACAATACAGCTCAAAAATCAAAGCACATTTTATCCACAAGACATTTTATAACAAAGATTATTGATATTTTCTGGCAGCATCATTATAATGATCTAGATGTTATACCGTTCTAACTGGTCCACCAATAGATGCGTCTGATGCTGATTCTCATTTTAACCTCATTACCATCGCCAAGGTAACTAATCCAATACAACACAGGAGTGATACCTTGACCCTGTTGTTCTGCTCTTCTTCTCTGCCTACCAGGCTATGTCAGGCTGTCACTCATAAACCAATCATAAGCTAACATCTCCCTCCTCTGGTCTTCTGTCACCTCTGACCCCGCCCCTGAACTCAGGTCTCCTCCAATAAGGCTTGATGTCACAGTGAAGCACTCACCCATGGCCGCAGACAGAGCCGCCAATCATCTGGGATAATCAGAAATGGGCTGACCCTGAGGTGACCCGGCCTTGCAGAGGGCTGACAGGATGAGAGGCGCTGGAGTGAAACTTACAGGGTATTTTCACACTGTCTCTCTCTCTCACACACACAGACACACATTGTGCACATTGTGTACTCTCATTTACTGTAATATGTGCATATAGGTATCAGAATACGAAATACTTTATTGGCCAAGAACGTGTAAACATAGAAGGAATTTGAATCTTTGTCGATCTAAACATATATGTGGTTTATACAAAAGGTCAGCATAAAAAGTTTTTGAAACCTTTTTCAAATTTTTTTGGGGGTATTTATCAAAAACAAATATGTGGATAAAGTATTAATATAATATACTGACTTTGTTATAAAGTTGACTTCTCACATGGTGTCCCATCTGATCAACTCACCCTTGACCAACAGCAGCCACAGTGATAATCTCATGTTTATTTTAATATACTGTATATATGATGTGCAGCGATGGGATCCAACCTAGGTCTATTAACCTTTGACATACTACAATATTCATCATTCATTCATGCCACTGGGAGTGCTTGTGTCCTTTCTTGTCATTGTCCTTGAGGATACAGTTTTATGATCTCCAGCCAACAAAAGGGTGAGAGAAACAGAGGGAGAGTGGAAGAGGATTAGCTAGGAACCAACGAAGCCTCACGCCTCCTTATGTCTGTGAGTGAAGCCTCTCACTGATCAACTGTAACATTAACTAAATTAATGCTATATGGGCTTGCATCTGTTAGCTATAAACTATAAACACAAGCCTTTCGTCCATGCGTAGATACACTTCCTTCTGCGCAGTGATATAGTTAGCAGTTGTATTTCGGTAGAAAGAAAAATAATTCCTACATGAACCTGATTTCTGACAATTTCGGTTAAGTTTTTTTAATGTATTTTCTTGGCGCTTTGAGCACCACATGCCAATTGCAATTTAGTTCCATGATATTTGAGGGAAGACAGACCTCTCTAAGGCCCATCTCTCCAACACTCAGCAACTCAAACAAAAGTCTAGATTGATAAATAGCACTACTGGTAAGAGGAAACATATGTATTTGATTTTGTGGGTGAACTGTCTCTTTAAGGATTCTTTGCTGGTGACAATATGTGGTTGGGTCCACTTGCATCCTTCCATTGACCTCTGATGCAGTCACACCGTTTATAAAATTCACTTAGTATTCCATCAGAGCACTTCAAAAATGAAATTGAGAGGGGATAAAGAAATATAGCATGAAGGTTGCTGGTATCGCTGCCAATTTCTGCCTGTTTGTTGGTCCGACAAAACCACTGCAGACGATTCTCTCTCGACTGCAATGCAGTACAGATGGTTTTGTTTAATGTCCAACAAACCCTCAAAGCCCTCACAATATCTGGCAGCTGAAAGAATAGCAGAACTGTCACTGTCTGTACAGAGGCTTTATAGATACATCAGTGGTTTCATAGAAACTGCAGTGGACACATCATCACAGGCCAGTGGAGAACTAGCTTAACACAAATAAAGAGTAAAACAGTTGGAGAAGAAAAAAGATGCTGCTAGCTAGCTAATTAATGTTTAATGAGTTGGTTGAAGACTGTCTCCGGCTGGCCTTTTAGTATTTCTAGCTGAAATGATAACCTTGCATAAAGGTCTTACATATGAATATGATGTTAACATACATGAGAATATTGTAATTTACCTAATGATATGCCCAATCTCTACCGTTAAGGAAATGCTAGCTTACTCCTTTGGTAATAAAATAACTTTATATACTGCCTTTGGTTCATACTGTCGTGAATTCTGGCATGTATTTATAGAATTTGTATGGTTAGTTGCGGTGTCTTTATAGCCAAACAGCAACCGTGGTGCTAACGCAGCAGCTAGATGCTTGACACGCAATTGACTTGTGTCAGAGGATGGGTGTGACCTTGGTACATCGACTCCACTACTCACTGCTGCACAGACTCTGTCTCCAAATTACTTCCAAAGCACAAGATGGCAAGACCTGTGTACGGGATATTTTGGCTTTATTTTGTACATTGGGAGGGAGTTGTACATTTATATGAAGTCTATGGGTAATATGCTAAGGTTTGATTGGACAATTGCACTATCACATCTTTATTGAACTGTCAATTTCAAAGGTAGAAACAAAAGCTGGAGTCACGGCAGCCTACAAACTCGCAGCAAACTAAATATAGGAAACAACCTCAAATAACTAATTTACTTTTTAAATGGACTTCTACCTGCATTATAACATTACTTTTTGAATTCCAACAAATATCAAGCCATTATTTGTCCTGCATTGAGCCATTATTAGAGCCTATTGTCCATAGGGTGTCTTTGCTGGCACCTTAATTATATGTTTATTCCTAGTTTTGTGATGCAACTTTAGAGCTTAACACACCTTTTTAGTAGTTTCATGAGTGGCAATGTGACAAGAAAATAAAAAGGAAAAGGGTGAGTGGAGAATGCAAAAATGTTGAGATGAGAGTGGCTGAGATGCCGGGTTGTGATGTTAGTATTCAACCTCCAGTGGCAGAGTTGGCCTCTTTCAGATATCCCTTTTCCAATTCCCCACTCACCTGTCGTACACTGACACAAAGTGAGGGAGGAAAGCATGACAGAGAATGAATATTAGAGAGAGTATAAACAAAACTAGGAGGTGAGTAAGACTTAGATAGACGGAAGAAGAATAACAAAAGGAAAATCAAACTGAGAAGTTACTGATGCCATGTTAGAATCTCTGATCTGTCTTTGTTGGCGCTGCTCGTTAGAGGTACGAATGAATCGTGTGTCTCTGCGACTGTCATGGCATCAGAGGTAACACTGGCAATAGCCTTTCATCTCGTTTTTTTCAATGTGATTTTTTGTGGCATTTTGTATTTCAGGTTTTCATTAATACTGCTGGAAGAAAGGGAACTTGTTGGAGGATCATGACATACAGTTGATATGAAAAGCCCACACACACTTTGAAAAGTCATAACCATACTTAAAGAAGGAGAATAGATGTGTACCATTGGCGTTGCAAAGAACTGCGACCAATGTAGAGGGCCAACTAATTATATTTCTACTTTTATGGCAAATGCGTGGGTTGCCATTTCTTTCTGAAATAGTAAAAGGAGCACTACAAACAGTTCAATGAACATTCGACTCTCGTTCAATTTTTATGGTAGTAGCCTTTAAGGCTGGAAATATACGTCCGCAATGTCCTCCTTGTTTATGGCACTCTGCAATTAAAACACACCAGTCAGGAGTCAAACATACGTTTAACAGCAAAGATTTAATGGCGTGTCTGATAAATGTTAATAACCTTTAAGCGTGCCTTCCACTGTGTCTGTGTGTTGCTTGGCAACTAAATGTCTCTGAATAACTACATTGTTTGTCGAAGAATGATTATTTGTTATGATCACATTGATACATTTTTGAGCTTATTTTTCAAGAAATAATTCTAGCATGTTGAATTGCAAATTTATGTTTTATTTTTGCCTTTTTCTTTCTTTATTGGTTAAACAAATGCAAGACAGGGTTTATATTGGGCTGCTTCTTGTTTGTGTTATTTAGAATTTTGGACCGGGTAAACTTAGCTATCATTCCATCTTTGTACTTAAAGTGGCCCTATTATGCTTTTCCACTTTTTCCCTCTTCTTTAGTGTGTTATATATATTTTTGTACATGTAAAAGGTCCGTAGAGTGTAAAACCTGAAGTCCACACTTAAAAGGAGTTACCCTCTGTTACAACCCGGCTCTCAGGCTGCAACATGGAGGAGACAAGACGGGTGTATATCTAATAAATAGGTACATTTATTTAACAAATACTATTAACAAATCACAATAACTAAACAAAGCAAACAAAACAGCAGCTGGGTCAGCCAAGGAAAAGCCCCAGGAGGAGAGAGCCGCCCTCCCTGTTCAGGTGCTGAGTCTTTATGACTGGGACTCTACGATGCTCAGGTGTGGCTCATCAGCAGCAATCAACAACCTGAAAGATAAAGAACCAGCAAACAGGACACAGACCCCTACTGGAAAGGAGGGGTCATCACACCCTCCCCCTCAGAAGCTCCTGAGCTGCCTGAAACGGCTCCATTGAATTCTCTCCTTAACGTCCGTAACTTTATGAGGTCATAATGTTACGGAAGTGACGTAAAACTCCTTCCGGCTAGTTTGGCCCTCAAACAACAAAAGAGAGAGACAGAGCTGAAACTCCGGAGGAAGAGTTTTTTCAAATGTGAAAAATTGACCAATCACAACAGAGTTGGCTAGCTGACCAATCAGAGCAGACTTTCATTTCTGGAGGGAGGAGCAAGTGCTAAAACAGAGCATTTCAGAGCGAGGGTGAGAAGAGGTGCTGCAGGACAGCCAGGATGAGAAAAACAAGGCGGATTATGAGCATTAACGCACGTAAACATGTTGTAACTGTAACTTGAGATTAAAATATGCACCCGGAAAATAGCATAATAGGGCCTGTTTAATGCACAGAAATTATATTTAATGCACAGAAATTATATTTATATATATATATTCTGGTCTTGCTCCCATTTCGAAAACTGTTAAAATATTCCAAGAGGCAGGGCAAAAATTAGTATCTATAATGTAATCATTTTACCATACAGCAATAAGATCCTGGATGGTTGACCCAAACTCCTGTGCTCCTTTCCTTCCACGGACGTGCAAGTCACGTGATATGAAAACTCTTAACGTTAGTGTGCGGGATAGGATCCAGCCACCAGAACTCTGAACTGGATAAGGGTATAAAAAGATCCAGTCATAACAAATCTATGTTTTGTGGGTTAACTTGTGACTTTCTCCTATACTTGAAATTTTCTCTTGACCAATTTTTGCACATTGCCAACAAGTGGAATTCCAGCAAAATGTTAAAATGCATGTAATTAACATCTGTAGGAAAATGGCTAATTTGTTTTCCCCCTCTCCTTTGCAAAATTTTCACTGGGTGATATGAAACTGGGCCCAGGCCAGTGGTAGCGATAGTATTTTGTGTCACACCAGCAACAAGAGTTAGAGTTAAAAAGAGAGAGAGAGAGAGAGAGAGAGAGGCTGTTAATGACGACTATTATCTTCTCATCTTTTTGAGTGCTGCATTTGCAAAAGACGAAAACTGAATTATTCATCCAACAGAAATAATAAATAACCATTGCAATTCTAATGGGAATCTGTAACATCTATATTTTATGAACGAGCAAAAGATTTAAGACAAACGGGTTCATTATAGCACACACGCACAAAGACACACACAGAGAGTAATTGGTATGATTGCTTCCCCAAACACCCACAGTCTAAACCTTCAAACAAGAGTCCACAGACGGTCTTATCTGAGGAAAATCCATGCCAGCTACACAGACAATGTCTTTGTCTCCCTCCCTCTTTCCCTTACTACCTATTGAAGTGATTTTGATGCATATTCGCAAAAAGCTAATTCTTTGGCGTTCACCCCGAAGTGCCCCTCATTGAATGTCTGCTCGTAGCAGGGAGCAGCCTCTGTGTGCTGCTGCATGCAGTGAGATAACGCTAAAATGTGGAATACATGATAGAAAAGCCACACAAAGAATGAGAAAGATATACCGAACTTCAGACAGAACTGACTGGGACTACTGGGTTGGTTACTAGGTCTGATAGGTTGTTAGGATTGATAATCTAATCTAACGTTAAGTCTTGAAATAAACTAAATTAAATCTACCAATATGGATGAGGTACAATGAAGAGTTATTTTACCAAAATCGGCTTATTCTGACAAGGTTTGTCATGGCATTGATGTTTGCCTCTAGTGGGAGTGTAACTATAAGCTACTATCCGTATCTGATTATGTCACTATCAACATTTATACAGGAAGTGAATGTGTTCTAGAATGGAAGGTTTTAGAAATAAACAGTGGTGGAAAGTAATTCAGGAAAAGACACCTGTCAACTTTGGGCGAAGTTTGACGTTTTTATTCCATAAAAGGTTACCTATGTGATCAATGCAGGTGGGATGAGTCCTTGAAATCTGGCATAGGAAGGTCCGTTTTTGACTGTACGAATACCTTAAGGTAACATTTTCTTACAGTAGCGTTCCGATAATCTCAATTTGCCTATATGACAACATGAGAAGACTGTAAATAAGCTATATTGTTGAGTTGTTTTGATTAAGCGAAAGCTGGCTATCACAACCTTTAATTTCTTAGACTTTTTATTTTTATTTTTGTTCAGTACCTATCTGCACCGGCATGTACTGCTTCCAGGAATTAGTCACAGCCTCTGTGTCAGACGCTGACAAAAGCTCTCACCTTCTCGGCCACTTCCGCTTTTGTTTGCAATTTGAAAAGACTCTTTGCTGCACTTTGATTAAAGTTTGACTACTTGCATTGGGTGTTATTGTTTATACTTGTTTTTAATATTGTTTTAAATATTTAAATACCATTTACCCTTGTTGCCTAAGAAGTGTGCAAAGCCTAATAGTAAAAAAAAGAAGTTTGATTTAGTGGTCGAGACCCTGTATGAACTGAGGTAACAATCAAGCTTCTAGACACAATAATACTAACCTATACCTATAAAATACACTCTTACTTTTTACTTTTGTACACTATGGATGCAATATAAATGTGCTTTTAACACAAATAGACAAGCAATATGTGAGACTGTTTGTTTGTGTCTTAAAGTACAAAGTCATTACTGATATGCACTGAGAGCCATCCTTAAGTAATATGGCCTTCAAAATGAGCTGTCAGTCTTTTTCAGCATAATGGAGCCCACAGTGCCATAATAAAAACAGATTATTCTGAAATGTTTTTTTCAGTAGTTGGCATAGCAACAAACTTATCGGAAAAGCATAGCTGGAGCCTTCTACTTTAAATAAGGGTAGGAAGTACTTTTTGTGCAATACATTTTCAAATTATTTTCTTAACAAAGTGTTCTTGATAACTATTCATAAATGTACACACTCCCAGCCTGCACAACATCTGCATATTTCCCTCGGGGTATCTATAATTGAGCCAATACAAACAGACTGAATGGAAACTAAATTATATTAGGTTTTGCTTTTTTCCCAAAGAATGTTTTCAGACGGTGCAGAGCTGCTTGTGGGTTTAAATCTTAAGCTTTTCTGGAGGTGTGTGTGTATACTGTGTAGTGTGTAGTGTCCACTCTGACTCCCTGGGCCATGTCGGCGTTAATTGCACCAATTTTAACAAAGGGGTGGTAAGAATGTTGCACCAGTCTTGGAGAATGTAGGGTACTTTTATTGATAGAGGCCTCAAAACAGGAATAGTGGTCCTTCACATAAGGCCAAGTTAACAATTATTTTATCCTGCCATTTAATGACAATAATATTTCTTTTTTTTAAACATGATATGGCATGGCTCTCTGTTGGCAATGCCGGTCTGTCAGTCAGTCCAGAGCTTTATTTTATTCCATGAGATTGTCCACAGATATTCATGGTCTCCAGAGGATGTAGCGAACTGACTATTGTTTAACCTCTGACTTTTCCTTTAATGCCACCATGAGGTTTACATTAGTGGTTTTGAGTGAAACGTCTTGACAACTATTGGATAGATTGACATGGAACTTGATACAAGCATTGATGCTCCACCGAGGACATTTTCATGTTAATGAGCCTTTAACTTATTAATCTAACACCTCATCAGGTCAAAATTGATGACCAAATACCTGCAAATGTATGACATTCCCATCAGCCCCAGATGTACACAGGTTTTTAGGCTAATTTGCTCATTTTCACAAGCTAAGATGGTGAACATGGTTAACATTATACCTGCTGAACAGCAACCATCAGCATGTTTGCATTGTCAGTGTTTACATGTTTCAATGCTAGCATAAGCATTTAGCTTGGATCACGTTGTGCCTAAACAAAGCCTTACTGAGCAGCTAGTTCAGCTGTGGGCTCTTGTTTAAAGAAGTTTCTTATGGAAAAATCAAGGTTTAGAACACACAGCCATCCTCAATTTAGCCACATTTTCACAGTTCGAACATCCCCTATTCCTATTTTTCAGGTATTTTGTACACAAACCACTCCAGTTATTGACAAGGGAGGGGACTATCAAGACTGAGAAACAAATTTGTATTGAATAGAGTAAGCCAATTTCAGAGGCACATAAAAACATCGTAATGTGTGAGAGCTATCCTTGAGTGGAACAAAGTCAAGCTGTTATTCCATGAATTTTTGTGGCTTTTTCATAAAAGTCGCTCAAGTTTGAGAGCCAGTCTTGTTTTAAAACCTTGAGCAAAGATGAATACTTCTTTGTTAAGAGTTTTTTCTGAATTGTGAGACATCAGGCTAGCTCTCTGTCAATGTATTGATCTGTCCCACCCGCCTCCTCACTGCACCTCAGTACTCCCAGTGCCTCCGTGCTGTGAGTTGTGTTGACGATCTACAATAAAAATGTTCTGTGTGGTTATGTTGTCCTTGAAAAAGAGATATGTGTTGGCATAAGAATTTTAACAAAGTTTTGCTGCGACAGAAAAGGAATAGTTCTGAGTCATGGTGACATCCAAATAGTGAAAACTAATACAAGCAAAGAGTCAACACAAAAGGAAAATGTTTGAAGAGTAAGTGAAGGTTGTTTTCTTTTTTCCTTTTCCAATTCAGTTATATTAAATGTTGCATCACACACAGGAAAAATAATTTCAGCCTACTGAATAAATTAATTTAAAAGAGAAGCTTTCTCATTCTGCCAAATTCTCAAGTTCTCTTCATCTACTTTTTTTGTCACCTTCTTGGTGCACACAAACACACCAATACACGCACACTTGTACCAAATGCCATATCCACCTCTCTTTTATTAAAATTTTGATTCGTATTATCCATTTTTGTAATAGACATTGTTATGATATTATGACAAATCTTGTGGAATTTTATTTTAACATGTATAATAACTATGGTTTGAAGGTGGTTTATTGTTTTTGAATTGGAGCGATAGTTTCTTATCACCATATTTTACCCCCAACCTTTTTTTTTATATATTTCATATTTATGAGAAAAATATGAATAAATATAGATTCATAAAGGTGCGCTCAGTAGAGTGTAGATCTCAGCCAGATGTGTTTGCAACGACCACTGCTGTATTGTGTGATTGAATGAATACAACCCACATTAGGTTAACACCCCATCTAGAAACTAATGGGCTGTAAGAAGTGAATCACACTTCATTCAAACTTTAAGACAACGGAAATGTGTGCAAGCAATCGACTCAAAGTTCAATCTGAAAACAAAAGTAAAGTTTCCAAGCTGTCTGCCAACTTGAAGCTTGGTAAATCGGTGTGTACTGGTAGTTCTGTTATTTGTTAGTTGTAAGCCAAACACATCGTCAAGGAAATAAAAGTGAGCCGCAGAGCAGCGGCTGATATGTACATAGCAGTACATGTACTGGTAGTTCAGTTAGCTGTTAGCTGTTAGCCAAACACACCACAGACTTTTATCCCCCCACTCTGGGCACTGAATATTGGAGGGGGGTCAGAGTAACACTCAGAATCAGGAATCAAGACTGCCTGCTGAGGAATCAGCAATCAGTCAATGGCTCACAAAAAAACAGTGTTTTGAGGAGGTGTAAGTCACTGCAACCATGAGGGGTCCTTGAGCATGCAGCTTTAACTGGCCACCCAAAGTGGCTGCAGTTTACTGCAGCACAATGTGAGATTAGCCATGGAAAGACACAGAGGTGCACACTCACTCACTAACAGGGAACGATCGCATGATCCTCCTGGGAGAGACAATAATGATAATAGTACACATACTGTTCTAATTGTCATATCTGGATGAACTCCAGATGGGAATAAATAAGCTTTTGTGTACACCTAGCTACATATATGCATCTCTATGCATATAGAGCCGCTGTCTCCTGAAACGTCAAGTCCATTCATTTTCTGTGGTTCAATGTCACGAGAGTTGATGGAAAATCATGCTTTTTTTGGTTGCAATTTATTATATCTTAAAAGCTAAAAATTAAATGCTTTCATGTTCAGTTTAACTTTAGTTTTTATAAGATGATATGTTGTTTTTTTACTTACAATTATCACCCTGCTTCATTGGCCAGATGACCAATTTGATCTTTCAGCAATCTGTCTTGGTTTTTCTGAGCTGCATGCAGATCAGTGCGAGTCCTTCTTCAGCATAGCCAGGGGCAGGCATATGGGCCTCACTGATTGCCCATTTGAAAGAAGCTGCTGCTGAGGTCTGAAGTTCCCAGTTCTGTCTGTCAGTTTCAAGTTTTTGTTTTGAGCTTCTGTGTCTAAAAATGAACTGCTAATCAAGGCCTGCCAGCGTGAAACGCCGTGTTGACAGGAACACCGGCGGCGGCCGGTGAACCCTGAAGTCCCCCTAGGCTGATTAACATACTTTTCATCGCTTGTGGCGTCTTGTTGTCAGACAACCTTAAATGCTCAGTTCATTTCACCATGAGGGTATGAGGCTGCAGATACTTCTACTTTTTATAAGCTTGGCTAACTTTTTGAAGTTTGCACAGACATCACATGTAAAAGAAATGCTGTACTTTAAACTCTCTGAAGGAATGCTTCAGAGACACTGATAAACAGAACATGAAGATGATTTTCTTTTGATGACTTACTGTCCGTCATTAATCAAGTGCCCATGGGTTTATCATTACGTCAACACACCAGATAGAGGAAGTTAAAGCTACTATTAGGAACTTTAATTTCTGTTGCATTTTAATGTCCCTATAGACAAAAGAGGTAGTGTTTCCGATAACCAGATCCCCTTTAGAAAACAGGTAATTTTACTGCAGCAGGCATCATACAGTCTGTTATGCGCGGCCCTGGTTCTGGTCCCCTATGCCTCCCTTCCCTTGAGCGTGCCCAGCAATACGGCCTGGTCCTCCAGTAGCGCGTTGTTGGTGTTTGCTCTGGGTGTGGAGCAGCCGGAGTCACTGCACCAGGGCACAGATCCCTCCACCTCCTGCTGGAGCTCTAACTACGGCAGCAAAGCTGGATCAAGGTCTGTCCATGGTGGGCTGGTCGCTTACGGACTCCCACTGGAGAATTTGGTAAACCTGCAAGATTTTTTCAGATTTTTTGCACGGAATCCGACTCGGTGGCACAGATAAGAAGCATTAAGAATATCTATATAGAAATAAGCCTTCTCGCTGATGGTCTCGTTCAGTAATGTAGATCATACAGAGGCATCAGTGTTGAATTGAGCCTGTTTCATAACCATTGAAATTTCCTCACAGTAACTTTAAGTGAGGTCATAATCAAAAGTAACCAACAAAAGTAATCACCAACATGTTCTTTAGAATCCCTACTACCTTGCCTGCAAAAAATGAGTTCTTGGAAAGTACTATTTTTGAGACTGTAATACAAACCAAAAGCTGTCATTTTTGAATGACATTTATAGGCTGAAGGTTTTTTTTTATTATTTGTTTTGCATTTGCACATTATATTTAAAGTTCACATTTGTCTAAATGGCACAAGTTTTCAATTAAACTCTTTTGTGGGTTCTTTTGGGTCCATTTGGATCAAGTTTTGCACAAACCCAATGAAATGGACTTTAAAGTGTAGGCCAGGCTTGTTATCATGTTTTTGAGCAGTTGAGTCTGCCCGAAGACTCTCTGCATTACAGATTTCTTTTTCAGCCTTCAGCAATGTTTCAGGCTTTATTTTCTTTTCAAGGTCCTCAATCCCACGTTTGCTCTGCTTTTATATTGATTGAAAGTGCTTTAAAGTGTGAATTAAACCTGAAGATGGGAACTTTTTTTTGTGTGTGCTATTATGGCTTGTCTGTCTCTCTGCCTTTCTGTCACACAAAAAAGAAAAGTGTAGGGCGTATGACCTAGATCGTAAAAAGAAAAAGAAGAAAGACATGTGGGAGATGAAGGTGGGTGAGGAAAATTGGTGGCAAAGAAATCATTGCGCTGCACAAAAGTGGTTCATGGATGGGGGAGAGAAGTGGACTTGAGGTTTAACAAAAAAAAGCTATGGTGGAGATGAATGGATGAGCTGATGACAGGGTTAGAGGTGTGGTTATGTGATGGAGATGGAAGGCAGAAGGGTGGGAACAATACGAGCGAAGAAAAATATTGATTGTGGTGAGTCTAGAAGAGTAAGTTGAGTAACAAAGAGTAAGAGAAGAATCCTAAGATGAAGTAATGAAGGCAACAGGGAGAGAAGGATGGGAAGGTAAAGAGGGTGTGAGTTAGGGCAGTGGGTAAAGATGGAGGCGTAAAGGGATAGCGGTAGAGGACAGAAGTAGTGGGAAGAGAAAGTTAATACATAATGTTCAGTCTTCACACTGAACCACAAATGTCTTTTTTAATGTATTTTCCTCTTTACTCAATGACCAGACTTCCTTTTATCCCATGCAAGTTTGCCTAATTTGCACTTTGAGAAACTTTGATTCCTCGGCTCCCCCACTGAGGTGCAACACAACCAATGAGAACATTACTGCCTCCAGAGCTCTGGCTAGAAATGTTTGTGAAACTTAAACTACAGAAGATTTCTGTGGATAATCGACTTGTAGGCCTAATTATAATAGCACACACACACCCACACATTTGTTTGTGTCTGTGGGGGAAACTTTGCATTGACTTACATTCATTCCCTGAACCATTACCACAACCTTAACCATACCCACTACATGCCCTTAACCCTTACCTTAACCCTTATTCAGGCACTGCTTCGGGGCCGATGTCACCCGAAGCAGTCACCTCTGCAACTCTAAGTTTTCTTTTATTTGTCCATCTTTTCAGGCTACAGCAGTAACTTATAGTGGAATAAACTTTGTTTAAACATTTGAAAGATTGTGTTTTGTGTATTGAGACACGTCCGTGCACATAGCAATGCCACCCTTACTAATATAAGACATTTCATTTAGGAAGCAACAACCCATATTCAGCCTGATCTCCCGGAAAAAGTTTTTGACATATCACAATACGTTTCTAATCAGAGTCTGTGGAAGTGCACGGTCTGTAGGTTGGAGGTTGGGTTGAGTGGATGAAGCAAAGCACAGTACTTTAATCCAGAAACCACTTTTCATGTTTTAGTAGTTTTGTTGAGTCCCACAAAGCCTAATTGAGGATGCGGTTTCATTGTTCGGGAACGTAACTTTTAAGAGACAGGGTTGCTATAGCAATACATTTTACAGGACGGATGATGGATATTTTGATTCTCCAGAGGAGAAGACTCTCTGGAGGACTTTAAATCATAATAAAAATGTCCCCTCAGCTCTAGTAGAGCTGAACTCCTCCTAAGGACGGCTGCTGTGCTGCAAACCATTTGGCTGTATAAACTTAATATATTTGTTAGATCTTATCAGTTCTTATCTTATCAATTTCTGTTAGACACTTACCAATCCTTTCGTCATATCAGGAAATTTAAATAATTATTGAAGTTACCACTTGTGCCTCATGCATAACAAATGGGCCCAGACAGTTTCTCAATTGGGAAAGTGTTTTAACAAACTAAAAGGACATAATCATACATAGGGTCCTACATCAGGATTGATTTTGTTGCAAAACCCTTGATCACATTTGGTGATGTGTGAACATTATCAATAGGACTCCTAAAATCAACCCATTACTGACTCTGCCTTTTGAACAAGAACTAAGAATACATGAAAGGTGTTTTGTGATTCCAGAGAGGTCTGTGTGTTTTTTAGCTCTTTCACTCTCTGTAATCTTTGTGGAACGATCAATATAGTTGCTGAAACACGGAGGAAAGCCTGATGTTCAGACCTTGTTCTGTTTCATTTATACTTACCCGAACCACCAGATGGTTTGTTACACAAAACCATCTGAAGAGGCGTCATTGGAAACTGTTTGGAGGGCAGACACTTAAAAAAAATACTTGAAAGGTGATTGGATGAACCATCTGTCAATCCATCTCTTACCAAAGCGAGTCAAGAGAAGAGCGAAAACATATTTTCCAGTGAGAAAAGCCTTCAGTGCCGTTCTTTGCTCTTCTTTCAATGAAGAAATGTTCTTGTGTTCTGCTGTAAATTATGCTATTGCAACGTCCAGGCTAACCTCTTCAGGAGCCGCCATTTTTGTTTTTCTCTGTGTCTTCTAGCACACACCTAAGCCAAGCCCGTATCTGTCAGTACCTCATCACAGGACGCTGATTGGTCCATGCTGGCTGTCTTACCAATGCATTACTTTAGGCCTGACGAGATGGATTTTTGTGGGATAAGTGATCCCATAATTATCGTGTGATCTTGTGACATCCCAAGAATCCAGTGACCGTGCAAAGTCAAATTTATACAGGTATGATTCTATTTTGTTGGTTCCTTTGTATTTGGCTTAAGACTTGTTTGGCCAAGGTGGGAGCAGGAGACAGAGCCTTACAAGAGGGCTTCTTGTGCCATAAGCATGAGAGTTGTTGAGTCGTGTTGACAATGTAATTGTCTGAAAATAAAGAGAGGGTTTTTAGTGTGTCCATGTTCTTAGCTCTCAGCAATTATAAATATAAATATATACGTTTTCCTGTAACCATAAACGGATTTAACGTGTGGGAACTGCTTTTTTGTGAGTCTCCTAAATGTGACTCTATGAAGATTATTTTCCCTGCAATTTCATTGATATAGGTACACACACACACACACACACACACACACACACACACACACACACACACACACACACACACACACACACACAACGGAGTTTGCGAGCAGCACGTTGGATGCCTAAGGCAAACATCGGTAGTGGGAGAAAGATAGAAAGTGACATTTCACTGATTACATTTTTATTCATAGACAGTAAAGTTAACTGGCATATGCTGAGAATCTTTTTTTGCTGCAGCACACATAAGGTCCTGAAAACACTTGTTATTGGCCCAGTCTTTCAAAGTACAGCTGCACGCAGCTATCAAAGCAACAGTGAGTCGACGTCTTCAAATACGCTAGCCTCGGGTATCAGAGATGAATTAACTCGGTACACGGTAAGACCAGGAGCCCAGTCTGAGGAAATAGGCTGTTTTTTAATGCAGGGACACCTAAGATGTCTGCTTTGTTAAATAGTTAAAAGAACACTTATTTTCAGCTCAGCCTCTGCACCAGTGGCCTGGGGAGTACAGTTTTAGCAGGAGAAGACACGTACTTAAACACACTACAGTAACGCTATTTCACCTTGTTGTAGATCCCAAAATACCCTTCTCCCTTGTCTTCCTGTCTCACCTTTCACACACTGAATATGTTAGCCTGTTATAAATCAGGCTGTGATTCCTATCTAGCATTCACGGTGTATAAACTGATAACACTGCAGCAGCTGTCATTATCAGTGTGTCTTAAATAGAAATCTTTATTGTCTAATTACTATGTTTCCTGAAAACAGAAATTTATTGTGGCTTTCCCACCAAATAGTCCCAAAATATGATCTAAAATATTTTGCATATTTTCCTGACTGCCTTTCCATCACTTGTAAAGAAGCATGTCAATGAGGCTCGTTGTGCCTCATTTCCTTGGCTCGAATCAACACATTTTTACCTATGTTGAATATACTTATTACCTATGTTGAATACACTTATTGTAAGTTGCTTTGGATAAAAGCGTCTGCTAAATGACTGTAATGTAATGTAATGTAATTTTTGATACCAGGTCCCTTTCCGTAACTTGTTTGTGTAGGCTGGATTCTCATCTGATCCCAGTAACGCCACGTTAATATTCAATGCAACACTCGCTGAATCTTTTCGTCCGCAGCCAGAGGAACGTCTGCACTTTGTCAATTCTATGTATTAGTGTAAGGTATAGTGTAGGTAGTGTAGTACGTAGACTATAGCGTGGTGCACAAAGTGTACGGTGTATTTTTGCGGGCTGTAATTATTAAAGAATTTGGGTTAGGAAAAAAAATAAAATTTGATGGTAGCTTGGCTATTTAAAAATGGCGGGTTTGTACAGAATGTCCCATGTCAAGCTAGTGACTATTCTCTCTGACCCATAAATGGTCTGCAGTGTTTTAACACAAAATTTTCTCACTATATTTTAAGTTAATACGCTGAACAATATGACGATCCCATGATGGTCACCTGGAGAATGTAAGACCCCTTTCACACTGTCATATTGTCATTTGACACATTGTTCTTAGAACACTATCAATTAGAGCCGCTTAAAGGAGATGCTGTAAAGGAGAAATGCAGTGGTGAAAACAGAAAATGCCAGAAAGACAAGATGCCTGAGTGGTAGTAATGATGTTTGCGTTGTTTGATGCGTGGTTTCCTCGTTACCCAAATGAATTAACAAGTTTTGGGGGTCTTCCTCGCTCTCTTGCTCACAGTTGAGAGTAGTTAAATGTTAAGTCTGACTGCAGTCAGACTGGATTCTGTTCACAAGTTGTAGCTGTCATGAGGCTTATGTTTAACCAGCTAGGGTTACGACCTGGCTCTTGACAGGGAAAAGGGAAACGCACATACTATAGTTGAACTGAGGAAACAATATTCAACAGAAATTCTATCAAATACACAAACTCCTCATCTGGTGGATTAGGAATGTGCGAGTGCATATATGAATGTGTACAATGGTGTCAAATAAAGATAATCACGACAGCAAAACCATACAAAAAAGTGAGAGATAAAGTGAAAGAGGGAAGACTCTCTTTCTGGGACCTAAAGGGAGAGTCTGCAGACACAAAGGGGCCTGTAACCATGTTTCTCAGACCTGATTGAACCTAATACTGCTAAATTTGTGACCTGAACCTTACCCGAGACCTAAATCGTAAATCAACTTGTTTAGTTGTATCTATTAATGTAAGCTTGTCGGACTAGTGCAGCACACATGCTACACTCTGTCTCTTCCCTTATTCCCAATGGGGAATTCGCTTCCACTTTCAACATGTTAAAGTCATGGAGACAGATGATTGGCACAGCTAGAGGAAGAAAGAGATATATTTCCTGATAGATTTCATTTCTGTCTGAAAGAGGTCAAAACTGCAAATGTCAAGCCATAGGCAACTGTGTTAACTCAAGCACAGTAGCTCATTAAACAAATGACAACCAGCAAATGGTTTTTGACCTGCATAGAGGGCTTTGATCAAAATATAGATAAATACAAATCATATTGAATAACTTAAATTTGGCTGGCTTCATTTTGCCGTGAGGTTAACCAAGGATTCGGCAGCTTCAGCTGCATAGACTGGCTTGTCAGTCTGGAGATTGAGGACACCTCTGACTGGCTCTAAGAATGCTTCTTGTTTTCTTTAAGGCACAAACTCTTTAGAAGATGAAAATAAAATCTCTGTTTTGCCCTTGGTAGTTAGTGGACTGTTTAGTGGACCTTCAGTCAAGTTAGTAAATAAACTTCATGAAAACTTGTTGTGCCTGAGCGTGACCTTGTGCTGCCTTAACACTTTATTTCATATAAAAAAAGAGAAGAAAATCAGCCTCCCATTTTTTGTGTATGGAGCAGCTACAGACCAGATACTTGATGACATTACAAGTTGGAGACTTACATCTCTGGTGTCTGGCTTTGGAGAGAGAGAGAGAGAGAGAGAAGCTTATGTTCACAAATATTGATTAAACTTCCCTAAGCCATGGAAATAACATATTGGATTGAGTAATTTAGGTGGTGTTCACCTTTAAAGCCTCTCTTCCAATCATGTCAGATGTCTATAGTGCAAATGGCAGGCTTCTGTCAACTGACGAGATGGTGTTTAGCTCACGTCAACGCAACATCAGTACCAAGAATGGCTTCAAAGGTCTTTTATGGCTTTTTATCAATCGTGATGAAATATTAAATCAATCCAATAAATCGTACTGTTTAATTGGGCCAGATCTACCAAGCTCGTAACAATATTTGCTATTGTTAAGCTCATTTTTTTTGATGTTGGTTTTTCATTTTCAGGTTTTTCTAATTTGACTTTGGTAAAGGCTCAATTTGAAATAGACAAGCAGAGCAATTACTTTGAATAAAAATCCCAATGTGAAGAAAAGACCAATAGAAGAATGAGCCCTCACAAAGAGAGCTACTATTAAAAAAAATTCTCATTTTACCCCAAATTGTTTTAATGAGCAGGACGTAAAGCTGACCAGGGTGGAATTGTTTTGACACCACTATCCGTGTTTGACTAGACACCATTATTGCCTATATCCTCCTCTCTGACAGGGTCGGCCCAATCTGTCACATTACATAGCAAAACATTGTTAGGAGCGCTCCGTGAGCTGGATCGAATAAGAGGAAATATTGTAAAGTACGTAACCTGAGCGGGAACCTGTGGCACACACACACACATGCATGCAGTGCACACACACACACACACATGCATAGCGATGAAGAGCAGGAAAGGTCAAAAATATCCACCAATTACTGCCACTCATTACTCCTAGAGGAGAGAGGGAGCAGGGGGATGAAACAGTGGACTGAGAGCTGAGAGAGGACAGCTGGTGGTGAAATGATAATAATACTTGGATAAATAATCTGTCCTTCTCACCCCCTCCTCTTTTCTCACTTGATGTATTTGGCTGGCCGCTCAAAAGCCTTTTCCCGCTTTTCGCCATCATGGTCCTCTTCTCTCCGCCGTCCTTCTCCTATCCGACCAGAGGAGTCGTCGGGCGCTGGCATTGTCCCCGCACCACCTTTTCTCCTCTCTCATTTATTTCAATTTGTCATGCTTTGCTCTCCTCCCTCGGTGCGGGGGCGGGAGGGCGGGAGGGGGGGGGGGAGTATGAAGAGGAGTGCGTCGGGAGAAGTGAGGAGAGATGGGCAAAGAAATTGGTATCTCCACTCTCGCTATAATGAAACATTTAGATGCGGACCCAGCTATGCCTCTGCATTAATGGCTTGCGATGATGGGGAGGGGTGGAGGGAGGGGGGGGGGGCAGTGGGAGACGGAGGGAGGGAGGAAAAGGGGATCAGGCAGTCGGACCACTTCACCCTAATAACCCTCGAAAATCCAGGTCAGACAGGAATACCTTCAGATAATCAGCGCTGCCTCCTTCCCTCAATGAGCCTCTATCATGGCTTGAAAAAGGGTTTTGTGGTGTGCAAGATGATATGTATTTGTGCGTGTATGTGTGTGTGTGTGTGTGTGTGTGTGTGTGTGTGTGTGTGTGTGTGTGTGTGTGTGTGTGTGTGTGTGTGTGTGTGTGTGTGTGTGTGTGTGTGTGAGAGAGACTGTTAGAGCATGAGCAATGTCTGAGCTAAAAAATGCTTGCGTGTCCCTCGTTCCTCTCCAGGGAATCTCAGGTGTCATATATTTTCTTGACAGGAATGAATATTGACATTTTTCATCTCGACCGAGATTAGACTGTTAGCAAACTTCCTTTAAATTGTTCCCGGGTTTAAATCATAGCAGAGATCCTCCAGTGATAAAGTGGCTCAGATATTACCTGAATATATCTGATGATGATTGACTGGCTGAATGGCCAAGAATTTATGTAGGAGTAAAAAAAAAAACAAAGGCTTTATCATCTGCTCAACAAGACTGCCTTTGAGAATAACAGAGGCCAAAAAGAAAATATTTTTCTAAATCATTTTTTAACTGCAAAGTGGAAAGTTTATGAATAACTTCTCGTAATGTCGGCTTGGTCTGAAATCCTCCCAGAGCCTTATGGGACTCTGAACTTGTATTTGCGCCTCATATATTTACAGCTCAGATGATTTAATTTTTCAATAGAAATCATGAATAAATGATTAGCATTAATATCCGAACAAAATCAAAGCTGTCTGGGAGCTTTGTTCTCTTTTGAGATGTATTCAGCAAACTTTCAAGTCTGTTAGTGAATTTCCAACCAGCTCGCTTGACTGTCACGCGAGTTTGTTTGCGATGAATCTGCCCTCAACACTTGTCACTTCAGATCTATCGGGTAATGTGCGCCGGTGCAGCTTCAAGGCTTTGTGCTATTATTTATCTCCGGCCAGTAAGTGAGTATGACACGCAGAGATAAAGGCACACCCATACGCAGGCGTGTAAACACACAGAAGGCTAGATCATACAAAAGTTCACACTTCAGATATACACATGTGGAAGATATTAAAATGCCCAACAAGACAGAGTACAAAACACATTGCAATATGAATTTCCTTTTTTTTTTTTGCACACATTCACTGTATCATTAGTAAATGAAAAACATGTTTAATAGCAATTATTTAGCAAGATAAAAAACAAGTATAATAAATAAGTAATAACACAGTAAAGTATAATAAATAGGTAAAAAAAACAAAGAAAAACAACAATAACTAAATTATTATATAAGCGGTCAGAATGATTGGTGATATTGCACAGATGTAGTGTTGTAGTGTTATAACCGCTAGCGGCGCTTTTGCCATTTCAAAACTGCATTGTTAATTCCATTTAGGTAAAGGTAACAAAACTACTTGATATGGTTTAGAAAAAGATCATGTTTTGGTTTTAAATAAGCATTTGTTACTTTTGGTTTCATACGGAACACAAACACTGGTTTCCAAGTCCTGTGTTTGACCCGTCTATTCACCCCAACCTTCTCCCTAAATGGACTTTGATCACACATTCGCATAACGTCAAATACAAATGTAATGTGGGAGATGATACGTTCCCTCGAAACTTAATTGGAGACCTGTGCCTCTCTACGGTGGAGCCCACACTGTCACTAAGTGCACTTACTGTATAAATATTATCACATCTTTTGAAACAGGAATTTCAATTTCAAATAGAGGCCGACAGAAGGGTCTACAATATGCGTTTTAAGGATATATGACCCACCACATCTCCTGACGTTTGAGACAGAAGACAATGAAATTAAGGAACAACCCTGTTCCTCTAAAGCCGGGTAGGTCTTTACTTACTGTTACCATCAGTAAAAAGCAAAAGCAGTATACAGCAGTGTACAATCAGTAGCTAGGGTAGCATTGGTTGGACTCATAGGTTGGACTGAGTGAAGGGTCAATGACAATGCAGTTTTGTTGTAATGTAATTTTTAAAGACCAGGCTGCTCCTCCCATCAAACCAATTGGTGAAACCTGTAAGCTAAAGCCAGCTTTCCATCACTAAATAGAAAAGCTGTAAACACCAACCAAGAACTGTGTCCAGTGTGTGTTTGTCCAGCTTCCTGCAGTCCATCCCTCACAACTTAAGAGTCGATCACAAATGCATCTGAATGTGCAGTCAATAGTCGTGTCCTTGCAAACGAGTGGCCAGTCGTGCTGCTCTCCTCATTTTATCCAAGGTGCCTGGCGAGGTTTGCGCTATTGTCGCACCCGTTGTTACTAAGCAACCAAAGTCTGCACGCAGAAATGATGATGACGATGATGAAGTTGCTTTGATTTAGCAGTAGGCCTTTCTCTAATTGTCATTTAAAATGCGTTTCTTTTCATTTAACTATGAAACATTAAATGCAGATGTAAAAAGGAAGTACATAAGATAAGATAAGATAATCCTTTATTTGTCCCGCAGCAGGGAAATTTACAGGATTATAGCAGCATAGGGTATAGTGCAAACAAGAGACATAGTAAAAAAAATTAAAAAAGTATTATTAATAGCAAATAAGCAATAAAAACGGTCAAGAATCCACAATAACTTAAATATTATATATACAGACAGAATAACTATTATAACTATTATTGCACATCTAACAATGTGTATCGTATTCACTTCATTTCTTTGTTTGATTTGTTTTTACTTTGGCTTTTGAAATCTTCCATACCCTCCACAAAGAAATATACAGACAGAAACTAGAATGATATTGGTACAGCAATAATGTGAACATTTAATCTGTTTTGACTCATCAAGATAAAAGACCATTCGATACAGCCGGAAACACATTTTCTTTCCGGCAAAAATCAAGCACAAAAAAACGGCACATTACACTTGATTTATCACAACCATGACTCATCAGAAATGAAACGACACCACGGAGCGTTTGTTTGAGATAACAGCGGGCTCTGAGCGGCTTTGAGTGAAAACTACCATTAAGACGGACAGCTCCGCCTAAAGATGCGCCTATATTGCGTCGGAGAATTGGCCTTTTTTTTTTCTTTTTTTAATGAATGCCTTTTTAACTTGTCCTGCTTCTTCTTTTGTCATCTTCAGACACACACTATCTGTAAGCTAATGGCTGCCAGAGCCCAACGGCCTGCATAACTCTTCCCTGTCTGACACTGTACTGTCATATCCGGCCGAGGCTTCATTAATTCCACATCCCAGAATCAATGACTTGCCTTTGTAACGGATTTGCAGTCTCCGTCACTCTCTTTTTTTCCCTCCCCCCTCCCTCCTCCCCATCTTCCATTCTCTCTTCCTCTGTCCAGTCCAGCCTCAAGGGAAGAGATATAAAGATTAATCAGAACAGGGTCATTTTATCACAAGAAAAAATGTCGTACAGATTATATAAAGTGTATGTTTCTCCTTTGGTCATTTGTATGCATGTATTGACAAAAATAACAAATTATTAGTACTGATGCATGCTAGAGTCCATGCATTTAGGTCTGTGCTTATGTTCATGAAGTCTGTGGTCATAAATGCTTGTGTGTCAACATGTATGTGTGTGTGTGTGTGTGTGTGTGTGTGTGTGTGTGTGTGTGTGTGTGTGTGTGTGTGTGTGTGTGTGTGTGTGTGTGTGTGTGTGTGTGTGTGTGTGTGTGAATGCGTGTATGTGTGCCCATGTGTTTGCCTGAATCAAGAGTGACATCTCCACAAACAGCGTCGCGGCCTTCAACCCAACACTGACACGTTGCATTAAAGTCACTGGTTTGAGATCAGAAAAGGACGGCGCTTTACGGAAATATTCCCTGACCTTTGGACTTAAATGTCATTTAGTTTTCGTTCAGATGTTGCTATATGGGCTCATATTTGTTTTATTTTCTTTTTTTATATACTTAGCAATTGTGAGTGACAGATATGGACCAGGTTCATTGCCTTTAAGCACTGATTTTGTGGATAATGACTGATATTTAAACTTAAAATAAATGTTCACATGTTAAATTACTTTCATAACACTAATATTCAGGGAATTTCTATTAAACTTCTGCGGTGTGAATGTTGGTCCAGGGGTCCATTGACTAAACCCTTTTGTTAAAACTCTTACATTGATCTAAAAGGTTCTATATTGATCCCTCAACAACTGAAAGCAACAGACCAAAGGCACTTAGAATAAAAACAACAATAGCCAATGCCTTCGCATCTATATACAGCAAGGCTGTCATTTATTCAGAGCACAGGCTCAATAATAAAAAATGTACCAGTAGTAATAAAGCTTATTTATAAAGCACTCAGCATCACAAGTTCACGTCCAGAGAAAAATAACTTACCATATGAAATAAATGAGACAAAGCCCAGGAGGAGAGATAACATGAATTATTCCAGATTATTGTCATTTTATTTTAGTCAAATTACGACAGAGCTTTGATCATCATTATTATGATATTTATGTAATCGTATCTCTACATTGTTGCACGTTACACGACTTACTCAGAGGATCTTTACAAAGGAGTCTCTCAGTGTCTTCCCTGCATAAAGGTTTCTTTATCTATCTTTAATTCTTCACTTTAGACTTCATAACCAAGGATGTGAGCAGGCAGGTCGTTATCACCGAGTTTAGTTAACCATCAAACACCTATTTGCTCCTATCGTCACTTCGGTATCTGATTTATCTGCTACCACTGACTTGTCACTGTGTATCTGTAACTAACGATGGGAAGTGATAATGAAATGGGTTTTTTTTCCCCGTCACGCTACCCACTCCACCCCCTCTCCTACTCCTCCCCCTCTCTGTCCCTCACTTTTCTGGGGTCATCTCAGACCAGAACAGAGCAACAGGACCTTATACTTATCCCTCATTCGACCCTCCTATTTGTCAGGAGACTCAATCAATGTGTAATTACCGTGGATGGCTATCATAAAAAACAATGGCGAGAGCCCTCTCAAGGTTATCCACCTAATTGTGTTATTTATAAATATGAAATGGCTGTTAATGCGGCTGCCACAATGGATGGGGCTAGCGTCTGATGAACATGATATATTTCCAATTTGCGGTGTGAGACCCGTGTGGACAGGTCGATGCGGCTAAGAGCTTTTTCTCACTGTGGTCAATAGCGCTGATAATAAAGGCTCATGCTTGAATTTGGCTCACAAGTAAAAAAAAAAAAGATAAGAACCTTGAATGCATTTAACCAGGTTTGACAACTGAGTGTTTTCAGAAATTCAGTTTCATTATAAACAAGCATGTAAAGGACTTTAATGAAGCCAATTAAAACTAGTCATATTTTAGAATACTAAACACGTATTAATAGTGGCTTTTATTTATCTAAACAGCTTAGAGACAGGCCTTTATTTCTACTTATTTACTTATTTCATATGTGAAATTTTTGTTTAAAAGCCTCTTTGTTTTCTGTCTGTTTTAGTTTGTGTTTACTTGTTGTTAATTCAAACTCAATTCTTCCTCCACGTTTATTCATTCATACATCTTCCGTAACCGCTTATCCAGTTAATGGTCGCGGGGGTGCTGGAGCCGATCTCAGCTGTCATTGGGCGAAGGCAGGTGGACAGGTCGCCAGACTATCGCAAGAGAGACAAACAACCAGTCACACTCACATCCAGAGTCATCAATTAACCTAAGCTGCATGTCTTTGGACTGTGGGAGGAAGCCGGAGAACCCGGAGAGAACCCCATGGGGAGAACATGCAAACTCCACACAGAAGGCCGTCTAGCCCGGGAATTGAACACAGGCCCCTCTTGCTGTTTACCTGATGTGATTCGACTAGTACAACTAGAAAGGGGCACTCAGTAGAGTACAGATTTCTTCTTCTGTTTAGTGTGATTGAATGAAAGCAACCTACAATTGGCTAACCCCCCTGTTGAGACACCAAGGGGCCGTAACACGTCGTAAAGCACATTTCATTCCAACTAAAAAAACAAGCTGTGATGTCTGCAGGCAATCGGCTCAAAGTCGTTGTTTATTACAGTCTTGTCATACAGTCTTGCCAAAAACAAAATTGAACTAACCAAGCTGTCTGCCTGCATAGCAGTTACTGAGTGATCCATGAATGTCAGCAAATTTCTAGAGCTACCTCGCTGGCATGGCAAAAGACACTGCCTCTTATTCCCATAGTTGTGTAACATTCACCATTGTGTTTTTCTTTAAGTGTTTAGAAGCTGTCAATGAAAGTCGGCACATTTGAGGTTTTCAGATATGTCATGATCGAGCAGATGCAATGTGATTGCAAGCAACGGCTCAAACAGAGGCAAGGATGCAAGGTTCTGTAAAAAAATGTCTGCTTAGTTTAGGGCTTTATGAATCCCAATGATTTTCTACTGGCTTTTGTTATTGTTTTTGCTGGCCATTGCAGTTTTGCACCAGCTATTATTTCCAGATATTATTTGAATACCAGCGCGTAAATTTCAGAATTTATTGGATATAAATGATTTTTCGTGTCAGAAATTGTTCATTCTGCCCTGTCATGTTTTTGAAGCATGTGGCTCATATCCTTCTTCCTTAACCCACAGGATTGAAAAGCAGCTAACTGACAACCAGAGTCTAGTCAGAGAATAAAAAAATGACTCCCCTGTACCCATCATGCCTCATAATCCCCGTGTCTTCCCTCCTTTGACTACAAACGTGCTCTTCCTCTGAAACAGTCTCTTATTCCCAGGTATCCCTCAGCTGTCTCCTCCACAGACTCACTCAGTCTCAGTGAGTCAGCCTCTCTCATCCACCTCTGCTCCGCCTCGTTGCTCTCAGCCCGTCTGCGTTGCCTCTCCACCTCCACCCCCCACCACCACCACCAGCAACCGATTGCCCCTAAGGGAACCATGTCAATCCCGAGCCTATAAGAGGGGGGCTTGACGTGGGCCTCGGAGGACAGCCAGCTCCCCTTTGCTCCCTCGCTCACTGGAGGATGAAATTAGCCTGCGGTGGACCATCCATGGCGGTGGGTCACTCCAGACAACCAGGCAGCGGTGCTTGACCAGCACTTCACCCTCACCACCACGAGCACCCACAGACTGCACCCACCTCTTTCCACACCCCCCAGGCTCCTTGCACCTTCAAACTCACCTCACGTCCCGCCTGCCTTTTTGCCCCTCGAGTTAAAGCCATTTAACCCCCAGCATGGGGCAGAAAAGCAGGGGCGCAGAGGTTGGAGACTGGCCGTTTCACGTTGAGTTACAGAAACTTGCTGTTTAAATCAAAGCCTGTTTGGTATTCCAGAGAGCGGGAGGACTGTGGCCGCTGTATTTCAACTCTAAACACTCTGGATGCCAGAGAATTCTGTCATCGCCTCTCTGCAATGTTGACATCCTGGATTTATTTCAGTCCATGATAATGCTACTGTCTCATCTGAATTTACGCAAAAAAAAAAAAAAAAAAAAACCTCTGAAGTCTGTATCTATTTCCTGGAGAATGCAGTTATGTGACAGCACTCGAATGAAACTGGAAACCGTTGAGTAATAAATGCAACCCTCCTCTGCATATCATTATTACAGCAGTTGAAAAGCCCAAAATAGTCGCACACTCCAATCTCATCCAATCCCCCTTACGAAACACAGGCCCCGTTCTCTCACCAGGATCTGAGCCAGAAGTTCCCAAAGTTAACGGCGCAATTACCGTGAGTGTCTATTAAAGAGGGCATAAAAGATGGCTGAGTGTGATTCACTACATCAGACACATAAAAGAACCAAGATGCGGAGGAAGAGGTGTGAACTCCCATCTTAGAGCAAAGGAGGACAATTACGCAGAGGGTTTAAGGATGAGATAAGAGCTTGTCTTTAGAGTCTATTTGCTCCAGAATGAGCTGAGGAACAGTGAAGAGCGTGTTGTATGATCTAAAGGTGGAAGGTAAATTACTGTCATTTGCTCTTCCTAGAAGTGTTGTCTCCTCTGTGAGGCTTATTCCTGGCAGACATTTTGAATCTCCTAAAGCGAGGATTCGCTAATTGATTTGAGGATGCCAAATGGTGCACGTGGGATATAAAAAACCTTCTCTGAATCCTGATTCTTCCACCCTTAATAGGATATCAATGTAGTTATCTGTGAATCAATTGTTTGTCAATACAGTTTGTTTCTCTTAAAGTGGCCCTTTTATGCTTTCCCATGTAATGTCCATCAATGGCTTGAGGTAGAATACGGCAGCTCAAGACGAACACTTTCATCCGCGCCAAAGTTGGATGGAGAGGGAAGGCCAGAAAATGTGAGCTTTTGTTGTCACTTTTAATAGACTTTACAATAAAGACGCCACCTTTCAGAGAATGTTCCCTTGAAATGTCAGGGCCAACCTCAAGAGCCTTGAAAGACGGAGTCTCTTTAAAAGCAATATTGGCAGTAAACATACGAGGCAGAGGCCGTCTATCTGCTTTTGCCATCAGAGCGTGGTGGAGGCTGATAATCACTGTGAAGGAACTGCACCTGCAGGAGTTGAACTTTACCTTTTTCCCATTTATTGGATCTCTAGGTGCCGTGGTCAACAGCAGTTATTTTTAACTGCAAAATAATGGTTTCCTTCATCTTACATGAATCTATTTCCATAAATATGCTTTTCTCTCAATCACTCCGGTTTTCTCCGATTGTCTCGTCGAAGAGATCTCACTTATCCATGGGAACCTTTACAAGGTCTCTAGAGTCCTGTGGTTTGTTTTTTTCTGTGCTTTTATTGTATTATTTCTCTGTCATCAAGCACAAAAATGATTCATCCAATTTATTCCTGGGAACTGTACTGCTGCAGAGTTGTTAACTAGATGTGGCATCACAGGAGAGCACCAATCTCCGAGTACTTTTCTGTTGCCTGACATCCATCCTGAATATAATTTGGCTGCTGAATTATTGCTGTAAAAAAAAAAAAATGCAAGGAAGATAACATTTCAAGTGTGCATCAGGGCAAGACGTGCAAATAGTTTATACGAATTCTTTACTCCCAAATGAAAGAAAAATACATCCGGAGATTCAACAGCAGCAAGGTGTCCTTTTTTGCATTGTCAATTAAGATCTTGTTTGAAGGACCGGGTATGCTAATGTGTTGCCATAGAAACCATCTGAGGAACAAATGTTTTTTTCTTCTTTATGTGGATAACATTTGTTAGTTTAATTGAGTTTGAACGTTTCCAACCAGTGTTAAAAAACATTGCCCACATAGAAACGTTACATTTAGAATACATTTACAAGTCTGTAAGGTTTATTCCACACCTTACTGAGTCAAGTTGCTACTGAGAAAAAATATCTGACATAAGAGTGAATAATAATTTGAAGCTGAATGTGTTTGCACTCCCGCAGATTTTTCTCTTTAGTCTATCTATCTAAGCTCTGAAGGGAGAAGAGTGGCAATGTATCATCTTTCTAACAAGGTTTTTAGCCTGCTGTTGTTGCTATGTTTTTAACCCTGGGGCTGCACCTTTTTGTTACTTTGTGGTATCATATGTTTTTTGAAAAACGTTCACAACCATCACGTGTATTTTATCCTTTTTTACTGTTATTGTAAGCAAAGTTAACATATACCTGTCGCATGTCAAACAGTGGTCCTATAGTAAGTAAGAAACGAATACATTACTTTCTTAAAGGAGCACCCCACCTTTGTGGAAACATCCATTGTTTTTGGAGCTAGGTTAAGACCCTATAAAAAGAATCTATAGTGTGTTTAGTGCCAACTCAACTTTTGCTAATTAAATGGCAAATAATCTGAGCGCAAAGGAGCGAGTGGGCTGTATGAAGTCTCTCAGTTAATCAGGTGTGTTTGGGGCTTAACATGAATGAAACCAATTATAGTGTCATCCCCCCGTAAAAGACGGATTTGGTGAATTTGAAAAGCAAGCGACAAAAATATGGATTGAAGCAGAAAATTTTGTTCGATAAAAACTGAGTTTTGGAAATTGTTCCATCGATCTTTTTCTCAAGAAGTTTTGATTGTTGGACTTCCAATACTCTGGAGTTATAATGACAAACAACCGCTGGAGTCTTATTCAAAAAGTAGTTGAAAACTGATAACATTAGTGTAGCCTGATCTTCATCTGCAACGTACTGTCTATAATCACACACACACACACACACACACACACACACACACACACACACACACACACACACACACACACACACACACACACACACACACACACACACACACACACACACACACACAATGAGCGGAGTCTCTGTCGCTGGCGGAGAGCTCTCGTGTAAAGGCAGTGATGCTAGTGACGGAGGAGTGCTGAGAGTTTACTGCAGTTTGAGCAATGAATGCTTGAGCCTTAGGCTACTTTATTATATTCCATTATAGTTTGAGTCGACACCTGAATTTGCTTTTTCCTTTCATTAATTAAGTCATTTTCACCTCAATTTAACACTGCTGCATCGGAACCCGCCTATGACGGTGAATCTCACTATCTGAATAATGCACCCTCCAAATATCAGGAAGATGCTTCCCCATTTATTACGTTTTTTTTTGTCAATGGCATAATCACTTTCTGCTGCCTAAAGATGGAAAACACCAAAAATGCGCCTGCCCACAACCCATTTCAAGACCCCATTCAATCCAATTCAATTCAATTCAGTTTATTTTGTATCGCCCAAAATCACAAATTACAAATTTGCCTCAGAGGGCTTTACAATCTGTACACATGCGACAACCTCTGTCCCGGAGAAAATTAAGACTACTTATAATAAAAGCAGCAATGACTATCATTAAAGAAGTTCGTGAATTCACTACTACTGAGGTTTATAGGAATACACGGCTCAACACAGCTGTGACTCTCTTTCAGCCTGGCTACAGTGCTGAAGAGAACCCTGGGGTTCTTATTTTTCTCTATTAATGCTGAATAATAGGCACCATGAGCGCACAGATGGGTGCAAGTACATTTGCTACTTACACAACGCTGGTGTTGGCCATCAAAATGACAACTATATTGGTCTGAAACTAGCAATGACTGTGCATTTAGACCACATCAAGCCGGCTGTACGATAACACTCTATAAGTCATAAATGGGCCTCAGCTGCAGGATTAACCAAGTCAAAACTTTGATTTTTTTTTTTATGTTTTATTGTTCTCATGTCCCTCACTATAGAAAGTTACCATTTAGGTGGCCAAAGGTCCTTTAAAGTAGCATCCGACCTTTTAAAATCTGTTGCTTCAGAACTGTGAGTTTAATTTCCATGTCCTTGTTTACCAAACCTACAAAGTGAGGAAGGCTTTACTTACCACTACTAATTACAGCTTTAATTACCTGTCTAATTAACATCCTGCAATCTGCAATTTACTATTATTATCTTCCATTTAACTGGCAAATGTCTAGCGTTTCGACTGATGGCGAACGCTCAGGGTAATGATAGCTTTTCAGGAGTAAAAATCACTCCAAGTAAACCAGGAACTGACTAACATTAAACAGCAAAGATGTTCATTCCAGTTCTATTTAATCCAGTTAACTCAAATGGTTTGTGAGCAGGGAAGCCAGTGGAGGATCTTGGTCACTGGAGTTGCGGTACCTCTTGGTTGTGAAAGTGGAATGATGATGACCAAGTGGTGACAAGGACTGCAGCTCAGGGGGGAGTTGGCCGAACCTAATCAGGGAATGAAGGTGTGTGGAAGAAAAAGAAAAATAGGGAGAATATAGAAGAAGAAAAGGAGAGAGGAAAATGTCTCACTATTATGTATTTCACGCTAGAGTGAGCATTTGACATATCCAATTTCTAACCTGAGACACTTGCTGGGTATTTGTGTAGCTGAGAGGGGTTATAGGGGAGGTTATGGCTTAACAGATCAGTGTGTGTGTGTGTTTGTTCGCGTGTGTGTGTGTGTGTGTGTGTGTGTGTGTGTGTGTGTGTGTGTGTTTGTCTGTGCGCAAAGCAGTGGAGTTGGAGTGAGATAATAAAACCTATTTTTGTATTGAATGTGTTCTTTAAACAAGCTTTTGCTATTTGAATGTCAGAGGGGTTATTTATTTTCTATTGGAACTCTTTATATGGATTGTGTGTGTGTGTGTGTGTGTGGGGGGGGGGTTCACATTTGTTAGCCTCTAGGGATAACACACACACACACACACACACACACACACACACACACACACACACACACACACACACACACACACACAAACACTCCCCTCCTAGCCTCTCCTGAGGCACTTTAACAACTCCATCACCATTACAAGCTCTTAAAAGCCAGACTGACACATGTACCACGGCTGTCAATCACAGCCAAGTGACACCATAGAATGACAAACTCCTCATGTTATCATGTGCCTCATTGTTTTTTAACAATGTCTGTTTGTTTTTTTCTGCAGTCATTTTCTGTCTAATTGCTCCAGCTTTGTTTTCTGTGTCTAAAATGCATGCAGCTCCTTATCATCAAAGATTAACGCGAACAGCATAAGCTCTTCAATCAGAAAAAACATGTTTGCCGTCTCTTCTTAATTGCACATTGTTGCAATTATACAAGTTATTTCTAGTTATTATTTTTTTTTTTCTCCCTGCGTTTCATCCATGCCTACACTGCCTCTCCCGGAAGCTGACCTGGTGGCTCACCAATCTCATTGTCATAATTACCATCATCACAATCACTATCATCTTAATTGGCCTTATCTCCTCGTTAGCTGCTCGTTAGCTAATTGACTCTGAGAATTTCCCGCCAAACGCTTTGCGCAGCGAGACAAAAGGCAACAGACGGAGATCAAAAGGAGACATCTGCCTGTTGAGAGAGGAGGAAAACTACGACGAGCTTCGGCTCATCTGTCACAGTAATGACTGTCTCAACAACTGTACACAATTATGTGGAGGAAAAACTAGTGCTGCAGTCTTTGCCACACTAGTTATGCACATTAACACACATTAACACACACACACACACACACACACACACACACACACACACACACACACACACACACACACACTTACTTACAAGTAGTTGCATAGAATACACAGTCTGATCTAGACAGATGCTTAATGACATGTTCAGATACACGGCTACAAAAGGGATGCAATTATACACCCTGTAAGACACACACACACACACACTCCCACGCATGCATGCTATAGGGCTTCTGTGTGTCAAAAAGCCAATTATAGACATTGAAAGGAATGGGGAGAAATGTTGTAATTAAACTGTGTCGAGCTGTGTGGAAATTAGGAGGAATAGCAGAAAATATCTGAATTATCATCAATTAAAGCACGCGAAAGGTCGCGGATATGCTATTTAAAAATGTGGAGTTGGCTTTGGAAAAGCTTAGAAAGGACACTATTTATTTTTCTGCAACCTGCTCCACACTAAAAGGAATGCAACATTTAAGAAAGTTAACATGAGAATTCAAGTAATCCCCTTAAACAGCAACATCTGAAACATTTCCTTAAACCAAGAGAACTACACTGTTCTTTTTTTCTGACCTCATTCCATTGCTCTCACTGTCTGTCCTTGTTGTTTCTCTTTCTGTCACTGCTCGAGTCCTCCACCAGCTTCCTTTCATTTCCCACCCTGTGCTGCTCTTCTTCCTCTTTTCTTTTTCTCAAACCGTCCCACCTTCTTTTTCCACCCCATGGCCATTATTTCTGCTCATTTTCCTTGCTTCCTCTTTCTTCCTGCTTTGCGTCTCTGTCTCTCTCCGTCTCGTTCTGTCCCTATGTGTTGCTGTAGGGTTGTGGAGTCTGGTGGTGTCACTGGTAATAGGGTCCCATGGGTGCTCTGTACACCATTCCTGGGGTCTGAGAACTGCCTGCATAATATGAAAAGAAGGGGTGTTCTCATGTCCTACTTTAAAGAATGGTCCACGGCTGGATTTGCTTGTGTGTGTGTGTGTGTGTGTGTGTGTGTGTGTGTGTGTGTGTGTGTGTGTGTGTGTGTGTGTGTGTGTGTGTGTGTGTGTGTGTGTGTGTGTGTGTGTGTGTGTGTCTATAGGTGCATCAGTCGCAGTAATGCAGGCATGTTGAACCACTGTAATGAACCAAGAGCTGACCAACAAAACAAAGCTTTATCTGTTTCCCATTCCTCACCAGTAGTCACATGCTTTGGCATGCCAATCAGCATGTGGTCAGCATGTTGTATGTCTGTTTGTGTTCAAATTCAAAATACAAAAATATTTTGCAGGCTGGCAGATGCAGATGCGTGGTTCATTGTGTGAACCCCTGAAGTCGAACATTTAAGTTTAAGAATGCCCTGAAATTTTGATACCACTGAATTTATAGCTCTAAAATATTTTACTTTTGATCCATGTGAATTTATGTGGTATGGAAATTTCATCTTTTTTCATTTTCTGTGTAGGTAATTTCATGTTTTATAATTCCAAAAGCAAGTTCCTTTTCATGTTCAGTTTCAGATACGTTTTCAGATTGAAAGTCTATCTCATCTTTCTTTTTTTCATCTATCTTTTAGAACGTAACCTGACCGAAAACCCTCATAAATTTAAAATGTTGGTGTACTTTACCTGTGTATGTCTGATGTATAGACTTGACTCAGAAATGAGTCACATCAATCACATTTTAGCAGCCTGAATAAAGTTTATTGACAGATATTGGAAGCCTATTTTATCGGAATTAAACTTCATGTTTTTTCATAATCAAGTACCTTCTGGAAATTTCAAAGGGGGAATGATTTTCAGATTGAAGCATCTAAATATATTCAATTCAGTGGTATTAAAGTTTCCACGTTTAGTGCAGTATCCAGGATTGATACAATTTCTTATATAGGTATTCATGGGCTCACGTGATTCAAATTTACTCAGCCTTTTTGTGCTCCCGTACCCTTTCGTGAAACAAGGCTCCATAGAACTACCGGTCAAAAACTCCCCAGGGTACAGTACCTCTAAATACCATTCTTAAGGAACAGGAAAGAGGAAAAATTAACGAATCACCTTGAGACCCAAGAGACAGATTCTCCAGATGACTGTTTCCAATTTTTACCTTCTTCACATACTGTATGTCTTTGGCTCTCACTGTTCACCTCAGTAGTGATAGTGTATATATCAGTATTTCTCAGGCAGCGCATGAGTAAGTCATAGTGTTTGCACAGTGCAGTTTCATTTTTTACTTGGCTGTCACCCTTGTGGGTTCTTTTCCAATAATAAAGACAAAGATAGACGAAGTCACATAAAGAGAGAACGACAGACAAAGAAACAAGAAGGGACTAGGAGTTGGAAACATCATCACTGCAGTATCTACTGCCAACCTGCCAGGGTATCTCTCACAAAAATGGGCAATTGTCATCCTTTGCAGAAAAACCAAAAACTCTGTGTTGATGGCAGTGTGGAGTTATAGTTCTGTGCAGGCAAAATTTGACACATGATATAGAAAGTGGCTCCAATGTTAAGATATCTAAAGCAGGAGTAGAGGAGTTACGTCATACTTGAGAGGGATCAACAGAAAAGTAATCCAGACAATGAAACAACTTGCAAATTAGACCGCTTGATGACGATGATGGTTAATGGTACAGCCATGCATTTTTTAAACAACATAAAGCTCTGTTCATAAGAGTAGTCATTAACTCAGTGGTTTTGTATATTTGCCTTTGTATAGGCCTCTCTGCAGGAGAGTGGTTATATCCTTAGAAACCACTGAATCATTGCAATAGAACACACCTCCTTAAACTGAACGAGACTGGGGATCCGTCCAGCCAAACCTGGTGGATGTACACAACGGGAGGTCCAAACCGCCCAGAGACCTCCTGTCAATGTATCCGTTTGGAAGCAAAAAGATTATCAGTGTAAATGAGGAGCCTAGGCTCCCCTCTGTGAGCCTTTAAAGACCAAAAAAAACCTTTAGTTTCCTGCCAAACTGAATTTCAAAGAGATAACGTCTAATAATAGTCTGGACAAACTCCTACATAGCAAACAATCATTCCATTCATCTCAATCCTAACTGCCCTAATGCATGAACTAAGGAGTCAAGTTGTATCTGTTTATAATAAAGCTCCCCACTAGACCATCCATCCCTGGATGATAAAAGAAAGCCCAGATTGACCATCTGTGCGTCTTTAGTCAGTCACAGTGTTTTTCTGGCCTCTCAGAGAACTTAGAAATGGCGCTTGTACAATATTCAGCTTGTCATTCCATGAGTCTCATATTCTGACTCATTCATTTGTACTTGCATACATGCAAGTCTGATAATACCTGCCTAAAGTGTGGCTAGCCCTCACTCACACAAATCGAATGCTACATGCAATAGAACCAAATGCCATATGTATGACCACAAGCATTGAAGTGGATTTAGCCTGCAGCTCACTGATCGAATATGCAGCACATGAATACACATTCTTTCTAATTTTTTATGCTAACTGTCTTTTTTTTAATCTTTCTCTGTTTCTATTTGGTGACTTCTAGAATTGCAACAGCAGAAGCAGGTGCTTCTAGATGCACACACACACACACACACAGGCTGAAGGCCTTGAAAGCCTTGACAATGGGACTGTGCAAGAGCTGCTGCAGTGAATAATCAACTGTGTTGGTGAACTGAGCGTCCAACCAGCCAGCCTGTCTCAGTTTTATGTAGCGGTGGGGAAGAAAGTCACAGAAGAGCTACACCCTTAAATCCAGGGATGTGCAGCTAAAATGCATTTCACACAGCAGGGCAAAGCACCAACCATTCAAGTGTGTCACTGTTGTTCCCTTCAGATATCAACAAGTCTACAGCCGCCTGAGCAGCTCTGCCGGGCTGCACTAAGGCACAGCATTGCTCGGAGCAAGTTCTGAGTTTAGCAGGTCAAAATGCTAACATTTGCAGCTGAGGCTGATGAAAATGTAATAGGTTTTGCAGATATTTGGTCTTAAACCAAAGCGAATTAAAAATTTCACCTGATGGTGCTAGTTTAAAAATCTGAGAATCACCATAGTCACCAGGATAAAGTGTATACCAGCAATAAATGTCAAGCTAAATCTTGTGTCTATCCAGTTGATGGTGGGCACTGGATGAAAAGTCAGTGGCTCATCAAAGTCAGAAGCTCAAGTGACAGGAATTTCATGCCAATCCTTTAATCAATTGTTGAGATATTTGAGTCTAGACCAAAGTGGTGAACTGTCTAAAAACAACAGCAACACAGAATAAAAAATAAATAGGACACAAGTCGTAGCAGCAACCGGGCTTTTACAAGAAAAGCTGCCCACTAAGAGTGTGTTTAAATTTCAGATTTGTGTCAATGACGGTTGATGCTTTAACTTGCAGTATGAAGTGCGTTTTAGCCGGAAATGTCAGCGTGCAGAAAAAAGGACTCAATCTAACACCTTTGATTTCGAGTGCGCGGTACAGACGACCGCTCCGTGTAACAACAGCGTGCAGAAAGACCTCACGAACATTTAATGGGGCTTGCAGAACACCGCGCTATTTCCTGTCAACTCAATAAGGGACACCGTGACCAGTAATACATATTCCTAAATGAATATGATGCCTAGGTGAACTGCAATCAGATCAGAATGTAGCTGGACCCCTGTTGAGTTAGTTGGCACCTTGGTAAATCTAAGCCTCCAAGAAATGCAGCTGATCTGGAGATTATTAGGTTTACCTAATGAAACCACACTATTGGAGCTTGTAGTGTATCAGGACCAGGCACACTTATATTTCAGAGATGCATGCCATTGATTTTTCACTAGTCATCTGAAGGGTTCACCAATGAACTGCTAATGCACCACAGTTAATGCACCTTTTTTAATTAAACATTTTAGAAGAATTCATACAAGATCTCCTAATTAAACTGGGATTTCATTAAGATATCAGATGGTCCTCTGTCAGGGTTTTTAATGCAACCTTTCTCTGTTTATTTCATTCCATTGCTTTTTGCTTCAATCAAAAGTGTTATTTAGTGACTCACAGCGGATTCATTTCAAGTACTAGAAAGACTTTTATTCAGAGCTGAATTTCAATAGTGGCCTTGTGAAACATTTTTGGCATGTGTATACTTATTAAATCGTTTCATTAACATGTATTTATTTTTTCTTTTCTGTACTCATCAGTGGCTCAACCCACTAGTGAACTGCACCTTTAACCTCTCTCTCATTCACAAAATGTGATTAGCCCGCAGCCCCTCGGTACTGATTGCAAAACTATCTGCAGCCTCCCCTGAATCACACGTCAATTTCACGCAGATTGCGAGCAGGAATTGCTTGAAAGATCCGTTGAAATATGCCTATGCATAAATCTGACTTAGCTCGATGAAACCTCAGCAGGTTGGGTGTTTTCCAGCTGCGGCGGCGGCGTCCTAACTACCACCCCGCTGCCTCAAACGCAAAGAAAGAGAATAGAAAGAGGTCCAAAAAGAGAAGCTTCATTTTTTTATTGAATTAACTCAGCTGAGAAAGGAATCCCATTTCTCCTTTGGGCTCAGCGGACAATCAGGAGAGACAATGTAACAAGAGTCTTAGTGCTACCGAGTCTGAGAAGGGTCAAACGTCCTTAGGGTCAGGTGGGTTTTATCACCGCAAAAGTCTTATCTGACATTTGTCACAGGGACAGGCCTAGAGAGATAATTGGAATAGGATTCTCTCTTCTTCTCTCCTACTGCATTTTCCTCTCTCTCCTCTTTTCGGTCACCCCCCTTACACACTCACACACACACACACACACACACCTTTCTGCACATTTATCTTGAAGTGTGCACCGAAGTTGGTTTGCAAGCCTCGCCTTCACATCTCTCAATATCTTATCTTCAAGTAAGACGCCCACGGTTGGCATTTTAAGACGACACATACCGACCTCGCAGACACAGATAACTGCCGTTACTACTCACTGTCACTCACAATGGCCCACACACAAGCTGTGAGTGTGTGTGTGTGTGTGTGTGTGTGTGTGTGTGTGTGTGTGTGTGTGTGTGTGTGTGTGTGTGTGTGTGTGTGTGTGTGTGTGTGTGTGTGTGTGTGTGTGTGTGTGTTTTAGAAAGTGGGCGAATAATTTCGAGGAGGAGGCATGTATTGGCTCAGTCGAGCTTACCTGGAGTGCTGTATGTTAGCTTGCATTCGTGTGTGCATGCATGTGCGTGAGTCCCTATTTATCCATGAGTTCATGCATTTTTGTTTGGCGTGTTTGTGAGCATGCGTGCCGTTTCCGTGTAGCTGCCTGGTGCAGGTGATGGTAAGCACTGATTATACAGTAATGCTAGGTTTGTAAGGAAGCCAGCAGGCAGCCTGGTTTTAGCCACAGCGGGAGGTGGCACCATTATCACCAGCTTCAGTTTCAAGCCTGAGAAATATGCCAGTCTGGACAAAAGGGTGTCTTTTCTACATTTTTATTTGATTCTGAGTGGCCCCTCAGACTGTCTGTAAAAAAAAGCATGCCACTTGTATGTAATTGCCAATGTGAGCTGTGTAAAAACACTTCACTCTGAGGAGCTGGTCATTTTGTACAAACTCTGTTTAACACAAACATGTTTTGATTGACATGAGTTGAAATTTGTTCAAAGGGTGAGTTCTCAGAAATCAAATAGAAACACTTCTAGTTTTTTTTTTCTAGCCGTACAGGGAGTTCTGGGTTTATTTTAGGAAGTTTATGTTTTCCACGTACAATGGCATACACACACTGCAAACACAAGCAAATATGAAGAAAATATCGACACCAATTCGACAACACATTTAGGAAAAAGAACTACAACATGGAAAAATTGATCGACACACATGCTGCATAACAAAACACACTGAAGTTGACTAACCATCAGTTTTAACTTTCCCTTCTCATGATTCAGATACTATTGTAGGGATCTGCTATACACCTAGTATATAGCAAGTGAGTATGGTGTACATTCTAATATAGCCGATATCATGTTAAGTATTTGAAGTATCTCGATGAGCCTTAACCACGGCAACAACTTTTGTATCTGGGCGTGTTCATCAGTGTTTGCAACTTTGAGGTTGCATCCTTTCTTGTTGTTCATTCAGTTCTGTGAAGATGTTTTCTTCATTTGTGTTTTGTCTATTAGCTTATGTTTTCTTTAGTCAGAGAGTGTTGAGCTCTCAGAGACTATTTATCCTCTACTTAGACACTGTAACAGCTTAACTCTAAGCATTGAACGATTCTATTGAACTCCACATCATTATATAAAACAGCATTACTAAGGGTAAGATTATTATTAGATGGATGTGTGTAAGATTAGATTATAATTTTCCCTATTTGTTTTATGTTTTTGTTCCCTTGTTAAAATTAACATACTAAATTGGCACATGGAAATTATGTTTAACGAACAGATGGTTGAATTATATCCGAGGACTAGACTTTTCTTGTTCACAACATCAAATATTCTTGAGTGGAGAGAGCACAATGTTGAGTTATAGGTTGTTTTTAGCTCTGATGTTTCTTGTCCAGTGAGTCTCTCACCTTCTGTTCATAGTATGTTTTTAACTGTTATTCAGTCCTGAAAGCATGTTGAGCAAGCCCAGTTAGATTTACAAGAATTAATGATTGCTTGTACAAAGTGCTTTGCTGCCAGGCAGGAAATAAATTCCTAATGAGTGAAATAAGACAAAAGCATCCCCTGATGTCTGAACAATAAATATGGACTGGGGACTGAATCATCTTGGAAACAGCCAAGAATTACCAGTACCACAGAATGTCATGATAAAGAGCTCCAAAATAGTCATAAAAAATGCTTACAGGAAGAGAAAATCATTCCAACCGCTTTTTAGAGCAGTGACAAGCATGACCTGATTGTATTAGACTAAAGAAGAATGGGCTGTACTTAAAGACATCCTTGTACAGGATCCACAAACACGTTTTGTTTTGTGGAAGTATTTCATATCACAGTTTTACAAAAGTAAAGGCAAGGCAAATTGTGTCCCTTGGAAACAAGTTTGAACAGGATAAAACTAATAAAGTGTTTTTTCAAAAAGTGGTTTCCCCCAAAAAATGGTGTTGGAAAATGGAGAATTGTTTTAAAGTCAGGGTTTTATATTCACTCTTCTTTTAACTGTGGTGTTGGCTTCTTCTAATTCCTGTTTAAGTTATCTGACTCCTTCCAGTTGGTTAAAGAGGCGGATACATTTACAAAACTGTAACAAACTGATCTCATCCTTACGGCAACTTTTGTGTCGTATCTCGATACAGAAGGTTTGCGCGTCTTTAACATAGCATTGTGAAAAAGTGGCAGTTGTGTTAAGGCAATAAAAATGATTGTTTAGGATTGGAAAAAAGAATCATGTTTTTGATTAAGTACGTTTGTAATGTAACCTATGCTTTGGACATAACATCATGTGACTAAGTGACATAGCATCACATGACATACCGTCACGTGACATGAAGCTGTCAGTAAAAATCCCTCAACTTTTGGTTAACTTTTCAACTACTCAACTTTTCCCACAGGTCACTCAAGAACTCTGGTCCCCTGAGTCAAAAGACCAAAGACTTTCTTGCTCTTAATACTGCGCCCAATGCTCTGATAAAGACTGGGATAACATTGGAAGTAGTCGAAAGCATGGTTTGTCTCATCCATCCATCCCCTTTAACCTTTAACATTAGCTTATCCTGTTCTGAGATAACATTGGAAGTAGTCAAGGCATGTTTGTCTCATCCATCCATCCCCTTTAACCTTTAACATTAGCTTATCCTGTTCTGAGATGCGGGGGGGCTGGAGCACACTGGATATATATAGACAGACAACCCATTGGTGCTCACATATGCACCTATGGGCAATTTAAAGTCATCAACCAGCCCAAGCTGCATGTCTTTGAACTGTGAGAACCCAACCTGATATGGTGAGAATATGCTAACTCCACACAGAAGGCACGTCGAGCCCGGTAACCAAACCCCGGCCCCTCTTGCTGCGAGGCTACACTGCTAGCCACCACATCACCGGGCAGCCCATGGTTTGTCTCATACAGACCGCAAAGGGCGCCGTGTGCGTCAGTATCAAGACGTCGAGGGCCACTGCCCAGGCTCCACTATCTGACATCCACAAAACCAAATTAACGAGAACCTGAAAAGCTTCAGGTGATATTTTCCAATAAGTTCATCCCTATGGGTGACCCTTATCATATACAAGTTAGCAATTCACCCATTGTTAATATGAAATGATGGATTATAGCAGCTTTAAAGACAGTGGTATTATTCACTTCCCCCACCTACACTTCTCCTTGAGATCCAAACTATCAACACTTGTTTAGAGAAACTCTTTCACCAGCCAGCGTGAGTAAAGCAGTCAGGCAGCAAATGTATCCTGAACATAACCATTGTTGAAGGCCTGTGTTTGAGCAGAGTAACAGCCCTTAGGACAAGGACCATAATGAACTCTGCACCACATAGCAACTTTGTTCTACCCTTTCTATTTCCCCCCTCGCTGATTCTTTATTAGGGTCGTCCGTTCAATAGAATGCAGAGTGAGGGGAGATCAACCTGTGTCCTGTTTCAACTCTTTGTCATTACCTGCTCCATTGCTCCGGCCATACCTTCCCTTCGACTTCACCATTTGAAGAGCAACACCAGGGGAGCAGTCGCGTAGAGGCAATTAAACTCACAAGTTGCCAAACGCAAAAGGAAGTACAACATTTTACCTTTCAACAACAAAAAAAAAGTTTGGTTTTAAAGTTTGCTGTTTTTCTGTGATTGATCTGAATTTGAAAGTGCCCAAGGGCATCCAGCAGCGTGTACGGAGGCAGGAAGATGCAGAGAATTTTTTCGCTTGAGGTTTTAAATAAAGGAAACCGAGACGGGGAGAAATGAAAGCAGAACAGAGAGAACCGTTGCGGAGCCGGGCAGAACAGTGGAGGCTGCTGTAGCTGGTCATTAATAGTCAACCAGGATATACCGCGGGGGGATAGCAGACCGTGGAGGCAGCTTGATAATTCAATCTGTCAAGCACACACTACAAGCTAGGCCAATTAACTGGAGAGGAGGCAGGCCTGACCCCAGATTCCCTCCCTCCTTGCCTCCCTCATCCCTTCACCGTTTGCAACATCCCTGGCGTGTGTTAAACCAACATCTATGCCAGTTAAACTGTCAGTCCTGCTGAGGTCAGAAAGAACAGAAAAGTGTGTGTGTGTGTGTGTGTTTAAGTGTGTGTCTCAGTGTATGTAGAATTACTGCATTCTGTTGCTACAGTGTCTGCTCTAATAACGGGGGAGATGCAGCGTTTACGGCCAGATGGCCAAACAACAACCGCTGGTAATTGACAGCTAATTGCAAACACTCGGCAGGTGTTTCCAACAAATGAAAATTGAGTGATTTCTCTATTTCAATATTTATAGTTCCATCTTCTACTTTGGTTCTTTCCTTTCAATTGGTAACCATTTTATTCTCTCACCTGTCATTGCAAAAAGAGAGTCCTCTATGTCCTCTTGCTGCCTCTTCTCACACACCTTTTTTAAAATGTTCAGACATCCGGTGGCATCACAATGCTTGGTGAAAAAAGCCGCTAATTAAAACACTTAAAGAAGCCAAATAAATGCAGTGCGGAGGTGTGTGTGTGTGTGTGTGTGTGTGTGTGTGTGTGTGTGTGTGTGTGTGTGTGTGTGTGTGTGTGTGTGTGTGTGTGTGTGTGTGTGTGTGTGTGTGTGTGTGTGTGTGTGTGTGTGTGTGTGGGGAGGGGCGTGGGAAGGCGCCATGCAAAGTTAAGAGGAGCACACGCTTGGATAAATATCTTTTCATGCTCACAAAAATAGTGGAAAGAGGGGAGCGTGGAGACCTTTTTTGCGAGCAAGGTCGCGGTGGAGTGTGAAAGGAAAGCGTCACGGTGAGCAGCATACTGTTAGCTGGGCTTAGTACCAGATTGATTGGGCTTTTATTGCGAATAACATACTGGAAAGATAGAGGCTGGAATTGTATCACAGAAACCCAAAAGCTCCCACGTTTCATTTACTGAACCTTCAGATATGCTAAAACGTTTTTTCTGTCTGCGTGCAGGAAGGTGGACTCAAGCTACGAGGCTCCTGATGTTTCCTCTATGATTTTCACAGAATAATATCCGTCAAATGACAATAATTTCTTCAAAAGACAAAAAAGAGATAGGTGTTTGTTTGTTTTTTTTTTAAAACCCAGCTTGGGCAACATTTACAGGGAGACACTATGAATATCAAGTGAATGTTAAAAGGGTTTCAGGATTCTTAAAATTCTGGATGCATGCTTTCCAATTAGAAACATTCCTGCACCGTCAAGCTCTACTGTTGCTGTTGAACCCATGCAGGTTGGCTCAGTGTGTGTGTGTGTGTGTGTGTGTGTGTGTGTGTGTGTGTGTGTTATAATGTCTGTATGTCTCTCCACAGTTGCACGGCCGTCATCGCGCTGGCTGTAGGGTTAAAGAAAGGCAGTCTGTGCATATTGCGCGGCCGTGAAATCCAGCACATAATAATATCTGTTTTGAAGACTCTCGCTTTGATAGTCCTCCCACCGAAGATGAGTCTCCAAAGAATTATTCACAGAACTCCAGACAGCTTCCATGGAAGTGTACTCTAACTTTCTGTGAAGGGGGAAGATGTAAAGTTTTGCATCAAAGAGCCTCAAAAGAGTCGTCACTCCCCCCCAAACCTAACACCAATCCCCGACCACAAAAAAAAGAGAAGAAATGGATCTAGTTTTTGCGTGAACTCTCAGAAGAGCTTCTTCAGAGGAGTCCAAAGAGGTTTCAAAGAGTGAGAGCTGAATCAGGTGAGGCGGGAAAAAGAGAGAGAGAGAGAGAGAACGACAGAGGAGTGAAAGGTGGAGAACAAGTAAGAGAGCAGGTTAGATGAAGAGGGAGAGAAGCAGGAGACTGGTGGCGTGGAACAAAATCTGGCTCCCCTTCATCAGGAGCAGCACTCTCAGTGAAGATGACTTTTTGGGGTTAGTGCAGAAGGGACCCCTCCCTCCTCCTATGCACACACACTGACACACCTGAGCAGACCTGAACCCACATTTCTTTTAAAGGAGCTTTGGCTGAGGGAGAAACCATGTTTAAGACACAGGATTAAAGGTACGGAGGATTACCTCTACGTGCACGCCAACACTGTGCACACACGCATCTCATAAACTCCCTACTTATAGGCAAAATAGTGAACACTAATTATGCCGGCAAAGTTTTGAACCGGAGCCGCACAGAGCAGATGTGGTTTCTTCACAATAAACTGTCAGACGGCGAAGCCAACGTTGTTTGATCAAGAAAGTTTTATGACATGTTTGCCTTTCGCTCTGGCTTACAAATCTTGAGAGTGTCAATTAGCGGCAGCAGATCAGGAAGCCCTGCCAACTTTAAAACGAACCTTTGTCTTTTCCACTCCAACTCCAGAAGAATGAGGATTAAAAGGAACAAGGGGAAGACAAAGGTGGCATGCATGTTGGATTTGCATGACAAACATTCCTGACACTTATGATTTGTTTGTAGTGTGGCAACACTTTCAGCCGTTCCTTAACTATTCTGCAAGTACTGCGTTTAGACATAATTCATCCTCGTTCAAATGATTCAGAAAGGTCACAACTGTGCTACGAAGAGTTGAAAATTCAACAATTCTCTGTTTTGATGAGTATCTAAAGTGAACCAGCTAAGAGAACAAGAATGTTAAGAAATCATCAAATCAACTTAGCTTTTGGTTAACTTTCATACTGTATCACCAGACAACAGATTATAAAACTACTTCAACAGCCGGAAGAAAGTTAGATATAATGACAACAGCAGATATTGATTTTTTTAAATGAACCTTTGTCTTTTATTTACCAGTTTTGGATGTCCCCACCTACTCTTCCAGAAATAAGCTGGACTTTTGAGTAATACATACAGAATATAATAGTTTGTGACACTGAATACATGTTGTAATGTTTCATCATGATCAATGACAGTGTGTATGCAGCTTAGTAATGCACCGTAGCCATGAGTAGGCGAGGAAGGCGACTCGTCTGCAGGAGCTGTTTCTGGACTCAGAGTTAGAGGCTGTATATAAAAGCAGATACACAGTGAGCTCAATAAAAGGTCATTACAAGAATATGGTCATTTTATTCCTGGAAACTACAAATGACAACGACCAATTGTGTGAATAATATGGAAATGGCGGCTGTAGTTCCACTATTTTCTTCCAGATTGAAATGTCTCAACAATCCTCGGATGAATTTCCATATAATTTGACACAAACACATTTTCCCACCACGTGAATCGTAACTCTAGTCATCCCCTGATTTTTCATCAAGTGCTATCATTATGTCAACATTTTCATTTATCCAGCAATTGATGTGGACAAATAAAATTGAATACAAGAACGACTGCAAAACAAGACTTTGCAATCAACCTCAATTGTACTTTGTCATAAATGCAAATTTGCAAAAATTTGAATGCCAGCACGCTAAACTAAGATGTTGAACATGGTACACATTAAACCTGCTAAATGTCAGTATTAGTTCAGTTTGTCATCAATGACAGTCTCAAAGTCCATTGGAAACAAACAACAATAGATACATTGAAATAGAAATATTACCACTTTTTTATAAAAGGGCGAATGGTATCGTACAACAGTAACGTAGAGATTTGACAGCAGCATGATCATGGCGTTCCTAGAATCATTCAGCCGACAAATATCAGATTTCTCAATAGAGTCTGAAAAGTATCATGTCATATCATGACACTCGTTTTAGCATTGCATTGCACTGCACATCATATTTGACCCTGTAGTCGGAGCATTTAGGTGCAGCTGTACAGCCTTTTAGGGCTTGTAGCATGGCTGTAGACTCTTATCTGGTATTTAAAGGGTTAAAGAGGAAGCATGCTGCTAGTAGGGAAAGATGGAACTTTGAGTTTGTCTCAGCGACCAAGTTGAGACACAGTCATTCATTCATTCATTATTCATTATCCTGTTACGGGACGCAGGGAGGCTGGAGCGGAGCCCAGCTGTCATTGGTCGAAAGGCCCCCACCAGCCTATCACAGCCTATGACATTTATAGACAGCTGCAATCTTTGGACAGTGGGAGGAAGCCGGAGAACCCACAGAGAACCCACGCTGACATGCAAACTCCACACAGAAGGCCCGTCTAGCCCAGGAATTGAACCCCAGTGCTAGCCACCACACTACCGCGCAGCCCCAAGTTAAGCCACATGCTGAATATAATCAATAACTACATATTACGTAATCAGAGCTCGAATGATCAGGCTGCCAGTGTTCTGCTTGAAAACATTAAGTTATTGTGGTCCAGCAACAATAATTCAGTCCCGTGTATGATTCCTTTCGGGAATGTCTTGAAACAAAGCAGACTCATCTTTTCAGCGATGACAGACTTCACGATCATTCTTCACGATCATTCTTCTCCATTTCCCAGCTGTTAGACAGCTAGTCTATTGTACAGCAATGAGATATCACTTTAATTTAGAAGAAAGGAACCGAGGAAGGACGGCGCAGGCTCTGGTGTTTTCTCTTGGCATCCATTGTGTCTTGGGAGCTAATAAAAATGAGTCTGCTTCACCAGAGGAAGCCCCACCATCGCCCTCAACACACACACACACACACACACACACACACACACACACACACACACACACACACACACACACACACACACACACACACACACACACACTCGTATAGCATTGTATGCTTCTTTATTGGTCTAATAATGGGAGACTAAGGGCATGGTGGAAACTGTTTTCTCTCTGTGAGTGCTGGAGCCAAAAATCAAACATGAACACGTTGGCTTCAGCTTCTCTGGAGGACTTGGTGGAACAAAACAGCACAGGGATATAATTAACAACTGCCTCCTGTGAGATAAGTAAGTGTGCGTGCACCTTTAAATATGTGTCTTTTTGGGTGTATTATATATATATATATATATATATATATATGGAGTCTATTTGCAGATGCACTAATGTGGGCATGGCCCGTTACACATCCCGTCCCCCTGTTGCACATGCATGAGCACATGTGCAGCAACCTGCGAGCACCTGCTATTGAAGTTGAGAGAGCAAACATAATTTCGATCAGGCTTCCTTGTAATATAATAATGAACTCCGCTGATGACATGTGCTCATCTGAGTCCCACCACGCAGGCATGCCCAAAATCTAACCCCTAAACGTCTGAAGGACGGCACAAACATGGTAGCCCGAGAAACCACATTAAGGAGAAACTCTCGCTATCTCCCTCCTGACAGCTCACAGGAAAGCTGTAGGTAACAAATCAAAAAAGGAAGTCAAAGCCCCAAAACATTTAAAATGGAAGTGAGGCACCGTCTCACAATGGTTCTCGCCTTATCTCGCCTCAAACACCTGCCATGTCGGCTGCTACTTATCCTCTGATTACAGCTGTAGCCATTTTTCTGTAATTCGGCAAAAAAAATTATTCCTGAAATAAATAAGTATTATAACATTCAGACAGAGGGGGGGTGGGGGCGAGGGGGGCTACAGGAGAGAGCGTGTAGTGAAATATTCAAGTGAAATATTCTCTGGGAACATGGTGTTCTGAGATTGGAATAAATGAGAAGACAAGGAGAAGAGGGATGAAAAAAGAGAAACGTCAAAAGGAGGTTTGACGTGATGTCTAGTCTGGAGTCTGGGTTGCCTCTGTTGCACTGTTGATCTCTGTTCCACACACACAACCCTCAAACAAGCTCATATAATAGCTTGTAGTGTGCAATGAATGACAACTTTTCTGCATTCACATTACATATCACAGCGTTGTCTGCAGAGTCCCTCAGTTCAGAAACCATATGTGGGGTGGAGCTGGGAAAGTAGAGAACATGCATTTATATGCTGCAGATAAAAAAAGGAAAGAAAAGTAGTCATTTCATTTCCTATGTCATGTACAGTTCTCACTTTATCACTTCATTGGAGCATGATGGACTTGTCTCTGTTTTGTCCCATAACTGTCCTGCTCGGCTGTTTGTAGTGTACCAGACCATTTGAAGTAATTGTGGAATATAAGGATAGGATTATTATATTAGGCTTTGGAAGCAATTGATTGGATCGGAAGGGTTCAATTCTATTGCAGCTCATCTCTGAGCAGAATCTGAGGTAGTGTCAAAATCAGAGAATTATTTAATGATGTGAGACGTTAGAGTTCAAACTTTGAAGTGGAGAGAAAATTCCATGTATGTTAGTTACGCCTCTTTTTTGACTAAGTTCGCTAATTTATTTGTGGCATATCATGCAAATGCTTGTGTTGGATGTCACTCTCTCTCTGTCTGGGTCGGTCAGGATCGTTCACATTGATTTGAATCGGGTCCATTAATCCCAACCCTATTGCCAGAGAGGAATGTCAATAAAGGAACGAATCCGCAAAACTTTGGACTACGTTTTCATTTCCAATGACGACATTTAGCTAGTACAGCAATGTAAAGGTTTGGAAAAGATCGTATTAACGGATGTAAAGAAGTATGTTAACTGCAGATCTGTGACGGACACAAACTCCAGTCTCATGCAATACGGTCTAATGCGATTCCTGCCTATTCACTGCTGAATTTCAAACCAGCATCAACTCAGATGACAGTGAAAAATAGTGATGCACATACATGACAGCGGCATGTGCCTCTCACCTCCCCTCTTCTGCCCTTGTTCTCACTCCAAACTCATCAAATATAGACGCTTGGTCCATGCCTTCAGCGATTGTATGAGACGCACCAGGCTTTAAACTAACTCCAGTTTGTGTCCCTTGTGAAACCAAGTCAGAGTAGACTTTTTTATCTTACGTACTTAATTAACGCCTCATATGCAAATTTTGTCACAAACTTAATTATTTCACCAAAACCAAGATGTTTTCCTAAGCGTAACCAAGTACTTCTGTTCCTACAACTACATTTTAAAAGACATTCTATGTATGTCTTCCAAACTGACACTGGAGGGGTAGTTAGACCGTCACAGCTGACAAAGCAACAGGTTTTGCAGAGTTGGGAGTAAGAATGTTTAGGTTTATGTTGTAAAAAAATGGATATGGCGCCCAACAACTTTAAATAACTTTACGATCCGCCTTACCTCCTGCATTGGCGCTGGATGATGGCATTAGAAGTAAATGTTGAGGACTGTAATCATCGAATATGGACATAACTTCTAGGGACACTGGGTTGAATCATTTTTGGATCTTGAAAAAAGTAATTTATGAACATTGGGCTGGGGTAGGTTTTCCACAGGTGAGGACCTCTTTTATGCAGTTCAACAGGTTGAAATTGTTTTTCTGTTTTTGCTTTAGTTTTAGTTCTCTGACAAAATGAACACAGGTTGGTGGAATTTTAAATTGGTCTCGCTATCTTTTGCTGTGTCTTATCAGAATTTCATACAAGCCAGTCAAGCATCAGCAGGTGGCATGAACACCTCAAACATGCATGAATATGAGTGTTCACCAAGTCAGTTAAGATATAATACTGTCTCAGAATTGGCATGATCAGCAACCCACCATCACTATACAGTTGCTGTAACTAAATTTGCAGCCAAAACTTCTCAGTTCAAAAGAGGACACAAAAATTTGTTGCCGGCTTTTTCTTTTTCATAAGGTGTGCTGAATGTCAGCCCTAATTATTTAGTGCGTCATGTTTTCTCCATTGATGTTCACGACTCCGAGTACTGTACATTGATGGGAAAAGCATGACTAAGTCTCAGGCATTCAGCCAATTTGCTGAGCAGACTGACTATGGAAGTTATTAGAGCCACCTACCTACTATTTTCATGGAATCGAAGGACATTTTGAATCCACATGAAGGCTTTCATCCTTTTGTATGTATAGGTTCATAAAGATGATGGAGATGCAGATAAAAGACCTTTCCTGATTAACTCAGATTGAAATTGTACGTAATGGGGTGCTTCCCAAAAGGAGGGTTATGATATTCAAACTTATACACTCATCATACAAGAAGATGTAATGTATTGTTCAAAAAGCCAGCAAGTTAAGGAAATATAGTGAAAGTATATGCAGCTAAGTATAAATTAACATGAATATTATTTTTACGTTTTAGTGCATGAATTATTAATTTATTCTACACCATTAAAAACTGCAATATGACGGGGAATGGTGTGCTTATATCCAAGGAAGGTGACGACGGTGATAGCCTCCATACTGGGGGAGTGTGACGCACTGATAATGAAACCCAGTGCAAAGTGACTGTGAATGTAACACAAATTAAATCAGGCATTTTAATTTTAATCTTCGGACTCCCATCAGATCGGCAGAGAATTACAGTGTTTAAGTTTCCCCCGTCTTGCCCAATCTGTCAGTCACTGTTGCTTTATTCTCTGTCTTCGTGTTATCCACCCTCCTGTCGCTTTTTTTACTCCTCCAGACCTCCTCATTCAGATCCCCTCCAACCCACCGACCAACCCCGCCAAAGACTCAGCAGCAGGTAACAGACAGTGTGAGAGGGTCTCTGATCCAAATTTCTCTTTATCGTCAAACAGATAGCAATGCTGCTCCCTGCTGGCCAAATAGATGAAGCAATTACCGTAGGAACATCTGGAGATGGAGGTGGGATACTTCTATTGGTTTGAATAGAATTGGGAAGACCATTTGACATTGATATTTAGGCTCATGGAGAAATCTCCCAGCAGTGGCTTGTGACTTTATAATTGCACATTCCCTGTCAGCTTCTCCAGCTCCAGCTGGATTTACACATACTGTACTGGTTTCCTCAGCCTCCGGCTAAATGGCGGTTCAAGGCAGACAGCTCATCAAGATGAGTGACAAGTGTTGAAGCAGGAACTCGACCAGTTGAGGGGGAGGGGGGTTGAAACAGCATTGCACTGAGGCCCCACAAGGCGAAAAAAAATTCACATATTTGAGCTTCAATCTCAATCTTCTCTCAACCGTAAACATCTTTCACAGCGACTGTTGTTCATAAAGAAGGGGGAAATCACAGTTTGAAATCTATCCTGACAAACATAGCTGCCTTGGCTTTGAGGGGTTTCAAAGTGGCCTGAACAATACCTGCAATGATGCAGACAATACCAATATTGTAGTTCGTTCATTTAATTTCCAGCATACCAGAAAAGGATGATTTTGATAATAAACAGGTAAAAGATGAATCTACACTTGGCCTGAATCAATGCTTGAAATCCATGTGCAATGATATTTTTTCAGTATTCATTATAATTCACTACATTGTTCTTCAAGTTAAAAAAAAATAAAAAAAATGTAATTCTTCAATAGTTATTGGTCATATTTGTTGAAAACTGTCTAAGCTTCAGCTCTCTGTGTGGGCATTGGTTGCCTGTTAATAGAGACTCAGTGTTGCTAGGAGACATGCTGTCAACTTTAGTGGTGTGCTACTGATTGGAGCACGTCATCGTCCGTTGCAGACTACAAAGGCTAATACAATATGTCTATCCCCCCATGTTAATAACCATTAAGAGATTTAATATGTGTCCCTCTACATTGTTCAACATTTGGAAAGACCAATATCTGCATCTGCTCGAACAATTAGCGCTGATTCCCACCAGACACTAATTTAGGGGGCGCTATCGCTTAGTAAAAAGGCAAAAATATGCATTTTCTTTTCTTGGGTAATTGCAATAATGACCAAATAAATACATGTCAAAACAAACACCAATGATATGTTACAATTACAATAATGTCATTTTGACTTTAACAGTTGCACATGCCTGTATGTGCTGCAACAAGCGCTACCCTATAAGCTTCCTTTATCCCGGGCTGTTTGGCAGCCTCTGATACTTGGCCGATAAGCACAGGCTACCACACTGATGCTTTGCAGCAGAGCAGGATTTTCTGATATTGGAGGGACCTGAGGAGACAGATGGGAAATTTACAAATGCTGGAAGAGCAGAGAGCGGAGCTGGCAACGGCACACCTCAGAGAGATTTCCATTTACTACAGGTTTCTTGTCTTCATCAAGGTTGGCGCTATGGTGTCACTTCTCTGCTGCCAAAGTGAGCCGTGAGTGAGTGGAAAAAGACAAAGTCACAACATCTGCTTTGACTGTGAGCCGCATAGCAAAGACAGCAGTTTTATCTATGGCGATCAACTGTAATTTTATCTTGTAGATTTAGCAAAAGTATTAATATATACAGGCATGGCTTTTGTGCATCAAACTGTGTGGGAAATTGAAATGGAATTGATGAATATTTATCTTCTGCCATCATTTCTTTCGTCAGTCGTGTTTGTTGAGAGGTAGAAGGCAGTAATTCCGCAACTGAATAGTTTCCTAATCACACATTACTAATCTGGCCTTGCTCGTGCGTCCTCGCAAACAGCTCCTCGCGCTCCACCCTTTTGTTTGCTAACCCATCTAGCTGGATAATAACGCGGACCATTGCTCCGGTCACAATGAGGAAACAGATCCCAACTCAAATCTCATAACCTGACGGTGGCGACTCACTATTGATTTCTTTCATAAACCACGCTCTGTGTGTGTGTGTGTCTCTCTCTCTCTCTCTCTCTCTCTCTCTCTCGACCCGCTGTGCTCTCGTCACCCACAAACTGCACCCACACCCCTAAAGAGTAATTACTAGCTCTTTTATTTTCTCTTGCGTGGCTCCCTATCGGGCTGCTCATCTCTGACAGCGATGCAGCTCAAATTAAATTCCCCCATCTGATAATGAAAGTCATTAGGTCCCGCTGGAGCCTTGTGGAAGGCCAAACAAAGCCTGGTGGAGGTCCGTGTAATAACCCCAGGAAGGGACAACACACAGCTGAACAGAGAGAAAGAAAGGCCGACATTATCCCGTTTATTCATAGGCATCATGTTTTTGAAAAATGTAAATATAAGAACACAGTACAAAATACTAAGGATAAAAAAAATATATTGCATTGCATCTGGTGTTACACTGCACCTGGCAATATGATCGATAGCCACACCAGTGTTCAAGCTAATTTGGGTGTGCTTGTAAATTAGCTGGCATTTAGAATTTCCACCATGGGAGTGAGTATAACCATCCTCCAACTCTATTATAAACATATTCAGGTGCCTCGACCTTTGTCGCTCATGTGAGCTCTCTGGTTGGAAGGTTACATGTTAATTTGCCTCAGCCATTCTGCTAAGGCTAATAACTGTGTTGTTGTTTTTTTGCACATTAAACAACACATTCACTTCAAGGGAATGTGTGCTCTTGTGATCACAAGAATCAGTTTTTGTCAGTGTTTTTTTTTTTTTTTTTTTTGCATTAAATATTCTGCAACAATCAGAAAATCTTAACGAAGCAAAGGTCAAACAAAATACAAACATAATTCTTTAGAAATAAACTTCCTTATGAGTTTCCAGGGAATTTTATTTCCCAAGAACTCCTCCTCTCATGTTCTAGAGAACAAATTTCAACCATCTCTGAGCAAATTGCTAAATATCAGGATTTTGTGTATGGAGCTAAAGCTTACTTGAAAGGGCTCTATATAAGGTATTCACAGCATTCGTTTAGCAACAAACAACTATTCGCAATGTAAAGAAATAGTGGAGTAATGTCTTACTGAGCAGACAAAGACATACTGAGTGTGTTGTATTCATATTGTGTTTTCTTTTCGTGCAATTTAGTGAACTGCGCTCAGACGGCTTCGGAAGTGTAATTCCAAATCTCCGGTTCCACCTTAGGTAAACACTGTTAGCTGCTAGTCCCCGGCTCAGTCATCGTTATGTTGATTAAAGCTAATGACTAGCACATCCTCTGTGTAGAATTGTGTCACTGTGTGGAGATCCTGGCTGCTGTTCGAGTGTAGTTTAACTTTAGCAGGTCCGTAGTGCTTTTTATTGAATTTGGGGAAGTTACACTGCAGCAACCCCAGCCAACGCTGTTCCAGATAGCGTTCCGTCTGCTGATCACATATGTAAGTCCTCATCTAAAAAAAAACATTTTTGTAAATGTCAGTAAAAACAGCCAAACAGGGTTAAGTAAGAAATAAAAATATCGTCAAATTCTTCCTTTCCTACTTTTTTACAATGCTACGACTTACGTCAGGTCTACGCTGCAATAAAAGTACAATGGTGCTTCTTTATTTCCTTGTCTATGTAGATCATCAACTGATGAGGATGTTTACGTTCTTCACGGCCCTATTGTCTCAAAAACTACTACGTCATAATAACACATTTGCTTAGGTTCCATGCGAGAATAGAAATCTGAATAAATTGTATCTTAATTGATCTAAAAGATCCCAATGTAATAATAGAACAACAACTTGCAAACCTTCAAAGAGGGTCACAATGTATTCCTAAGTACAATGTCATATTTTTACATTATGTATGTAGGCATTAAATAATGTTTAATCTAAACCCGGTTTAAGGATCTTGGGGGAAAAAATCAAACACTGGTTTGATTCACCTGCTAGTCAAATAATGGCGTCTAATGAATAAAACTGCAGAAATAGCTGTGTCTAGTTTTTGTGTTTGTTTGTTTGTGTGTGTTTGCGTGTGTGTGGGTGTGTGTGTGCGTGTGCGTGTGCATGTGTGCATGATGGCCCAGGTGGGGGGTCCCTTTATTACAACACTCAAACCATCAGGTTCATTAGCCCAACACTTATGCATTCATGCATTTGCTGTTAAAATGGCATTTGTTGAGCTGAGTGCGCCAGCTCCTGTCAACCTTAAGTGCTGGGTAAAATACTTTTAATTGCTCTCCGTCTTTCGCCTGGTCGATTATGAGGGTCGGCTTTTCTGTGAGAGCGGTTGCAACATGGGGGCTAAAAGCCTCCAAGATGGTGGGCTAGCAGAGGCAGAGTGGTGGAGATGCTCTGGAGGGAAAGGTCACGGTAATCACCATAAAGGGCAACATGGAAAATAATTAAAGAGATAATAATTGGCTAGGAGTTGTTTATGTGCATCTGTTTGTGTGTAATGGCAGCAAAAGACAGATTGAGCATCTGCACATTGGGTACCAACATATTAAAGGGATAGTTTGGGATCCTACACCAATATGATCAGATAGAAGTGTTGTTTGTTGCTGCAGAAGAGCTTGCCCCAATGGTCAAGCAAAGTATTGGACCACCATCCTCTGCTGCCCACTTTAACCTGTGTAATCTTGGGGTAATAATTATCAATCCTCATGGTTTGACACCATGTTAAGCAGCTGTCTAGATCTTATATTTTCCACTTCAGAAATATTAGTAAACTGAGATCTGTTGTATGAACGTTAGAACTAGAGATGCTTATAAATGCCTTTATCTCTTCTCTCATTTACTATTTTAACACACTTTTCTACTCTCTGCTGCTGTTCAAAGAAAAAAAATCTAAATAATCTCCTCCTGCCCATTAACCCTCTTCAGAATAACTGGATGTCACAGGTTCTTCCTCCAGAATCTACAGCTCCCTCCCAGCTCTCCCCCAAGGAGCTGCATCCTAGATGATGTTGACCAGTAACAGCATGTTATCTCCATATGTCACACCTGTATGTGCCCACTCTTGTAGATGAATGGTTGTGATTGGCTGTGTCTGAATCAAAGACATGTACTGTAGGGGCAGTAGGTTTGTTAGTGGGCGTTCTCTCCCGAGACACTCGGAAGACGGAGATCGCCGATTGTCTACATAGAATTTTGACCTTAAGTCAATTGTCCTCTTAACAGTCTGACTTAAAGGTAGCTCAGTTCAAATGCAGCTATTAAAAAGTCTTACTGCATTAATTGGTCAAAATGGTACCTACAAAGTTGTTTTAGATTAGTTAGAAATCAGTGCTGTGAATTGTCTGCCAACAAACCACTTTATTTGACAGCGGCTGTGTGACAGTCGATTCACTTATTATTAATAAATAGAGGTGGCATCATGGGGGTCTTCTGCAATGTCAGAGACGCTTAATATTCCAGCAGTGTTAACACATCATAATTTCATCTGCCCTGACAAAAAACAGGCGAGCACAAGTTCTGACTGTAAACACGATATAACCAGCATTATGAGATGAGAATCAGAGGCATGCTAATGGTCGACGGGGATCGATGCCCATGTGGCATTTGGTCAATACCTGACAATGGAACACGTAGAAAACTAAATGCCATAGGAGCACAGTGCTGGAGTTAATTGTCGGATACTTCTCTCCTGCTGTACTTTGAGGGCCTAATTAGCTTAAGGTGTCTGGAAAGGGATAGGTAGCTGAATCAATGTCCACAAATGAAAAGTGTGGAGATAGACACTGTGGTGTGTTTTTTCCACTCTGGTGATTTTATTGATTGTTGGAAGTCCGAATGGAAGGTATTCTGTCTGCTGCATAGTCGGTGTTTATAATAACTGCTTATGTATTGTTTTCTGCTTTTATTCCTCACCTGTTTGTTCGATGGATGCTCCAAATAATAACGTGGGAGTTGTCGTATTCACAGACTTCCAATTGCAGAATTAAATGGATTTTACGAATGAAAGAAAGGCCGCTGAATCATTTGATTTCAGCCGACACGGCCATTTTACAACGCCATTGCTAAAGCGATTTACATCTGTTGTCACAATGGGTGGCACTTACTGGTAATGTCTATAATCAGCCTATTTAATGCTTTCAACAGAGTGGCAGATCTGAAACAGATGGTGAATCTGCAGGCGTACTCTAAACACAACACGCTCTATATTATTTAGAACAATAGTTGGTGGAAGGCCGCTACATCTAAACACTTTACCTTATTTGAGGCTGCTGAAGTAAAGGTGAAATAAGAAGGCTAACTGATGCTCCAAACTTCAATAAATCATTCTTTACAGGTATACTGGACTAACCAACCATGTAGAGATGATGCGTTTATTCACCCATAGAAATGCTGTACGAAATACAAAGTTCGCACCTTCCATTGCAAACACACAAGATATTTTGCAGTTCTTCTATGGCCAGGATAAAGAACCCCTCTCCTCCTTCCTGCCATGCTGCAGCAGAGATTTGATCAGACCCCTGCAGTGAATCATGTTTACGGTCCTGCACACGCGGTAAACACACACACACACACACACACACACACACACACACACACACACACACACACACACACACACACACACACCACACACACACACACTCCATCCTCCTTGGGAAGCCAAGGTTTGGTGCACATCTGAAATCTCTTTACAGGTCCAGCACAAAAGTGAAAGGCAGAGCAGGAGAAACACACATTGCCTGATTACCATCATGTTTGGTGAAAATGCTGCTGTGTGCACTTTGTCAAATGAAGTGCACGTTTGGGAGCTGACAAACAGAGAGGAAGCATTCTCCACGGATGCTCGTTGAGAGGTTATGGCTGCAATCAGAGCCTCTGATGGAAATTGAAATAAAGCTGCCATTTAGGGCCACACACACACATACACACACACACACACACACACACACACAATATTGAGCAATGCAATCATTCACTATGCATAAAGGCTTTAGCTAGGACCGGTGTTACCATCTGCAAATGCTTGTGGTATACCTAATCTTTTCTTTAGCAGCTTAACGTGGAACATACAATAATGCATTGCAATCCCAAACTTGAATTGTGTACCTATATATGTAAGTGCACCACAGTGCTATTAAAGCATAATCAGTGTGAACACCAGTTATTATGTTGTGTGCCCTTTATGGTGCTGCAATTGTTTCTCCTTGGAGCCATCAGGTCAGAGGATGTGATCTTCAGAAGAACAAGCAACCTGTCATTGAGAATGTCCTTTAAGTTGACGAGCCGTCATTTATAATGCGTCAAAGATGGCCTTGCGGTGGCAATTCCATTCTGCTCTGAACACAGCGCTATTCATGCTTGGTAGAAAAAATAAAAAAAGCGCTATTCTAATTAACATCCCCAGTGACCCGAAAACAAACATTTATTTTCCCATCTACTGCATACAGTGAAAGATTTTTTGACATTGTCCTTTGATAGCTTCCGATTTCAATTTTCATCTTGGTTCATGCATAATTAATTTCAAATTTACCACTGTATAAGTATTAAAACACCAAAACAAATTCTGTGATAATGGAGGTGTTTGAGGTCTCCCTCATTTCAAATTAATACCTTCCCCTTCCCACCCTTCTGTCTATCTCTCTGTAAGCAGCAATGAAGGATGAAATAGATGGAAAATATACCCATATGGTAACTACAACACTTTAGTCAAGTGACAAAATGAACGTTTGGTAATTTAACATTCATAGATTTCTAAATAAGATAAGATTTAAGATAGATAGAAAGCCAAATCAAGGAGGAAATTCTTCCATGTTTCAGTGATGAATCTCTATTTTTTACATCTTAGTTTTGTCTTTGTTTTAAAAAAATTCTCTCTCACACAAAGTACACATAAAATAACGTGATGGAGTTCTTTTAACAGTAAAAGTAAATCAAACAAAACCACCACAGCAAGGTATTGTATTGTATTTTATTGTATTGTATTGTTGATGCATAACAGACCCATTTAAAGCTGTTTCACTGCATGCAAATCTGTCACTGGGAAGATGTTTAGTCATGTTTAGGTTACTTTGCATTAGCTTCAATCATACATCTTAGAAAACAGATTGATGGATTTCAGCAGTAGACAGTGTGACTTTCAGTAAGAGAGATGTGAAGGTGATCGTGCTATATCTGGAAATTCAGTGTGTATTACAGACTACCATCAGACTGAGTTTACCAAAATATATGAGTGCTGCTAAATAGACATTAGCACAATCCCTGTCTCACTTTCATGGATTAAATAGTCCCACTACAGTATATCCTGTCTCTGCTCCAACTGCATTTCCTATTCATGACAGAACTGGGTCTAATAGGTGAAACTAATAGCATGCCATTTGACGGCGGCTTTTACCTGAAGTGCCCTGCAGCTTCATGAGTGCATATATTTACAGCACAGGTTGCCTGAGTGCAAACTGAACCCCTAATCTCGGTAATGTTAGAGTAGTATTTAGACTAAGCTTTAAGATTTTCACTTTGGAATCTCTGTATCTTTTCATATCAAAGGGATTTAGACATGTCTATGGAAACACACCTTCTAAAAAAAATATTAAGAAAGGTTCTCCAAGTAGTATTTTGTCTAAAAACGTGGAAATGTTCTGACAACGGAAAGTTGTCGGAGGTGGGGGTTTCAGATGCTGTTTGACCATCCAACAGCTTTTCAGTTGAGGCATACTTAAGTGGTCACTGCTTGACATACTGCAGCCTTCACAAGTAATTTCAATGAGAGCACTGTGATGGCACAGGGTCGGTATCAAAGTAGAGGGCGTCAGCTCAAACATGCAGGGTCATCCATAAAAAAATGTGGAGCCTGGCTCAACCTTTGCCAAAAAGCAATGCATCTACCAATCAAATATGTGCATTCACAGCAGCTGAAGTTGTCTGATAAGCCTGTAAATCTATTACTCCAGCTAGCCTTCACCGATTTGTGTCCTCTCACAAGAACATCAAGAAATATGCCCCCAACAGTCACTGTTTTCAGCTGCACACCAGTTCAGTTCTGCTCCTCCATCCCCTGTGTAGTGTGTTCAACTTACTCACAATGCTTGCTCCCTAAAGGGCTGGATAAAGTCCAAAATGGTTCTGTGTACACTACAAGGAGTGTCTGTCTACATACATGTTCAAGCAAGCTGACACACGCAGATGATGGAAATCATATTACGTGGGACCCCCGTGGCCAGACAGATGTGAAAGTGACATTTTAGCTTGAGGTTACGAGCTGGCAAAACGCTGTTGTGGTGAGTTTGGCCAATGACAAATGTATTTGTCTCAGTCCGAGACACTTAACATCAAGGAACTGATCATTTGTTGTCATAGCACAGGTTACACTGCTAAAAGGATTTGCTTGTTTTTCACAGTCTGCACAAAGTTCCTTGCAATCAGCGTCACGCCACTCTCATGCATTTAAATCTCTACTCTGACAAGCTCAACTTAGATAAGACCCATTATAGTTTCTGTAACTATCCAAGTTTTTCCTGTGTTCCGGGAATTACATCAAATTTGGCAGATTTTTTTTGTGGGCTTTAGCATGTGCACAAAGCCGATGTGTCCTATATCATTTTGTTAACTCATTAATAACTGCTTCTCTACTTTAAGTTTCTAGGATTGTTTACAGGACATAAAGGGCCATACTTTTAATATAAAATGGCCATACTTTGGTCTTAAAAAACCATCCTCCGACCTGTGATAATGTCTAAAACACAAGCTGCAAAGAAGTTATGCAATTTAAAAAAAAAAATGCAGCCCTGAATGCTTGGTTCCCCATGGTGTAGTCTTTAGCTCGGTGCTAATTGAGCACACACTATTGCCGGGGTAAATGCAAGAGTTAGTGACACAGAATATTAATTTGGCCTCTGGCACCATGCCAAGGGGGAAAAAAGACACACATTCCTGTGCCATCTTAAAGGGGATATTGGTCTCAACCTGGTCACCCCTATTACATGTATAAGAGTAGGGGTGACATGTAAATGACATATCAATGGGGAATCCATCATTTGGATTACCTCATTACATAGTCTAAAGTCTACAGTACTAACTGTATGTTAGAGCAAATACTGAATATTTGTTTGTATTTGTTTTATGAATATTTGGTTAGAATAACTTCCTTTCTCTATTGCACATAATCCTATATAGATGTGTGTGTGTGTGTGTGTGTTTGTGTGTTTATATATATATATATATATATATTCAAAGCAGGGCAGACAAATTACATCTGATGAGGAAAAAGAAAGTAAATTGGACAGAAATTAGAGCAGCCATGTGTCAAAACAGCAATTAACAAGGCCCTCGCCGCCTATAGCTCTAATGATGTGAGAGTTTTATCAGGCGTATTAACAGCTTAAGTCTTCCACACCGGGGCCAAGGCTCTGTGTCAATCAACACTCTGTGTGCCTCCCATCCCATACGGCCATTTGGCTGTCTCTCTGCAACAGTTTTTTTTCCTTATGGCATCAAACCTTTAATGTCATGACATTAGACTTTTATAAGAGATTGCTGGGAGTGATGAGTCTTGGCGCAATCAATAATGCTGTTCCCCCTCTGAACTGTTGTTGGTAGTTATGGTGGTGCCCTTTTGCAAAGTTTGGATAGCAGAGGCAGCCTGAAAGAAATATGTTTTCGTTCTGTCTATACAGCAGTGGTGTTACTAGAGGAGGTTGGTTTGATTTAACCCTGTCACTGGTCATTTCAGTCATCTAGACAGTAAAAATAAAATGTTGGTAGACCATGGCAATTTAAGGGCTCCACACAATGTCAGGCAGAGAATAGCAAAAATGTTGAATCTCTCTCGACTTGGCCTTTAAGTTGTTTTTAAATTAAAATAATCTTTGGCCTGCTAAACAATAGGCGTTACCTGCACCATAGGGGGAATATGATTGACAGGAAGCAGAACTCTGGGTCAAAACTCCCCAGGTGAACGTATGCCTTTGCAGACGTCAGACAAGGCTGCAGGTGATATGATACATTGAGAATCTGTTTTTAGGTTGTTTGCAAATTTGACTGATGCTACTATTTTTGTAGTCTAACCAGCATTCTGTAAAATTTCAACAGTTGTTATAAAATTTAATATAATTAAATATGTATGATTGATAAATTTCCTCATTCTTTTTATTTACATTTGAGCTATTGACTCCCTGTTAATGATCATTTAATCTTATTCTGTACTGTGAAGCACTTTCAGTTTCAGTCAATTTCAAAGTGAGCAATATTGTCATCTTCTGATGTTTAATAATAATGATTATTGAGATTTTAGTGCGGGGACGGTTTGCAGAAACGTGATGAATTGGCGTTATGGACGCTACAAATAGTATGTTCTTTACTGTATTTCCCATTGACATTGTGGTTGGTGGTGGTAGTAATATTCACACAGGTGTACATATTAATACACAGACCCAGGCAGATGTCTGTCTTTATAAATCCAATTAAAATAATGCTTTGCATATTTCTGTCTTTGTGCCCACACACTGTTTTAGTCATGAATCTACTCAGAGTTTATTGCATCTGGCCCCTGGAGTTCCAGGCTGTGGTCAGCAGACATCTATTTCTTTGTTGATCTGAAGCTATCCCAACACATTGAACAAAAGCTTGCAAGGAAAAGATGGCTTGTGTCGCAAATGTATGCACACATAAAGTAATTTGTTGTACAAGATGTGTAGTCTGACCTACCAGCAGCTCCCACCGTCAAGAAAAGTCCAGAATTCCCCAGTTGAGGCGCCAAGCCAAGAGGAAGCTCATTTAATCTGGCTCTACGTTCATATGTGAGCCAAGATTTTCTCTTATGACGCCAAACAAGCAAATGCTGATGACTAACAGTCACCTCCGTAGAGTGCTTCATATATTTCCACTACAAGACTCACACTTGAGGCTATTCTTCAGTCCAAAGCCCAGCCTCACTGGTCACATTAGGATTGATATTTATTGATGAAGGAAATTTAATAGTGATGAAATCATCTTATTGCAGATTCTAGTGTGCAGTGTTTTCATCTTAAATTAAAGGCTTATGGCCAAGACCAATAAAATGTGAATGCCTTCACGGAGGGTTGTCCATCCATCCTGCCGTGCGGACCATGCTCATGAGTGCAGTATCTCAGGAATGCCTTGATTAAATTTCTTCAAATTTGGCACGAGGACAACCTGGACTCAAGAACAAAATGTTTCGATTTTGGTAGTCAAAGTTTAAAAGGTCAAGGTCACAAGGTCTTCACGTCCGTCTCATTCCTGACAGCGCATTACACCAGGAACGTCTTGAGTGTATTTCTTCAAATTTGACCCAGATATCCTCTTGGACTGAAGGATGAACTGATATGATTTTGGTGGTCAAAGGTCAAGGTCACTATGACCATCACCTCAGTCCCATGCTCATGAACGCAATATCTCAGGAACGTTTGTTCAACTCTCTTCAAATATGGCACAACGTCCACTTGGACCTTAAGGATGAACTAATTCGATTTTGTTGGTCAAAAGTCATTATGACCTCACAAAACATGTTTTTGGACATCAAGTCAAACTCAAGATTGAATATGCTAATTTGACAATTTCACAAATATTTCCTATTGGATTAAATGATGAGGTGATGACATTTTGGCCAGACATGGATATAAACTGCAACATGACTGGTTGGCAGCGGCATGCAACTATGAGGCGGTAATTATTTTGTCTCCACATGGCCGGTGCATGAAACATGTGGACACCTCTGTTGTAGGGAGTTATGCTGCTCTACTGTGCCACTAGACCCTTGTAATAGAGATGTAAGTCCGTAAGTGCAGATGCAAAATTATCCTAGGACTTCAAAAATAGAGGCGGTTATTTCAGCTGGGAATTTTTAGAAGGTGAAAATTACACACATGCTCTTTCAGAAAAGGATACAATTCCTGGGCTCCTCTTGCAATACTTTCCTATTATCAGCCATCCTCTGGTTTTCCTAATGCAGTCTAAAGAGAGCCTTTCACTTATGGTGTTCTTTCATAAAATATTTTACAACACAATAGAGCAAAAATAATGCTAACATTCCACTTAAATAGTCATCAAGCTGCCCACATTCGGCATGATATACATTACTGACAGCACTCACATATATAGCAAACCCTCCTCACAGTGTACATATTGTATACTCAGAAATGTAGCTACATCAGTCGTAAGAAATTATTTAGAAAAGTTTGTCTTAGCTTTGTAGAATATCCCTTTTAAAGCAAATTCTGATGGGGGGGAAGTGAAGATGGATAAGTGAGGAAAAGGGAAGGAAAGAAGAATGAGTTCGGCAGAGTCAGAGAGATAAGTGTTTTGAAGCGAGACAGTGAAGAGGCAGTAGTCATAGCTCCAGCAGGCAGATTTAAGTCTCGAGTCAGAATCACATGTAATACAACTGCACTTATTGTGGCCTTTGACTAACGTGAAGATGAAGCGACGAGAGGTCAACTTATATTAACCGAGAGAGGAAATATAAAGGAAATGTCTGCAGATTTTCCCCAACAATATCTGGAAGGAAAGTGCTGACGGGACCGAGCCCGGAGAATGAAAGATCAGGGCTTTTTCACAGACCTTTATCATTGTAATGAGACAGAGTGGACAAGGGCCGAGCTTTGCAGGACGGTGTTATAATGTGCATGTTCGCAGCAGGTATGGAAAGATAGAGAAGCGAGGGTCTTATTTCTTCCTTCAGCATTTCATTACTTTCTATTTCCCCATTAATACAAGCATCTCCGGAGTCAGCAAACAGCGCAGGGTAAATGGATATGAAAGCGGCGCTTCTCGCCACGCTTTGGCTGCCATCAGCGTTGTGCATTTAGTCTTGCGCACAGGCCGCCATCACGGACTGCGGGAGCCGTTTGCGGCCGGCGTTTCGCTAAAGCAGCGGGTGTTCCTCATTTGTTTGGCGAGATTACGTGGTGGGGGATCTCGTTCGGGAGGTTTCACTCTTTGTTTCACGCTGGATGGGTAGGCAGTGTTTGGAGGGAAATGAGGGGAGAGGAAACAACTGTGAGAAATAAATAGGAAAAGTAAACAGCAAAGAGCAAGCAAGACAATCTTTGTATTTACCGTCAGGGCAAATTCTAAACAATAAAGAATTAAGCTGAGGATGCAAAATGAGGCACAAGTATATGTCACACATCTTTGACTTTGATCAACACAAAAAACAAACAATTAAGAGACTTGACAATGCTATTTTTCCTGTGTGCTCTTTAATCAAGAGAGAAACTTAATATCATGTCATCTGAAAAGGAGGCATCTTCATCAGTACACAAGCAATATGATAAATGAATAATCAAACATCGAGGCTCATTTTCCACATGACAAATCCCTTCCAAGTGAATGAAATGAGCTTTGAAAGAGTTTTGAGCGAAAGAGAGCTGACTGAAAAAAAAATGCACAGAAGGATCATAATTAGGGGGGAAAAAAGCTTCAAATGTCGGTTCCACTAGCTTAGAGTTCTCCCTCCACCATGTCATGCAATCTGCCTCTCTAATTCCCCTAAGCCCCGAGGCCAATTTTCTGCTATGCTAGCACTATCCTTCCAAGGAATTGCTTATGTTAATATGGCGGATAAAATACTCTCAGCAATTAGGCAATTAATGTGTCTGAAATTTACTGTTGTTGTTTACCTCTGCTTTATATTGCCATTTTCATGTGTCCTCGACCAAGTCAAAGATGGAATTTATAAAGAAGATATATTATAGTTATAGTTATAGCTTTTTTAGTGGTTAGGTTTTTAAGAATTTGTTATTAGTGGTCTCTCAGTACAGAAAAATTACATGATTATACAAACACACAATCTATAAGGCTTTGGAATCAATTGATTTCTATCATATGTCTCATAGATACACTGAAATTGGGTTTTCATTTCACCACGTCACTTTCTCTAGTGGTGTCTTTGGATAACACTTGGTAATTTACAAGTATTGCATTTACTGTCTCATAAGTTCCAAGCTTCTTTTTAGCTAGTTCTTTAACTGTGTGCAGTCAGAAACATTATTACAGCTGTATTTGATCACATTGTAAAGTTGTAATGGTGAATGCGTTGGCAAACAATTGCCTATTTACTCATCCAATTATATCTGGAGGAAAAGGTAACATTAGCAGTGGACATGGTTAAAAACCTTTTTAATAATGTTGTTACAACATTTGCTGAACCAAAATAGTAAAGTTGCGTTCTATCTAAATTGCACTGAAATCATGAAAGTGAATAAGTCATTATTAAAGGGTTTTTATAACCCTATCCAAAAGGTAAGTGGTCAAACAGTTTCTTTAAGGAGTCCAAATGAGTTAAAAACAAAAAAAGTACCTCAAGTACCATTGAGGTCATATCGTCTGTATTTATTCAGATATTTGACGATGTTAGGGACGTATAAGTGGAGCCACCACTGTAGAATTGAAACCTTGAGTCTATTTTACAGGCTCATTCCAGTATTTTTGTAAACTTAGTATATTTTAAACATAATTCCTGTAGCCCAAAAAAAAACATGTCAGTATTTCCCCACCGTCTCTATTCCCGGCAGCGTTGAGAAGACTTTGAAACCTTTGAACCATCATGTTGGCGAACATCATTTCCCACCATAAAGATTTTCATTTAAATTCAAATTTATTTGTACCATATTATACAAAAGCAGTTCAGAGTGCTTTCCATACAAACAAAAACAAAACGACGAATAAAGCTGCAAAAATGTGCAAAATAACCCAAAAAAAATAAGTAAGTAAGTCACTTTTGAGTGAAAAATATACGTAAGATCTGGCCTGTTTTCATTGTACAATCCAGTTGTGTCTGAGCTGCCTGTCACGCATGAGCTTGATTATATCCACATGCAAATAATTTGCTTCTGCATGTAACCATCGCCGTTTGTTGATTGGTACCACACTGCGTTGACACCTTGTTCTGAACGAGTCCCAATGCATGTCTGACCCCCTACAGAGGCGCTTTGAATGATTACATCTTCAATATGTCTGCGGCACATTTACATCTTAAACTAATGCTTTTTTTGCATAAAGTTATGATTACATCCCAATCATCACCAGGAGCACAGGAGTGAAATTGTATTTATTTTTTTGTTTTTTGTTAAAGTCAAGGCTTGTTATTAATACAACAAAGCTTCAGTGTAGCATGTGTAACAGCAAGGACAGATAGAGTGGTGGGGGAGGAGAGGAGGAGGGTGGAGGAGGAGGATGAAAGACTGGCGGCTGGAGAGAGAGAAAAACTATTGCCCATCATAATATAATCCAACCGGAGCTGAGGAAAGAGATGGGAAATTACAGGGGCCCCTAAGTGCACTTTTTGATGCTGAAAGAGCAGATAAGGCTCTTTGAAACCAGGCCATCAATGCTTTTTTCATGGCGTAGTGCTGTGCCATACAGGCATGGGTAAATAACACCTGCAGCACTCAGGCATTATGACCCAACATACAAAAACACTCCTCAACATCAGACAGGTATATGTATCTGTGCGCGTGTTTGTGTGTTGATGTGTGAACTGCTTTCTTTCTTTCCCAATAAAAGTAAACTCAAACAGTATGTTGCTGTCTGTTCTGGCCCTCGCTTCGCTCTTCCTTTTTTGTTTTCCTTTGCCCTCTTCCACCCGGTTTGAGCTCCAGTTTATCTTCCCATTCAGAACCACCATTATCCCTCCATAAAACATCTCAGGTCAGGTCGTCTCCCAAGTCGTCCTGCTCTTTCTCACCTTACGTTTGCACATTGCACTCTAAACATAGTCCTGCTTTCCTGTCTTCCCTTTTCACTGAAAGTTGTCCCAGACACTTTCACCTTTTCTAAAATATAAATGGTAGTCAACAGGATAAAGTTTGAAATTGATCTTTGAAGTCTAATATGGGCATGTTTATTTGCGATATTTGTTAGTTTGCGAAGTTTTGTCAACCTTTGTTAAGTAATGACTATATAATAAATTAATTACATACTGTATAACCTAAACATCTTGGTTCACTAGTGCATTTTACAAGAAATATGTATATGATTTAACAATATGAAATCGTATGCTGCTAAAATTTAGCCCAAAGCCATTCATAAGTGGAGGGAGTTGCATTATACGTCTGTTATAAACCTCTGTTACTATCACACACACGCACACAAAAGCATTTACACACACACAGTCCTCTCCGTCTCTCATGCACATAGATGCATATTAAAATAATTGGATTATTGTTTGAATTTATATTTATTACGTTAAAGAAAAAATAATTAAAAAGTCATGTTATTTAAGTGAGGCATATTGGCCTCTCAATAACTGCTACCATATTTAGCCAGCTAGTTCCTGTAAACTAGAGCAATAACTGAACGTAAGCAGCTAGCTGATTCATTTAGCAAAGTAAATGATTGGGAGGATGCCATTATTAATGAAAAACACACCTTTACAGAAACAAACCTGTAATTACATAAGACTATAACCTACTCTAATGGTTACATTTATCGAGTTTAGTTAATATTGAATGGTTTGGGGCTCCAGGTAAATTAGCTTCCCATTTGACACCGGGCACACTATCTATTTACTGCAAAATAAACCAAGATTCAACTGAGAACTAAAACCAACTTGCTTTGTTCTACAACTTTGTTCTACATGTACAAAACAAACCCTATCATACAAAATAACATCTTTTTGTAAATGGGGGTTTCCTATAACCTAAAAGCATTAAAAGACTATTCAGAAATATAGAGGCGTCCTCTCAACCATCTGATTGAATAGGCTTTTGCTGCTGGAGATTCCATACTTTTAAAGGGTAATGCATGTACAACGTGTACTGGATGTATTTTTTGGAAATTGCCGAAAAATGTAATTCTGGTTTGACTGGGCCTTAAATACCGTTGCGTAGGTGGCCTAGTTGTCCAATCAAAATGGAGATGAAAGAACGCTTATTAACAAAATGTGAATGCAAAGGCCTGTTATCAGATGCCAGATATAGATCACGTTAATTCCAAGTGTTCATGAACTTCTGAATCAGAATGTATGTAGAACACACTGTAAGAACACAGACGCACATACCGTCCACCTATAATCCCCTCCACTTAACCCCACCTCTCTCGCCCCTCTCCTTCTGTATTCAGCCATCCATCACCACAGCTCTTTTCCACACCTCGCATCCTTCCTTTCCTCTTTCCTCCAGACTGACGGGCATCTCTCCACTGCTTCAGCACCCCCGGCCCCTCCCTCCTCATGTACAGACATACAGATGGACGGGTAGGTGGATGGATGGCAGGGACAGAGAAAAGGTGGATTTGCCGCTCCACCTCTGCGCTGTTATGATATCGAACGCCCGCCCACTCCTGTCATCGCCGTGGTAGCAAATAGATTGCCATCACACTCAGCCACTTCACACGTCCGAACAGCTCTCTCTTTTTTTCCTTCTTTCTTTTATGTCCCTTAAGCTCCTCTCTCGCTCTCTCCTTCACTCCATCTCTCCAGAGTTTCATTTCTCTTTCTACCTCTGGCATATAAGCAACACAGGCGTGACGTTAACGATCAATTTAACCATATATATTGAGCACAGTTCCCGGGAGAAATTTGTAATCAAGAAGTGTATTGATCCAGTGTATTATTCTGTAGTTTGCTGTGAATGTTGGAACAAAGTCACATTATAACGCTTGATAATGGGCAGATACATCCCAGTTTTAGTGAGAGAAAAAAAAGACAAAAGTAATACATGGAATTGAGTTTCTCCAGAGAAAACACTGAATTGTTTTTTTTTTTTACTTTGAAAAACTCTCATTCCAAGATAAAGCTAGATCATGAAGTGAATATTTAGGCTGCTTTAACCTCTTTGTATACTTTGCAGATTGTGTTTTTTGACCTCAAACAGCCAGTAGATCGCTTTCCCATACAGCACTGAGGATGTAAGTGTATGATAGCTCAGATAGACTGATTAATAAATCATACACACAGACACAAAAAGTAGTGGGGATGAGAGCGAGATCTGTCAAACAAACTCTCAATACAAAAACTTCCAACACAGGGTCATAGCAAAGTTAAACAGGATAAAAGCAGCAACTTGCCGTCCTTTGGAGACTAGGTATGCCACAACACCTTATTGCACTGTTCTCCTCATTTGGAGAGGAAGTTGGAGCGACTAGCATGCCAGCTGTGCAGGACGCCCTCAGCAGCTGGCTAACAGTGACAGCCACCTTGTGACAACATGCCGTAAGACTCAGATGATCCATTTCAAAGAAGCAGGCGAGGCTTGTGACATACTTGACAGATAATGAAAATCCCACTTTGACATCAAAAGACAAGGCTTTCATTTCATTGTTAATGCAGATGTCTTTGATGTGACACTCGCAACCGCACTGTTCCAGCTCTGTCTTTGCACGCTTTATATTCTCTAACCATGATGAGATTTACTATGCAAAATTCACTTAAGCATTAATCACACTCAAACCACTATTTTGACTTTGGTGCATCACTTTTTTTTATTTGCATCTTTGTAAAGGAGTTTAACAAGCCAGTTTGTATACCTTCAGTTTGTAAAAGGTAACATGCTGCCATTAGGGAGAATGGTTACCCTTGTTTTAAAATATCAGATCCAATATTAAACAGCCATTGTGCTTTTTATTCATTTTGAGGCAGAGAAGCATTCCAGTTTACACCTTGTGTGTACTGTCTGCTGTGGTGTAGTGGTGTGTCACTGAGGTTACATCACAAAGAGGTTATCTTATCTCTGCTGCAGAGATGAGTTGGAGTGTTTTCTCCAGTTGCTTGTACAATTCCTTGTGTTTCTAACTGGAAGCAACAAACCTGTATGCGTGTCCCATCATGTTTGACAGGATGAGAACAAAGGGTGCATTCAGCTGTGAAATTTTCAACTTTTCAGAGCAATTGTAGTGTTTGTAACTGTGCATTTTGTGAAAGGCTGACTTTTCTTCTATGAAAGCTATATGACTATTTTCCACAACAACCAACTGGCCTCAATGGGTCCAATAGATTCTAGGTCAGGGGTCGGCAACCTTTTTCGGTATGAAGTGCAACTTTTACATTTTCTTGTTAATGCGATATCAGCATTAAGGTTAACATCAAAGCATCGGTAAAGTAAAATCAAAGATCTGTTTCTAATCACATTATACGTGTTCAAATATTAGTTGAAATCATGTGACTTTGATCTATATAGTACTGAATTGTGGAGTTAAACTGTTATTCGTTGTTTTAATGGTTAGGATTTTTTGGGCAGGCCTAATTTCATGGCTCGGTGACGCTCTGGAGCCATCCTTGGCATGACCCCTCCTCTAACACTGTATTAAAACTAGAGCACAATGTTCTTTGTTGCTTAATGGACAAGGATAAAGAGGTGGATAAATAGATTTGAGATTCAAGACTTGAATCTTGTTTCACGATCAGAATTTGATCAATTCGGTCCAATAACATTTGGAAAAGACTAGAAGATTATTGTTATCCTCAACAAGTTATCATGGGGCTAAACCAGAAGTAAACTGGCTCCACCAATCTTGTTCATCGTATTCTGTGAAGACGGCAAAGAGTACCAGCCAATCAGAAACAGGGCAGGGCGGGTCTTTGCAGAATGCGGGTGGGGAAAGGAAATCAATCACATACCGTAAATAACAGACTGCAAATGGCTGCCAAATACTGTTAGTGTGCCATTGGTTAAGCTACCGCGGGCCAGTAGCAGCTTCTTAAAACAGCAAGTGAGCGCTCAATCAAGAGAAAGCTGACATTCTGTCATCCCTCTGGTTTTCATAAAGCACACAGTAAAAAGCACACAGAAGTTAAAACTCACCATTAGTGCTTCTCTTAAGTCTCAGTCAGTGCTTTTGTGTCACAGCTGCACTTCTGTCTATTTGTAGCTGTGGATATGTTCTTTTCAGAATATGTCTATGAGTGTGTTTTTGTGTGTGTGTTTGTGTGTTTACTCCAAGAAGTCCACCCACAGTCACCACTGAGCGCCTCATGACATAACTCCTCACTGTCCCGACTGGGCTCGATATCCAACAGTGCTCAGCTCTTTGCCGTTAATGCGCTGACATGCTGGGGAACCCTGGGTAAATGGAGGTCCCGCTGTGGCGGACCACATCGCAACACAACAGACTAAACAAACACAACAAGCAGAGTTCAACCCAGCAGAGACCCTATCACAACACTAATGGAGCGTTCACTGTATTCATATTTACATTAGGGATGCTTTAATTCTTTATTTCGAAATAATTGTATCTCTGAGGATGCGTGTGTGTGTGTGTGTGTGTGTGTGTGTGTGTGTGTGTGTGTGTGTGTGTGTGTGTGTGTGTGTGTGTGTGTGTGTGTGTGTGTGTGAGCACGTGCAAGTCTAGCGTAACGGGTTTGTTTGTTCTCTAGTGCGTCCAATCACAGCAGAGTTGTGTACACAACACACAACACTCATTTTGACAGTATCCAAGCCTCCGCTGTGAAGACATGGCAGGAGTCAAGCAGCTCTTCTCAGTGTCTCTGCTCTCTGCAGCACAGCTTTGTGTGCCAAAGAGTCACACACACACACACACACACTCACACACACACACACACACACACACACACACACACACACACACACACACACACGCAAACCCAAATCACTCTCTATGTTGAGATCACCCCTGTTGAAGCTAATCCATTTAGCTCAGCTGTATTTCTATTGGAGCTACTATTACATGTTTGTGGCTGTGGATGTGTGTCAGTGTAATATTTGCCCATTTCCACCACCAGCTTAGTCGACTAAGACTTGCAATTGAGGCTTGACGAGCCAAATAATACCAGAGAAAGGTTTTTTGTTGTGCAGCAGAAGATTTTGCCAGATGTAGGGATGTCTTCATCTCACACTACACTACATCTCCACGCTGCTGTGGGCCGCTTTTAATCTTACGTAAAGCGTGAAAACATGAAGATTCTTTGAGTGGCATTTAGTCACCAAGGTGCTAAGCTAACAAATAAACTAAGTGTTGAACGCTGAAATAAACTGTGAAATTTCTTATTTCATCATCCCGCACAGTGTTAAAAAACAACAGCTGATTCACATGGATTCACATTTTCTCTGTTATAATAAAAAAAATTCTGTTAATATACATTACAGTAAAAGATGATTATGTTCCTGGGCCTGGAACATCGTTGGATACTTAATAACAGTTAATCTAATTTGTCTACATTTCAGAAAGCACAGACTTTTAGGAACAGATAACACATATATAAAAGACAATAGACATTCTCCACGGAAGCCTAAATAGTAAGTCCAGTTCATTTTTTTATTTTCTCCCTTAGTTTGCAGCAACTTAAACCATGGTGACCATGTATCAGCTGGGTATGCTGCAGTCTACAACTTGAGCCTCAACTGGCACCATTGAAAGGAAGCAGAATACGCTTTAGGCAGGTGTTTGTAATGATCCCATGAACGAGCACTGAATTACTTTAATTCTGGACATGCCTTGATGATTCCCAGGCAAGTTCTGGAGTTATTAGAAGAGTCTTTTTTGCATGACTTCTAAGCTGATTCATGGACATTTAAGCATGATGAGCATCAGAGATAATGAAATTCCTGGAAAGTTTAAATCACACTTAATCTAAAAATAATTTGACGAGTTATGACTCATGAATGTCATTTTTCTTTATGCAAATTGTTTGATTGGGGCGAGAAAAGGGTTAAAAGCCAAAACAGCCAGAGGTCACATTTCAATAGGTCAGGTTACAGGCTTCAAGGATGACCGCTGTGATATTACTCCTATAATTAAATATACAATATGTGATCAAACAAACCATATCGTATCAACGCTGATTTAACAAAACTTTCTGGATAAAGTCATGGAATGTCGCTGCTAATATGGCTTTATAATCAGTAATCATAATTTACTCCCTATGATGACAGTAACAGAAGCCATGCTGCTGTTTAAGTATGTGCTTGTGTGTGAAGTTAGTAAAAGAACAAGTCAAAGTCCTGTCAAAGGCACCTTTAAACTCCTGAAATAAAGGGACTGTTGTTGTTGTTATTGTTGTTGTTGTTATTGTTATTTTTCTTATAGACAGTTGTTGTGTCGTCTTTCTATCCCTCTGTCATCACACAACTTCCATAATCTCCTTATGGAAATTCATAAACCACCACAACAGCACAACACAGGCTGCAGCTGCTGCAGTGTAGGTGCATCACACGATGAAACGAAAGATGTAAATAAATAATTTTAACAAGTGTCACCTCGGCGGGGAAAAAGCCGGAGGAGCTCTTGGGGATTGTGACACATCCCACGTGGCTTTACTGTTTCCACTTGTCAGCTAAAAAATAAATAAAAAATAAAAAAATCTAATCCAACCACTTTTCACCTAAGAGCTTAGGTACGCAGTGCTGCTGTTTCAGGATAATTTTGGACTTAGCATACATCAGCCTCATTTTACGCTTCTTATCTTTCCTCCCTCTTCCTTGTCACCCTTTTCTCTGATTCACTTGACTTTGTTTTTCGCACCTTGTTGACAGATTCCCTTCTTTTGTTTGTTGTTTAAACCAAGTGAGGATTTAGCCCTGCACTGACACAGCTTTTGGCCTCGGAGCTGAACTGTTTGACTCGAGGCAAACAGCTTTTTTTATTTTTTTATTCCTCTCTGCGCCCAGTGTAATCCTCACAGATAAAGCAACCTCTTCGAACACAGTGGAGTGTAGCAGTTGCTTAGGCAACAGACTATCCCATCTAATCCAACCTGTTCCCATCTCCCCAAAGTCTGAATACCTGTCGAATTGAAAGGCTTCCTAAGCCTACTACTTGTTAGCCTTGAGTCTTGTGAATAACATTTTCAAGTAAGATTTCAATAACACCATGTCAGCTTATTCATTGACATAAAAGCTGGAGCAGCCTCTAAGTGGTCTAAGTGCAGGACTGTAGGGAGAGACTGCACTTAGTTCAATTTTTGAAAATAAAATTGAAAAAAATTGAAAAATAGTAAAAAGTACATAGAATGCGTACAATACAACATTTGAGTAGTAGTGCATGAGTGCAAAGCGAAGTGCCCCAAAAAGTTTCAGGCCTATAAGGAAAGTCATAGCGAGCTCAACGCTTAAGTCAAGAGATACGTTTATAGTGGGCTTTTAATAAATGGTTAGCGAGCTGACATCCCTGAAATCTATAGGGAGTTTTGCTCCTTAGCTTTGGGGCATAATTAACAAAGGCTGCATCCCTGATCTTCTTTCAGCTTTTGTTTGAAACCTATACCAATAAACCAGCAGCAGACAATCAGTGTTCTTGAGGTCAAATAGTCAACAAGGGAGTTAGCAATGTAGCTTGGTCCTAGCCCATTATGGGTGACGCAAGGAGGGGGACCTTTAATCAACTCTATATGTTACAGGAATCCAGTGCAGAGCAGGTAAAACTGGACTAATGTGCTCACTCATCTTTATTCAGTGTTTTTGTTTGACCTGAAGGCTATTTGTTTTTTTAATTATAGGAAAAACTAAATGACAGTAATTCAGTCTGCTTGAATTAAAAGCATGAATCTTTTGTTCAGCATCTTTTTGATTTATAAATATTCTTACTTTAAAAATGATGTTTTAGTCACCTGGTTACTGTGGGACTTGGATCTGAATCCAAGATAACACCATCACTTGTAACGTCAGATTAGTTCATTTCCCCAGTTTATTAACAGCAATTCTCTTTTTGTTGTGGAGCCTAGTTTTCTTCAATTTTCTTTCAACTGATTGAGATTTTCTCTTAATGTCATTAACATTGTTATTTTTTAACCATGGGGAGATTCTGTCAGTTGACCTCTTTTTCCTCTTTAGCGCACAAGTATTTAAGCAGATGACAAGGTATTGTTGAAAAGTTCAACCATGTAATTTAAAGAGCACTCGTAGCAGTATGACTCAAATTGACTCAGTTGAGACTTAACTGTAAGGAAAATGGAACTGACCCCAGATTACGCCGTAAAACTTCACAGTGTTTGTCTTGTTTGCCCCCCGCCTCAAAAGACACAGAGAAAGACAAGATCCACCTCAGAAAGAAATGATGGGGGAGAGATGATCTGGCCAAGCATTTTATAATCTCCCCTAGGGTGCCGGGAGCAGCAAAGTGTTGGGGACATAGTATTGATTTATATAAAACTCAATGTTCCCTCCGTTGCCCAGATCTGAGTTTGTCTGGACCATGAGAGCGATAAGAGATTGGACTAATGTGAGTGCAGAGCAAAAGGGCCTTGATGCCAAATGGATAAGCTCAGAGTTTTAACAACCTGAAAGTTTGCACTCTCTCTGCTGTATTTTATATTTATTTTTTGTCTTCATTCTGTCGTTTTTACATTGCTGGCTCTTGATGAATTGGAGCATTAAGGATTATGTTCTCCAAGAGATGCCCCTGGTGATTTGGGGTAAAAACTAGAATATGTCAAGTCACAGTCTGAGTGGAACTAGCAGCTACTGCATAGATTTTGGCCGGATTTATAAGCCTAATTAGGGAGGACCGCACAGGCACAGGCATCTTTGCAGACTTTACCTTGTCATAGTTTTTTAGCTAATGTTATGGAAGGTCAGCTGAAGCTTGAAAATGTTTCTAGGGTAGCATATACAGCATTTAATGGCTACTAAATCCATATAAATACAGTATACTACCTGCTAAATTCACTTCAGGCTATATACACCATTGTAATTATCAGTTCAGGCAACGACTGAAACCTTTATTAACATTTTGATGTCAAATGTCATTCATCTAATTGTCTTTGGAAACAGCAAGCTGGCTGGCTAGAAAGTTTCATTTCTTAAGTTACTTTATTATATCTTCTTACCGTGTATATTAAGCACTCCTAGAAGGATTATATGTATAGTTTAGGCGTTAAAGAGACAGTGGTGGGGTTAGTATTCTGATGGTTTACCAAAGTAAAAGTAGCAATACCACATTGAAAAATTCTCTGCTAAAAGTCCTGCATTTAATTTAATTAAGACTATCAAAGGGTAATTAGTCAAATGTACTTGATGTATCAAACATAAAAGTATTCATTATGCAGAATGACCTCCTGTCATTGTTATATTATTATACATTATTATACCAGATTCTTGGTACTGATGCATTGAAATATAAGCAGCAGTATTATAATGTTTTAGATGGCACTAATCCAAACTATTTGATATACTGATAGATGTTTATACTGATGTATTCACTGAAGAACTGTACTTATTTACAAATTTGAATTGCTTGTACTTTACATGAGTCTTTTCTTTTCTTACTAATCCTTCATTACATTTCAAAGTGAAATATTTCACATTTCAATAAGACATTTAAATTATTTTACACCTTAAATTACAAGTTTCTTTACAAATTAGGATTTTTACATAAAAAACAAATAGAGAGTTTATAAAACGAAAAATCTAAAAACCTGTTTGGTTTTTAGATTAAAATACCCAACAGTTTATACAAGACCAGCTGAAGCAATTAGTTGATTAATCAATTTGTTGTTTGTCAGAAGATGAATTGGCAACTATTTTGATTGTTCAACAAATGTTTCGTGTAAAACAATTGATGGACCCAGCTTCACATGTGTGAAGATTTGCAGCTTTTCCTTGCTATTATTTAAATCATTTTTTAATAATGTATGAAAACCAAACAATCCATCGATTAATGGAAGTAATGATCAGCAGATCAATTCATAATGAAAATAACCATTAGTTCCAGTCCTTAACAAAATAGTTCAAAATGATTTCCACCTCAACCAATTACAACAGTAAAATACTGCTTTTAAATAAATGCACGAGTAATAATAACCTAATGAAATAATATATAATAGTGTAACGGTAACAGTGACACTTTTCTGTATTTAGTCCTTTTACTGATAATACTTTTAGATTTAGATTTTAAATTCAGGATTTTTTACTTGTGACAGAGTGTTTTTGCAGTTTGGTATAAGAACTTTTACTTTGTAATTTGCTCTGATTACCTCTTCCACCACTGCTGTTGGGTATCTTAATCTGTAACCAGGCAACATATTTGATATTCTGATCATATGTGTTTTAAATAGAATATTAATCTAGAAGTAAATAGTGATTATAGATTCCGACGGCGTTATCAAGAGAAGTGCATGGGTGGATGAATACAAAATTTGAAGTTGTTTGTGTGCCTTAAACTGCACGAATCACAAAAGTAATGGAGGGAAAATGTTTAACATTCCAAGAAGGAAGCTCCTATTAGCTCAGAGTACATGAGTATCTATTATCAAGCACACTGATAAGAGCCCTGGATTTGAACAAGGTGCTGGATGGATTTGCATGGAAACTGCAGGATATTTTTTCAGAAGAAAAAAAATCCAAAAGGTGTGCAAAGCCTCTTTTCACGATCCTATTTGGCAGAGAAATCATTTTATAACAAACGTTTTAAATCCTGTATTGAGATGACATCTTTGTGAGTGAAACTTTGCCTGTTTACACAGTCATCAGAGTTCTTGCACTAATGTTATCTATCTGGCATATATGTAGTGTCTTCAATATTTTAATGTTAAATGGAAAGGTTTTCACACACTTTACTATAATATCCAGAATAACCTGTAATACAGTCTATGCTAATGTTCCTTTTTTTAAATGCAAATGTTTCTTAAAGAGGGCGTCTGCATATTTAACTGGTATTGCCTGCTGATGGTCATGAACAAACACAATTCATATCTCACTACCTATAGAGCTAATTTTGTGTAGTCTGTGAGTTAATGTTATTACTTCTATAGCTTCAGTTATTACTGGAATTTCTGGAATGGCATGTCTTATATCCATAGCTGCAAATGTCTAGCAATAGTTTATGGTATGCATCTGAAAGGTAATATCTCTGGTATCCAGAAAGTTTATAAATGTCTAAACATTGAAAATGTCCATATGCAGTTATAAAGTTGCATAATATGGAACAACTCAAGTACAATTTTTTTAAGATTTTAATAGATTAATGATTGCACCTACACACAGTATATACTGGCATTCTTCAACTGGAAAGAAAAAAATCAAGAACACATTTTATATCACGCAGACTAACATTACAGCTAATTTTTTGTACATCTTGCTCTTGTATGGGCAGTTTAGGATGTATTTCTTACAGCCAGCTATTGTCTTCTATACATTTCTGTATGGTATGAAATTCAATTATCAAATGTTTCATGACTTGTGCAATTCATCACCATGGAAATGAAGTTTTTCTTAAAGTTACTATACATGTAATGCATTACCTCATATTTGTCAAGGTATTAGGTAATCAATGAAAAGAGTAACGCCTGCACACCGACTCCAAACCACAAATTTATTTTATTAGCCATTTCAATCAGAATCTCCGTCAGGTATATCTTAAAAACGTTAACTACACGCATCTACTTTTAGTATCTTCCAATAGGCAGATCAACATCATCTTGTTTTTAGGGAAATAGACGTTTCAAATAAAAACATTTTGCCCAATTAGTCAATTCTTTTGAATGAAATGTTTAAAAAATAGACCGTGACCCTGGTTGTGACTTGTCTTCAAAGCCAAAATTGACTTTTTAAAATGTTAAAATCTGGAAATCAATTGTTTCCCAAATGACGTTATGTTGCCTGAATCATGTTCACAAGCAACTTTTTCCAGTGAAGGAACCACTGCATAATTAAACCATACGTTTGATAATTATAATTTGGTACCAGAGACTAGGGTTAGCATGCTGAGACCCACTTTTGAGCACTTTGGTAAAGTTCAGTGAAAGGTCTGGTTTCAGTTACTTAATTATAATTGAGTTAAAAATAGCAACCGTGTCATGTCTCCTAATTCATCACTGCAGACTTTTCTGTATTAAACCAAGATGACAGCCTTTCCCTAATCTTAAGTGCTTTTAGTGCCTTAACATGACCTTGTATTGTAAGAAAACAGGTGATATACACTGTCATTGAACGGTTTGCAAATGTGCTCTGTATCAACATTTTTGTTTGATGTCTTCTCATTATGTTGGACTGCATCTCTTAAAAAATGTATCAGATGTTGCAAGTTACTACAAACCAAATTGTATTGAATACATGGCTGAAAATGTCTCGGTCTCTGAGAAAACATATTCAAATGAAACTCATAAATGACGCAGAGAAGCGAGCATGCGTTCATTAATTGCAAAAGTGAATTTGTGCATATAGATTAATTGTGATTGAGCGCAACATGTAACATATCCTTTTTTACATACTTACGCTGTTGCCTTTAAAACATGAAAACTCATGGCTAGACCTCTTCAGCGCGGCTCTCATCCAGTGTTCCCATTACAAAGAGGAGCGCACATGCTTTGATGGAGAACATACTCTCAAGCTCCCTCTCTAAAACCCTAATGATACCTGCTTCCAAGCCTATTTCTGTGACATCAAAGGATCAACTAGCCTAAGTGCTCATGCCACAGTGTGAGGGTACATATTGAAGCCTATATTTGTAATCTCCCATCATTACCATACCAAGTTATTTTTACCCATATATGCTGCAAAGCGGTTCACCTGTGAGACGGTTCCGACTACAAAGGATGTCTCTCACGTAAAGCAATGGCACCATCATGTGGACAGCAGAGGTATAGACCGGGCTGTCTGATTATCTGTTTGAATAAAAGAGGAAACCACAGGAGATGGAGAAAAATAAGACTTGTGGAATTCATGCACGGCTCCAGTTAGACATTTATTTTGTGATCAAATAAGAGCTACTAGCAGTTTAGACATCAACCATCTTGCTCTTACAATGAAATCATCCCTGCTGTTTAAAAGTCTGAAGAAGACATTTTTACCTGCTCTACATTTATAATAGTATGCCACTGTTGACCTCTGACCTCCCAAATTATAAGGCACATATCTCACAGCAGTCAATACAGCGTGATCGTTTTGTTGACTGGAGAGAGCTCACCCTTGTCATGTCAACTTGTAATTTTCTGTCATGGGTTGAAAAACATCCTCCAACAGCATCTGCTGCTGGAGGATGGCCAGGGTGATATATCTGTTGCTAAGCAACCGCTTTGACTCTTATTTTGTTGTGCAGGACAACTAACTAGATTTTCAGTCAAGGTTGCATCAGTTTGGTTTGATCCCTTTGCAACTCTGGAAGCATGCAGGAATCAAAGATAGGGCTGGTTGTCATTGATGTGTCTTAGCTCTCATTACAGAATGTATTAGAAAACACGGCATGTTTACATGATAGATAAGCTGCAAATGGGAAAATGGAAAGTAACTGAAACTCTCTGATTTCTAATGATGTTTGGTGCAGATTGGTGAACAAAACTTCATACCTTATACATCATCACAAAAATCCTGCATCAGATGTTTTTTGTGAGGTTAAACAGGGTTGTGGGACAAAGATACTGTGTAGGGTGAAAGGGACAGGTGCATGCATGCATTCCAAAGACAGAGGGTCAGTTATTGGTTCTGTCAGTTACTGGTTTAAAATAGCAAAATCAAAAACAGGTATGATGTTAAGTTGAGGTTGTAATGCGTTCCAACTGCATAGCATGTTGTTTTTACTTACGCAAGAAATGCCCTGGTGTAAACTCAATTAGAAAGAATTTCATAATATGCAACGTTCTAACACATATTCATATTCAACAGCCCCAAAATGCATTGCTTCTCTTCAGATTGTGCAATGGCGGACTGAGAGGCTGATGGTTACGGCACAAGCCAGCAACAGCGTTAGACTTTGAAAACTCCTGTCCTAGATCAAATTACCAATAGAGCCTGGAGCAACAGTTTTTCTAAAATACAGATAAAACAGCCACAAGTACTTGTATTGAGCCCTGAGAAGCTTCAGACGTATTTTTAACAAAGAAACACTTACTTATCCTCAGCTCTTATATGTGAAAATAATGGCATCAAATGAATAAAGCAGTGGGATTGAAGGTTTTCAATCATACTCATGTGAAATACTTGTGAAATGTACAATTATCAGTAATACTACTGTACTGCAAGGCTGCTCCAAAACAATTTTACCATTATACCATTCATGGAATGAATGTAGCTCTTGATTTAAATCCTAGTTTTCACATAGAGACCACATACAAATTTTACTTTACTTACTTTTACCATGACACTGAAACACAAACTGCTCCAGATACCTCCATGAAAGCAAAGGCTTTTGCAAAATGCAGTGTAGGTGTATATAGGAGAAAATAGCATAATACAGGTAATACATGACCTTCAAAGCAACATAACATAACTGCAGCTTTTTTATTTTTTTTATTTTGGACACACGTCAACTTCTATAGAAAAAGCAAGCTATACAATTTCACTTTCTATTGCTGTACATGGAGCTCTGCTCACCGCTTTATTTCCAAGCGCATCAGAGAGCTACGGTGGCCCTCAGGTAACATACAAACGTAGAAGTCTCCGTCTTGAGCCAGTTTTAGTTTTTTCCGTTCTCGACTAATGTGGAAATATGGCGGTGCAACATGGTGGACTCCATGAAGAGAACAAGGCAACGAAAACACAACAATTCTTAGTTTTCCAGTGATAAAAACATAGTTATAAATATTGTCCTCCATTTCTGCCAATAAATCCCCCTAAATCCTACCTACTGGTCCTTTACCTCATACATCTTTATGTTAAAAAAAATGTGATAAGTGGGTGGGATCTAAGTGAGATATTATTTCTGCAGCTGTTAAACAGTGTTGTAAACCGTTGAGCGCCTTCAAACATGGCACATTGATTTCTACATTGTTATGCTTGATACAGAAAAGTACTGAGTAAAGAATACCATATGTAATGTCTGATGTTCTCAGCCAGAGAGTATAATCAGAGAACATGGAGAAAATCAAGTTGTCGATCTCGATGCACTGTTTATCTCTTACGAGACCCTGAATCCTTGTGCAGTCCTCATAATTGCTTTTCCCCTTTAGCGGGTGCTTCCCCTCAGTTCACTTGAGAGTTTTCTTGCAGTTGGAACTCTGAAGAGTTTCTTCTAATTTTAAATAACTATCAAAAATGAATCACTCATGATAACCAAACAAAATCGAAAAACCACTTTTTGGTTCATCTTGGGTGACATCTTAGGCTGTCTCAGTACACTTGTGTAGCGTCATGAAGAGCAAAAAGAAAGTCTAGATACACAAAAATACGCTGCATAAAAACACAGTTATTTACAAATATGTTATCTTACCCTTTAAAATACACAACATAGCAAAATCTGGTATAATTTAGAGACCTCTGTGACATACTATAATGCTGATAAAAATGTAATTTTCTGCGTTTAGTTGTTTGTGGCAGGTGACAGAGAATAGTCCTCCTTATATCCGTTGTTGTGACTGCAGCGAGGAAAGTGACTGATTGTTTTTTGGTAAGTTGCTAATAGAGTGCAGAGCACAGTTCAATGACAAGACGGATCCGGCTTGTCAAGTACAAAAGAGGGAGCCTAGGAAACTTGCACCTCCAATATGAAATTGTTCACATGAAAAAATATTTATAAAGATGAAAACTTGGATCCAACAGATAACTTTGAAGGTGGGAAAGGAGGAATGTCTCAGTAAATGAATCTTGCGTTTGTGTTTTCCCTGCCTTCACACACTGTGCGTTTTGTAGTCTAATAAGTTTAAAATATTTGTCACATTATTTTCTGTGGCACAGTGTGCACACCTGTCCAGTCTGGTCGCCTTAAAAAATGTGTTCTCCTACAATGAAACTGCAGTGTCAACTACATTTCGACGGAAACATATTTTCTCCCAGATTGCTTTTGTTTTTTACCTATAACTAAAGCGTTTAGACTGCAGGAGTCCGCAGAGAGAGGAGGTCGGGGTGGATAGATGGGTCAGACAAACACTGGGATTTCCCCCAGGAGCCTGCTGCTTGTGTCCTTTGTGAAATCAAAAGTTAATGTTGACTTATTCAATTTTTTGAAATCTGTAACTTAAATAATTTAACAAAAATGGATGGTTCATTAACTGGATAGCTCAGCAATATTTTGTACATGTTAAAGTCATAGTTTAATTTGCTACATTTGTTGTGATAAAGAATTGTGCAGTGTGGTGAATTGAAGCCAGATTGTAGACATTAAATGTTAGAGGCATCATGATATGTTTAATGATGCCTCTAACACTGTTACTTTGCACTTATGTATTATCTTTATCATAAACAGTCAAACAAGCAGTGTTATTTGCGCTTGTACTAGTGAGCTATAACTATTCCATAAGCACAATTCAATTGTAAAAGATACAAATCAATTACCTCAAATTAAATTTAGCTTAATATTTCATCAGCGCTGTCTGCTCTCCTCAGGGCAGAGGAGAGGGCCAAAATACAAAATAACGTCAACTAATGTTAAAGAATTGCAGAACAGAGCATCAATAGTTTTCAATAATCTTCTAATACTGTGCATATATCACCAAGTATGATTTTAGTTTTTGTGAGTAAAATCGCTGGCGTGAACATGACTTTATTGTTCACGTAAAGTGGCAGAGAATGAAAATACTCCAGTAGAGTACTAGTATGTAAAAAATGTGGTACTTAGTTGCATTTCACCTCTTGGGTAATTTAGTTTAGGGTAAACAAACTGCATTAAATGATGTCATATCAACAAACCCCTACTACTATTATCATTTTTTACTAATATTCAGGTCATTGCTGTCTTATGGGCCAACTTTGCAACCTTTTTATCTTAGGTCTTACAGTCTTTTTTGAATGACAGAAGATATCCTTATCCACTGTATATGTATATCAGAGTAAATAGTGTCACAGCAATGCAAAGACTATCAAAAAAGGGTCTTTTATGCATATGTGTAATTCTTTTTACACCGGTGGTTGTTTTCTTTGTGATCAGCAGAGGTCATAGTTTACCCACCTTTACTGGGATTGCTGAGGAAAACTGGCCTCACACCAGTTCTGCAATTTGAAGGATATTTTATGTAAACAGGCTCTGGTTTTAATTGCAATGACTGACAGAAGTAGTCACACTTTTTTATTTCACAATTTTTTTTTGCACAGTGCAGTTATATTTGATTCTGCTTATATCTCGTACATGAGAAAGCTGTCTTCCTGAATCTTACATTCTGTCTGCTGCAAATCCATAAGGACTCAAGAAAGAGTCACCATCTTCTTTCATATTTCACTTCATCTTTACTGCAATTATATTAAGTTCTCTGTTATACTGCTTGTGGTGCCTTTGGTGTCTGTAGTTGCAGTTCTGAAGACTTTAGATCATGAAAAATTGGGCAGCATGTTGGAAGCACATGTTTACTGCCACATAAATGTTTATCTATTGCATGTGCCCCCTGAAATAATCTGATATTGATTTTCATTTTGCAAATTACATTTTGTTTTCTTGACCATTGTTTGAATTCAATGCTGCTCATTGCCTTTGAAGCCGAGGGAGAGAGGCTGTTGAGCTGTGTATCAGTGGGAAGGAGACAGATTGAGGTGTGGACAGATCCCTGGTCTCGAGGCTCCCGAACTGTTGGTCTTGAGGCCACATTGATCTTACTTTGCCTACTCCTCTTCATTAACTATCAGCAGCCTTTTGCTTTAGATAAACTCTGTCCAAAGTCATCTTGAACACAGTTATTGTGTAACAATGGCAGACGTTGATCAGGGATGCTACCAGGAAATTTTGATGAATGAGTGTTTAAGTCCCCGTTGGATGGCACCTCGTTCCTGTCTTTCCAGGCTGATGGTGATACGTCTGTGGGAGGAACAACAGTGCCACTTGGTGGTACAATTGAGCTCTTGTCCGAGCTGTGCTTCATTTGACATTATTTGTGGCTTCACCTCATTCTCACATACTGTACGTACAACTTTTATATGATCTTGTATGTGGGACCCACAGAAGCCTACTTATTGCGCTTGAAGAGAAAACATTATTTTATGATCCAATCCAGGATTAAATTCAAGGATTCAAAGATTCAAGGATAATTTATTGTCGTTATGCAACACAGGGATGGATAACGAAATTCAGTTTTAGCCCATTTTCAGCCACAACAAATACATGACAAACAAAAACAGTAGTACATTGCTGTAGTTAATTTTTGCATTTTTTTAGAATTTGCATCGTAAACAGCAGCACCAAAAATCTGGGCAGATAATATGGCCGACATCTTGACATTCAAAATTGAACTTGAGGAAAACATTGTCCATCAACTTTGACTGTGTTTGAGCACCAAGCGCCATGTTGTAAAGTCCTCACTCTGTCCTGCGGTGCGCCCGTCAAGTGCAGCTTGATTTTAGGCCTGATTATTTTAGATGTGAAATGCTAACTGTTGGTCCATGCTGTTGTAGCTACAAGCTAACCTGCTAATGTTACAAGCTAGCAGCTTTTATTTTGCCAAATTATTTTTGCCAAAGCTAGAACAAAGTAGATCCCTAAATCATACCTTATATCTCGATTATCTAGAATATAAAAATATCTTATAACAAATTGCCATTGTTATATTTAAATGAAGTCCAATTGAAAAAAGTATGTAGGACTTCTACCCTATGCTTTTAAGAAATAACGATGCTTAATACAAAACCATAAATAAAAACACATAAAACAGCATCATACATTGCAATCATAGTAGAGAACTTTTCTTTATAGTGCCTATTTTTCTTTATCACCCAGATCTAAGAACTACATGATTAGAGTGAAAGAAATAGTGTTGACATTTCTGGGAAATACATAGATTATTCAGCTTCTTGCACAGACTTAGATGAGAATATTGATACCACTCTTATCTTTGTGTGTTAAATATGAAGTTAGAGCAAGTAACTGATAATCAGCAAAAGGATTGGGAACAGCTAAGCTAACCGGTTGCTGGCAGTAGCTTCATATTTATTAGACAGACAAAACATTTTCTTATCTTACCCTTGGAAAGAAATAATAAGCTTGTATCTCAAAATGTCAAGCAAACCAAAAGAAACCAAAAGAACTTCAACATTAACAGTTGGTGAAGACCTTAACAGAGCTAAAAGCATAGTGAATATTGGACATTTATCAGGTTGCCAAAAAAGACTCCAAATCAATGCTTATGTTGCTTCTCATCTGAAGGATGTGTTAATATGCAACTGTCTGCTACCGAGTTTAACAAGCCAAACATAAAGCCCAACAAGCCATTTTCAAACCTTCCCATATTATCAAACTGCTCCTTCACTGCTTGTATTACATACTCCTATGATAAGTTTTTCCCTTGAGCATTTGGAAAGTACCAAGGCACACAAGCAGAATAATGGCAGTTTGTAATCAGTCCATCCTTTGTGGTCACTCCATCCCATTTTAAGATAAATCTATATTTCTTTGATTCTAATTAAGCTTTCCTTGTGTTTGAAGTGCCTCAAACTCAGCTCGGATTGCTTAGGGCTTAGAGCCACGTGAGTGAGGTTGTATACTTTGGGAACTATTCAAGTGGTTTCACTGTGGTTAGACAACCCATTTGCAATATACTTGGTGCAGTTATACCTTCCAGCTGGAGTGAAGCAGAGGAAACTGAAGCTTTATGGATGAAATGCAGAGGCATTACAGAGCCATGAGCTCCCGCGAAACAGTTGGAAAGTTATGAGCTCTACAATAATTTGCTGTGTCAGGATAATTGCCAAGTCACCAGGCATGTCTGGGCTGCACAGCTTCTACTTCACTCATGGTACACAGAGACCTTGTCTGCTTATTGTAATCTCTAAAATTTGACAAGATCAATTTACTGACAAGCCCTGTGTACTGCTATTAATGTGGCATCATAGAAATGACCCCCGACATGCAGAGTCTTGGGCCTTCACATTAAAGTCAGTGTGCCGAAACTATTAGCTAAGATGCAGCATGTGAGAGTACTCAGGCTGTGTTAGTGATACTCGCCTTTGAAGACTACCATCAATATAATATACAATATATACTACCAGATGTGTATGAATCAGCATCTGGAAATAGTCCCCTACAAATGCACTGTGTACTTCTTTGTGAATAACCTTTGCAAAAACCTACAGTTCTCAGCGGTTTTAAGGATGTGTCTAGTCTTGTAAAAAAGATGGAACAATATAGCTTTTTTTTAACTTCAGCAGGAACAGATGGGCTTGGGGATAAAAGCCACAGACGGGGATTTGTTTACAATATAAGTTTTAGAATGAGGTTTATTGCCAATGACGTTTTCACATATAAAGAAATGTTCTTGCGTGTACTGGTGCATTGTCAAAGAACATAAATATAGAATAGAAAGAAAATACAAAAACAATGTTAAACATAGACAGTTTAAAAATATGTACAATGTATTAAGAATTTGCAAATATATGGCAAGAATGTGCAAATATATATTCTAAGGGATGTGCAAAGGTTCACAGCATTAAGAATAAAAACATATGCAATGCACATAGTGAGAAATAATAGTCAAATTTCTATATTAAGAATATAGAGTTTGGACACCCTTGTTTTTTCAGGTAAAAAAAAAATACCTTTGTTCTGAAAGGTTTGGAATTGTTTCCCCTTTCTTGCATAAAGCGATACAGACTATTACAGTATTGTTCTTTAATGTATTTCATTACCAGCTGCCTCTTTGGTGAAGAAGTGTTAATAGTTTAATCACCCAGTCTGCACCAGGAACACACACCCGTAAAATGTTGAAGTCATTTGGCAGATGCAAGCCTGGTTTATAATGTTGTTAAATTCCACATGCTTGGCCAGTCTGTGAAATTGTATTTATTTTCTGTAGTAATGTTTGTTGAAGTGAGGTAGGGGATCTGTGGAATATTACAGTGAAATACAGTCATAACATTAAATCATAATATGTATGATTGCATCAGTTTGTGGACTTAAAGCCTGTTAAATACCTTACAAATCCTGAATTCTTATATTTGAGGAATACAGGTTTAACCCAGCTTTTATGTGCAGCACATGTAAAACACTTTTAAATCAGCATTGTCACGGAAAATAAACAGCTCCAAACCAACCTACAAAAAGCTATAACTAATAAAACTGTTTAATACATTTCCATGAAGTTTCAATCAAAGTAACATGCCCTGATATGGTTGTTGTGCAAAAAAATCTACTGCACATTAAAAAAAAATCTTAAAACAAGATCAAGAAAGTTGCATCTCATAATGTAAATGCATACTCTAGAAAATAGCATGCTGGGTAATGCAGTAGCCAATCATGCTCTCTAACCTTTTTTCCAAAATATGCTTGTGATCTCTGTGTGTATGCTTTTTAAAACGCAATTGTGTGGTTCTGATGGCTTTTTAATGGTTGTGAAAGTCAACAAATCCTCTTGCTGTCTTCACCGGAGAACCAGTGCCTACATCTAATAAATCGCATATGGTTCATAACAATAGAGGATTTGGTTTATTTTATTTTTGCAACTCACCGCAATACCAAGATAGTAGTCTTTACATTGTGGGTGATACTCATTATTTACCGCCAAGAATACTTGAGGGCATTTGAACAGGTCAATAAAAACATCCATTATATTGTCAGGCTTTGATTATGGCTTTGATTATGTGTAACAGAGTGTAACTTCTCCTTTTTGCCAGATTTGCCTCCTTAGTCGTTTTTTGGGATAGTGTATCTTTCCAACGTGTTGAGTCCTTTGCTCTTTTTTGTATCAACTTACTTTGTGATTGCACTCTAAAGTTCAGCTCAATCAAGAAACTAAATACAAATTCAAATGCCATGTCTTTTAAGTCAACCCTGCAGGCTAGGCTTTGAGGAGAACAAAGATGAGTACTGGCAGCAGAGGACGGACTGAGGGTCAATGGTGCACACGGTCTTGAAAGAACAATGCAGAAGAGACAACAGCTGACAAGTTCTTGATTCACTTGTGTTGGGATTCTTCTTTTGCTGTTGTATTCAAATGTATTCAGATCTGATCAATGTAGAATTTGTAATGCAAGGTTAATTCCAGACCCACTGTGGGCTAAACCACACCAGGCTACAGGCTGCAGAAGAGGTTAGTAGACTCTGATGACATTTGAAGTCGATCCAAGTCAGACTAATCAGTCTACCAGGACAGACTCAGCCTCCTGGAAGGGGAAGCTGGCCTTGAATACCAACTCCTACCACATTAAAGGTGTGGTCAACATAATCATCTTAACAGATGTTGCTTTGGTAGAAGAAAACAAAGATACATGTACAGTAAATTACTATCACATGCTGCCTTTGGCATGGATTGCAGCAGAAATGGTTGCCACATATCCCAAGTACTCTCCAAATGGGACGACTCCACACCTCAGGACTTACGTTTCCAAGCCACGGTCAGAGCCTATGCTGATAGTAATGTACCCATTTTGTACGCAACTGAAAGTAAGGGTTTGGAGTTTGGGGTCAATGGGCCTGACACAACTTAACACATCTGTCTGCTGATTTCCAAACGCTGAACTAGAAGATCTGCAGTTTGAAAAACAGTTTCTTACTCTTTCGTGACATTTCTGTGAATGAAATTTGCACACAGTAGGAGTAGATGAAGTTGCCTTATATGGCAATTTTATCTATGGTGTGTCATATATGCTAATGTTAAACACTCATACTCATATATATGGCTTTAAAGAACATGATAGAGCTGAAGAGAATCAGAAATGTCTGTGAAGAATGCTGTTGGCCTAAACTCAGCCATGCCCCCTTTATTTCCTTTTTTCAACAGTAGTCGAGCTACTGTAGATTACACAATTAGCACGCCACTCTAACCGTGCACAAAATACCCATAAAGATTGTCAACTGTTTATAGGGGTGATGACTTCTCTTCAATTACTTCCAAAGGCTTACAATTCACAGAGGAGCAAGATGGGCCTCTTGGACGCATTTCAGACAGGATGAACCTACTGAACCCATTTCCTTGCATCAAAAACTGTCTGTGAAACTCAACACTGGCTTATTGTACCTGCCTTTTGCTGCATTCTGCACACAGCTTTTGCTCTGCTGGACTTCAGTTCCCAGAACTCTACTAACTTCAACAGCAAATATAGAGAATACAACTTTTTAACTTATTGTCCAGCCCTTACAGATGTGCAAACCTTGAAGAGTCACTCCTTTGTATTTAATTAGCAACATTTGCCTCTGGCACCTTCACACATCTAGTCTTACACATGTTCAAGATAAATAAGCAGTCAGTGTATCAGACATACTTTACCAAAATAAAAAAATAACCACACAACCAGTGTGTTTTCTCACTAGGCACCTCGACTCTTGCCCCTAATCTGCAGAGGCCACAAATGGTCACCAAATGGTTTGATGACCATTAAAACAAAAGGGACAAACTGGTGTGCTCAAGGTTACCACCAGAAAGTTGTTATAGTGGCAAGTAGGCCTGTCTTTTGCCGATGGGTCGAAATATACACTTGTGAAATATACACTTGTGGAAACCTTGGTGCCATGTGATAGTTGGTATTTTCCGCCATCATCAGCAAAAGCATTATTTGATGTCATGGTTTGAGGAGGGAGGGTGTTGCATCTCCGCAATAGAGTTTCAGACACATTGAAGGTGTTTTGGCATCTTTTGAAAGAACAACACCCTATTAAGACGCGTAGTGCTGGTCAGTTTATCGGTATGTCATTAACACATGAGTTTATGAAGCCTTTCAGAGAAATTCCCTAAGCTTTCTTAGCAACAGCGTCCAGGGTGCCGTTTGCCTAATTTCCTCTTCTGCTGCTTTTAACATGTACCTTTACACTCATAACAGTTGAAAGTAAATAAATGTGTGAAGACACTCACACACATAGTGATCCATGCTTTCCATGCAGCAAGAAATGGTTTAGTAAAAGTGCTTTCACAGTCCAGTTATTTATGTAGGCAGATCAGATGGATCTGAGTTCAAATGTCACAGCAGTGTTTGCTAAAGCAATGGTTCCTAACTTAGGAGTCGTGGCCCCAGCAAAGTGTTGCAAGATGAATCTAAGCGTGAAATGATGATATTAGATGGAAAAAACAAGCCTTTAAATTACACAAATCAAGTCATTTGAGAAGCAAATCTGATCGTTACTGACTTCATTGAGCAGATCGGGTATCGGTCAAATGTGAACAACTCTGTTAATTTGCTGCTTTGATCTACTGCTTTTACTCATCACTTCCTGCATGAGCTTGGCCATGAATACATTTTAAGCTCAGAGGCCTGACAATGACATTGATGACTTGCAAATGTCACCAAAGCTCGACAAAGTTTTTCATCAAAGTGCATATTCTGCACTTTATTGTAGGGAAGTCATTTCGAAACATCTCAAAAAAAGAGAAGAGGTTTTGTGTAGGATTTTCAACCATTTTTAGGCAGATTGTGTTTGAACCCAGGTCACCATGGTAACATGTGCAGCACAGAAACCTTACATGTAAGATGTTTACATAGGCAGAATCTTTTGGTTGGATTGATGTTTCCTAGATTAGTGGGTTGCAAGCATTTAGAAGGAGCATACTCATTACACAGTGAACATGAAAGTACAAGCTCATGTCATGAGGTCTTTTTGGGAGTTTTTTTAGCTTGTTCTCGCTTTTCGGCAGAGTGTTGATAGATTGATTGAGGGAGGGTGATTTTCAGTTATTGTTTTTCATCATTCTGGCATTGTGTAGCCCTTTAAGACTGGAGATGTGATGAAGAGCTACACTAAAATGTGATTTGGACTTGGTTTGTGAGAAGCATCGAATGACAGTATCTATGTCGATAGAAAAGCATGATCAGCAGAAGATGTACTGTATTGCAAAATGACAAATGAGCTAAATGTTTAAGAGATTATTTTTTTCTCTCTTATGCAACCTGATGCAATTCATTCAATATGGTTGTCTGAAACAAGCTTATTTTGTAAATGTGTTGTTTTATAGGCTGGCCTTACAGGCTTATGATTAAGACTTCAAAACTGACTCAAGTTCATGTCTCTTCAGTCGTGTAGCATGTTTTAGGGCCCTATCATTGTCTTTCTATTTTACATGGGATGTCTCCACACTGGGCCAGGCATCCCAGCCCATCCCAACACCACAAACAGAAAACCATCTGTGATCAAAGAACGGTAATGAAGTTAACCGCTAAGTGCACGTTTTACGGCACGTTAGAAGAAAAAACGCAAACGTTTACTTCCCTGAAGTTCCCAGTGATTCCTTCTATCTTGGATTAAATAACCTGCAGTTGTTGCTCCTGAATGACAAATCATTATCTATGATTCCTTTATTTAAATTCCGTGGTGATATGGGGATTTTGGCCCTCCTCTCTGTTTTTTAGTTATGCAAGTTGACATTTTTTTTAAGATCCTGGTTTGTTAGTTGGAAGTTATTAGTTATTCCCAAGGTTTCACATTATAATTAAGACAGTGACAGGATTCAAGAAATTTAAAATCCAAAAGAAAAGCACAGGCTTTCTGTTGAAATAATCTCCCGAGAGGAACATATACTTATGACGATAAGTACAATATTTATGACGCTGCGATAAAAATGTTTATAAAAATACATGCATATGAATCAAACTTGACAAACTTGCATTTAATAGTTTACATGTTCAATATTCAAATGTGTGTGAGAGTGAATGCAATCAACTATATTTTTGGGGGGTTCTGTTATTTTTCATAAAAAGCATAAATAAAACATGCTGTGGGCATATTGCGTGGGGTTATACACAAACTGTTACAGTCGATTGTGTAAGCAACCAAGACAATCTCAACACATTATATAACTGTCCTTTCAGCTGTCCCTTAACTTGAACTATTTGTCATCATCGTCTATTGGTAATGTGAAACCATCTGTCAAAACTTCCCACTGTAGTTATGGCACGTGATTGAAAGCCTTGCTTGAGTTCAATGCTGCATTAATCTTCAGAGACCTGGTGAGCATATGTGCTCCTGTTCAGAACAGTATCATACCAGGGGCTTCTAGTACGAAAACAACTGGAGGGAAAATACAATTTGTCTTAAAAGTCTAGCAGATTGGATTTTGATCAGGTCCAGCTGGTAGAGTGTAAGAATTTCATAAAAGGTTGAAGAACACTATTCAGGAAAACAGAGTTGTTCAGTCTTGCATAAATATAAACTCAACATGTTATGCAATTTTTAATGTAGCCTATACTGTTACTTTACATATTGTGAAATGTTTTGGAATGAAACATCTTCAGTACAAAGTGAAACTGATGGATTGAGCTGTGTGATTGTGAGTAGACCTATTATCCAATACTGATGATCCACAAATCAAGAAGAAACTGGGTCAATATCTGCAGCTTCTAGGTTCACAAATGGCAAATTCAAATGGGACTGAAATTTTTGATTTTTGTACATTTGCATGAATCTGGGTTTGGGAAGTTTCATGTGGCTGCAATTTTCTTTATTGCATTTTTGTCCATTTACTCCATGAAAGCGTGATTGAGTTGTTTCATGAGATAGGACATGCTGTACTTACAGTACTCAATGTGGAAATCACTGTGAACGACTGTCGTGCTGCCTTCAAGTGCTCCTCGTACAGAGTAAGCTCAGCTAGAACCGTTTCCGCAAAATGTAGCCTAATGGAAACACACAGTAACAGTTTGATCATTTGAAATGTCACCTGTGATGACACATCTCTGTTGCGCTTTCCTGAACACAACACATGGCACACACACATGCATGCAGAGTGGGAAAAATGTGGCTTTTCTTTTCTTGAGTCTAGGTTTGTTAATAATCCGACTGTACTCGAAGGCAGCATGCAGCAATATAGGAGAGGGCTCGACACACACACACACACACACACACACACAGAGAGAGAGAGAGAGAGAGAGAGGTGTGACGTCACGCATGGTGCCCCGTCCATGTTTGGCGAAGTTAAAAAAAAAAAAAAAAAAAAAAAAAAAAAAAAGTTTGTTTCGACAAAAGCTCCAGACACCGGACCCGCACCGACGCTGCCATGACCGCCGGGCTGCTCCGTCCTTCAGCGGTCTAGTTCCCCGCATCCTCCGCCTCCTCCTCCGGGTGATCGCACATGAGCCTCGGAGGCTCCGCCAGCAGAGCCGGGGCTGCAGGATGAGGATGCCCAGAGGAGGACGCCTGCTCCTGGCGACGTGCCTCGGCTCGCTCTTCGTGCTGGTGCTTTACTTCCAGAGCATCACCAGGCCAGGTGAGACCCCCAATCACACTCTGCATTTATTCATTTATATACTATTTATATACTATTATGTATTATATAGTATATATCCTGCAGGGTGCAGGGACCATGAAGAAAGGCAGAACCCTATGCATGCACATCCACATGCACATAATCCTGCATGTGTTTTTATAAACTTGCATCTTGAATGTTGATGATGTCACTTTGGATTCATGGCAATCAATAAAGTTAAGTTACCACAGGAATGTCACAGTATATGAATGTCACGTTGCAAAAATACAAACACCATTGCAGTAAACTAAACTGGTTTAGTGCAGCAGTGTGGTGGTGGTGGTGGTCTGTATGCCCCTTTTAATGCAGCATTCTGGCTTTTAAATAGGCCTGTGTGGTCTTTCTGGCATTATTGGTAGAATGAGAATTTAATAAAGTATGAAATGAAGTATGAATAAGCTGACTGTGAGCACTGTGACGTTTTGAAAGCCCCCCCTCCTACAGACCCCCTGCATTCCTTTGCTTTTACCCTCCTCTCCTCTTTCCTCTCCTCTCCCTTTTGTTACCTTGGCTTAGCCTGTTCTAGACATTGAATGGCACATTGGCCCACAGGAGACTTCAGACCCGTCAGGGAGGAAGGGGGAGAAAGAGAGGTAGAGATCAACGTGGCTTTAAGTTGAAATGGAAAAATATTGAGGTGAGCTGGTTGACTTTTCGCAGCTTTGGCGAAATGCATGTCAACTCATTTAATAGGTCATCTGCTGGTGTCGTGTGTGTCGTAGTTTATGAAATATCATGATTAAGAAATAAAAAAACAAACATTTAAAAGCATCGTTGCACCCATAGCTTCACCTGGATTGTCTCCAGCACACTCCCCGTGATGGAACAGTTCCCAACCAAAGCAGTAAATCACCTTTTTATAGACCACGACGCGTGGAATATGTGTAAAGCTGTCAGCGAAAGACTCACAAGCCACAAGTAGCTGATCCTACAGTTCAAACAATACTCCAGCACTTGCACTGACTCCCCTCCACCAACTAGGTGTACATTACCTTTAGGGTATGACCTGTTCAGGCATGTCTTCTTTACAGTCCTGCTAGTAGATGTGCAGGCCACATCAAAAGCATGCTGGAGCCACACACTAGAGAGGGCTAATTCAGAGGATGACAACAAAGCACAGGGCTTCCTTAATTATTGTGTATCTAGTCAGAGACCATTTTAAAAACAACACCAAATGTGTTGTTTGGTTCTGTACTTTCCAGGTTATTTCCATTCCCTCTGGTTTGTCTATTCTTCTCTGTTTTAATCTGAGTGGAGCACAGTGAAGTGAAACAGGAAAGAAGGAACCAGCAGGTAGTCCTCAACTAGAATAACTCCTCGCATTATGTACCCGCATGTTACAGTATTTGTCATAACTTGTGATTTAATCCATCTTTTATTTGTTTTGATATACATTTCAACCATTTGAGAGAGTTATTCACGAGATATAACATTTATCACATTTCAGATCCAGATCAGTTAATGTCAAAACCTCCTGGATAAAGTTCTATCTGGTATAATGATATATGATAGTGGTGATTGTGGTTATAGAACAAATTATCCCCGATCTGCTTTATGTGTGTAGCACCGGTAGTTTTAAAGAATTCGAATAGTGTTTCATAGTGTGTTCATGTGGCAACTTTGCACACAGTTCGGATATCTGCACAGCTGCGATCAGAAGTGTGTTTAGCATGTTGGAGTTTCTGATATATAGAGGATGAGAATTTCTGAGTTTCGTTCCTGTAACGTTACCTGATTGTTGATGGAGGGTTTGGTTGCATTTGAAGAGATTTACCCTGTGGTTGGCGTTATATTATTGTAGCCCTGTGCTTATTGTCACAGTCTCGTGAGTTACAAAGTAATATAGACTGATATAGATGATTAAAGCTGATTATTTGTAAAAAAGTCTCCTCCTCATCCTTCTCTAAACTGTTTTTTTGCTAATTCCATTGCTTTATAAAACCCTCATTGAACACCAAGCTCTTCCTCACCAATGGGACAATGATACTTGCCACTGGTGCATAGACGGATGAATGCTTCAAAAATATTGACTAATATGAAAACTCCCCGTACGTTGAACACACATTCTAAATGTCATTTTAAATGATCCTCATGTTTCGAGTTCACTTGGGTTCACAACTACATCTCGTTTTTGCGCTTACTGTTTAACGTCAGATAGGAAGCAGAGTGCGTACTATTTCTGTGCTTGTATTGTCAGACTTCCTCGCCCAACATCCTTAATTTTGGCCCTCATAAAAAAACATGTGCTGTCCAGTTTGCTCTTATAAACCCATTAGTTCAGTCATGTCATTTCTTTTTGCTCTTTTAACTGTTGATCTATTTAGGAATTTGACTCGGTTGGATTCAGATACTAGTTGTAGTTCATGTGGTCGAGAAAGGGTAACCTTTTCCTCATGTTTTGTTAAAATGAGATCGGTGTTAAAGACAACTAGGCTAGACAAATGATGTGTAGCATGGTGCTTAAGGCTAAACCAAAGCAAGACTTTAGCATACGTAGGTACAGCCAGGTGTAGGGCTGTTAGTGTAAAAGGTTTAGCAATAAATCTTCAGGTTGTTTTTTTTACTTTAATGAACATTTAACCTGATAGTATTAATCACCTGTCCAAAATGACCAACACTAATGCATCCGTTTAAGCCCCAGTTTGTGTGTACCAGAATCCCTTGTAAACTATAATACCATAGGAAACATTATGTAATGTTATTATGTTCAGAAATGTGATTCAAATTGTTGAGGGTCCCACAACTGCCAGGTTAACTTAATCCATGAACTAATGTCAGATTTTGACAGATAATTCATGTCTCCAGTTACTGCGGTGTATTGAAACTTGGAGAGTTTGGTTTGTTTTTAGTTTGGACAGATTCAGGCTGTATCAGTTGTATAGGTGTATGGCTGTATAGTGCAACTTCCAGTCAGGCTCTCTTATGAGGTACATCATAATTTGAACAAAAAATAGAGATGAACACTCAGATTTCTTCTTTGACACTTCTTTGTGGTTTCATTGACTCAGCTTTGTTGCGTGTGTCGTTTGGGCGTACGTGTTCTAAATTATCTTATCTCGGCACGGAAGGCTGATGATGCACAATGTGTGAGCTTGTCAGCATGACCAGGATAGGTAAAATCCACACTTGTGCTAATAGTGCTAAATATATAGTATTGCTCAACTAAAGAAATAGTTTTATTTCTAATAGTTTAATCAACATGCACACGCAGCATATGGTCAGACTTTAAGATATCACATAGTATCACATAGTTGTAGGACATTTTTTGTTTGCATCATTACTTGGAAACGGAGCTGACATATGTTGTCCTTGTTCAGAAACAGGACTTGTGTCTTAGGGTTTACACTTGGTAGGCTCCTAATTTCTAAATGTATGTAGTCTGTGTTCATGATGCTGTTTGCTGTACATTCCCCCTCTCCATTTCCACTTCATTTACTGGGCTAGGTCTTTATGGACTCACATAATAGAGGGTGGGAACACTCTTCTCTCTCTTTGCCAGCTATAGGAGACAATAATGAATTGTCCGATCAAGCTGAAATGCCCATGGGCATCTGCATAACATATTTTCAAAGGGTTCTCATTTACACCATGCCACTTTTTTTAGGTTTCCAAATGTTATGTCACAACTCTTGTCACACACACTGATCAAATTGCAATTGAATTAGGAAATACACTGCTAAAGATGAACGGCAGGAGTTTGAAGATTGTTTTTGCCAGATATCACTGATGCTCTACTACACTCCACATTCACAAAAGCAGAATCCACTTGACTGGTTCTTCTGACTGTGATGGATTCCACCTCGCAACAGGGGCAACATCAGGGCCTGCTCTGACGTGTCTTGCCCACACAGAATCAGAATCAGTGCACAATTCACCTTGTCATGTTTTTCTCAAACCTGGTGGAGGTAAACACACACACACACACACACACACACACACACACACACACACACACACACACACACGCTTGAATCTTTGTCATTGAACACATGTATTAGCCCACAATCACGCTTGTTCATAAGAGTACACTTAAACAGATAATGTTTTTTTAGTCGGCTAAAATACATTTTGCTGATGCCCCTCTCCACAGCATATATTGCTTTGCTCTTGTGTTGGTTCTCCTGCCTGTTTTTCCAAACTGGCCGCCATCTACAGTAGGCAATCCATTTACTGGAAAAATATCTCACACAAACCCCACTTCAAAACATATGAACTATCCCTTTACATCTGCACCCGCATGCCCAGTGTACTTGATTGGTCATGTGATATTCGTTTTCAGGCGTATGGACATAAATCATTTCTAAAACGATGCTGAAGCGTGTGTGGACGTAGATCATTTTTTAGATCAAAAGGAACTGCCTAACCCACTTTGAAGGTTATCACTGATCGTAAAGTCACCTCATGTTGTTGCTCTAATTACCACCATGTGCAGCTCTTAGCAAATGGAAGTTGTGATGCCTTTGAATCAAGCTGCACTCAGAGCAAACAGAAAGTCTGGCAGCCCTGGAACTCCCGATAACCCCATTGTTTTTTCCTGCCATTGTTTTCATTTTGACATCCTATTTTCTGTCACTTTCCATTTTACATTGAACCAGACTTTTATATTCCCAAATCAAAGCAAAATACATTGTGGTTTTCTTTCAGCTCATAGAAACTTCCATTACGTGGCCCTCATGAAGACAAACCTTAATTTCAAGTACAATGAAGTGTAATTTCACCTCTTTAAGTTAATCTAGTATTATTGATGCCAGAGACATGTGTGCTTTTTATCATGATCAAAGAGGGGAAGAGGTTTCAAAAAAACGGAAGCTCATCTGCCAACAGCAAAAGACAGAGATTTGTATTGATAAAAAAAAGAAATAATGATTTTAACGACAAAAATGTTTTCATGTATTGGTCCCACGCACACCGTGAAAGCCTTTCATTGTACTTCCAAACAAACTTTTTTACTAACTTTCTGTCAACTGATATTTTTTAAAGAGAGTGTTTGTTTATAATGATCCAGAACAGTATACAGGCTTAATGGAACCTTGTTTGTCTTCTAATAAAACATCAGCACATAAAGGTCAGCGCATGTAAACCAAGAGGCCATTAGCTCCAATGAACTTTGTTCAACTTTGTTGTCTTTTTGTGTACAGAGATACACTCATGGGAGCAGGAAGCGTGGGGATTGGGGATCGGGTAACGTGACATTGAGACGATCACCGCACATGGCATCTTGCGACCACCCTTACCAGACCAACCTAACCAAACACCACTGAAAGTGAAGTCGATCACCTCAGGAGGAGAGCAGAGATGGAGGCTAAGCTAACCCAGCTAGGACCTTAGGCTCTCCTACTACCTAACCTACTCCTATCAGGGAAATAAGATTCACACCCCTGACAGACTGTTAAACCAAACAAAACTCAAATCAAACATGGGCCTGCATGTGTGCACAGTAAGACTGGGGCCTTTTCCTCTCTTCTTCAACCGTCACCATTGTGTCACTTCCTGGGTCTGAGAGGAAGTGGGTTTTTCTGCTGCATGTGATAGAACACACAACTGAGAAAGAAAAAAAGACGTGGTTTATGATGATCAGAGCGAAGTAACCTCTGAATGTACTTTCCATTGACGGTTGTAGTGCAATTAGTAGTGCTTATGTATGCAGGATAGGAAAAGCATTCCTGAGTTAAAGTTTTCATACACAACAAAAGATTGCAATGTTAATGGAAGAGAACATCGAGGCTGGCTGGTGTCTTGTGGTGCCAGTAAACACAAAGACCTTTTATAGGCTCCTTTTAAATGGAAGAAAAGGGATCAGTAGAATGATTTTACTGCACAGTAGTAAAGTTTATAGAGGCACAGACCTACAAATCAAATGGCGTGTCCGAAAAAAGAAATCTTTCTTTAAAAGGACACCATCTTTCCCCCAACATGCTTACAAGTTAACACCCATGTTCACACTCACACATTGAGAGGTTGTGTCTATAATTATGTCAACTGCTCTGTGCGGCTGTACTCCGACACAGTGGTGCTTTGAGCTTTCAGCATGCTAAAATCACAATGTTTACACGCGTTGTGCAGCTGGTATAATATTCATCACGGTCACCATCTTCGTTAAGCATGTTAAGCATGCTAAGAGTAGCACTAAACGCACCGCACAACCGAGGCAGATGTGAATGTCATTTGATCTTGGCAAAACTGCTTATTATGGTAAACAGTGGCGTAGTGGAATACAGTGTTAATCTTTTTTAGCTGTAAGCTCATTTTTAGCAAATTATCTTTACCCTATCTTTAAAGGGGCACATACAAATACTAACTTGGGCCTTTGTATTCCTTGTGGGACGTAGGCCATTGATGAGTATTTTCCACCCTTGTCTGTCCCATGCCATTTTTTTCCTGCCGTTACGAAGTCAGTCCGTTCTTCTTAAACTCTTGCTATGTGCTCCTTCTACAAGTGTATCTGGATCTTCCTTCCCTTCCTTCCTTTCTCCTTTTCAGCTCTTCTTCTACTGTTTCTTGTATGGTGCGTTCACATAGATTGATGTTGTTGACTGTGTTTGGTCAGTAGATTCCCAGGAAGCGTTCTAAACAGTGATTAGTGAATGACTGCAGCCTGTGCATGATGTATTGACGGTGGAGTTGTAGATTTTGAGATTAGTTCTGAGTGAAATAATTATGGATTTCCAGATCCCGGTCAAAATGTTTAATGCTGTTTTGCTTTCCCAATTCCTTCCTCTATGTCTTACTCTGCTCCTCCATCCACAGCTATAACACTTCCTAGGTAGGTGCATTTATGGTCCTCTTCAAGTGTCTGATTCTCAATGGTTATAGGGTTTCTGCTTTTGTTGTTGATCCAATTATTTTTGGTTTTAGATCCATTTATTTTAAACCCAAGCCAAGCTGCAGTTGTTTCCACAAGCTGACACTTGTCCTGCATCTGTTGCTGGCTTTGTTAGTGCAATGTCACCAGCAAAGTCGAGGTCCTCAAGTATCCTGTCATACACCAATGCATGTGCAAATAGAACGTTTGATTAAGTGAATTATGTGTTGCCTTAAACAACAATAATTTCTGACCTTTTAAACAAGTTATAACGGTATGGAGTATTTTCAGCTATGATAACTTTTTTAGTTGACAAATCTGCTCTGTACTTGGGCCTTTTCCTGTCTTTCCCTCGAGATTTCACCATGGATTATTGCATGAATGCATCGGTGGCAGAGCTCCGTTTGAATACGGATTTTCATTTGTTTGAATTATTTGTTCAGTCATAGTCTGTTCATTTTTACTAACTAATCCAAAAAAAGATTTCACAGGTAGTGTGAAATAGCGTTTGGTATGGAAGCACTCTTTGACGCTTGAATACAACGCACTGTACTTGCAACTAACTTAAATGCATATCGATCCTTACTACACGCTTAGAGCAACTGACGTGGTATAAAGTGTCCACACAGGGCAGCGGGAGGAGTGGTAGATGGGTAAAACAAACACAACTTCCATCCAGGAGACTCCTGTTCGTGACTCGTGTGCAACATGGTCAGGGCGAATGATCCATCGTTGGTCATGTGAGTCGTCAGTGCTGTTAGTCACAGGACTCACTTGTCACTTGACCCGTTTGCCAGTGGAACTAATTGGTTTTATTGTCCAAACCTAAACTTCCTGTCAAGTTCATTTAGAAAAGACATTATACATCTAACGAGCCTATGTTGACAAGCTGTCCTCGACATGGCTAAAACCGACGCTAAAGGGGAATGTATGAGTTTGAAGCTCAGGGGTGTTGACCAAGCTGCTGTATTTGACACATTGGGGCGAGAATGTGTTGGCTTTGGCACGATCTGAATCTGCAGTAGTAAGCTGTCGTAGTGTTGTAGGGAGAAGGACTCGCCGTACAGTCTATTTTGGTTTCATTCTGCTATTTGACACATTCAGGTGATTCCATTGTAAATGTTATGTTTGAAGTGTATCCACAGGTATACCCGACTTCAGTCCAACAATGGCAGCATGGAGGATGACACAAATTGTTGTTCATTGTGTTTGACTTGCCGGGCTAATCCGACTAGCATGCAACAGCGCTGCTACAAGTGATAAAACAATAACTGGTGCGCTGCCAAAACTTTTTTTGGTAACCCACACTCTAGAGTTTCTCTTCTGTGTCTGCGTTTAATAGACTATTTTGACAGTAAAAGGGCGTACTGAAAGGATGTCACATACTAAACGGAACATCTAATACCCATCAAGGCACTAACAAGTACCGTTCCACCCCTAATAGCAAGCAAGGCTTTCAACATGGGCCAGCAAGACTTAGATGTCAATATCTGCTTGACCAGATGATGTGGCACACACACACCCAGAGGAAGATGAGGATTTTGATGGTTCGTGTGAGCTCAGGCAGAGAAGTAGAACTCCTCTATCATATTTACTATCTGTGCAGCAGTCTAACCAGTACAGCTGTACACTGTTCTGCTTCTTTGTTTTCTGTTTCCTCAAAATGACAGGAAGCAGATATGATTTAGAACAGTTTGGTTTCAACGAAATAGGATGTCAAAATGAAAGCTGACAGATTTATTAAATTTAGGTGGCATTTCAAAACAGTGAAAGTTCAGATTTCTTTGCTTAACGTGAACTAGGCAGAGAGAATCGAAACCGTGGGAGCAGGAGAATAAGGTTCTGTCTCTTTCTGGGTTGCATACTCGCATAGCATAGCTCTTCAACTTCCTTTTTTATGCTTTCCATATGATGGTATGGTATTTCACCATCAATCCATATGTTTTCTTTTTAGTAGATTCCCTATGGCTAACATACATTAAGCACACAAACCTCTCCACCTCGATCTTATTTTAGCATAGTGTAAAATGTAAAGCAACCCAATGCATTGTTGAGCCACATGTGCAAAATAAATCACTTTTATCACTCGGTAGCATTAGTTGCAGACCCAAACACTGACCACCATCAGGCCTGGGTGGGAGCAGACAAGGAGGGGGATGGGAGCGGGGGATGGAAGAAGAAGGCAGATGTGTTTATAGAGGCTAGAGGAGGGAGGAGAGACGATAACAAGGTCTCTAACTACATATCTCATCTTTCTCGAACGCACAGAGCCTCCAGCAGCTTCATCATTATAAATGCATGTTATGAAGCCAGGTGTTGTTCTAACTTACAGCTAATTAGTGATGCATATTTATCACTGTTTGGTTGTGTAGTGTAAAGAAATTAGGAGTGGGTGTTCTCCAAATCACTTGTGTTTTCCAGTTAATCTGCTCCGGATAGAAAATGTAACCGTTAAATTAATTGAGCAAAGAGAGACCTAAAACGAGAAATGTAGACCTAAAACGAGAAATGTAAGTTATGTCAGAGTTACAGAGAGTTTTGGAAGGAACACTCTGTATATAGATTCCTATGGAATCTATAAATGAAAGGAGGGAGGATCACATCATGACAAAAGCAGAACCAGAAGAGTGTTGGAAAGTTGGCTCTGACTGACCTTCCCAATAACCACATCGACATCTTTTGAGTGTAATTTAAACCTCTGGTCAAACACATGACACTTTGTAAAAACAACTCATGATACTACATATAGACTTATGAAAAGATCCGAACAAAAATGTGGTAAGACTTTACTCAGTTGTGACAAAGTTAATTTCACATTTTCACATAAACCCTGTTAAATACAGTTAGAAAAGAACAGGAGCAATGGAAAGATAATACAAGCAGAATTCCTCTATAATATAGTGTTTTTTTTGCCAAGTAGGCAATCAGTAAAAATAGTGAGCAGCTGTTACCGCATGGTTTTTTGATTAGTCTTTCTAATTGTAGAACCTTCTGTGAGTACGGACAGCAGACCAGGGAAAAGCAGGAGGAATCCATTGCAGACCCTCTACAATGGAGACCAGGTGAAAACACAAACACACACACACACGCAAATGTTTTTTTTGTTGTACACAATGAAAAGCTTGCAGTGTTACTGTTTTGAGTATCATTGCGTTTCCTGCCACAGGAAAACAGCTACCTGTTGTGCAACCATTTTACTTTTTATACTGCTTCCTCCCTCAATCCCCCATTTGGGCCCTCGTTCACTTGTCCTGCATTGCCCTGATCACATCTCTACAAGCAGCTGGAGCTGTTGGCCGCTCAGAGGTCCCTCCAAGGTCGCAGGGAGCTGTTGGAGCAGGCGTGTCTGAGCCACAAAAGGAAGCGGCAAGTGCTTTCTCCTGAGAATCTCAAACACCTCATCGTGGACGATAAACACAGCCTTATTTACTGCTACGTACCCAAGGTTGGTTACAATAAGATTATAAAATAATCTGTTCTTCTTGTTTAGTTGATGTTTTTATAGACTTGACTGTTAAGATGCACGTTTCTTACAGTGTATAAAACACCACAGTTTTTTCTGAATGTGTATTTCGGCCTTAAAGAGAACCTTCCTCACATTTCTCACTTCCAGGTAGCCTGCACCAACTGGAAGCGTGTCCTTATGGTCCTCAACAGTGATGGCCGCTACATCAACCCCCTTGCCATACCTGCAAATGAGGCTCATGTAGCCGGTAACCTCCGCACACTTTCTGAGTTCACAGTCTCGGAGATCAACCAACGCCTTCGCAGCTACCTCAAGTTCATCTTTGTGCGCGAGCCCTTTGAGCGTCTGGTGTCCGCCTACCGAAACAAGTTCACCCGAAGCTACAACACAGCTTTCCACAAGCGCTACGGAACCAAGATCATCCGCCGGAACCGGGCCGATCCGGAGCCCGAAGCGCTAGAGAATGGGAATGACGTTTCTTTTCACGAGTTCGTCCAGTACCTTGTGGACCCTCGGACCCAACGGGAGGAGCCGTTTAACGAGCACTGGGAGCGGGTGCACTCCCTCTGCCACCCTTGCCAGATCCACTATGACGTAGTGGGGAAGTACGAGACTCTGGAGCCAGATGCTCAGGCTGTGCTCAGGTTGGCTGGAGTGGATGGGAAACTTCAATTCCCAACATCTGGGAAGAGCACCAGAACTGATGGTAACATGGCAGCACGCTTCTTCAAGCATATCAGTCCTTTCTACCAGAAGAAACTGTTTAACCTGTATCGAATGGACTTCCTGCTCTTCAACTACTCCACACCAGAGTACCTCAGGACTCGATGAGGGGCAGGGAAAAGAGGATTGACATCAGTGCCGTGGATGTGTGATGGTTCCCTGTTAGTGCTGACCATTTTGCACTTTTTGGTTGCCATGGACAATTTCATCCCAGCGCAGAGTGGGATGAAATGTCACCATTACCCTCCAACAAAAACAGTTGTGGAGAATGACTTGATGTTCTGGTTCTACTGAATGGAGGTTTGTAAATGGAAACTAAATATCCCCCTGAGAAGAAGAGAGAGATAGTTTGGGCTGTAATCTTCCAGGTGTAAGTCATAATTGTCGGTTTGCTTTATAGTGTAAAAATGGTGCCTTTTTTTTATAATTTTTGCAGAACAGAATGCAGACGTGCTGTTCCAAAAATATGTTTGAAAATGCAGTTGACGCATAACCTGTCTTTACAAACAGATCCCTTAGGTTCACTTAGAACTCAGTATTTATTTTTTATTCACTTGATTATTACTTCTCACCTAGAAATGACTTTGTCAAATTGAACAAAACTTTCTTTGACTTAGTTTTACTGTCTGTTACATGTTGTCATTGGGTTAGTTTAATATGCCTTACCAGCATTTCTGCCATGCCCACTACAGTAATAATCTTCCCATGACTTGTTCTTCTGAGAACTAATGAGCCATAAATTAAAGTCACACTTCAGAGGAGCAGGTTCTCCTCTTGCATAGGTGGCATGCAGGTGAATGTGCTGACTGTGAAACTGAACACAGCAGATTCAATCAAAGCACCTACAATAGAATATCTCCGGATGGCATTTATTTATGTAAGTATTTATTGTTATCGTTCGTGAGTAAGGATTTAGGCTCATGATTTTGTAAAAATTAATTCTATTTGAAAGAAGGGAACGTTTCTCTTTTTTTCCTTCACTTGGAAAGTTACTGATGCTGTTGGCTTTTGCACAAAAACTCATGCCAAATAGAAATATGCTAGACAATATCAAAAAGTCATCGCATGTCCTCAAAAAGCATTGCCTGGGCTTGTCTTATTAAACTTGTCACAGCACTTGTTGACACTATCTGTAAATAATATCTGAGTCATTTCCAGGGAAAATTTGCAGTCGACTCTTAATTCCAGTGAAAGCTTTTTGCCACCCCTCCTCTAGCACTGTCTGCATTTAGCTCTGGGCAGGTAGGCTGAACAAACAACCACATAGCTGTGGTAAGGGCTGGGTCCAGCCCAGCACTACCCCTGGTGAGAGCTCCCCTTGTTAGCGTCAATGCAGGCACATGTAGCAGTTAATCCACCTTCAGGCATCTCCACTGCAGAGCCTTGTTCAGCAAATGTGTCAGAATTTACATTAGGAATAATAAAGAGGTAGGTGTAGGAAAATGTTTATTAATGGCCTGTACTGTGAAAATATCAGTTTTAACAAATGTCTTCATACAGGTTTTAAACATTAAAATCTGTTTACAGGTCTTGGGGAGTACTGCTGCATATGTGAAAACAGCTTTCTAAAGCCTTTTGTAGCTGCAAAAAGTCTGATGAATTGCACTTGAGCCAGGGTAGGTTGGGCCTAAAGAAAACAAGTTAGAAAGAAGTGAGCTAACAAAACCTCTGTAGCCCTGTCCTCTGGTGAAGGCCAATGGCTTGAGGCTACATGAGTCACTAAAACACACCAACACGCCGCTGAAAATCTGACCAGACTCTTGGCAGATGAGTTACATTGTGGGTAATGTAGTCCGAGTTTTGACAAGGAAGAATGCATGGAATTAAAATAATCAATATCCTTTTTCGTTGTAATGGTAAATCATTGGAGTACTCCATTATTGAAGTGCATTTGCAAAACTAAAATCTTTTCTGAAAGCTAGCAGAGTAATGTATGCAACCTTATTTTGTGTGGTTTGAAAATGTCACTTTTCAAAGAAAAAGTTGACTTGAAAGTATAATTTAAAGTAAAAATGATAATACTTATATTTCAGTTAGTTAATTCCCGCACACTTTCTAGGAGGTTTCATGGAAGGTTATGTAATTGTTTACCCGTTGTAGGTAAAACAGAAACTGAGGTTCAAGTAAACTACTTCCAATTAATTAAGAATGTGTACAAACTGTCTTCAGGTGAGCATTCAAATCAACTTACACAAATTCTGAATGAATATTTGCTCGAGTTAAAAAGAACTGTCTTATCAAGGACAAACTCTTCCAGAAATCAACTAATTACCAGTTGAGCCTGGGTGAATTGTAAGCAGTTAATGCTGGGATTCATCTGGACCTGACACTTCTTCATTCAGCTAGTAAACTTTGAGCGTAAGAAGAATTTACCACCAAACAACAGAAGTCAACATCTAACGATTAAGCAAGGAATCTCTGTCTATCTGTCTGCATATCTTGAGGACCATTCATCCGTTATACTTCATACCTGACGAGTGTATTGCTGGGGACCCAAGTAAGGGCACGTACAATTTGGTGCAATTTGTACATGCAGCACTCAGAATGAATAAACTCTGAATAAACAAGCAAACAGCACTCATTCTGCAGTCATCACTGATAACTCGGTTTGGACCCATGGCGGTGTTGCAGAAGCATAATGGCTTTTTCCAGGACCCCCCCAAAGTGAACACTTCTGGCTCTCTCATGGTAGGTCAGGGGAGTTGCTGAGGACCAAAGGTAGGGCAGTGTTGAGTGTGAAGTCATTTGTATGAGTGGTTCTCAAGAAACATGCAGGCAGCCATACCATAGGCCAATCATTGGGACCATTTCCAGGGATGTTTTTACAGGATGTTTTTAGGAAAGATACATTTACACCAGTCAGGATATTGACAAAAAGTAAATATTGGCATGGGCATGGAGCTAGCACGAAACTGTCTAATTTCATCTCAAAAAAGAGATTTTTTAGTCCAGATTTCTTTTGTAAAAAAATGTTCTCTTGCTTTTTGTCTGTAGTAATGCTTTGAAAAGTGCAATATCTGTGTGATTATCTCTTATGTGCTAGAAAGCTGTCTTTAAAAGGGACTTCCTCTTTAATTGAAGCCTTACATTTGTCCCATCATGCTTATGCCACATTTAATTTTTCTCTTCTATGAATGGATTACAGGGTTTTCATTTTAATGCTCCCCTTTGAGCAGTGTGTGATTTATGCCATAATTTGCAAGCAGATGTGACTTGCCAAAACCCAATCACACCCTTCATGATGCCAAGCAAAATATGTTTTACCTTTTCTTCCCTAGAAAATACAGAATAGAAATGACAAGCAGCTTGGGAGTCATTATGCAATAGCAAACAGAGCACAATCTCACAAAATCTGTCATGCACCAGTTTACTTATGCCACAAAACTGTGAATGTGATAAGTAAAGCGCACTTGCTGATGTGATTATGGACTGTCTGGTTACATTAAAGTTTCTACAAATAAAACCCCTAACCGGAGTACTGAGTGTGTGTGGTAATCTTGTTTGTTTACATTTTTTTCTCTCATCACAAAGTTTAAGTCAAACTCAGGGCTATTTTCCCAAAGATATTGGGATATACTATTTCTGTTTTGGTATGGACTCCATAGCTTGAAAGAATCCAGTCAGCCAGCTGCCATTTGGATTTTGATGAGCGTCGATTCAGATGGATAAGGTACGGGTGTTTAGAGGCTATAAAGGACAAAGAAAGACCTGTGTTAGACAGGTTATTAATAAGTTATTTTAACGAAGAATTCTTTTTTTTTTAAAGGGAACTCTAAAGTCAAAAATTCATTATAACACATTGACGACTTCCTCACATAAGAAGAAATCCATGAGAGGTTTGCTGATGTTTTAGGACGTTTGCTAACCCTATTACTTTTTTTTTTTTCTTACTTTTTCGGACATGCTTCACAATGACTTTTTTATGACTTATTTTCGACATGCTATTATATGACTTTTTTTCGACATGCTATACTATGACTTATTTAACATGCTATTCCATGGCTTTTTTTATGACTATTTTCAACATGTTATAGTATGACTTTTTCAGATTTTTTTTACCATGCTATAATATGACTTGTTTGACATGCTTTGCCATGACTCTTTTATGACTTAATTCAACATGCTATTCACTGGCTTTTTTATGATTTATTTTCATGTGATATACTATGACTTTCTTCACATGCTATACTATGACTATGCTCATGACTTCTTCCGCCATGCTATATGGCTTTTTTATGATTTATTTTTTTATGCTATACTATGACTTATTTCCGACATGCTATTATATGACTTTTTTATTTCGACATGCTATACTATGATTCTTTCCATGGCTTTTTTATGACTATTTTCAACATGCTATACTATGGCTTTTTTATGAATTTATTCGACATGCTATACTATGACTTATTTTACATGCTATTCTATGTATTTTTATGACTTAACTCGTCATGCTATACTCTGGCTTTTTCAGATTTTTTTACCATGATATGACTTTTTTTCGACTTTTTCCGACATGCTTCACAATGACTTTTTTATGATTTGTTTTGACATGCTATACTGTTACTTTTTTATGATTTTTTTGGGACATGCTATACATGCCTAGGACAAGCACAGACTTGTATCATTCATCCTGCTGAGAAAGTGATTGGCTGCAATCTGCCGTCATTCCACGACTTGTTCGCTTCCAGGACCCTGAGGCGGGCAGGGGAGATTGCAGATCTCCCTTCCTTTCTGGCAGGAGGCTGCAGTCCATCAGGATCAAGACCTCACGCCACAAAAACTGTTTCTTCCTGTCTGCAGTCTGGTTCATCATAAAGCCATGGACCACCACTGCCTCAGACATTTACATTCCCAGGACAATTTGATGATTATCAATTTCACAGTTATACACCCCTGCACGTATTTTCTTTTCTTTATTAATATACTGTACACGTGACACTTAACACTTGAAACTATAATAATGTACTTGTTTTAACTTAATCTAATTTGATTATTTGTTCAGCATTTTTTTCAGCATATTTTAATTTTAAATATTTTTTGCATATTTCTATTTTTTTACTAAACTTATGACTGATTTAGTTTGCTTTTTGATGACTTTATTCAATGCAATCACCTAGGCTTTTTTCAAAGGATAAATAATATGACTTTTTTAGACATATACATACTTTTTTTCGACATGCTTACTATGACTTATTTTAACATGCTATTCCATGGCTTTTTTATGACTTTTTCAACATGCTATAAGTATCTTTTTTATAACACATTTTCCTCAGCTATAATATGACTTTTTTTTTTAACATTTGCTATACTATGACTTTTTTATGACTTTTTCAACATGCTATACAATGACTTTTTTATGACTTTTTTCAAACATGCTATTATATGACTTTTTTCGACATGCTATACTATGACTTATTTTCGACATGCTATTCTATGACTTTTTTGACATGCTATTACTATGACTTACATTGCTATACTATGACTTTTTTATGACTTTTTTACGACATGCTATACTATGACTTTTTTACATGCTATTCCATGACTTTTTTATGACTATTTTTCAACATGTTATAGTATGACTTTTTCAGATTTTTTTACCATGCTATAATATGACTTTTTGACATTTTGCCATGACATGCTTTGCTATTCACTGGCCATTTTATGACATGTGATATACTATGACTTAATTCAACATGCTATTCACTGGCTTTTCTATGATTTATTTTCATGTGATATACTATGACTATTTTCAACATGCTATACTATGACTTTTTTCATGACTTTTTTGCTATACTATGACTTATTTTACATGCTATTCTATGTATTTTTATGACTTAACTCGTCATGCTATACTCTGGCTTTTTCAGATTTTTTTACCATGCTATAATATGACTTTTTTTCGACTTTTTCCGACATGCTTCACAATGACTTTTTTATGATTTGTTTTGACATGCTATACTGTTACTTTTTTATGATTTTTTTGGGACATGCTATACATGCCTAGGACAAGCACAGACTTGTATCATTCATCCTGCTGAGAAAGTGATTGGCTGCAATCTGCCGTCATTCCACGACTTGTTCGCTTCCAGGACCCTGAGGCGGGCAGGGAAGATTGCAGATCTCCTTCCTTTCTGGCAGGAGGCTGCAGTCCATCAGGATCAAGACCTCACGCCACAAAAACTGTTTCTTCCTGTCTGCAGTCTGGTTCATCATAAAGCCATGGACCACCACTGCCTCAGACATTTACATTCCCAGGACAATTTGATGATTATCAATTTCACAGTTATACACCCCTGCACGTATTTTCTTTTCTTTATTAATATACTGTACACGTGACACTTAACACTTGAAACTATAATAATGTACTTGTTTTAACTTAATCTAATTTGATTATTTGTTCAGCATATTTTATTGTATATTTTCATATTTCTATTTTTAAATTATGACTGTTGTTTGCTGTTATGCACCAATCAATCACCTAGCCTTGTATGTGTAACATACTTGGCAATAAACAACTTCTGATTCTGATCTGATTCTAAGGTTTTTTTCAACATGCTATACTATGACTTTTTTATGACTATTTTTGCTATGCTATAACTATGACTTTTTTTATGCTATACTATGACTTATTTTACATGCTATTCCATGGCTTTTTTCAGATTTCTTTATGACTTTTTCAACATGCTATTATATGACTTTTTTACATGACTTTTTTAACATGCTATTCCATGGCTTTTTTATGACTATTTGCTATACTATGACTTTTTTTTGATTTCATGCTATACTATGGCTTTTTTATGAATTTTTCGACATGCTATAATATGTCTTTTTTATGACTATTTTCAACATGCTATTATATGACTTTTTTTCGACATGCTATACTATGGCTTTTTTATGAATTTATTCGACATGCTATACTATGACTTATTTTACATGCTATTCTATGGCTTTTTATGACTTATCGTCATGCTATACTCTGGCTTTTTCTGATTTCTTTACCATGCTATAATATGACTTTTTTTCGACATGCAATTATATGACCTTTTTCGACATGCTATACTATGACTTTTTTAACATGCTATTCCATGGCTTTTTTTGACTTTTTCAACATGCTATACTATGACTTATTTTACATGCTATTCTATGGCTTTTTTCATGATTTTTTTACATGCTATACTATGACTTGATTTTTTCGACATGCTATTCCATGACTTTTTTATGACTATTCCATTTTTTTAACATGTTATAACATATGATTTTTTTTAGATTTTTTTTACCATGCTATAATATGACTTGTTTGACATGCTTTGCCATGACTCTTTTATGACTTAATTCAACATGCTATTCACTGGCTTTTTTATGATTTATTTTCATGTGATATACTATGACTTTTTTGACATGTTATACCATGGCTTTTTTGATGACTTTATTCGACATGCTATACTATGACCTTTTTCATGACTTTATTCGACATGCTATTCTATGGCTTTTTTTTCAACGTGCTATACTATGACTTCTTCGACATGCTATAGTATGGCTTTTTTATGACTTTTTTCAACATGCTATTCTATGACTTTTCTTTCAACATGCTATACTTTGGCTTTTTTATGAATTTATTCGACATTCTATAATATGTCTTTTTTATGACTTTTTTCGACATGCTATACTATGACTTTTTTTCATGCTATTTGACTTCATTTTACATGCTATTCTTTGATGACTTTTTTATGACTATTTTCAACATGCTATACTATGACTTTTTTATACTTTTTTAACATCTACATGACTATACATGCTATTTTTATGACTTTTTTGCGACATGCTATTCCTATGACTTTTTTATGACATGCTATTCTGATCTGATTCTATGGCTTTTTTTAACATGATACTTTTTTCAACATGCTATAGTATGACTTTTTTATGACTTTTTTCAACATGCTATACTATGACTTTTTTGACATGCTATACTATGACTTTTTTTCGACATGCTATACTATGACTTATTTTACATGCTATTCCATGGCTTTTTTCATGATTTTTTTACATGCTATACTATGACTTTTTTCGACATGCTATACTATGACTTTTTTACATGCTATTCCATGGCTTTTTTATGACTATTTTCAACATGCTATACTATGACTTTTTTATGAATTTATTCACATGCTATACTCCGTGGCTTTTTTATGACTTTGTTTTGACATGCTATACTATGACTTTTTTATGACATGCTATTATATGACTTTTTTCGACATGCTATACTATGGCTTTTTTCAGATTTTTTTACCATGCTATTATATGACTTTTTTTCGACATGCTATACTATGACTTTTTTTTTTTTCGACATGCTATACTATGACTTTTTTTTACATGACATGCTATACTATGACTATTTTCAACATGTTATAGTATGACTTTTTTTTTTTACCATGCTATAATATGACTTTTTTCGACATGCTTTCTTTTATGACTTAATTCAACATGCTATTCATGGCTTTTTTATGATTTATTTTCATGTGATATACTATGACTTTTTTTACATGCTATTCTATGGCTTTTTTATGAATTTATTCGACATTCTATAATATGTCTTTTTTATAACTTTTTTCGACATGCTATACTATGACTTTTTTTCGACATGCTATACTATGGCTTTTTTATGACTTTTTTCGACATGCTATACTATGACTTATTTTACATGCTATTCCATGGCTTTTTTCAGACTTTTTTACCATGCTGCTATATATGACTTTTTTCGACATGCTATACTATGACTTTTTCACATGCTATAGTATGACTTTTTTAGATTTTTTTACCATGCTATAATATGACTTGTTTGACATGCTTTGCCATGACTCTTTTATGACTTAATTCAACATGCTATTCACTGGCTTTTTTATGATTTATTTTCATGTGATATACTATGACTTTCTTTGACATGTTATACCATGGCTTTTTTGATGACTTTATTCGACATGCTATACTATGACTTTTTTATGACTTTATTCGACATGCTATTCTATGACTTTTTTTCAACGTGCTATACTATGACTTTTTTCGCCATGCTATAGTATGGGTTTTTTATGACTTTTTTCAAACGCTGTTCTTTGGCTTTTCTTTCAACATGCTATACCTTGGCTTTTTTATGAATTTATTCGACATTCTATAATATGTCTTTTTTATGACTTTTTTTCGACATTATTTTGACTTTTTTATGACAACATGCTATACTATGACTTTTTTATGACTTTTTCAACATGACATGCTATACTATGGCTTTTTTATGAATTTTTTCGACATGCTATACTATGACTTATTTTACATGCTATTCTATGGCTTTTTTCATGACTTTTTCGTCATGCTATACTAGCTGGCTTTTTATGATTTCTTTACCATGCTATACTATGACTTTTTTTTTACATGCTATTATATGACTTTTTTTTTGACATGCTATACTATGACTTTTTTATGACTTTTTTTCGACATGCTATACTATGACTTATTTTACATGCTATTCCATGGCTTTTTTATGACTATTTTCAACATGTTATAGTATGACTTTTTTAGATTTTTTTTACCATGCTATAATATGACATGCTTTGCCATGACTCTTTTATGACTTAATTCAACATGCTATTCACTGGCTTTTTTATGATTTATTTTCATGTGATATACTATGACTTTATTTGACATGCTATACTATGGCTTTTTTATGACTTTTTTCACATGCTATACTATGACTTTTTCATGACTTTATTCGACATGCTATAATATGGCTTTTTTATGAATTTATTCGACATGCTATAATATGTCTTTTTTATGACTTTTTCACATGCTATTATATGACTTTTTTTTTTCAACATGCTATAATATGTCTTTTTTATGACTTTTTTCGACATGCTATACTATGACTTATTTTACATGCTATTCTATGGCTTTTTATGACTTAACTCGTCATGCTATACTCTGGCTTTTTCTGATTTTTTTACCATGCTATAATATGACTTTTTTTCGACACAATGACTTTTTTATGATTTGTTTTGACATGCTATACTGTTACTTTTTTATGATTTTTTGGGACATGCTATACATGCCTAGGACAAGCACAGACTTGTATCATTCATCCTGCTGAGAAAGTGATTGGCTGCAATCTGCCGTCATTCCACGACTTGTTCGCTTCCAGGACCCTGAGGCGGGCAGGGGAGATTGCAGATCTCCCTTCCTTTCTGGCAGGAGGCTGCAGTCCATCAGGATCAAGACCTCACGCCACAAAAACTGTTTCTTCCTGTCTGCAGTCTGGTTCATCATAAAGCCATGGACCACCACTGCCTCAGACATTTACATTCCCAGGACAATTTGATGATTATCAATTTCACAGTTGTACACCCCTGCACGTATTTTCTTTTCTTTATTAATATACTGTACACGTGACACTTAACACTTGAAACTATAATAATGTACTTGTTTTAACTTAATCTAATTTGATTATTTGTTCAGCATATTTTATTGTATATTTTCATATTTCTATTTTTAAATTATGACTGTTGTTTGCTGTTATGCACCAATCAATCACCTAGCCTTGTATGTGTAACATACTTGGCAATAAACAACTTCTGATTCTGATCTGATTCTAAGGTTTTTTTTAACATGTTGTACTATGACTTTTTTATGACTTTTTTCGACATGCTATACTATGACTTATTTTACATGCTATTCCATGGCTTTTTTATGACTATTTTCAACATGTTATAGTATGACTTTTTTAGATTTTTTTTACCATGCTATAATATGACTTGTTTGACATGCTTTGCCATGACTCTTTTATGACTTAATTCAACATGCTATTGACTTATTTTCATGCTATTTTTTTTTCATGATTTATTTTCATGCTATACTATGACTTTTTTTGACATGTTATACCATGCTTACTTGACTTTTTTCATGACTTTATTCGACATGCTATTCTATGACCTTTTTCATGACTTTATTCGACATGCTATTCTATGGCTTTTTTTTCAACGTGCTATACTATGACTTTTTCCGCCATGCTATAGTATGGCTTTTTTATGACTTTTTTCAAATGCTGTTCTTTGGCTTTTCTTTCAACATGCTATACTTTGGCTTTTTTATGAATTTATTCGACATTCTATAATATGTCTTTTTTATAACTTTTTTCGACATGCTATATATGACTTTTTTTTTTTTCAACATGCTATACTATGACTTTTTTATGATTCTATTTTTCGACATGTTATACCATGGCTTTTTTATGAATTTATTCGACATGCTATACTATGACTTATTTTACATGCTATTCTATGGCTTTTTATGACTTAACTCGTCATGCTATACTATGGCTTTTTCTGATTTCTTTACCATGCTATACTATGACTTTTTTTCGACATGCAATTATATGGCCTTTTTCGACATGCTATACTATGACTTTTTTAACATGCTATTCCATGGCTTTTTTTGACCATTTTCAACATGCTATAGTATGACTTTTTTATTTTTTACATGCTATTATATGACTTTTTTTCGACATGCTATACTATGACTTTTTTTCGACATGCTATACTATGACTTATTTTACATGCTATTCCATGGCTTTTTTATGACTATTTTCAACATGTTATAGTATGACTTTTTTAGATTTTTTTTACCATGCTATAATATGACTTGTTTGACATGCTTTGCCATGACTCTTTTATGACTTAATTCAACATGCTATTCACTGGCTTTTTTATGATTTATTTTCATGTGATATACTATGACTTTATTTGCTATACTATGACTTTTTTGCTATTTTTCAACATGCTATACTATGACTTTTTTATGACATTTTTTCGACATGCTATACTATGACTTGCTATTCTATGACTTTTTTTTTATGCTATACTATGGCTTTTTTATGACTTTTTTCGACATGCTATACTATGACTTATTTTCGACATGCTATACTATGACTTTTTTATGACATTTTTTCGACATGCTATACTATGACTTATTTTACATGCTATTCTATGGCTTTTTTCAGATTTTTTTACCATGCTATAATATGACTTTTTTTCGACATGCTATTATATGACTTTTTTCGACATGCTATACTATGACTTTTTTCGACATGCTATACTATGACTTTTTTTCGACATGCTATAGTATGACTTATTTTACATGCTATTCCATGGCTTTTTTATGACTATTTTCAACATGTTATAGTATGACTTTTTTAGATTTTTTTTACCATGCTATAATATGACTTGTTTGACATGCTTTGCCATGACTCTTTTATGACTTAATTCAACATGCTATTCACTGGCTTTTTTATGATTTATTTTCATGTGATATACTATGACTTTATTCGACATGTTATACCATGGCTTTTTTGATGACTTTATTCGACATGCTATTCTATGACCTTTTTTTGACTTTATTCGACATGCTATACTATGACCTTTTTCATGACTTTATTCGACATTCTATAATATGGCTTTTTTATGACTATTTTCAACATGCTATAGTATGACTTTTTTTCGACATGCTATACTATGGCTTTTTTATGAATTCATTCGACATGCTATACTATGACTTATTTTACATGCTATTCCATGGCTTTTTTCAGATTTTTTTACCATGCTATTATATGACTTTTTTTCGACATGCTATACTATGACTTATTTTACATGCAATTCCATGGCTTTTTTATGACTATTTTCAACATGCTATAGTATGGCTTTTTTATGAATTTATTCGACATGCTATAATATGTCTTTTTTATGACTTTTTCACATGCTATTTTATGGCTTTTTTTTTTCAACATGCTATACTATGGCTTATTTTACATGCTATTCTATGGCTTTTTATGACTTAACTCGTCATGCTATACTCTGGCTTTTTCTGATTTCTTTACCATGCTATAATATGACTTTTTTCGACTTTTTCGGACATGCTTCACAATGACTTTTTTATGATTTGTTTTGACATGCTATACTGTTACTTTTTTTATGATTTTTTTGGGACATGCTATACATGCCTAGGACAAGCGCAGACTTGTATCATTCATCCTGCTGAGAAAGTGATTGGCTGCAATCTGCCGTCATTCCACGACTTGTTCGCTTCCAGGACAGGCGGGCAGGGAAGATTGCAGATCTCCCTTCCTTTCTGGCAGGAGGCTGCAGTCCATCAGGATCAAGACCTCACGCCACAAAAACTGTTTCTTCCTGTCTGCAGTCTGGTTCATCATAAAGCCATGGACCCCCACTGCCTCAGACATTTACATTCCCAGGACAATTTGATGATTATCAATTTCACAGTTATACACCCCTGCACGTATTTTCTTTTCTTTATTAATATACTGTACACTTGACACTTAACACTTGAAACTATAATCATATACTTGTTTTAACTTAATCTAATTTGATTATTTGTTCAGCATATTTTATTGTATATTTTCATATTTCTATTTTTAAATTATGACTGTTGTTTGCTGTTATGCACCAATCAATCACCTAGCCTTGTATGTGTAACATACTTGGCAATAAACAACTTCTGATTCTGATCTGATTCTAAGGTTTTTTTTAACATGTTGTACTATGACTTATTTTACATGCAATTCCATGGCTTTTTTATGACTTTTTTTTGACATGCTATACTATGACTTTTTTATGACATTTTTTCGACATGCTATACTATGACTTATTTTACATGCTATTCACTGGCTTTTTTATGATTTATTTTCATGTGATATACTATGACTTTCTTTGACATGTTATACCATGGCTTTTTTGATGACTTTATTCGACATGCTATACTATGACCTTTTTTATGACTTTTTTTCGACATGCTATACTATGACTTTTTTATGACATTTTTTCGACATGCTATACTATGACTTATTTTACATGCTATTCCATGGCTTTTTTCAGATTTTTTTACCATGCTATACTATGACTTTTTTTTCGACATGCTATAATATGACTTTTTTATGACATTTTTTCGACATGCTATTATATGACTTATTTTCGACATGCTATTATATGACTTTTTTTCGACATGCTATACTATGACTTATTTTACATGCTATTCCATGGCTTTTTTATGACTATTTTCAACATGTTATAGTATGACTTTTTTAGATTTTTTTTACCATGCTATAATATGACTTGTTTGACATGCTTTGCCATGACTCTTTTATGACTTAATTCAACATGCTATTCACTGGCTTTTTTATGATTTATTTTCATGTGATATACTATGACTTTATTCGACATGTTATACCATGGCTTTTTCATGACTTTATTCGACATGCTATACTATGACCTTTTTTATGACTTTTTTTTGACATGCTATAGTATGACTTTTTTTCGACATGCTATACTATGACTTTTTTATGACTTTTTTTCGACATGCTATACTATGACTTATTTTACATGCAATTCCATGGCTTTTTTTTATGACTTTTTCGACATGCTATACTATGACTTTTTCATGACTTTATTTTGCTATTCTATGACTTTTTTATGAATTTATTCGACATGCTATACTATGACTTATTTTACATGCTATTCCATGGCTTTTTTCAGATTTTTTTACCATGCTATAATATGACTTTTTTTCGACATGCTATACTATGACTTTTTTATGACTTTTTTTCGACATGCTATACTATGACTTATTTTACATGCTATTCCATGGCTTTTTTATGACTATTTTCAACATGCTATAATATGTCTTTTTTATGACTTTTTCACATGCTATTCCGTGGCTTTTTTTTTTCGACATGCTATACTATGACTTATTTTACATGCTATTCTATGGCTTTTTATGACTTAACTCGTCATGCTATACTCTGGCTTTTTCTGATTTCTTTACCATGCTATAATATGACTTTTTTTCGACTTTTTCCGACATGCTTCACAATGACTTTTTTATGATTTGTTTTGACATGCTATACTGTTACTTTTTTATGATTTTTTGGGACATGCTATACATGCCTAGGACAAGCGCAGACTTGTATCATTCATCCTGCTGAGAAAGTGATTGGCTGCAATCTGCCGTCATTCCACGACTTGTTCGCTTCCAGGACCCTGAGGCGGGCAGGGAAGATTGCAGATCTCCCTTCCTTTCTGGCAGGAGGCTGCAGTCCATCAGGATCAAGACCTCACGCCACAAAAACTGTTTCTTCCTGTCTGCAGTCTGGTTCATCATAAAGCCATGGACCCCCACTGCCTCAGACATTTACATTCCCAGGACAATTTGATGATTATCAATTTCACAGTTATACACCCCTGCACGTATTTTCTTTTCTTTATTAATATACTGTACACTTGACACTTAACACTTGAAACTATAATAATATACTTGTTTTAACATGTGTGAGGAACATGATTATTGTCGTGTTTGTGTAGGTCATTCCAGATGTGTTTGTTCACCACCTTATTTGCCTCTATGAAGGTTTATTCTCTGGTGGGCCCACTGCCCAACAGACCTGTAGTATTTTATGTAAATTATGTAATATAAAATAAGTCATAGTATACTATGACTTATTTTACATGCTATTCCATGGCTTTTTTCAGATTTGTTTACCATACTATAATATGACTTTTTTTCGACATTTTATACTATGACTTTTTTATGACATTTTTTCGACATGCTATACTATGACTTTTTTTCGACATGCTATACTATGACTTTTTTATGACTTTTTTCAACATGCTATACTATGACTTATTTTACATGCTATTCCATGGCTTTTTTATGACTATTTTCAACATGTTATAGTATGACTTTTTTAGATTTTTTTACCATGCTATAATATGACTTGTTTGACATGCTTTGCCATGACTCTTTTATGACTTAATTCAACATGCTATTCACTGGCTTTTTTATGATTTATTTTCATGTGATATACTATGACTTTCTTTGACATGTTATACTATGACCTTTTTCATGACTTTATTCAACATGCTATTCTATGGCTTTTTTTTCAACGTGCTATACTATGACTTTTTTATGACTATTTTCAACATGCTATAATATGACTTTTTTATGACTATTTTCGACATGCTATACCATGACTTTTTTTCGACATGCTATTATATGACTTTTTTATGACATAATATACTATGACTTTTTATGACTATTTTCAACATGCTATAGTATGACTTTTTTTCGACATGCTATTATATGACTTTTTTATGACATTTTTTCGACATGCTATACTATGACTTATTTTACATGCTATTCAATGGCTTTTTTCAGATTTTTTTGCCAGGCTATAATATGACTTTTTTTCGACATGCTATTCAATTCAATTCAATTCAGTTTATTTTGTATAGCCCAGAATCACAAATTACAAATTTGCCTCAGAGGGCTTTACAATCTGTGCACATGACATCCTCTGTCCTTCCCTCACATGGCACAGGAAAAACTCCCCTAAAAAACCCCTTTAACAGGGAGAAAAAGGAAGAAACCTCTGGGAGAACGACAGAGGAGGGATCCTTCTCCCAGGATGGACAGAATGCAATAGATGTCATGTGTACAGAATGAGCAGCATAACAGTTCTTAAGCAGCATAACAGTTCTTATGCTATACTATGACTTTTTTCGACATGCTATACTATGACTTTTTTTCGACATGCTATACTATGACTTTTTTAACATGCTATTCCATGGCTTTTTTATGACTATTTTCAACATGTTATAGTATGACTTTTTTAGATTTTTTTTACCATGCTATAATATGACTTGTTTGACATGCTTTGCCATGACTCTTTTATGACTTAATTCAACATGCTATTCACTGGCTTTTTTATGATTTATTTTCATGTGATATACTATGACTTTCTTTGACATGTTATACCATGGCTTTTTTGATGACTTTATTCGACATCTATACTATGACCTTTTTCATGACTTCTTCCGACATGCTATAGTATGGCTTTTTTATGACTTTTTTCAAATGCTGTTCTTTGGCTTTTCTTTTCAACATGCTATACTTTTTATGAATTTATTCGACATTCTATAATATGACTTTTTTATGACTTTTCTTCGACATGCTATACTATGACTTATTTTACATGCAATTCCATGGCTTTTTTATGACTTTTTTCGACATGCTATACTATGACTTTTTTTCGACATGCTATACTATGGCTTTTTTATGAATTTATTCGACATGCTATAATATGTCTTTTTTATGAATTTTTCACATGCTATTCTATGGCTTTTTATGACTTAACTCGTCATGCTATACTCTGGCTTTTTTAGATGTCTTTACCATGCTATAATATGACTTTTTTTCGACATGCTATACTATGACTTTTTTAACATGCTATTCCATGGCTTTTTTATGACTATTTTCAACATGTTATAGTATGACCTTTTTAGATTTTTTTTACCCTATAATATGACTTGTTTGACATGCTTTGCCATGACTCTTTTATGACTTAATTCAACATGCTATTCACTGGCTTTTTTATGATTTATTTTCATGTGATATACTATGACTTTCTTTGACATGCTATACTATGACTTATTTTACATGCTATTCCATGGCTTTTTTCAGATTTTTTTACCATACTATAATATGACTTTTTTTTTTTCACATGCTATTATATGACTTTTTTTCGACATGCTATACTATGACTTCTTTTTATGACATGTTATACTATGACTTTTTTATGACATTTTTTCGATATGCTATTATATGACTTTTTTCGACATGCTATACTATGACTTTCTTTGACATGTTATACCATGGCTTTTTTGACTATTTTCAACATGCTATAATATGACTTTTTTTCGACATGCTATACTATGACCTTTTTCATGACTTTATTCGACATGCTATACTATGACTTTTTTCACATGCTATTCCATGGCTTTTTTTGACTATTTTCAACATGCTAATATGACTTTTTTTTCGACATGCTATTATATGACTTTTTTATGGCTTATTTTCGACATGCTATGCTATGACTTTTTTAACATGCTATTCCATGGCTTTTTTATGACTATTTTCAACATGCTGTAGTATGACTTTTTTTCGACATGCTATACTATGACTTATTTTACATGCTATTCCATGGCTTTTTTATGACTTTTTTACCATGCTATAATATGACTTTTTTTCGACATGCTATACTATGACTTTTTTTTGACTATTTTCGACATGCTATACTATGACTTATTTTCGACATGCTATAATATGACTTTTTTATGACTTTTTTTCGACATGCTATACTATGACTTATTTTACATGCTATTCCATGGCTTTTTTCAGATTTTTTTGCCATGCTATAATATGACTTTTTTTCGACATGCTATTATATGACTTTTTTTCGACATGCTATACTATGACTTTTTTAACATGCTATTCCATGGCTTTTTTATGACTATTTTCAACATGTTATAGTATGACTTTTTTAGATTTTTTTTACCATGCTATAATATGACTTGTTTGACATGCTTTGCCATGACTCTTTTATGACTTAATTCAACATGCTATTCACTGGCTTTTTTATGATTTATTTTCATGTGATATACTATGACTTTCTTTGACATGTTATACCATGGCTTTTTTGATGACTTTATTCGACATGCTATACTATGACCTTTTTCATGACTTTATTCGACATGCTATAATATGGCTTTTTTCATGACTTTTTCCGCATGCTATAGTATGGCTTTTTTTTTTCAACGTGCTATACTATGACTTCTTCCGCCATGCTATAGTATGGCTTTTTTATGACTTTTTTCAAATGCTGTTCTTTGGCTTTTCTTTCAACATGCTATACTTTGGCTTTTTTATGAATTTATTCGACATTCTATAATATGTCTTTTTTATGACTTTTTTCGACATGCTATACTATGACTTATTTTACATGCTATTCCATGGCTTTTTTATGACTATTTTCAACATGCTATAGTATGACTTTTTTTCGACATGCTATACTATGACTTTTTTATGAATTTATTCGACATGCTATAATATGTCTTTTTTATGACTTTTTCACATGCTATTCTATGTCTTTTTATGACTTAACTCGTCATGCTATACTCTGGCTTTTTTCAGATTTCTTTACCATGCTATAATATGACTTTTTTTTGACATGCAATTATATGGCCTTTTTCGACATGCTATACTATGACTTTTTTACATGCTATACTATGACTTATTTTCGACATGCTATAATATGACTTTTTTTCTACATGCTATACTATGACTTTTTTTCGACATGCTATACTATGACTTTTTTAACATGCTATTCCATGGCTTTTTTATGACTATTTTCAACATGTTATAGTATGACTTTTTTAGATTTTTTTACCATGCTATAATATGACTTGTTTGACATGCTTTGCCATGACTCTTTTATGACTTAATTCAACATGCTATTCACTGGCTTTTTTATGATTTATTTTCATGTGATATACTATGACTTTATTCGACATGCTATACAATGACCTTTTTCATGACTTTTTTAACATGCTATTCCATGGCTTTTTTATGACTATTTTCAACATGCTATAGTATGACTTTTTTTTCGATGATACTATGGCTTTTTTATGAATTTATTCGACATGCTATACTATGACTTATTTTACATGCTATTCTATGGCTTTTTATGACTTAACTCGTCATGCTATACTCTGGCTTTTTTATGATTTCTTTACCATGCTATTCCATGGCTTTTTTATGACTATTTTCAACATGCTATAGTATGACTTTTTTTCGACATGCTATACTATGACTTTTTTATGACTTTTTTTCGACATGCTATACTATGACTTATTTTACATGCTATTATATGGCTTTTTTCGACATGCTATACTCTGGCTTTCTCAGATTTCTTTATCATGCTATGACATGACTTTTTTTCGACATGCTATACTATGACTTTTTTATGACTTTTTTCGACATACTATACTATGACTTTTTTATGACTATTTTCGACATGCTGTACTATACTATAACTTTTTTTGACAAGCCATACTATTGCTTTTTTATCAACATGCTATACTATGAATTGTTCTGACATGCAATTATGTTTTTTTAATGACTTTTTTCGACTTGCTATTATATGGCTTATTAAGACCTCGTTTGACATCATATACTATGACTTTTTTCAACATTTTTGACCAAATTTATTTTGGTCTTTGATGCTCTAGAAGCAATATAAGTTATATCTAAATTATTCAAATGATATAACTTAATAAATAACTTCTAATCCTGTTCAGAATGTATTTGTTTTTAAAATTCTAAATATGTTTTTAAAAGCAATGACTTAGTCATGAAGAAGAACTGAGTACTGATAAGAGTAGCTCCTGGTAATATTCTGAAACTTTAGTTTATGCATGATTAGCTAACCCTGTGAATCAATTGAGCAAGTCTTTGTTGATGCTTGCAGGATTTCTGCTTATTTTCCCATCACGCTTTTCCACAAAATCACTTTTTTAATGATGATCAATGCACTACAATGTATTACACTTAAGCTTGTTGGTATTATACACAGGGGTAAGCTTAACCTGAGAGGCACATTGTAGGTCAATAAAACCAATAATCTTCTGAAGTACAATGGGCCATTTAATAGCATACAAAAGCATTCAAGCAACATCATTCAAAGTATGTTACCCCAGTGACCACAAGGGGGCACTGTCTCCTTGTGCTTCCACTGACAGAAGTCAAATGCACCGAACGTCTCCCTGGAACTTATCTGTTTCAATACATCAACATCAGCATCTCAGATTGAATATATTTGGTAATTATCTATCATATATTATATATATCTTTGGAGTTTTGGACAAGTGATAGTGGAGGAAAATGATTCCTATTATGAACTGTTTATTTAACCTTTAATTCATTATGGGTTGACTTAAGGTGTTAAACCCTATATACAAAGATCATGTTACAGTATAAACTTGGGCTTCCACTGGGTGCACTGCACAGATTCACATGTCAGTCTTATGAACGAAGACTTGTCAGGCTGGTCAGGCTCAGGTTAAAGGATAAGTCTGCTGAATGTGGATTAATCCACCGCTGCATTTCTACATCTGTTTTTCTTCTTTTTGAGTAACGTCTGATAAAGACTACAGTTCCAAGCTGTTTAAGGAAATGATTTAGCCTTTAAAAAACATAAACTCTACTCAAGGTAAACTCACTGGTCTGTATTAACCAGTGGGCTTGGGGCTGAAAGCTATATAAAGATAGGCTGGAGAGGTTGGTAAATATTGAGAGACACAGTTCGTTTTCAGCTTTGGATTTTAATATTAAAATGACTGTTCTATTTAGTGAACCAGCTTCAGTGTCATGGTAGGTTGAGTACTAGGACACTTGATGGAACCTAGCCAGCGTTAATGAAATTGAACTTGTGCCTTTCCTGCTTTGACAATTTCATATATCTGCTGTGAAAAGGGCCTGTTGTTGGTTTCTGTCTGGGATGGGATTTTCGGGCAATTTGGGGACAATAACAAAAATATACAATATTGCCAAACTGAGAATATCTCAGAGGCCTGATACAAACTGACGAACACGTTCTATCTGCCAAGGCCCACCCTTTGGAGACAAACTTTCATTTCATTTCCATTGATGGATGTTTGTAACCTACCTTTAGGATAGATTTAATAAATTACACAAGTCCTGCATGATTTACTCATTGCAACTCAAATCAAGGCCAATGAATGCAAAAACAGGTATGTGGAAAATACTGTCATGGATACCAAATAAAAATTAAAAAAATGGAGCAGGACTACAATTTCAACATTGGATTTCTAAAGTGTTTGCAGTATAATTATTTTGTTTTCCAGCCTGTTCATTTCTGTGAGATTTGTTCTTTGGTGCACTAGGCATAGTGCTGCTCAACACATACAATGTGAAATGGGCCATGTGCTTAGTTAGCTAGCTGTTAAGTTAACTATTACATACGTTTACACATCCCTGCTTAAATCTTCACTTAAATATACACTTGACCCCTAAGAAAAGACTTGTTTTAACATACTCTTAATTTGTTTGTTAATCGAATTTTATTGTGAATTTTCATAGTTTTTGTTCTTAAATTTGGTTTTATACTATTTAACTGTGATTATTGTCACCATCAGTCATCAAGCAAAATTCCTTGTATGAACTTACATACCTGGCAATGAATTGTTTCTGATTCTGATTCTGATTCCAACATGTACCCTCTATTGTTCGACCCTCAATTTGGATAAGAAACTCTATTTGGGGGGGAAAACCTTTGAAAAATAACGATCCCCTACTTAGGATTGCCAGACATACAATAGTGCAGTAGTAGAATTACATGAATCAATTTAATGCAATTTTAGGAAAATAAATGTGAGCTGAAGAAAATGTGAACTTATTTGCCATTTCACTTTTTTGGGTTATTTTTTGCATTTAGTCTTAAGTGATGATTATGCCATGTTGTTTTACTGCTTTTCATGCATATGTATCCTTTTTTGCAATATCTGCTCTAATAAAGTGCTATATAAATACACTTTACTTTCTTGCTACTTATTTTAACTGCTACATCTACTATACTTCACGGGGAAACTGCACTGCTTGATTTCACTGCTAGGGGGTCTCATGGCAAAACTGAGACTCTGGCTTCTATTGATTTGCACACATTCTTCCCACTCTATTTGCACTGTGTACTTTATGTACCCTGTAGCTCACCAGGTACCATGCATGGGTGTACCACAAACAAGCAATGCACATGAAGTACTTTGCTTGGGATTGCTGTGTTATTTTTGTAATTTATCCATGGGAAATGTAACATGTATCTCGATGTCCCCTTGCTCAATCAACAAATAAAAGTATTTAAATAACATTCACTTGGCCAGATAGCTAATGTGAGGCCTTTCATCATCTCCATGTTATACACATAAAGAAAAAGACAAGAACAACACTTTAAATTTAGCATAATATGTATTGGAAAAATGATAAGCTGCAGCCGATCCATGGAGGAAAGTCTTAATGTTGTCAGTGATCAACAAAGTGTTTAAAAGGGAGTGACATCAGGTTATTTTTACACCGCATCATTTTCCAAGAGTTATTTTGCCTGTATACAATCATGCAAAACATAGACTGAATAAACCTGATACATGAATATAACAATATGTTGACATGGAAGGCCAGTGTGCTGGAAAATGATCAGCTCAAACCAAACAAAAAAATATAGCATTCCCTGATTTAAAAAGAAAGCTCTTTGTTGTGGAAAGCTTACAACAACTTGGCCATGACAACTTGGCCATAAAGATAAGTCGATGACCTGAACTGGCTTACAGTAAACTGTAAAACAGACCCTTGTAAGATTGTTAACCAATATTTCCTGTGTAAACCTGCTTTGTTTTGAGGTCCTTTCGAACATCACCAGTCAGACCTCACTATGACCTCTGTTCACTGTTTTCTAAGAAAAGTTTGTCCTCAGGTCAATGCTGCAGTCGAAGTAAAAAAGATGCATCTTCAGAGCAAAGTTCATAAAAAGGCAACTAATACATTTCGATTTATTGATGACATAAGATGCTAGAAAAAGATTCTATAAAGTTTCCAAAATGGGAAGAGTTGCTTCTCAGGGGACCATGGACGTGCTCAGTAAATGATCATGAGAATGTAATTCATAACCTCATGAAAACCTCAGGAATGTCTGGTTTGTAACCTGCTTTAACTCATCCAAGGAAGCTATACTCATCCTACAAAGATTGGTCATTTTGTTACTTTTTTTATATGTTAATAAAACCCAGAGCATTATGAATTAAAACTTCCTTCTTCCTTGATAAAGACTTGGCAAGAAGACACAGAGGGCACTACAGTCAGAGTCGCAGGGCCAAAGATTATTTTAAGGAGAATAGAATGTTTTGCGGTTGTGGGCCATAAAGATAAATTGATGACCTAAATCTGCTTACGGTAAACTGTAAAAATGGCTTCCCATAAGATTGTAAACCAATGTTTCCTGTATTCACTTGCTTTGTTTTGAAGTAATTTGGCACCTCAGTCAGACCTCACTGTGACCTCTGTTGTCTGTTTTGTAAGAAGTACGTGACTGGACAAAAATCTAATATATAGTCTAAATTGTTTGTTTTACAATTTATTAGCAATGTGATTTATTTCAGTGTACATCTTACATAGAGATGCTCAATATAAAACTACAAACGAGACAATTTACATTTATGTGAGCACAAATTACAGAATCTGCTGTATTTGCAGCCCTTAGCTCTTATATTTTAATAAAACAATATCCCATTTACCCTAAAACTAAACTCTTCACTCTTGTTCTACTGAAATGTATTCCAGCCCCTCCACCTTAGCATTTATTGGATGTGGGCTTTTTATTGAAGTCCAACAGTGACCTTCTCTCATATGTGGCTCCGTGATTGTTGACAGTAAGGAGAGGACGCAGGCAGGAAGTTTAGACATGCTGGGTGCGAGACTCCCTGCCAGAGGTTTTCACATTGGAAAGATTGACGTAATGCTTATGGTAGTTGCTGAGGTGTAGAGAAGTAAATGGGTGTTGGAAGGGAAAAGCACCTTGAAGTGTTCTTCATCACCTCCCTAGAAGCCCTATATATCAGCTACCATGTCCAACAACAGTTGCCTTAGGATTTCATGCTTTATCCAAGCATTGCATCCTGAACATCATATCATGTCACATATTCGGTATAAGTAAAGACATGTAAACAAATAACTTACTGAAATACAAATGCCATCTCCTAAAAAGGAAATAATTGCAAATTACAATTGATACTGACATAGGTCTTTTTTTAAAGAAATCAATTAATTAAAACAAGTCTAAAGATTAATGTAAAACGTTTAGAGCATAGTGGGGACTAAGTGGCCAAAGACCCATACCATAACATAACAGAAACAACTTTAGTTTAACTCCAGGACCTTTTAGCATGTTACAAACCTCTCTCTTTGTCCTCACATTTATTACTTCTGTACTCTTCTGTACATTTATTACTTCTGCAAAAATGTCCAGAACATAGGTTAAAAGATGTCACTTTTCCCCTTAGGTCAATGCTGGAGAAAGATTAAGACCTAAGAGCAGGTTTCATAAAAAGACAACTAATACATTTAGTCTTATTGTATAAAAGTTGATACAATATTCTACAAAGAAGGTTTATACAGGTGCTCAGTAAAGTATCATGCCCATGTCTTTAGATTTTCTTCTGTACAAGTGGAATTTGAAATGGTACTAGAGGAATGGTCAAGAAGTCACAATACATGCATTCATCCTCCCTCAACCAGGTTTGACCAAAAAGTATTATTTAGACTCTAAAACACAGCCAACATCTGGAACATTGCAATACTTTGTGTTTTCATTCCTTTCTGTTGGGAATGCTTCTTTAAGAATTTGGTCCGTTATGGAACACTAAACTTTTCCACTGAAGCTTAAGGTGGTAATTAATAGCAAGAAGGATAGAGTATACAGCCATGTTAGCAGTTCTTTTAGGCCGTATTTACATGTAGACACGGTGTTGCTTATTGCTAAAGCTAATGTAAGCATGCTAACATGGTCACTATGACAATGCCAACATGCTCATGCTTTGCAGGTATAGTGTTTATCATGTTCAGGGACAAAATTTTAAAAATGACTATGCAGGGCCAGCTAAGTTGCCGCAGTCTTGTCGTTGAAGTGTAGCTCACGCCCTTGTTGACGTAGTCATGTAGTTAAATAGCTCTGGGAACTGGCTTACAGTATTTTCTTTGTGGATAGGACTGAACAGGGTAAAATGAAAATATGATTGTTTGATTCTTCACAGCGTCATTGGAGTGGTGAAAAAAGTTGAGACCAACTCAACACAGCATTAGGGATTCCTTTTCAGGGGGAATATTATTGTCTGTATAAAATATCATGCCAATCCATCCAATAGTTGTTGAAATAAATAAGTCTTGACCAAAAATGTACCTACCAAACTCTAGTTAAGCAGCTCGCGTGGCTAAAAAAACAAAAACTACAGCATTACTAATAATAACAAGCATTAAAAGTTATTTTTGCAACAGCCATTTTGACATGGATGGTAAGCAGTGTAAACACAGTTGTAATTAATAAAATGATTATGGTCCAATTCTTTTTAGTGTGTCACAGCCATTCCAGAGAGCTAGCATGCTTAACACCAGGGCACTGGGCCAACTAAATGAATCAGGGCAACCATTATTTATTACACCAGTGTTTAAGCTACAATGACATGTCAAAATGGCTGTTGTGGAAAGGGCCTATTAAAAGCATGAGCACTTGTTTAGACAGCTAGAATGAAACCGATCCGTTCTTAAAAATGTGATCAATCAAAAAACATCATATCAGAGGTAGACAATACTGACCAAACCCTTCCAGATATTACAGTTAATACAAGGCCACTATCGCTAAGCCAGTGTACACAAACCCTACTGCTCATTCCTTCCAGCTGCCTCCGATGTTACATTGTATGTTTTACCCTGAAAAAAATGCAGTTGCATAGGTTCGGCCCTTGGTGGCCTTGAAAATGTCATCTTGGCTCTCTAGTGTCGGAATAACTATCAGGCAGAGTGGAAAGACAGTCATCAGTGTGTCATTTTACAGCCTGCCTGCATTCAAATCTGCCCTTGTATACCCCACCCCAACCTCTGCAGCAGCTTCACCCAACCCTCCATCCCACAAGATATCTTACTGTAACTTATTACTTTCACCCAGCCAGCCACTACATTCTTGATGTGTTTATTATAAAGCCAAGTTCATTGATTCCAGGAAGGGGGAATAAAACAGCTGATGATTGTATACCTTTTCCTTCCTCAAAGCACTCACAACTCAGCGCCCAATAAATTACTTTGCTGATATGATACGGCAGTATTTGGGTTTGGGTTACTAAATAACCGAGTCAGTTAGACAGCTGTTATTGCAGAGACATGCTATTGCTAATGGCCCAGAACCATTAGTCATTACCATAAAATAAAATGAGTAGTCAAATAAAAAGTCTTCCACACGCCCTTTCTGGCTTGCATATCTTAATGAGCAGGAGCATCTGTAATTATATAATGAATGAATGTTTATAAAAGGCTTTGAAACGAAGATTTTGAGAAAAGCTTGAAGATGATCTCATCATCTAAGACTAAACATTTTGTCATTTATTTGTTTATAAAAAGTTACTACTCCGACTGGGAACAGCCTGGCTTGTGCTGATGTGTCATGTTGACCAGCAACACTGTATGCCAGTAAGGAAGTGGAACAACAGGCTATTCACAGAGAGTGGCGCTCCGGTGGGAAGACAGTCCTGTACCGCCACCTGTTACCTTATCTCTCACTTAATGGAAATTAATCCTTTATATGTATCGTTCAGCTTTGTATGTTTTGTGCATAATGTCTAGTGCAGTGGTGTTACATTGGCTGCCTCACCGAGTGTGTATTTAGTCGTTCTATGGGAAGAAAAAAAGATGTAGCCTGCAGCGTTTTTTTGCAGTTGAGTGCAGATGGGACAAAATTTTCATAAGCAATTAAATGCTACTGTCAGTTGAAGATTTTATCACCTTGTGTGTGTTTGAATATTGGGCTGGAGTCTCAGGGTGGGGGGAAGGAAGAAAAGAGGTGAGGAGAAAAGGAAAAGAAGAAGATATCAACATAGAAAGGGAGGGGTGACATGAGGGCAAGAATGTGTATTACTCTCCTTGATGACTTTAAGCTTCTTCCTACCCCTCCTTCTTTTCCCCTCCTCCCCACCGCCTCAAGGCCGGGGCACTGTTTTAACCATTTGCATAAAGTCCTAAAAAGGGAGTTGCCAGAGCAGAGCACCCAGACAGAGCAAGCTATTACACAGCCTCTGAACAACCCCACACACACCTACACACACCTGTGACCTGTCCAGCAGAGTATTCAGACGAGTAACAGAGGAGGACCTTAGCTCTGGAGTCAGTTGACTTTGTCGCCAGGGAAATGCATTTTAGAGTGCAAAGGGAGTGAGCTGAGCCCTGCCGAGCTGAGAGAGGACCATCTGATATCTTCTTCAGTTGACAGGTAAACTGATCCTTTACTATAAAGCCTTTGTTCTTTTTGTACCAGTTTGTGGCTTACTGTTTGTTTTCTTTTAAGCAGTTTCTTTTAAAGTGAAGATCATAAATGACAGTGAGTGAAGGGATTTTCAAAAAAAAAAAAAAATACATGTAAAACTTATATCCTACTTATATCCATTATGAATTAGGTATTTTATTTTATCACCTTTATTCAGTTACAAATAAATGTGAGAGTGCAGGTGTTATCCATCACAAGGTGGTTATCAGAACTCCAGTGGTAGCTGCGAGAGCCAGTAGTCACTTTTCATGAGTAGCTTTCATTACATGCAGTAATGTACTGTTACTGCATGTACTGTACCCTGCTCTTCTGTTGTGTTTACACATGTGCTATCTGTACATGCTCAGATCAGTTTTTGCCTCACCCTCACGTTCTGTTAAAGTGTCAGTAGCAGTTTAACCCCCCCCCCCGCCCGCCCGCCCGCCCACAGTTCAAACGGCAGGTGGATCCAGTTTCATTTATCTTTTAAACTGAGAACAGGTAGGGCAGCATTGTGGTTGACGGTTGAGCTTCAGACACACACAGCTGAGTCTGACACAAAGGGGTTGAACCCCCCCCCACACACACACACACACACACACACACACACACACACACACACAAAAACGTGCCACTGATAGCGACGAAGGACCATAAATTGAAGCACAAAGCGGAATACTGTGCTCAGACAATAAAGGGACCTCTCCCATGTTTGAAGTTGCTATTTGGAACTCAGCCAGGAAATAAGTCTAAGTTAATATTTGACTCGTCTGTACATTGTAGAAACCTTTTGCCTGACCCCAAAGTAGAGGACCTTTACTCTACTGATTTTAAACTGTTTTTAAAAAAAATAATTCTTTTTTCATCCCACTTTAAAACAGTCTGTTGCTGTGTAAATAGGCAGTACATAGACAATTAGACCCTCTCTACCTCATAGCGACTCTATGTAAATTTAGCTAAACAGTTTCCATTGGGTCTACATGTGATAATTATACTAAATGCTAAAACACATTGTAACAGCAGCAATGAAAAGAAACAACTGTCAAGTCAGTGAACAGAATCAAGCTAAACTTCATTAACAGGAGCCAACATTAGCTACCATAAACTACTGGTCATACCAGGACAATTAAGACTGCTTCTGATAAGATAGAAGTTACATTTCTTAACAAGTCACTAGAAAAGAGAACTAGTGGGGACACATTTGACTTCACAATGAAGAGGTTAGACTGTGTGTTTGTTCAGTGCTGGTTGATTTACTTAGTGCTGGTTCTACAGGCAACATGGCCTGGGGCTTTTGGAAACCATCTCTCCTTTTAAAAGGTGCAATGTGTAAAATACGGCCGGAATTTTAGTTAAAAGCATTAAAAAAAATGAACTTATATTATCAACAGAATGTGAAGAGGTTACAGCGTAGACGTTGTGTTAATGTGTTGCAGAAATATTTACATGCTATTTAAATAAGCATGCTAACCAGCTAGGACCAAACCCACCCTGTCTTGTAATATTACTTCTTCCTCTAGAGGCGAGGTTACTATATATTCCACTCTGCCTTTAGTCAAACATGAGACGTTGTCAATTACATATCCATGACCCATGTGCGTTTTGATTGTTTGTGTTTTGGATTAAATCCCAAGTGGCATCCATCTCAACCGAAGTGAAAAGCATAGTCGTAAATTTCAATTGCACTTGTTATAAAAGACTTTACAGTAAGTATTCCAGATATCCATTTTAGATATTTATTTTCTTCAATTTGTCTGGTAGTCATTTATTGCGGCTGTACTTAGCAAACTTAAGCACCCTCATTTAAAAAAATTATGAAACTGTATAAATATTTGAATGCTCAGATTTCCTTGAATTTTTCATTTAGCTGCGCTCTCACTGGAGGCAGGTATTTTCTACTTAACAGCCCATCATAGTGAGGCAAATTTTATCTGGATATACTATATAGTACAGGAGGCTCCAGGAAATGACCACACCAGATAACAGAATTTCAACTTGAGCAATAGGGAAGTTAAGTCTGGCTCAGTGTTTAGGTTAGGCTTAAAACTGATAAAATAGGTGTAATTATACAGAAAAGCCTGACCTCATCCCACTAAAGCATGTTTGAATTCAGAAGAGACGTAGGCGGAGCAGGAATTTCAAGGGTAGATGGAGTGATTAGACGGAGAACAAGTAGGGACTTTGTGTAGATCGGAGTACTGCTTTAGGACTTGCCCCACGGGCACAGAGAGGAGAACACCTGTGTTCTGACTATCCATCATCCCTAACACACGGTGTACTTCACAGTTGTATCCTTATATACCTTACCTACAGTAAGCAGTAAATCAACATGATATATTCTTATTATAGATCTAAAATAATTAGAAAAGGAGACCATCTCAGGAGAAAGTTAATTAAAAGTTAAGTAATTTTGTCCCATAAACGTAACTTTCCACACCTGCAGGTCCAGGTGACCTTCAGTGACCCAAAACCGAGTTTATTAAAATCTGTAGCGTCCCTGTACTGTGTTGTCTGATACACAGTACGTATTTGAACACACAGGCTCAAAAAGTCACGTTAACAAAGCAGCCTATGTTTCTCCCCGATTCTCTTCCAGGGAAGGCCACACACTGTAACTCACCCAAAACAATCTCTCATCAGCTGTTCCATGCTAAAGGGCCCAAGGACTCCCTGTCCCAGCTGGTGTACGTCTGCACGCTATGCTGACTACCATTATAGACGAACTGCTGGAACATGTACAGTGCCAGTCAAAAGTTTGGACACACCTTCTCATTCACTTTGAAGAATCTAAAATATAAAACATATTCTAATATTAAGCTGTCACCTGCAGGGTGTTGGATCAAAAGATAACAGGGGCAGTTAATTTCAAAAGCTTGAAATAGCTCACAAAATAGCACTTGAATTATACTCTTTAAAAGAAAACCCCACAAGATTTTTGGGTAGATAAGCCCAAAAAAATACATTGTACAGAATGTACTATTCCTCATCAATTACACTATGTACAACAAGAATGTGAAGACCATAGAGTTTGCTCTCTATTCAGGTCATGAGCAAGTAAAAAGCCCCCAGTGTCAACATGTTTATAATGACGCATTATTACTCGGGTTAATCAGGTGATCCATTTAACATTAGTGACATGACGCTCAGCAAATGATGAGGTAGAGCAGAGTCATTCAACATTACAACACTAACTCATGTGGGCTGAACACTGTCCTTTCCGTTCCTATCTTGGCATGTCGTTGACTATTTGTGCTTGTTTTGTTGCTTTAGTAAATCCCCAATATAACTTAACTCAGTTGACCCATTTTGCATCACATTGTACCTTTTTGGATTACTCATTGACAGACCAAACCCTGTCAGCCTTGCAGTATTATCTGTGATGTGGGTGAAAATAGTTCAAAGTTTAACATTTCACTTCGCTGTATAAAATAACTGCCCTGATTGACTGAAATCCTGTTAATTTGTTGAGATCATGGTTGTACGGTTTGTTGCACAGTTCTCATGATACAGGCAGCAAAATACCATCTACAATATGAAATCTAATCTGTACTTCTCTTTTAAGACAATTCAGAAGTTAAGGACAGACCAAGTAGAGGAAAGAAAGGGCCGACTAGTCCAAAGGAGACTTAAACGAAGACGAGGGTAGGCCTCTATCTCTGAAGATGGAACAGTCTCCGCAGATTTGGCACATGCAGTTCCCCCCCCAGGACACTAGTGGAGAGCTGAAGAAGAAGGTGTCAGTCATGAGCCAGCCGGAGTGCTCCATCTGCTACAACACCTACGACAATGTCTTCAAAACACCAAAGCTGCTTGAGTGCACCCATACCTTCTGCCTGGAGTGCCTCTCCCGCCTCATGGCAGTCTCGCTGGCTGACCAGGACAGTAACGGCAGCAGCAATCGCCTCTCTTGCCCCTTCTGCCGTCACCCCACCACGCTGCCAGAGGAGGGACCTCCGGCCTTGACAACCAGCCGTGAGGTCCTCTGCAAGCTGCCCAGACACCAGCAGCAGGAGGAGCCTGTGTGGCTTGAGGGGGAGAAGCTGTGCTATAAAAGCTCAATACATGACGCCGACTCTGGCACCCCTGAGAGTCCCAAGGCCCTCTGCATCTGCATTGACATTGGGGCAACGAAAACAGTGGATGCTCCGATCCAGACGCAGCCCAGAACTTTTGGTATGCTGTACCGGCTGGCGGACTGGAAGAGGATGGTGCTCTTCATCGTGCTCATGGTGCTGCTTGTTGTAGTGGTGTTGTGGCCGTTGCAGTGTGTATTCAGCACTGGGAACATGCGCTGTATGCGAGAACAGGTCGAACCCCAAACCACCACAATACCTACCACTGCTTTCAGCCCGTCCACCAGACCACCTGGTCTGACAGAGTAAATTTACAGACTGACTGTACATCATTTTGGACATTTTTTGTGCATACTCTCATTTTTTCTGAGGGTACATTGTAATTGCCACCTCAGATTTTAAGATGTCTGACTTTAGTGCCCCCCAGAGTTGGTTAAAAAAAAGACAGTGTGGCAGACCCCACCAGTGGACCGAGATGAAAGGGCTGAAAGTAACACGGACTGCACCAATTTTACCTACAATTTTGTGTTAATGTATCATTAAAAATTCCCCATTGTATCGAAGCCAAACAGTGCTGAAGTGAACTCTGCTTTGCAAATATTTGGTTGGGTAAAAAACAACAAATACTCAAGTTTATTGTAAGAAAAAAAAGGTATTTTCCAAAAGAAAATGAATGTAAGCCCAATGTGCCAACCAAAAACTCAAACTTATAATGTACATGTGATTTGTACATTTAGATATGTCCTTGTTTAACAGCACTATAATAAAAAAGTGAGGTATTGGCTCAGATCATGTTTCTGGGAAATGACAGCCTCATTATTATGATTGATATTATTTTATTGTGATCTGTCATGTTCATGAATTTTCTCTACGTCTTGAAAACTAAATTTACCGCAGCATCAGTTAGTGGTTTAATCTCCCCTCAAATATCACACAGCTCCCGACGTGCTTCAACGGAAATTAAAAAGAAGTGTTAGTTAAGGGGTCAACTTGCCAAGCAGTCGAGCCCTTTACTGGCTGCGGGTTGTCATTTCCTCCCTATCTGAACCTTAGACACATCACTATAAAACCGAAGCCCTCCTTTGCCTTGACAGGAAGTTGCCTTTATTTATTCCTGGATTAGGTGTGTCCGATAAAGGAAAAGTTAGGATGTGGGGTTTTTCCAAGTAGCTCACTTATGACACATGGTTGATAAGAAAAGGTAATTGAGGTGGGACCATAACAAAAATGCTACTTCCTGGAGCACCTTGTTAACTGCCAGGAAACATTGTCTAGTTAACCAATAGAAAAAAGGCCTAGTAATGGCTTCGAAATGGGTTGGGGATTTTCTTTTTTCCTCAATGAATGAAGGTAAAAAAATGCCATTAATATTGTATGTAAAAGAATGAATAAAAGCTTATTGTTAGTTGGCTTCATTTCATTCTGGGCATTTTCATAAATAGATGCAAATTATGAAGGTGTCTCTTTGTTAAGTTTTCCCTTCACTCAAATATAGCAGAATAAACAGGCTATTTCCTTGTGGATAAAAAAACTGTTTTATTCAAAACTTAATGTTTCTTGTGTTAAAATGCTGAAAATAAGAGATACCCCAGCACCAACTTCAAACTCACTCTTGTGTTTCCCCCTTTTTTAATTTTTTTCGTGAGTTCTAAAGCACAATTGCGACAGGCCCCTTCAGCCATGAAATAATCTTTATCGTTTAAATTTGTGTTTTTCTAAAATGTATTTTCTACCTCGCCTTTCAATAATAATATTAGCTAACTAAGCAATATTCTCTGCCATCATTCAGTACGGCTTTTCCAACTAAAGAGACAACCATAGTGGATACGATGGAGAGCCACAGCAGGGTTCAACACAAACTGATCTTCTTACCACACTTTCCCAGGTTCTCTACTCCACTACAGGGGCTGTACCTAGAGGCAAGATGCTGGCTTCATTTATTTACTGATCTTCCATTCACGTTTGGGCAGAGGAACCTTTTCCTAAAGTGGATTTTACATTTGTTTTCACAGAGAAAAAAAAAAACTGCCCACGAATCACAAGCAAACACAACAGAAACAAGCAAGATCCATGTGTAACTTAACATAGTGCCATCATAGATTTTTATTAAACTATATGATAATAAACCATTTTGATGCCATTTCTGGCAGCTCATTGCATCAGCAGTTGTAGCCTATACAGCAAAAAAAGAAAAGGCGTCTGGGCAGAGCCAGTGCAAGAAGAGGAAAAAGGGGGAGAGTCTCCTGGACAACATGGGAGCACTCAGTAGATCACTACTCACTTCAGGCATACTGAAACCAACAGAGAAACAAGGAATCAAAACAAAATGACATGACATTATGTTCAAGTAAATGTAAGAGGACAAGCACAAAGAAAATACCGTGTTACTACTGCATACCTCCATGTATGCTGGTTCAGCTCGGAGCCAAAATTTACTTATCAATGGTGAAATTACACCAATAAAAATAATAATAATAATAATAATAATAGTACTAATAATAATTCAGACACAATACAAAATGCAATAGTGGATAAAACAATCAATTAGAAAAAAAACAATTTGAAATGAAACAACAAGAAAAAAAAACACTGAAAAGTCTAATGCACTACCAAAAATACTTCCACAGCCAATGGACATCCACACGTAGCCTGAGGCCAAAGATTCAGCAGTTTCACACTTTCAAGTATTGATGTTTCACCATATCATAAAAAAAGTGAAATACAATAAAAATCTAAATTATCTACAGCCCAAGATGGTTCAGAAACACAGAAACAAAACTACAAAAGTCATCCTTCATTCCCCGGACAAAGATCACAGTTCAGATAGGAAGAGGACAAAACCAAAAACCTGAAGGATCCACACATCTTCATTGTCCAAATTCAACTGAAGTACATCAAGTGGTGCAGCATATAATTCTAGGCAGACACAGGCCTTCACTGACACAGGGCATCAATTCATCAAAATACAGCTTTTATTCACAAAAGGAATCAACCGTTAAAACACATTGGCAACAATTTATACCGGGAAAACTCTCCATGCTGACGGACAAGTGACTGACATCTGTACATAGACAAAACTTCAACTGTGACTTTAATGAAAATGTGCTTTTGTAATTCTTTAAAAGACAGAACTCGCTAATCACTCAGGATGATATGGCTGCTGCAGGTTACACTATTGCTTTATATGAATATCCCCCACAAGGTCAACAGTATCAACTTACTGTTTATTAGAGTCTAATGACTAAGTAATATAACTCCAGTACATTTTGATTAAACTTAGCTGTATTTTAAATCACTTATCTTTAAAAAATCCTGAGCTGCAGCAGCAGAAACTGGACAGTTTATGACTGAAGAAAACAAGGCGAGTCCACTCTGTGCGTGTCCTTCACCTGGTTAGTAGAATAGAGGAGAAAGAGGAATGGTCTGAGCACAAACACCACTAACAGGTGCCACCCATTCATGGTTTATCTTGATGCTTTCATTTTAAAAAAGGGAGACTAAAGGTAAATTATTATGACATCTAGTGAGAGACATTGTAAATTTAAGGGACTTCAGGATGTGCACCTGTATTTGAGTAGGATATTTTGGTGCTGATCCTGGAGGCTAAAAATAGCAAACAATCTGCCAGACAGCGCAGAGGGCTCAGCGCGCCACGGCACCACCGTCTTCGTTATCACATCAATGACGTCGGCTTACTCGCCCCACTATCATCAAGCCTGGATTATGGCCATCTTCTAAATTACTTTCTGGAGTCAAATCTATTCTACAATCTCGGGCAGATGGCCATCTGGCCCACTGTAATCGCCCCCTTTCCCTTGTCTCCTTGTGACGATCTCCGCCGACAGATGTTGAACTGCATCAGACCTGCTGATTAACGAGGACAGCCAGTCCAACGACGCTGAGAGACGGCGTTAAGACACGATCAACTCCAAACACACATTCAGGAATCCTCTCCACCTGCTGACCCTGTCAAATGTAACAATCTATCGTTGATTTCAACTAGAATTGTGCTTTATCATGATCTATTCCACTTTAGTTTATATATATATAAATATAAATCAATATACAATATGTGACACAACCATTATACCCAGACTATCAATTAAAGCCACAAGAAATAATAAAAATCTATCTGATTAAAAGGACACACAAAAAAATTACTATTTCATTAAAGAGTTTGTACTCAAAGTGGGACCAGCTGGAGACCATGTTCAGATGACAGACAGGATTTATGAGTATGTCCCAGAAACCAGAAGAAGTAACCAAAAAATGGCTTCAAGTTCTGATAAAGTAAAGAAAAGCTAATTTGCAGGCGATTACATAACCCTTTAACAACAAAACACTTTGACAATCAGACACCTTCAAAAATATATATATTTAAGAGACCAATTGTTCATCTGAAATTATTATGTCATTTTTCTTTTGAAGAGGGCTTGCTTGCCTTCCCTGTGCCTCAGGGTGGCACAGATTACATAACCGCCCATGCTATCACTCATCGGCCACATTAATAACCACCACAGCTGGAGAGATAGAATGCCGCAAAAACAGACTTAGGGTTTGGAGTTCAAATGAAAGCCAGCAAAGACAGAAAAAGTGAAAGCTAACAGAGTGACTTCTGGCAACAAGCATTACCAAAAAAAATGCTTGGCTTTGACCTCTTCTTCGGTCCCTACAGTTCTGTTCAGTTGAGGCCGGGACAGACTCCATGTTTCAGATCCCTCTTGGATGTTTCTCAGGTTAAACTGGGTTTCCAGGATTTGGAAAGAAGTAACAGTATAGGTTGTAACAGCAGGTTAGGGGAGGCTAGATTACAGACACATCTTGTCACAAGGCACTTGCGCTGGTTAAGAGAGGGAGAGGCTTGAAAGGTTGGGGGAGTAAGGGGGGGGGGGACAAGGGCCCTGAGCGAGAGCACAATGCTGTAGAGTCATCCTCTCTACGGAGGGTAAGCTTTGACTCCAGACAGAGAGGTCCAGCAGGACGGCAGCAGGAGGGAGGGGTCAGCTCACCACCTTCAGCCCAGGCAGGGTCCACTGACGTGGGGTGTAGTCAGAGCAACACACTCCCTCATGGGATTTTCAGGCGCTGATGAAGCGACATCTCCGCTGGAACTGAAGCAAACAAAAACAGACGGGCTGACAAGTGGAGCTAATGGCTGGTGTCACTTTGAATCATGAACACTAGGACCTGGTGTAATTCATGATATGGAGCTAAAGGCAGCATTTACTCACCATATACTGCACCTGCCAGGTTATTTAGGGACCATGCGTGTTTGGATTTTAAATGATTCTAGTTTATGGTTGGAAGTGCTTTCAACCAGTCAGAAATTCTAAAACCTTTATGACTTATAATGGCTTTGCATGTGAAGTTTAAAGGGGACATATCATGCTCATTTGTCAGTTCATACTTATATGATACTACATACTATATATTAAACATATTTTGGGTTTCTACAAGAAACTAATTATTTTTTTGATACAGCCTTTCTGAATTTGACTGTATTCATCCTCTATAGAAAACGCTCAGTTGCAGCCACCTTCCCTTTAAACAACCTCCCCCCCAAAAAACAACAGTCCGCTCTAATTGGCGGGCAAGACAAATATGGTCATTCTCAAGCCGTGGGTGGAGGTACTCAGATGGAGGCCGGGATATTCTAATGAGCCTGCATGTGACATAGGAAGTGGAGCCAGATCTGAATGGCTTGTTGAATCACATGTGATCTAGGCAGCCAGCAAAAAAATGACTGAATTGTCTTATTTCACAGTTTGTGGGTTGGTAGGCGTTTCAGAAACCAAAAAGAATGCGCCGAAGCACGTAAATGTCCGTTTTTCATGATATGTCCGCTTTAAAACAAAAGAGAGTACAGTAAGGCCTGACTGATGCTAGATTATGAAGGTATATATTTGCTTTCTTTTGTCTGGTGAACACATTTGTTATTTCTTGGCTGTAATTTTTTGTAACTTATCTTCTCCAGACATTAAACACGGCTCTAAAAGGAGAAAGAATCATTGAAAGATAAAACTATCTCATTAACCCCCAAGGAGAGAAAAGACAGACTAGACTACAGGTCATTTAGACCAATATCAATTCATGCCAAAAGAGTCGAAAAGGTCCTTCCCAAGCTTATCCACTGATCAGACAGGGTTTATCATTAGACGCCATTATAATATCAGACGTTTGCTGCACATATTGAGTTCTTATTGGTAAGTCTGGATGCTGAGAAGGCCTTTGATTCCATAACTCAGAAGTTTTTATAAAAGGTTCTGAAAGATTAGGATTCCACGAAGAAGAACACTAAAATATTAGTAGACTATACAATAATCCCAATGCTCAAATATAAATAAATGCGTTCTTGTCACTATTACACTTGAGAGGACTGTAAAAGCGCTTTGTGACATAAAAACTAATAACTAAAAATAAATGGGAAAACAAATGTAATTTTGATATTTCACAGGGGAAATGATACGACCATTGTGACTTTCAATGGAAGTGCACCAATGTAGAGAATTTTTATGGTAGTGTCTAATTGGATTTTTTATTACCCCAAATCAGAAAGAACACTTTACAGGAGAGGATACAAAGTGCTGGAGACTGTGTAGGAACCAGGATGCCATATTTAAAAGTTTTAACCATTAAAGAGACAAAAAGGAGAACTGAGAAATCTATAAACCAATACCAACGATAATTGGTAAATGCTATTATTTGAGTATTTCAAAACACAAACAACTATTCAAAATGTGCTAAACTAAATTTGCGAAATTCTTGTAAAGTGCATTTTATATATATTCAATGGTAATTCTAACCCTGTCCGTAAATGTTTTTCACAGTTATCCCTAAACCAAAGCCATGTCTCACTCACTTAAACACTTGTGGGTTCCCTGTCTGCTTTAATAATCACTATGAGAGAGAAATGAAGGGGCTTGTGAGAATTAAGGCTGATTATGATTTGAGCCAAAATTGAATCCTTTGTTGCTTTAAGGGGAGCACAGGTTTTCTTTTAGAGGAGCTCAGCCACTCCTGGCCACTATATGATTTGAACCATTTAAAAAACAAAACATTACCCTTACTAAATGAATTTGACTCACTGGAAGACACTGATTGGAGGGAAAAATCCAGTCAAGCTTTAAGGGCCTTTTGTTTCACATAAAACATTAACAATACCATATATATATATCATGTTTACTAGCTTGCAGTGTTCTTCTTTACCTTTGTAAGGATATGTTCATTTTTGCAGAAGAAAAATACCCAGTGCCAGTTTTTAAACAAAAGAGGCCGAATGTATTTTGCCACAGCACACTGGGAGAAGTAAAGTAATTGTATTCACACAGTACTTACAGAGAGGCAGACAGAGCGACGTAGAGGTCAACAGCGATTTATCTCCTGGTGTTGCTGCTAAAAGACGTCTGAGGGCTTTTAAAGTTAATGTTCTCGTACACACTCGACGCATCGTCATTTGTCATCCTGCAATAACACACAGCGGAAATATTCACTGTCATTTGAACAGCTCCAAACCATTTTCTGCCTCATGTTTTATGATCACATGTTCAATCATCATGTCAACTGCCACTTTATCATGGCATGCATCGTACTTACACAGAAGAAGAGCGTGATGATGCCATGTTGGGCTTGGACCTCGAGTTGGTCATCTGGGGATATTTGATATTGGAATATTCCCTCTCCTTCATCTTATTCCTCTGCAAAGAGACAACATGACTCAGTTTACAGCTTACAAAGCTCTCACAATCTATCATGTATCTATAAGACCTGGATTTATCTTTAAATAGTCACATTACTGTGTCAAAGAAGTGTTATTTGATGTATTTTAAATGTCTTTGGAAACACCACGGTACTGTTGTGTTCTTGTGTAGTGCCTACCTGCTCCTCCTCCAGTCTCTTCTGAGCTGTGTCTATGTACTGCTGCACAGCCATGTAGATGAACTTATACTGGGCCTCTGTCTGCACCATGCCTGACCTCTGCTGCCTTACCCTCTGGATGGTCTTAGGGATGTCGATGTAACAATCTAGACCTAAACACGCACATGTGCGCACACATCCATTATCAGAGTTACAGTACAAATATTTCAATGTAAAAAGTGTGTCAGTTTCATATCCGAGTCTCCCACCTTGGCGGTTAATAACATCAATGAGGATGTCAATGACGATAATGGTGCCTGTCCTGCCGATGCCTGCACTGCAGGGACAACAGAATGAAAAGACGAGCCAGTCAAACACAAGGAAATAAGCGTCAGTGGCAGACAAGGTGAAAAGTCCAAATACTTACTTAAAACAGCATACTTCATTATATCAAGACAGTTATGAGGAGTGCTACATAAGCATCGAGAGCTTTCCCAACCCATCCGAGACAATAGAAGTGACACATGAAAGTCTGAGGTTATGAAATATACGTTTTCACTTGCCAACAGCAATAAACTTGAATTTGTTGTTGTGTCACATATTAAATGCTGTTAGATCCACTGGAGAACTCTCCTCGACTCAGCGTTGTTACTCCACAATAACAACATTAATTTATCAGCAGCCGACGGATCAGTGATGTCTCAGATGTGTTCTGTCAATCTGTCATCATGTTTGTATTAGATGTTGGGGGGACTGGTATGGTGAAATACATGAAAGCACACCAAATGGACAAATCTATTGCAACATTCATTTCCCATCAACTGACTGTGGGGGAAAAAAAGGGAAGAACAAGGTAAAAGAGAATGGAGACCCTTTGATGCTGCTGCACTGTTAATGCTGCAACAGATCTTGATACTATTATCAATATTCAGTAGGTTTTATTTCCCATATTGTGTTGTGCATTCCATGTATTCCATTTTGTATTATTGTGTGTGTTATTAACCATCTCATCTTGAATTAATTATGGCATTCTATCCGTATTAAGTTCATTTCACGTCTATTTTCCTTTATTGTAAAGCATCATCAGTCACCTGTCTGCTGTGAAATAAATATATATTTTTTTTTTTACAAAAATCATGACTACAGGATAACTAAAACAGATTTAGCTATTTCAAATAGACCCTGTGCATTTGTGAGTTTTCATGATAACATTTACATGTAGTAATAGTATATTGCCAAAAGAAGAGCTTTCTCTGACAGTTAAGCAAAGTAACATATACAGCTGCAGGTGGAGGGAGGCAGGAGCTTTAATGGAAACGAAGCAAATAAAGATGGTGTGTTTGTACCAATGTATTGATAACCGTGTCTTAATAATTAGTTTTGATTGTGCTAGTTTGGTGTAGACGTTTTGCCAATAAGTAGGAAAGTGTTTGCCTTAATTATAGCACACCCAAGTGGCCAATTGAAACCATATTTCGTGCTATCATAATTTCTCAAATTCATATCCAGTGAGCAAAGTTTCCGGAGTCCACAATAATTTTACCATCTCATGGAAAATGGATTCAACACAGAGAAGAGGAACAGAAAGGAAAAGAGCAAACAGTGACCCACAGAGGGGTTTACCCATACGGAAAATCCCAGGCCTGTGTGCACACGTGTGTATGTGTGTGTACATAGAGGGTTGCACACAAGATGGGATTTAAGTAATTGCCTTTTAGATTAGATTCAACTTTAATAAAGGCAGACTCTGGTTGGACTCGAACCTACACCCTTTGATTCACTTCTGTTTAAGTCCAATATGCCACAGAGCCACATATCCTGTTTATTCTGCTGAGGAGCCGTGTTGGCGGATCACATCTACTTCTACCCGACCCAACCATAATTAACTCATGACCATGCCACAGTCTCTTAAATCCCATCGCTACGCTTCATAGTGTACAATTGGTTGTACCTGCAGTGGACGACAATGGGTCCAGTGTCTGGAATGGAACTCTGGGTGCGGTTGACCTCCTCTAGGAACCAGAGGACGCCTCCGGGCTCATTGGGCACCCCATGGTCCGGCCAACTCAGGTACTGGTAGTGCCAGATGTACCTCAGAGTCTCCTTCTACGAGAAAATCACAGCAAAAAAAAGATGATGAGCTGAAGTTGTTTTATTTTCAAATTTGATTATGTTGACTTTTGGGTATGTAACATGTCTTTCTCCTCCTTCCTCTCCATACTGGATCTGCAGTGCTCATTAAAAGGCTTACTGAAAGGAACAGGGGACTAAATCCACATCAATTATTCCAAGCATGGTTTCCAAAGTTTAGCCAAAGCTAATATGGTGCTTCAGTTTAGCCAATTCTAAAGGGTTTTTTCCAAAATCCCAGTCACTACTGAATTCCATCTTCTTGTTGGCTTGGACTTGCTGTGCTGTAATGGAGGGATACTCTCTGGTGGTCACATGCAGAATTTGCTGCTGTAACTGTTATTGTAGTAGCATTGCACATTAAGCCAGTGTTAATGAGTAGCCATAAATGCTGGAATATGTTTTTATGCAAAATGAGAATTGTGGATTCTGTCCCTAATTTCTTACAGTGGACTCATGCTGAAGAAGTAATACACCTAAGCAGTATATTGTAAAGGATTTGAACCCTAGCATTTAACATTATAACACATGTCTCATTTCAGTGAAACTAAATCTTTACACTGTGTGGACCTGAATGTGCAGAAACATGGAAGGACTATGCTGTCCACTTGAGTCTCCTGCTTTTACAGGAGATTGACACAAATCTTGATGAACTGATAGAAGGTGATATATATTAACAAACTCCTGGTGGTATCTGTAGTTCACGTAAACACAAACATTAAGCTTAGATTGAAGCATCACTTGTGGGAACTCTTTGGAGTAAATTTTGCTAGGTTAATCTCAGACAGGCTTAGCAGACATTACATACCAATATCCATTCCAACGTTTTAAATGAAGTTCAAAGAGATTAACTACTGTGATCAAAACAACAGCTTCTATAAAGCAGTAATTGCATTATGACATTGTACACACAACAACTCTTAATTTGCTCCTTATTGTATTCATGTATAAAAGAACAACTCTAAAGTCAAATATCTTTTTATTGTAGTCAATGGAGTTTGCTTTGTGCTCTTCTGCTATCTAGCTTTTGCTCTATTTGCAATAAATGAGATCCGTGCAGTTGATCCTCTAGTAAACACAAGCACGTGCTGTAGGATTGTGTGTGTGACGGGTTAGATAATCTGACCCCAGGTCAGTGGGTCAGCTCTGATTGAGTGCACAGCTTTCCCTACCCGGTCCAGACGGGTCACCTCCAGCTTCCTCAGGATGTAGTCTTGTGCTGGCCGCTCGTCCACGTTCCTCACCAGCACCTTCCCAAACTCCTTAGTGCCGTGGAGGTCGGGCCAGTAACGGACACATTTGTTCTAAATCAGAGGAAAAACAGAGAGAGAAGTTTGTGAGAGGGAAGAGAGAGGTTGGTTGGTATTAGACTATCAAAAAAAAGAGCTCATCTCAAGCAGCTTAACTGTCATACTATCCTTGTCAGATGAAATTTCTTCTTACAGATCTAGAATCAGACCTCCCAATTTTACCCTACCAGATACAAACATAAGGAAGTTTAAGATTACTTGAAAATATGTTAAATTATGTTCACACACACACACACACACACACACACACACACACACACACACACACACACACACACACACACACACACACACACACACACACACACACACACACACACACACACACACACACAGCACATATCCACCCCTCTCTCTCAGAATCAGCTTATGCCATCAAGTACCGTCCACAACTGAGAATGTAGGAAACAAATTGGTTGACAAGCAGTTAGAGCAATAGAGATTTGGAACGGTCAACAAAATGACTTGATACTTTGACATTAAGAGGAAACAACTGGGACTTTTTGTGTCCCCCTATTCTTGAAAAGCGCCTGAAACAGCATTTTGCTTATCATGAGACGCTAAAACTGTCTACTGCTTGTTCTTATTTGTCCTGTTATCTTCTGTTGCTCTGCAAAGCCATTTGTTACCAATCTGGTTGTTAAGGCACCTTCTCGATTAATTACACTTGACTATTGTAGTGTATCTCATGTTTTAGAACCTTGAGTTCATTGATTTCCATCATTACGAGCATCAACAACAATGGAGGAAAGAGAGCAACAGAGAGACCATTAAGGAGTAAATGCTTGCTGGGAAATATAATGTTAAGAAACATTTCTACTTAATTAGTTTACCCTTCTAGTACAACATAATGTATGTAGATCATTATATTTTACAGGCCCTCAGCTGAACTATAAAAACGTATGTCAGCAGAAGTTTAGCGCCAGTCGCTCACCCGTCCTCGCTCGATCTCCTTTGTGGTCATGACGATGACGTGTGTATTCTCCTGATACACCATCTTCCAGAAGTCAACGACCGTATTCTGTAGGCACCCTTGGGTGGCGATGAAAACTTTGCCCTCATCCACGTGGTGCCCCTCTTCATGCATACTCTGTATAGCATGGATATTGATCGATTGAATTAAGCACAGACACTGAGACAACCGAGTCACATTCACACAGAAAATATAATCAATTAAAAAATAAAAAGGTTTTAAATTGTTACTTATAAAACAGGTAGTTCATTTTACTGCATGATGTATAACTTCTGTACTAGATACTAGATAATTGAAGTGAAGGTGGACTACATTGCCTATTTACTGAACATTGTGTATTACTGCCATCTTTTGGTTATCTACAGTTTTGATAAATGGCCTTGTATACTACTTAGAAGACTCACTCTGATGTAGTTGGCATTGATGTAGTCTGAACCAGGAACATCTGGATCTGTCTCCCTGAGTTCAACCCGAGTTGTGTCGACTGAAAGCACAAAGTCAAACTGTCAATAACACACAACAAAATGTCAACTGTTTTCTGAGATCACACTAATGTCAATTGATAGGTTGTAAGCTATCAAAGCAGAATCTTCACACTCTGCTGAGGCCTCTACGTTGTCTGATGTATGTTTGTGTCATTCTTTCCACAGGAAGTTGGAGAGACAGGAAACGGCAGGTTGCTGCGTGACTCACAGGGGAGGATATTCTTGTATCTGTTTTTACTCTTGTTTTCTGGCTTCTGGCCTTCTTTCCGGGGATACAGCAGTTTGCACTCCTGCTGCTGAAGTACCTGGTAGTTGAAGACGAAAGAAAAATGAGAAATTGAGACGTTTTTACAAGACATAGTTTAAAACAAAAGAATATTCACTATATGAACTATATTTTCTGACGCATTCATTTAATATAAGTCAGGTTAAAACATTAAGATACTGAAGTTTTAGACCTTTAGTAGCTTCCCCTGATCAACAGGTGGCTGTTATTGGGCAAGATATACAGCAATGCATCAACAAAGACGGGGAAGAAGAAGATACACACAGTTGGGTTTTGCTTTGGACAAACATTAAATTTGAACATAACTTTTGCTTGTTATCAAGAAAAGTGTGCATGGCACATTTAACGCTCTGTTTGAAAAGTGTAATTGGCCTTTAATGCAGTAGGGGTCACCCTGGAGTGCAAGAGCACAAACACTGCATGTGCTAGTGTTCAGGTTGTAGACCTAAGAGGGAGTCCAAAAAGGTCTTCTGTCATACCTTCTACATTAATTCACTTTGGATACATTTGTGCATTTATCTACAGTTCTTTAGCTGTAATGAACCACGAACAGTGGTCAGATAGACCAGTTAATAGCTCATCTAACAAGCATAATATTATGTATCTTATCTATATTGTGTCACTCAAACACACTTCAGCACAGAGGATTCAGTAAGTAATTTAAATTAATTTGTATATTTTTCACACCTCAATAAAGTTTTAACCTAGGGGAAAGAACCAGATACTGATAAGTAACTATGATCTTGTAAACAACATGCAATATAAGAACCTGGCATAGGGCCAATAATTACAAAATAATAATTTATATAATATATGTATTGTGATATCCTAATTGAAGGGTTATGCACCGACACCAATATAATTGATTCACATCAATGACCTGCGGGTTGCATGACACTGATAAATACAGAAACATAAGAGCATGCCGCAAGATAAGCTTTAACACCATTACTCAAAAGGTTAAGAATAAATACATTTGAATTTCCCTTGATAGACAAGTAAACAAATAACTCACAGAAATGAAAACCTACACAAATAGCTTAGCAGTGGCCTACAGTATGATATGACATTTATATGACAAATGACCGATATTAAAAATACTGTATACCCTGCGTAACTGAAAAAGTAAGGAAGCCTCCAAAGTTGGAATTAAAATTTTATAATGTGTTTTACTCGGCATGTGTTGGCATCCTAGGGCAGATAGCACTCAAAAGAGTAATTTACTCAGTTTCCTCAGTTATTTCCCGTAAATATGTCATCAAGAACTTAACTTGACCCTCATTTAATAAAACTGTTGAACACACAGCATCTAAAGTGACTGGAATTCCAAAATGATCAACAAAATTGATTAATTAACTCATTAATTCATTTCTAAAAATCACAATTGAAAGGAATGATTCTGGCGCTGATACTTCTGGGGCTTCATACCTCAAATTCTTCCCAGAATCCTTGTTTGGGTTTTTCGGAGTTGTCTGCTACTTTGTTGAGCTCTCGTACCCGATTCTCAATGTTGGCTGCATTTATCCTCGTGGCGTTAAAGGGCTGTCGTTGTCAAGTTGGGACAAATAAATTAAATCAGTCAATGGAGCAAAAAAACAAGTTGTTCTGAATTTAAAAAGCTCAGGTGATAATACAATATTTATGCGGTTTATATCGCGACATCATCCATGCTGTCATGATACAGTAAGCAGAATGTTCCCCAGACTCAATGCTTTTGTCCTCTTCCATACCTGTTTGAGGTGCACTACGATTCCACTTTTCTCCACCATGGGGTTCTTCTTGTAGTGATCCACCAGGTCAGCCAGGGTGTCGAACCTCTCACCACCGCCCACGTCGTATTTACCGTCCTGCTGGAGACAAACATAAACAGTTCAACTACAGTAACAGCTGGTCTGAGGAGTTCCTAGAGTGCAGAAATAAACCATGACCTGCTTCAAGTTAACCGAGTTAGTCTGAGAGGTGAGGGAGAGTTACTTCACCTGGTAGCGTATCATAACGTGGGTGACCTTGGTCTTGCGGTCCACGTTCTCGTGTTTCTCCTCATTGGTGAGAACTGAGAGAACAAAGTCGCCCGGTTTACTCTGGCTCTCCCGTACCAGGAAGCTACCGGCTTTGCCTTTGTCTGTGAGCAGTTTCTCTGCATCTCGTCCAGACAGGTGCCCATGGTACCACCTGGCCAGGAGGGAGAGAACAGACTTTGATGTAACAACACATGAATCCTAAAACAATATTCAATGACAATCTGATAGATTGAATGACTGAACATACAAAGAAACAACGTGAAGGATGATTTACGTATTTTACACATCCAGCAGATAGTTTAACAACCCAATGTACATCTGTTTGTGCTGCCGAAAAAATGCAAAGTTGCAGTTAGGACAGCTAAGCATAAGCTAAAACTATCTATAAAGCTCAGTAAAGCCGAGGGGAGCTGCATATTTAGGTGATAGTTCTCTGTAGGTTCATCACTACGAGCGCCCCCTTTTTACATCGTCACACTGTTTTATCATTGTCATTTGATAATATCATTTTTGAAAAAATATGAAAAACAGCCACTTAAAGTGATGCTGAGGACATTCAGGGACAAAACCAAAGAACACCAAAAAAACCAAAAACATGCAACCATTTCAAAGGCACAGTGAACAACAGTGTTGATTATTTCCGACTGGCTGCCTTCACTGTCTGCTTTTCCACCTTCTGTGTAGATTGAGAAGCTCAGCCTGAAGCTAGATGCTGTTGCAAAGCAGACACATCGTTGAGACAAGGAACAAGAGTTGTGAAGGAAACTTGACCAACTGAGGGGGAGGATTAGCAATAGGCTTCCTGCCTTAAGGGGAAAAAGTCCCATATTGTTGCGTGAGGGTTTAACATAATGTCTATCTATAAGTGCACTGCGAGTGTAGACTCCTACTCGAGAATGAAAGTGTCTCTTAAATCGCTGTAGCCACGCTCAGCTGCTGATGTTACAGTGAGATGAAAAACCTGCATGTGTGCATATTCTGCTTTTTTTTCCTGTGTGGTGAGCAAGAACGTGTAGGAGGCTTTGACAAGAGCCGTATGTAGAATGGAGAAACCACACAAACCACAACTGTACTTAACAAGTTGAGCTTAGACCTAAATGGAAACAGATATATAGACATTGCATTGTGCAGATATGTAGAGATAGAAAGTTTACATAACCTGCTCAGTGAAATGATACCAAACACAGTTGAAAAGTGATGATTTGCAAATGATAATATGAATATGATCATGTTGCTTTCTAAAATGTTCCTGTATGCATGGATTCCTGGCATTAACACACCAGCAGCCTTCTACTCCCACAAGGTGCGTAAGTGTGATGAAGTGTATAGCTGCGTCCAACCTTTGTCTCTCGAAGGATGATCGTGTGTGGATACTTGGTGAGCAACAAAAACAGCAGTACCATCCGCTTAGTTTGTTTGATGATGCATTTGGGAGTTTATGCATGTGGACGAAAGTTCATCTGAGTTTCATGTGTGGGAGTTCTTGTGTACAGAATAATGGATCATCACTACAAACCGTGTGAACACATATGTGTTTTAGTCGATAGTTAATGATGTAATGGCTGATTCTTTCGTATTCTGCGTCTATAAACGGTTAACTTGGTGGTGATGTGGACAATTCAATATTATAGTCTAGCTCTCAACTGAATTGCATTGTAACGATCATGATGTACTGAACATGTTGTACTAACTGTTGCTTAACTTGTTGATTCTAAACCAACTGTGCGTATTAGAAAAATCAATAATTTGTTTAAACCTGCACTACCCAATATATTTATAGTAACAGTGGATCAAGTGATCAACGGTCCTATTTGAAGGATCTTTAGAGCACTGTCCAAATGCACGGAGCAAGAGTAAGTAAACTCTGCATTTAGTCCCTTAATTAATCATATGTGTGATTTGGGCATAATATGCATTAAACCACAGTGTCATCTCCTATTCCCATTAAAAAGCCAGGTGTGTCTAAAACGTTTTTCTGAAGAGAAAATGTGGGATTTAAATGGCTAAACACCAATAAATGTGGATTGAAGCAGAATATTTCAGTTTAAAAACATGTTGTGAATTTGGGAATGATTACATCTTTTTTTTTTTTTTTTTTTTTTTTTTTTTTTTTTTTTTTTTTTTTACTATAAGTGAAACCAAACTTTATAAATTAAGCTTCAAAGGTTCAAACTATTCTGTACAGCCTTAGAATTGTGAGTTATTGAGGAAGGCAGTCAGTTTACTCAGTTTCACTGTCTACTGACGGGGGTTGCTGAATCTGAAGGCTGAATTACGAGCAGGCCTGAAGCTGGGCGCTGTCGGAGAGGCGATGAGTAATGCACAGAGATATCATCCTCAAAACGCCACCGGGGGAGAGGGCCCGCAAACTTTAAGTAGCCTACGTCCACACTCACATACACAAGAGGATGAGGTGAGGAAATGCTCATGGCAGACAGAGGCGTGTGTGCACCGTCCACACAAGGCATCAGAACAGCACTCCCTGACTCATCATGACACATTTTGTTTGAAAAAAAAATCAGTGTGGGGTAAGTCTCCTGTGTGTGAATGAGGATTTTGTATTTTCCCTCGATAGAAACATCACCAGAATCCAGGAAATTGGGTGTTTAACGCTTAAAGTTTCCGTTGTGAACCCTTCGATGCGTCTATGGGCGCATATGCATTTGTGACTCAATCATACAAAATGTTTCCTATGAAGGTTAATCAATGTGCGTACAAATAAAGGTCCCGTGCGTGCAACTAAAGCAGCAAGTGTTTTTTCTTTTTGACAGTAAATGGACGGAACTAGTCACCGCTGTATCACTAAATTCAATTGGTTAAAGTCCTCGTCTTCGGATTGGCGGGATATCAGCCCCGAAACAGATGCCAGGTGGTGGAATAAAGGTGTTTTTAGTCGGCCACTAGAGATAATACTTCTATAAGCTATTTATACATCTCTAAACAGAAGACAAAGTAAGCAACCATCAAGTGAACATAGTGGAGTATATAAAAGGTAAAAAGAAAAAAGGATCTTTTTTTTTGAGCTGGTGGAGACCAAAAACAGAGCTAAAAGGATATTTACCTATGTTTCTGCCTTCAGGTTTTAAACATTTCTTCAATGTACTAACAATGGATAATTCACTGTAATGAACATCAGCCTGTATAATTTCATACAAGATCAATCATATAGTTATATGGATGAGGTAAATATTTGTATCAATATTGTGATATTCATTTAACCACATAAACCAGCCCTGTAATGATGGCTCAGAAAAGTTCCATTCAATACAGGAAGGTCTGATCTGACTTGTTCCTATATTTATAACAATTTGCCTTCTTAAGGTTCAACTGTTAAGATGTTAGAAGAAAGTTGTTTGTCTCTGCAGACCTATATTGCAATTCCACACAGATCTCCAATCTGCCTCTAGACAGCATTAAGGCCACAGCAGGATGCTGTGACTGCAGTGGAAATGAGGTAAGATAATGAGGTTAGATATAGAGCTGACCTCAGATACGTTTACATGTATGTTTGTGTCTATCTGATTGCATTTATCCACATAGTGCTCAGCTGTGTGCAAATGTAAGCTCATTTGCACGTCTTGAGTGTTGGTGTTAGTCGTCACCTCTCAGAGGTGGGGTCCTTGCAGTTAAGTGGGTACTTGAGCTCGATGACATGGCCGTTCCTCTCACGCAGGAGATCCTGTTGTTCGGTGTAAAACTGCACCAGCTCGGCCAGCGAGGCAAACTTCTCGCCTCCGTACAGGTCGTAGTAGTCACCAGAGTTCTGGATCTTAATGTGGGTCACCTCATCGTTGCGCCTGAGTGGGAGAAAGCACAGTGGTAATTCATCACACAGTTAGTTAGTTACCATGCCTGTAAACAGAAGTGGGCTCACATTTTTCTCTTCGTGTTTTCCTCTTGTTCACTTGCACCCAGCAGACAACACTGAACACACACACACACACACACAATAACACACAAACAGCCACCCACACACATGTTCTCATGCTCACACAAACAAAATCAAGACCGTCCTGTACACACTTTGTCGCCCACACACACACACTCACAGAGCATAAATTCATATACAATATAAAATGCCAAGCTTATCAAGCCATCTGCTCCCATTCTAGAACTTTGGACCTCATTTTCTTAAAAGCACGTTAAAGAATCTGCAGATGTGGTGATATCATTCCATCAGTCTCCTGTTCAGGGTTATTTTCCTATTATACCGTACTCTGTGTGCGACACGTTCATTTCTCTGCAATAATGGAGCATTTCTTGCAAAGCTAAACAAATTGTATATATAAATAATTATAATAAGGATATAACTCTCAAATATAAAAGAGTAACTGTGCAATCACTGGGATGATACAATGAGACACAAGCTACTACAGGAAAGAAAATGGGAATATTTTGCACCAAATATTTTTCACTTTGACTTCTAGAAACAAAACAACACAAATCGTCTCACAATCGTCATCCCTTCTTCTTAATACTCTGTAGTTTTCATATCTAATGTATTTGGAGGGAGGCTGTATCGTGATTGCAGAACAATACAACAGAAACGCATGCAGCTGCCGAGCTCAAAGACTGATAAGCCAGAAAACATTTGGTAGGCTTCCACTTTGCATATTCAAAGTCCTCTGACTGGTTTGAATAGGTGCACACAAATCCGAAAAACACATTGGCACGCACACACACACACACACAGTTCTACTCTATAAAGATAGTTGCCTGGAAGCAAGTGAAGAACGAGATGCGGCTCAAGCTCGATTGCTAAATGTACTTGTTTTTTTCCCATATTCCATCTCCAGTGACTTGGTCCGACATGTTTCTGCAGCAGAGGTATACAAAACATCCTGTAAACATACTAAGTGTGATGACACACTAATGACAGAGTCGGATTAGCCAGGCGGTCAGTACTATCTGATCTGCAATATATATATATTACTTTGTCGATATAACAGTCTCTGTTTCTCTCTCTCGGCAAACCGATTATCAGCTAATGGTTATATCAAATGACACAAATTCTATTTCCCTCCACCACTTTTCTCGTTGTCCTCATGAATTTCACTTTCTCTTTTCTCCCTTCTTTCCTTCCTCCCACTCAACAAACTGTAAATCCTTTCTTTCCTTTGCTCTGTCCTATATATCTATATATCTCTCTCTCTCTCTCCCGCCATCCCTCTCTCCCACTACTTCCTGGTAATTGCTTTATGGCTCTATTAGTGGCTGTTGGCAGGGTGCCACAGGTCTATGGCCCCGCTAAAGGCCCCTCCCTCAGCTCTCGGGCCAAAGCCCCCTTTTCTCTCAGAGTTTAACACCATTAACTCTGGAATGAGCCAAACACATCCTATTAGATTTTCATACACTTCCCTGCTCTGCCTCTTTCAGACTGATAACATTTATGGATTTATTATCGTCTTTGCAGAAAGAATTCAGGGAGTCAAAGTCAGCATTATGTTTTTTGATGGCGTCCTCCATAAGGACAAAATCTATTTCTCTTTTAGATACCAGGGGTCTATTTGCAAAAAATATGCACTGACAGAGAAAAGTCTCCACTCTGTCTACAATAATAACAAAATTCAATGCAGTGAAACAATAAATATTTTTGCTTTATCTATCACACACAACAGTCATTGACGCCACAATGGCATTCCATGGCAAATTAAAAAAATATATACTTCAAGATACAGTGCCTGTTGTGGTCAATAGCGTGTTTGTTTAAATCCTACCAATGTGCATTAATTAATTCATAAATGTATTTGTAGTCAAATTAAAGCATGGTTCTGTTAGAACTCTTAGAACCCTTTTTGTTGATTCCTCCTGTGTCAGTAGCCTCATATTCCAATTTAGTCTCCTCCTTTAGCATATTGTTGTGGATGTTTACAAGTCACTATCACACATTTAATTAAAACATTCATTTAGATGCCATTTAATCCCATTCATTGCACAAAATTCAAGCTTCAAAGATAGGCAGTAATGCAATTAATGTAGGAGATTAACTGGCTGAGGATCGAAGCAAAGACATTATGACAAATGTTTTGAAAACCAGAAAGTCTTTTTGACAGCTGCGTAGGATCCAAACATTTTGACTGTTAAAATAAAAGCATCCTGCACACTCTATTGTCCTTACTTTACTTGTTCTTACTCTATCAACAGCGCTGAGATCCTGAGACCTTTCACGGTTGAGGATGTAGCATCAAACTGTCACGATACACAGAAGTACAAGCTTGTTCCTCCTTACTGACTGAAGTTCTGTATTTTCAAATTGCTGTGTATGTTCTCAGTAACATCCCTTTATGAAGATGAGGAATAACACTGCTTCGTCACTCACTTTGTTGGCTTCGCTGATAATAATAACACGCTAGATTCATCTCAGATATACCGCTTTTGTTACACATGAGACCATAAAATCAGGATATGTAAATAAGTTTTTATCTAAGTTTAAAAAAATACGAAATTTAATTTCTTTGAGTATATCTACATGTAAAAAGGACTAACTTTCAGCAAAACAAGATGAAAACCAATCTAACAATCTTAACTACACATTTTACTTGATGATACCATGGTATCCTGCTTAACTGGAAAGACAAATTCAGTAGATTCATCCAAGACTATTTTGTCCTGGAGTATCCTATGAACTGGCTTGCACTGATAGGGCTGACTGAGCAGAGCATTTTCGTTCAGCTACAGCTTAACAGACCACCTCTGTGTGCAGGATTAAGTGTTAAAAACTTCTCCAAAATCTAGCCAGAACATTGAAGCCTGTACGGTACTTGGATCAGTCTGACTAAACTAACTATATGCAGTGATAAGATGTGGTGCACACAGACACACACAGACAACTGGGGAATGCACATCATTATGCACGAACAAGGCCCTGAATATATAAATTATTGCTTGCTTTGCCCTGAAGCTATTTCAAGCAATATTTTTCACTCAATACAGCCTGAAACCACTGAGAAATCCCTTTTACCATACTCGGTCCACTTATCAAATTGAGGGTGATAAAGTTCACGCCTCCATTTCAATTCCCCTTCTGAGTCTCTAGAGACTACTGCACTGGTTTTTAACCGGAATCCTAAAGGAGGCATGTTCAAATCTGATATAAAATGTGAGATGTTATATCAGGTAAATGTCTTCTGTGTCTCAAGAGCTTGCCCTGAGGCTGTGTAAAACCAGGCATAAAACCAATGCATCATTCCTCAGCTCACTAGACTCACTTCTGAAGGTCGGGCCATTTGAGCTAAGAGGTGTCTGCAAATTGAGACAACCAGGGAATCTTTTAGTCATCAAAACCACCAGCATCATAGAAAATGACTTGCGCAATGGACGACATCATGGAAGATATTATGGGGTTAAACTACTTAACAATAGCTTCTTATTGTGCCGTTGGGAAGGTTCAGTCTAAACAAAAAAAACAACGATTAGCTCTGCTACTTAACTACTATTGGCAGCCTGTTATTGGCTGTATGAAAACACTTGTGTGACATTTGAAATGTCTTCTCTAAAGTCTCCCCCATTGGGTATTATCAAAAAAAGATACGTGAAAGTTGGATGTGAGGAATCAGAACCTGAGAGGAATACGTTTAAAACATGAATGGACTTGGACTGCCTCGTTTTTCTACCAAGAAAAAGTTAACTAACAACCACTGTGAATAATTCAAGAGGCAGTAGACAGAGAGAGGGTTTCTATATCTTAATAGTCTATTTGTATATCATAACTACAAAGATATTTGTTGCAGCATACTTCATGGTAATTGTGCACTGACACAAACATTTGCTCGTTACATTGCCATGTTTGTTCTACCGATCTACATTAGGCTCACTTAGTGTGTTAAACTGGGCTGTCACGATGTGGGAAGTAAGATGTCAGAATGCAACATTTACATTCATCATATGAAAAAAGGAAACTGTTGAGAGATGCAAATGAAGAATTGAACTGTAGTTTAATACAGTTAACATTCATAGATTGGAATTCACAAAAAATGATGGTGAAATGTGTTGACCTGTAAATAGCCTTAGCTGCAGTAGAAACACATCTTTAGTAAACTCAAGCTGGTATTATATAATAGAGATGATAAACCCATTTGCTCTCTGTGGAAACTTGCCCTGCAAAATTCTCTCTTAAGATTGCCCTTAAAATGTCTCCTCGGGGTTTTTAGAGTGAATAAAGAGCATGAAGAATGAGAGAACTTGACCAGACTGCTCTCCTTACGGAGTTGGACTTGGATATAAATTATGGGCAAACTTTTTCTGCTTCAAACTTTCTCTTTTTCCCCCTCTTTTTTTTATGGAACTCTTTTTTATGGAACTCTGAATTGATTACATATTCAAACGCCTCAAAAAGCTCTCATTAGTGCCTCAGACTTCCATTCGCTTTTCAGCAGCAGCTCCGTCCAACCCCTCCTTCCTCTGTTCACCTCGTGGAGCAGAGAAGATGAGAGGAGGTGGTGGAGATAAGGAGAGGAGAGGCAGAGAGAGGAAGATAAGACAGCGAGAGAGGAGGACAACAGGCTCCCTCAGCGTCCATTACAATCTGAACATTCACAGTGACTATCGTGCTCATAATGGCCTTGGTAAGATGAAACCTGGCTAATGACTGGCTAATTAGCCTTGCCTCTGCTCTGATAAGACACTGTACGTGTATGTGTGTGTGTGTGTGTGTGTGTGTGTGTGTGTGTGCGTGTGCGTGTGCGTGTTGTGTTTGAAATGGAGATAGAGTTCGAAAGCATGATATGCAAGCTAAGAATAGCTTCAGTAGATACAGAATAATTAAGTAATTATCTTCAGTATGTTCCAATATTTTCTACATTTCACAGACTTTATTTGGCACATTATAACCAGTGAAAACCCACAAAAGCAAAAAGCTCCTGAACATCTGATTTGAAAAGATCAAACGATTAGGCTATTGATATTTTATGACATGTTCATATTTTACACTTTTGTACAATTTTTATTTTGCACTGATGACGGTGTACTGGAGCTGTATAACTCTTGTAATAGCTACAGGTTTGGTTGAGAGGCCCTATAGTTGACTAAAATTCCTGAGAAACAGTATATTGTGGCAGGACAGACATGGATAACGCAGAACTCACTGCTATTCCGTGTTGCCCCTCTGTCACTTTTCAAGTTTTGAGGTTACAGGGGTTTTTATAAAAAAGAGGGGCATAAGTTTATGTTGGCTTTTTGTTCAAAATAGCACAGAAACTTTTTGTGCTGAAATATTTATGTATGCCCAATTGCAAGGCATTTAGCAATCACTAAAAAGGCATTAAGTATGAGATATTAAGTTAATGTACAGATACAAACGTTTTTGTTGTGAAGATTTGGTTATAAAAAAGTTAAATTGTCAGTTTTTTTGCAAGATACCCGGATGCTTTTCCCTAAGATTTTGAACACCATGGCTTTAATTAATTTCCTGAGAATGTATTTAATCTTCTAATTTCACCTTAAATCTCAAATCAAAATTTTACTTATTCAAAAAGATACAAATCGCTAGCTTGGGGTAAAAAAGACAAATGTTCAAGCAAGTAGATTTTGCTGAACAGCAGCCAGCAAAAGTAACAACAGGATATTGGTAAACGTTATAGTAGCCCAGAATATCACTTTAAATTGGTGAACTGACTATGATTAATGTCATTTTAACAACAATATCTGTTTTGCTAACTGTAGTTCACATCAGACACCATGTTAAGGCTGTATCGGCATAAATATAATTACTTATGAATTATAACTTTTCATTTGTAAGATGAAAAAAGTCTTGCAATTGTGTTATTTCGAACTCTAATTAATATCAGGTCTGCTTGCCTCCTCCTTCCTCTTACCTCAATGTGACCAAAGCTTCTCTAGCAGGTGGTGCGGTCCTGCACACTAGCCACTTGACCTGTCTGTGTGTGTGTGTATGTGTGTTTAAGTCTGTCACGACCACAAACTGTGGCTGCAAACCTGCCCACCGACCTTCCTGTGTGTGTGTGTGTGTGTGTGTGTGTGTGATTTACGACACCACAGACACATATGCACACTAACCACAGGCAGTGAAGGTCAAAGCCTTAACAGGTCCCTCACTCTTTAACATTATTTAAAAGCTAGCAGCTGCCGGTCTAACTTCACTGTTTCCTTTTCCTTTTTATGTCACTGTTTCTTTTACACACACGCACACGCACACACACACACACACACACACACACACACACACACACACACACACACACACACACACACAAACACAAACAGCCTCTCCCTTTTTCTATGCCAGCCGCAGCTACAGGCACAGAGTAACAAATGCGTTTGGGCTTTCTTCCAGGCGCTTGGCCGGACTGATGTATCTCTTAAAAGCTTCCGTTGCCAGGGAAGTGCCACTCTTCAAACTCTGTCTTCTTCCATCCCAGTTTGTTTCCTGCTCTCTGTAATCACCACAGCATGAAGTGGCGAGTCCTCCAACTTACCAGAAAGTTCACATTCACTGCAACACACCAGGACTGGCATTTATAGAGTTATAGATAAATAAATATGTTTTAGGGCATGAGCGACACATGGACGTGCTTGTCTAACTCACCTCAGTGCCACCCTGCTGCCCGAATTATGACTTTCTGGCAAATTTTGTGGCACGATGTTACCAAATCGCATATTCCAGATCTGTTATTCAACATGTCCGTTAAAACGCTTGCACAAAACAACTTTAGTTCAAACGCTATCCGTCTACCCGCAGACAAAACCTTACATCACTTGGTGAGCCACGAGTAGGAATTTCAGAGAATCCGAGGCCTCGCCCGCTTCCGAGTGGTGAACTTCCCACTTCAGTCAAAGCAGCAGGGTCACTCCTCTTTCTCAGACGGACAACCACAGTGAATTGGAAGACTTTTGCCTCTCTAATCACCCCATTCAGCGGGACAGCACCAGAGCTTTGTTTGTTCTCAGGGCTGAGCTTTGAACCGGTGAGAACAGTCGGATTAATGAATAGTGAACAAGAAAAAATCTATATGAAAAGGAAGCGAGGGAGAGTAGGTGAGTCCTAACCTGACGGAGAGGGTAAAATCCCCCGGATTGCTCTTGCTTGGCCGGGCCAGGAAACTGCCGTGGACACCCCGGGTCAACAGGAGCTGCTCTGCCTCGATTCCGGTGATGTTGGGGTGGAACCACCTAGACAGCAGAGAACAAAAGAATAGCCAAAATGATCTGTGTGTCCGTGTTAGAAGAATGTATAAAATCTGTCTCCCATCACCCTCCAGCTTTCTTTCCCTATGGAGACTAAACAGGCCAAAATACAATAGATCTTCTGACTTCAAAATAGTATACTATTTATTTTGTTTAGTGCCAGTTTTACACATCTTCTACATAAACCTTTCACACAAAATAGTTATTTTCAGTCAGAAATGGCACTTTTGCAGTCTGACTGACTATATGGGCCTGCAGTGTTTTAGCTATGACCACTCTGCTTGACATTTCAGAGTGCTATTTATGCAAAGACCTGGAGTATTTTGACATATATTTTATATGCAGCTTTCATGACGGATGAAATGTGTAATATTTCATTTGTGTAGGCTTAAACTGGATTTACTGCAGTGAAGATGGAAACGTTAAGATTCATTGACTGTTCAGAATAAATGATGCCAAAAGTATTTGGACGGTGACACTTTCTCTATTTGTTTGACTTTGGACTCCATTTTATCAAACTTTAAATGAAACAATGACTAAGTTTAAGTTTCAACTTTTAGCTTTTAAGGTTGTTCACATTCTTGCTTGGCCAACACTATAGGAACTTGTCCCCTTTTTATAGAAGTCTTGGATATATGCATGAGCAGAACTTATATATAGTATAAACTGTAAAGTGAATAAATTGACTTAACTGGCCTTTGCACGTCAGGTTCAATTAGTGCAGCCTAATTAGCTAGTCCTGAGACTTGCCCTAGTTTTTCAAGAGGGAGTGTACAAAGAACGAACTAGCAACTAAGATAACTTAGTGACGTCTCAACCTTCTTGTCTTATGGCAGTTGCATCTGATCAGCTCAGAACGCTGGATTATATTAACAGGGTGGATGTTTTTGCCCAAAAACTGAGGAGGAAAAATTGCTGATTTGAGGTACCTAATGGAATTTACTCTGCTACTGTGTGTTTATGGCTGGTTTAGTCGTTTCTGCTTTGTAATTTTCTTTGCAGTAGAACTATGATAATGTTTTTTCCATAATATCACCATTTACCAAGAGTTTAAAAGCCAGTTACTTTAATATATAATAAATAATTTCTTAGGTCTCACATCGGTTGCATGCTGGTGTTGACACTTCAGAGTAAAATGTCATCAATAAATAAATGGAGTGCTCCTCAATAGCACTTAAGTGTGAACTAATGTATGTTGAATTTCAAAAGTGAGCTGTATGAAAAAGACAACCTACAACACGTCTATGGCTAAATTGGAAGCAATGGTAGCTGCTGAGAGTTATCCCGTTACATTAATGCTCTTATTCTTGAAGAATATCTGAAATCATGACTCTAGTGGTGCAATAGTACAAAGTGTACCTTCTCTGAATTAAAGCACACATTCTTTCTCCATGAATCAGTGATTCAATTCAAACTGTTTGTCTAGTCCTGGATTAAAAGGGAAGAACTCTCAGGTTTACAGTACTGCCAAGCTAATGATTACATGTTACTTCCTCTGTTGCGAAACACTGCGGGCAAATATTTATCCCATCCACTTCTCAGGTATGTTGACCGATCATCTGGGTTGTGCCTCTTGCTGGAGTGTTTGACACTGCCACTTATCAAAACCAAACCATATCCTCTATGCATAAACAGTCACAAGATATAAACCCAGCACATCTACACACTGGTACTTGCACTAGCGCACTGGAGTGTTCAGCAAAACTGTGTTAAATGAGTAATGAGAACTACATTCATGTGGAAGAAGCAGTGAGTATGTATAGCCGTCCCGGGGAATGGCTGGATATCAGCTGTGTGGATTTAAGGCTCATGTTTAAGCAGGGATCATTGGGTTAAACCTCCCTAACTACTGTGTGCCATTGCTGGCTAATCCAACGCAGCGTTAGCCAGCCAGGGACCAATTGGTGTGTCAAGGAAGGGGGGGGGTTTGACAAAACTGTCACATGTACAGTATACAGTAAGTGCAATGTATAAAAATGTAATTAAAATAAAAAGGATTTTCACAGAAGCATAACACCGACATTTTTAAGACAACTCTCTGGATTGACGCCAGCTGGTAGCTGCCAAGTATTCTTGCTGGAGATCAGCGATGACGGAGCTTGACTACAGAGACAAATCTGGCTCCTCCACATCATCTTACACTGTTGTGTCATCAGACTATGCTGTCCAATGAAGTTAGGTAAATTATTATTATTTATTTTTTTAAATCTTTCCTCAAGATGACCTATTTTCTTCTACCTATGAGTATTTTTTTCTCTTGACATTTTATTTGGAAAGACAAATGCATGTAAATGCCAATGATTCAACAAGAACGAGAATTTGAGAGTGACATATAGACCAAATGAGTCATGGAAATCATGCATTTCACATCATAAATCATAGCCTTTCACCACCACCCCCGACACATTACAAAGGCTTATTATTGATTAATATAACCCAGCGGAGAGCAGGCAGATGGTGACACAAGAGCGCCTTCATGAAGCCCATGCTGAGGAGATATTATCTGAAAGCTTCATCAGCGGGCGAGCATTTAGGCGCTCCCTCTTCTTGTGCACTGTATGACACAAACCCATGACAGTAAGATAAAAATAAGACTCATGTGTCGGCTCAGCAGATCTTGTGTCACTTCAGAGTTGGGAACACGGTCCAGAATACTGTTGTGGTCACTGCTGGTGCAAAGGTCTGAATCTCAGATCATATTATGTGACACTATGCTTTCTATTTATATCCTCAACAATTCATACAAACACAAAACATTAATATTATCACTGTTTAACCATCTATTGACATTCTAATTATCCAATGTTGGAGTATCTGTTTGTCAGAACGACTTCAAAATTCAGATCAAATTAACTGTGAGTGAGGTTTATTAAAAACTAAATTTGAAGAAGCTGGGAAATTGCATTTTGGTAGCTAAATGCAAATGTCAGACATGTACGTTTTTGGAGATGAAGCAGCCGTCGCCATTTTGCATTCGGAAGATGAATCGAAGTGACACTGCCTGCTTGTCAATCTCGAAGCTGCCTGACCTGTTTCTATAACATAAGAGGAAAACAGAAGAAGAGGGAAAGAAGAGACAGGTGAGGCGAGAGACAGAGACGCTGCATGAGAATCAGTAATGATGCTAAATGCATGATGGGGTTTGTATTAGAATTAAGACCAACACAGGGTGCTACACATTGTGGCCATCGATGGTCCTTTATTGTTGGAGGTTGACCACAGGATTGGTTCAGTGTCAAATTAAATGCCAAATAGATACAAATATCAATCCAGCCTGGGTGAACAGAGAGTCTCGACTGGACTGGACCAGCTCGCCACAGACACACCACAACACACCAGACCAGACATCTGACCCAGACTGCCCCTGACCCCCTTATCCACAGCAAGGGGGGGCAAACCCGATCTGCTGCGCTTTCTCTCATTCCACGATCCCAGGGGTCGGATTATAGGTGGAACTTTACAAATGATAAATACTAACCGATTACAAGGGGATTAGTCCTAAAAACATGTAAGAGCGGAAGGGTGAGTTGGACAATGCCCTCCCTGTGACATTAGAAATATCTCTGGAAGTCTGGCAGGGAGGCCTGGTGGTTGAGCCAGAGACAGGAAATGACTTCACGGGACGGACAGACTCAGTTGCCTGTTTTGAAAAACAGGCAACTGAGTCTCCTGTACTCAGGCATCCCCAATGGTGCGCGCATTGGTGTGGACACACGCAGCCACTCGACCAGTGACTTTCCAACGCATCAATTGGTCGTCAGCTGCGTGTCTGCCTGGCATAAAGCTACTCTGACAGGGTTTCCGTCAGTGTATTGCAAGCAAAAGTGTAAAGCCAGAGAGCATCTGTTCGAGAGAGAGAGAGATTGAGAGAGACAGAGAGAGAGAGAGAGAGTGTGTGTGTGTGTGATGGTGAGTGTGGTGTCAGCAGTAATGTTATAGCTGTTAACGTAGCAGTGCAGTGTGTGTGTACGGCGTCCTGCCTGCCCCCTGTTGAAGAGGGTTAGCCCTGAAGCTAGCAACAACAATAGCCCAGGCTAACTTAAGGGGGGCTTTACCCTTTAGCTTATGTGACAAGCCAATCTTCTGAGTTTTGCTTGGCATAAAAAATATATATATATATATAATAATAAAAAAAATAAGAATAAAAAAAAAAAGCCAATCTATATATATATATATATATATATATATATATACAGTACCAGTCAAAAGTTTGGACACACCTTCTCATTCAATGGTTTTTCTTTATTATTATTATTATTATTTATTTTTTCTACATTGTAGATTAATATTGAAGACATCCAAACTATGAAGGAACACATATGGAATTATGTGGTAAACAAACAAATGCTCAACAAACCAGAATATGTTTTATATTTTAGATTCTTCAAAGTAGTTGAATGAGAAGATGTGTCCAAAACTTTGACTGGTACTGTATATATATTTACAGTTGGGTGGACAAACTATGTAATAGCATCACTGTTTGTCTTGTTGCTTACCAGCTGACATATATAAATACCAACATATCTAACACGCTAACATGGAATCTAACCAGCATGCCAATTTTTCTGTACAGTTTTCAATACTCTGCGCTATGGACGTTATTTGTGTAATAGTTATTGCTATAAAATCAGGCATTTTGTCTTTTATTTGACTATATTTTTCCACTTGTCACAGCACTATTATTACAATAAAAGTCATGGGTGTCAGCTGGTGGACAGATTGCTCGTGGTATTGTTTTTAATCCTACACAGATTCATACAGAAAAATAATAGCAGTGGGGCAAAAAAATGCCTTATGTCACTAATCCATATCTAATCCCTCATCACAGCGCTGCTGTCACTTGTCAAATTCAAAACAATGGAGACGGGCAACAACTGGGCTCATATACTGGAGCAACGCTTGAAAACACACAACAGCACCCAGTACGGCGCAACTGCTCACCTTGTCGGGGTCACAGAGAGCCGAGGGCGGGGGGGGGCAGCTTCCCCTGAGTGTCTATGCATAACTAGAGCAAACTGCTAGCCCCTTTTTAACCAAACATCCTGAAGCGCCCACCACACACAAAAACACACACACACACACACACGTATGGGCACAAAGTACTGCACATACACGCACACACTTCTGCACATGCACTCCAGAGTTCACTTCTTCACTGGATTCTGTGCATTCAATTAAGCGAACTACAGCACGAGTTAAACAAGTGTGGGGGGATTGTAAAGAAAGCAGAAAATCCTCTGAAGTTGAGCGGGATCATTTCTGCCCTACCTCACCATTCTGCTCCAAAGCCTGCCACAGCCCCTCACTTCAGCAGCCTCAGATTTGAGTAATCCAGCACTGGGCACTGTTACACAAGAGAGGGAGGGAGGTAGCGGGGGAGATATAGAGACCTAAGGCGTACGGGGGAGGGGGGGGGGGATGGTGCTTGTCAAAGTGTTACTGGGTTAGATAGAGTGAGACGGAGACAGTAAGAGAAAAGACAGAAGTGGTGGGGGTTAGGGGGGTGCTCTGTAAAAGAGTTTAAGAGAGAGTTCAGGAGGGGGAGCGAGGGGGCGGGGCCTTTTAATCTGGGATTTGGACGAGCGTGAGCAGGCCTGATACCAGCACCCGTCAGTGCTATCAGTGTCCCCCTGCATCCCCTCCTCTTCCACCTCAGACCGATGTGACAGGGCGCTGGCAGACTGGTCGGGCCGCCCTCCCACCCTCCACCCTCCTCCCTCCTCCTCCCTCAGCCTCACCTTCTCTCCCCTCCGTGTCCCTAAACGGCTGTCTGATGGCCCGCCTCCAAAGCCCACTCACCCTGTGATCCGAGAGCTAGCAGGGTTCTTTCTCTGGCTGCAACACAGAGCAGACCAGGCCAGCTACAAGGTCCCTGCTATCTTGTCAGAGGCTAAATGCAACAGCTGCGCCGCCCGTGCCCGGAGATTACACCTAATCGTGCGTGGCGTAGTTACACGGGATCATAGTTAGCCCTCGCCAAACTAAATCCCTCAATCCAGCCAATTCAGCAGTATGCCATTAGGCTATTCATTTTGCAGCTTGCAAATGAGTTGGAATATGAATGCAGAGAACAAAAGCATGGCAGTATTAGACTGCAGTGTAATTTACTCACAACCTCACAATGACCACAATTTGAGAGGAAAGGTATAGTTTGATTAAATCCACTTTTTGCATTTGATTTTAGTAAAATGTGCATAACAAAGGATACTCATCAGCTACTGCTATATTTTGGGGGAAATACATCCAAAGAGCAGACCAAAAGCTTCCTTTGTTAGATTTTTGGCTCCGATTCCAGCGCTGTCCTTTTAGTACAAGGCAGATCAAACAAGAAATCTTATTTTCAATTATGAAACCCACATTCTCAAAATGTCACTTATGCAATCTGGGCTGCGAGGCTCTTGATAGATTTCCTGGAAGCCTCTTTGAGAGAGCAGCAGTGGAACTATTATTTGTGGATCTGGGTGTCTGCGTTGTCAAAGCGCAGGACGTAATGTGTTTGCCCTTTCTCTTTTCGCTGTGTGTTGCTGCGTTTAATGATTAACTTTTTAGGCCATCACTGACCGAGAAATGCTTGGAGAACCTGACCTGCTTATTGGGATAAAGAGCTTGCAAATGTTCAAGTGACTTATTAATCAACACCCACTATTGGGAAATATGACCTCAAGTTATGTGTAGCCTTTGAATCCAACTGAAAAGATTTCTCTGTGTAGTACTGTAGAGTCACTGTCAATTTTCTAGAAGTCTTTAACACGGACTGAACAGCATGCCCTTCCTATAAAACCACGTCCATGTCCACCCCCCTCCCTCCCCTCTTCAGATCATGACTGCAGGAGCCGGAGTGACTCAGGGCTTTCCAAGAATAGGATTCCCTTTGACAACCACCAGGCGCCCCATTTCCCTGCATCTGGCCTTGGGCAGTGAGAGAGAGAGAGAGAGAGAGAGAGAGAGAGACAGAGACAAGACAAAAGAGAACGAGATTTCAACTAGCCTGGTTTTATCTGACGAGACGTCGACAGGAAAGGAGACAACACACTGGATGTAGGCGGCTGGGGGATGCAGGTGAGGCCCTGGGCTGGTGGAGGGGAAACAGGCCCAGTGTGCATCCAGCCACCACTCTATCCTCTTACATAATGTCTCGAGTTCAATATAGCCCCGGCCGGCTATTTAAAGCGCGTCCGTCTAGGCCCGCTGACAAAAAGGTGATATACTTAGTAGCCGCAGCGCAGCATGAAAGCCTCTGCTCGGGCTATATTGGTCACAGACAGGCACGGGGTGAGGATTTTGGTAATGTCGCAGATATTTTTAGCCCGGCTGATGATCCGGGGTATTTACATGAGGTGCAAAACTCGCCCCCCCCCCTTCAGCTTCACTCTGTGTAGCACCAGGCAGTCGGCTAAATGACTGAGGTAATCACTGCGCATATGAATGCAGTATGCTTTCAACGCTTCCATATATATAACCCTGCAGAAGCAGCATATTAAAAAAAAAGGTTAGATAAGCAGTTGTTTTATCATGCCAAATTTTTTGGGGAAATGATTAGCACAGGCTACCCATAGTTGGTCGATTTTTGTATTTATATGGAGTCAATAGAACTTGTCAAACACAGAGTGAAAGTGGCTCCAGGCATTAATGGTTAATAAATAACTACATTTTATTCCCAGATATCAGATTTAACCTTTTAACTACAGACGAACAGGGAAATCCAACTTTATTGGAAACAGAAACTATTTAATAAACACTTCATTTCTTTCTCGGAACAAACTGAGGATGAAGTGTGAAAATTATCAGGAAGAAAAAGATTAAAAATGGAATAATCCCCTTTCCAATTTGGATTAAATAATGAACATGAAATACAGTATGTTTAAAATTAAACTAATGTTTGTAAGGTTTTATATGCTCTCTTTTTTCCATTCACAGGCTTTTAAAAACGAGCATCTTTAACGAAACAAGTTCAAAGGGATAGGACATTACAGAGTGAGTCAGTTAGGCGTTTAGTCAGTTTCCATTCGATGATACTGATCACATCTTATTAGTGAAAGCGTGTGTGATGATAATCGCATTTTACAATGCAAAACTAGGGGCAAACTAGTTTGAATGCAGTTCATGGTAAAGACCCACATACTTGAAATAACTAATACATGTTTTCTGTATCTGACAAACTGCAGGTTAACTTTATCAAAAACTTATTTGTATTTTTTATCATTGCAAATTTTACACATTTGGACCATTGAAAGCGATAACACACCCGGAACGGAGAGGGATATATCACACAACAGATATTATTTTACTAGTTTCAAACTAGCCTGTTTACATAAGTGTCAATCTGTCAGTGAAGAGAAGTTACATGGTAAATATTAGCCAGTGGGCCATCACGCTGTTCCTCTTTTTCTAGCCTAATGTTTTCACCGGCCAAAGACAGCGACATAATTGCACTTCTCCCTGAAGTGGGATGATCATGACATTTATAAATCAAGTCAGTTATGAGGTTTGGCCCTATTAACATAATCAAAGCTGAGATTGGATTTACACAACTCAATATAAGTTTAGTGTAGTTCTGATATTTTAAACATCAACTCTTTGACATAAACGTAGAATACTATTTCCTTTTTAAAGAACCCAACTACACATTCAAGGATCACAAACATGTGGAGCAGAGTCTCCTATACTCTCTCTTCATTGTTTCGTGTCTGAGTAAAATGCATAACATGGATCTGGAAAACAGTTGGTTCAGAGCACTCCTGGAAATGTTGGCAGTGCTATCTTATTCCTCCACATGGGCTGTTGTTTTCCTGTCGGCTTATCGACAAAACTGACTCACTGCTCTCAGCTGGTCAAATGAGTTTCAGTGACAGACAAGGTCTCCTCTTTAAACAAAAGGGGGCCAGAGGTGCTTTCCAATAGCGGAAAGTTTGAAACACTACACACAATCAACTCGCAAAACAAAAAATGGAACCGAAACAAAGTGAATCTGCATCATCACAGTGTTGTTGTACTGAACTCGTCAATCATAGTACCAGTTGGGGGTGTAATCAGTATGAGGAACATTATTAAACTAAACTTTTTACAACTCTTTCCTGCAAAAACAATAATGACAAAGCATGTGGAAACTCCAGCCCTCCCCGACGGTATGATGAACTACAACCTTTCCTGAAATGGGTAGTCTGAGTGATACCATCATTAACAGGAGAGCAGGTCTGTCTGATCAAGATGGCAACATAGCATTGTTCTCCTGTGGTATTTCAGCCCAGGAAGCTCTGAACGAGCCACAGAGCAACAGTCATACGCGTCTCGACCGGCGACAAACCAGAGAGACCGGCTAAGATTAAAAAACAGCTTTTAATAGCTTTGACGCAGTGTTTTTCCTCTATCTCTGATCTTAGCCTGCTGGTGGCTACTGAGCCTGGGGCAACACAAGTGTTTATTGTAAATGTCTGAGAAAGACGTCAAGAATGTCTGTGGATTTAAATAAATGTCCTTGAAATAGAGCTCCACTAATAAAGTGAGAAATGATTGCACCGATAGTTTGTTGCCACCATTCCTATCAGCTGCGATAACATTTTATTCACTGTTCTTATTGAGGGCTTGGCACCGCTAGACACACACTTATACACTTATAGTTAAATCCAGTAATCAGAAGTGGAAATGAAAGTAAGTTTAAAGTTTAAGGTATTTACCCAAAATGTGCAGAAATGGCCTAGACACATTGAAGGTATATACATTGAGCACACACACAGTTTGGTTAAGCTCTGAATCTCTTCAGGTACAACGTACAAGGAAAACTGGGGACCGTCAAACTGAAAGGACTCACAAACATCTCCACAATAGTCTGATCATTAATTGGCCACTGCAGCAAGTTGACAAAGATTAAGATTTGACTTAGTTTATGCAAAGTTGAGTCACACTCAGTACCACTATAAACCAAATAGTAGAGGTACATGCTCGCAAGGTGTATCCAGAAGCAGACATGGAAATGCTGCAAAGAAAAAGGTTATAATTAAAATGTTCCTTTAATGCACTATCCAGCCTAGCAGCTTTACTGTGTCCAAACTCACTTTGATGCATTAGGTTCTAGGTCATATCCAGCTAGATTATTCTATTGTCAAAAAAACACAGTTATGGCAAAAAAAACAGCCAGAATTCAGCACTTTTGGTTCTGTCAGAGGAAATAAATGCCTTTGTGTTTTGTGAAGTTGGATTGTGTCGGCCTTAGTCGACACCTTTATTTTACCATCGCATCTTTACCTACCAAAGGTACACGGGTCACAACAGTCACATGTCAAACGCCCTGCAGTACCACACATCTGCTTTCTTTTCCACCCATATCGTGGGTATTTGTATCAACTATAAACTCCCTGATTTGCCGACATTGCATTTTCTTGAGTCCACAACAGCCATAATGGTCAAAAAGACAAGCCGATTGCTTGAGTCAACATTTCAGAGGTCACCTTGCGTAGAAATCTGTAGCTGAACAAACAGTTGTTACACTAGTGCTGAAAATGTTAATATAATGGGAGCCAATAAGAAGTAGCAAAGTCTAAGTGAGCGCATTGTTCTGCAACATTTCACATAACCCACCAAATAACCCTGAAAGGCATTATGATTAATATAAGGTTGACTTGCCGGAGATACCATTAGCTTACTGCGTCCAGTAAACTACCTAGAAAGCTGACGTTATATGAATCAATAATGCAAAATCTATATAACCACTACATACAGTACATGTATCCACTCATGTTTACGGTGTTCAGCATTGCTCTTAATTCCACACATACTAAGCTGGTCAATGTTTCAGGGAGACCGACAAATCATTACTAGTCCACAGATGTGCATATGGTTAATAATATGTAGGAAGACCAAGAATATACACAGAGTATAAAATAATCACCAAAGCTGCCAGAGTAAAGCAGGCTGCTGTACTTTAATTTATTATTTATTACTATTTATGGAAGGACTAAAAGGTATGCATTTGGTATATGTTTTAACTAGTTATTTTCTATTATTATTCAATAGTTTTTAGTGTTTGATAGTCATTATCTTTAAACTCCAGTAACTTATTTCATACACAACTGTTTTTGTGGTTCTTGACAACAAATGAGTGGCGCCTGATGCTGTAATATTCTTACATATACACTTGATTTATTTCCCCCATGGTTTTTACTTAAGTGCCCTTCTAGATATATTATACATATACTTTAATGGTCTACACTGATTCACAGGAAGCTTTAAGCCAATTTCCTGCATTGAGGCACGACAGAGACATAAAGAGCTCTTTGCATATGATCAGAACAGTGAAGACACAATGTGTGCAAATAAATAAATGCAAAGAGTTCATATCAGAATAAATCACACCTCTGATAAAAACCATCACATGCACAGGCAATGCAAATGAATGCAAAACATGCAAAACACAGAGAAGACACAGATTGTTCTGGTGCATGTGAGATATGAGTCCAGTGCGTCTCACAGGTCTGCAGGAAAGTTGAGGCTTCTCTTTGCTTTGCAGCTTCAGTTCCAGGCTGCTTCGTGCAGAGTAGATGGGGTTGTTACATCAGTCAGTGACACTTTACATCAAACACACACACACACTCTCCACTGTACCTGCGAGATGTCATAGCAGTCTCTGGAAGCGGCCAAGTGTCCGCAGACGTTCCCCTCGAGCCTCCGCTGGGTCTCCGTGAAGAGTGAGAAGCTCCGTGGAAGCTGCGTGAAGAGACGCAGCACTGCCCACACACGGCTTCCGGCTGGCGCCTTCAAAACAAAGGCCTTGATTTTGTGTTATTTTTATGTTTATTTTTTTTTACAACCCATTTGAGATATTCCTCTTCATATCATATTTTTTTTTTAAAAACGTATTTTTTTTATATCCTGTTCATGCTGCAGTATTCCAACTTCTTTCTATTTTTATTCATATTTATAAAAAAAAATATAAAAAAACCCATTTGAGATATATATCATGATATGATTAAATATCCCATTTGAGATATTCCTTTCTTTTTATATTCATATTTATAAAAAAAAAAATTATTAAAAATCGATATATATATGATATGATAAAACCCATTTTTTTCCTCTTCATATCATATTTTTTTTTTAAAAACGAATATCCTGTTCATGCTGCAGTATTCCAACTTCTTTCTATTTTTATTCATATTTATAAAAAAATATATATATATGATAAAACCCATTTGAGATATTCCTCTTCATATCATAAAATCCTGTTCATATATATATGATATGATAAAACCCATTTGAGATATTCCTCTTCATATCATATTTTTTTTTTAAAAAAAACGTATTTTTTTTATATCCTGTTCATGCTGCAGTATTCCAACCTCTTTCTATTTTTATTCATATTTATAAAAAAAAAAAAAAATATGATAAAACCCATATATATGATATGATAAAACCCATTTGAGATATTTACATGACACATGACAATAAAAACATGTGCAATAATAGTTAAAATAGTTTTTTTCTGTCTGTAAATATTATATTTCAGTTATTGTGTTTTTCTACTTTTTTATTGCTTATTTATAATACTTGTTTTTTTATTTTTATTTTATTCCTCTTCATTTTTTATTTTTAAAAAACTTGTCTTTCTTTACTATGTCTCTTGTGTGCACTTTAACTCTTTCTATTTTTATTCATATTTATAAACTAATAAAAATTATCTTATATTATGATTATCTTATCTTATTTGAGATATTCCTCTTCATATCATATTTTTTTTTAAAAACGTATTTTTTTTAATATCCTGTTCATGCTGCAGTATTCCAACTTCTTTCTATTTTTATTCATATTTATAAAAAAATAAAAAATATATATATGATATGATAAAACCCATTTGAGATATTCCTCTTCATATCATATTTTTTAAAAAAAAAACCTATTTTTTTTTATATCCTGTTCATGCTGCAGTATTCCAACCTCTTTCTATTTTTATTCATATTTATAAAAAAAAAAAAAAAATATATATATGATATGATAAAACCCATTTGAGATATTCCTCTTCATATCATATTTTTTTTTTTAAAAATTACGTATTTTTTTTATATCCTGTTCATGCTGCAGTATTCCAACTTCTTTCTATTTTTATTCATATTTATAAAAAAAAAAAAAAAAAATATATATATGATATGATAAAACCCATTTGAGATATTCCTCTTCATATCATATTTTTTTTTAAAAAAAAAAAATATATATATGTATTTTTTTTATATCCTGTTCATGCTGCAGTATTCCAACTTCTTTCTATTTTTATTCATATTTATAAAAAAAAAAATAATGATATATATATATATCATATGATAAAACCCATTTGAGATATTCCTCTTCATATCATATTTAAAAAAAACAACGTATTTTTTTTAATATCCTGTTCATGCTGCAGTATTCCAACCTCTTTCTATTTTTATTCATATTCATAAAAAATAAAAATATGATATGATAAAATCGATTTGAAAAAAAGGCTAATTTATTTGAACAATTCCGAGGTTATTAAGCTTATCATCCTTCCTTTTTTGTCAAATATGACATTTTGACTTTTATTTTGCAGGACAGCCTTCTCTCCCGGTCCTGTTCAGATTCACCCCAGCTACCTTGATGCACCTAGAACACATTATGAAAGTTCCCTGACATTTCTAAGTAAATATCAGAGGCCTCATAAACTTTAACTATGAGGGCCACACTCAAAACAGCACACCTGTGACTGTATAGCTTTTCATTAATGAAGAAGCTAAAACAGAACACAGACATATTTGTTTTTAAGCTGCTGTCCATGCTGTAACCTGGAAGAATGGACTTTGCTTATGTTAAAAGTTTAATATGATTAGTTGCAAAATTGAAAGACCTATTGATTTACATTTGTAGTATTCGCTATGATAATGTCCTTTAAAGGTCAGACACCTGTCTATTTGTAGTGTAGGATACTGGGAAATAAAGGCTGTCTCTCAGTATTATCCACTATTTCTTTTGCCAATTTATTTATTTTATTTCCACCAATAATACAATAGTAATTAACTATTTTTCTGCTATTGTAAAGCTCTGCTATTGTCTTCTGAAAGAGAAAGCAGGTCTTCCTCTTGCGTTGTATCCTGATGATGGGACAGCCTCCCCGCTCTGGAGTTGGTGGGGTGGAGAGGAGGAAGAGAGAGGCAGGGCAGCATTGACGTCACCATCAGTGGAGGTTAATCTACTCGGGGATGGATGGGCTTATGCAATTCTCTGTGAGCTCACCGGCTTCACATCTATGGATTTGCTTTTCCACTGTTTGACCCAGTGTGCTGCTGCAGCCTACATACAAACACAGTGATGATGGAGAGGGAGTTTCTTCTCTCCGTGGCGTTCACTGTTGCCAGAGTAGACGGTTTTTTTTTTCTCTGCCAGATGAAATGTGCTTCAGGCAGGATACACAGGTTGGAACATAGGGTTTATTGTTTGGGCCTCATGATCAGTTAAAACGATGGTGTCGCACAATGGGAGGGCATTAGTCGCTGATCGATACACAGTGGAAATTGATGAGGAGGGTGAGAAATGGCTGAATATGGGGATAACACTGAGTGCACATTAAGTGTTTAGTGCTGAACGTGATTGATAAAAGACTGAGGGACTCGAAAAACAAAGTCATTACCATTTATTGGGCGGTTGATGTTTTAAGGATGATGGGAAACCTTTTTTTACTGCTGCAGCGACAGGCACATTTTTGAGGTGATAAATTAGCTCTCTTTGGCTTCTGCACATGTCTGAGAAAAAAGGTCAATCAAGCTGTGTTTTACTGCTTGTGTGTGTTGTTGTGTTGGGAGTGCAAATACAAGCATTGGTGACCTTAAACATTGTAATTGTGGCCATTAAACATGGTCCCTTGACTGTAATTGAAAAATAATCAGGATATAAAAGCTTTAACCCCCCAAAGCTGCTGCTTTGAGGTGCAGTTTAAAAATGTCCTTTTGAGGAGTGAGCAAAGTGAAATAACCTTAAAGGTAAATAACATTTTTATGTTTTGGATATATTACCCAAGTGTTCCATGTGCACAAAAAGACCACACTGCATCGCAACAGTAAATAAACCTACACTCACACCATACAGAAATAAAATGAATGGATGCCTGGAAGAATACGAAAAAATACAAATTTCTAAAACAAAATAGTGGTGTTTGCTAGAGATTGACTGATTTAAAGAATACATGACAAGGTTCCTGGACTGAAACGTCCACCTTTTATCACCATGCAGACTGATGTCCTGTTGAGTCTAGGAAGGACAAAAAGACTCAAGAGCACAAAGCCTGGTTCCCCACCCAAGGGAATGGAAACCAGGATGTCCCATCTACCCCGAGGTGGCTGCTTCTATGGGTTTGTGGCCTTTGACCCCTTTTGCCTTGAGACTTGCAAATCTGCCCGTCCAAAGATTGAAAAAAATCGGGGAAGGGAAACAAAGAGGACTTATACTGAGAGTGACGCAGCTGGACAGCTGGGGAGAGAAAGAACTTTTATTACCATGGGGACATTAAAAGCTGTGAGAGAGGAACTTTATCCAACAAAAGGGGGTGAAATGTAGCGAGGGTGCAGTCTTTATTTTAGGGGGAGTAACTGTCCAACATTTTTAGAAAACATTCTTGGAAGTTCATTCAGCGATTTTTCTAAAAACAGTGTCTACTTCAGCAGATGATGTCGTGGACTCCAGGGCCTGTGTTTGGCTCACGTTGGAAGCTCTGATGAAATTTCATCTGAAGAGGTCGAGGAGTTTGTTGCATAATTCATAACTTCACTTTGCCCTTTGAACAAACTGCATTCCCCAATAAGTATTAAGACAGCACATCTTCTCCAGCTGCCTCTTAGATCTTCCTTCTCTCAACACATGAATCAAACTTAGATTTCTTCGTCTCCTTGGTTCTGTGAATCTTGTGTCCTCGGAAAGAAATATTTCACCCCCGAGCCGCTTTAACCCTCGAGCTCCACTGGGTGTCAGCCAAACAATGATCCTCTGTTTCATTATTTGGTTCTATATCTGTATCTCGTATTTTGTTTTGATTTGAATTCCGGGAAAACCCTTTAATCAAGCCATTCATGCCTATTAACTTGTAAACGATCTTTCCCCAGAGGGATCCCTCACTGAGCAAAACTATATCCTTCACACCATTCCATATAGTTTTAATTAACACAACACAAGATGCAGTGTCCTTCTCTGTCATTAGCAAGGAATCCGTTAATCTCATCCATTCTCAGGCTTGTTGGGATGTACTGAATGATGTATGAATCTTTGCAATAGTCGTTTCTTTCTCTTGAAGTCCAGGCTTTCAATTAGCAGGAGGGCACAACAGATTGCTGAAGGTGATTTGAATTATAAGAAGTAAATATCAACGTAGCCAGAAATATTGTTTATTGACGTGTGTACAGCGTGAGACTTTGATTTTCTTTTGATTCGGAAATACACTGTTTGTCTTAGACTTTTCCATCAAAACGGATACTCAGCAGATACGTCTCATTAAGACTGACCACAGATTTAAAGGTACAGTGTAGGTAACGTTAAAATGCAAAAGGATTTCTGGAGAGCAAGTGTTTGGTTTCTCTGTTCTGGGCTAATGTAGAAACATTATTCTTAGTTTCAGGTGATTATACACTTAGAAAAACATAGTTATGAATATTATAATCATTTCTGCTAATAGATTTCCAGAAATACTACACACTGGCCCTTTGAGTCTTAACTTAACAGTGTGAATTGATAAGATAATAGAGCTTTCCCCCTAAATTGTACTTGATAATTGCGATGTTAACAGACCTGAACCTGTAGATATACATCATATAGTGGGCTCTCTTCATTCCACATTTCACATTCTTCCCCAGTAGGTTGAAAGCTCCGGAAAAAACTTGTAAGTGGGCCTTGAGTATAAACATTTTTTGAATCACAATTTCCAAAATCAAGAATAAAAATGTTACGTTCAACTCTGGTACTGTAGCTTATTTTGAGTCAATAACACATCCACCATCCGGGTGTGATTAATACTCAAACCACACCAAATGTGTATTATTCCACATCTGAAAATAGTCCCTGCAAAAATACACTATTTACTATAGTTTGAGTAACTTTTGTTTAAGAAATACAGTGCAGTTCCCAAGCAGGCGGGCTTTGGGTACTTACTAGTTTATATAAGTATATATCTGTTACCTGTTTTTAAAGATACACATCTTCTGTGAAGATTGGTCCTGGTGACAGGGTAGGTAGGTTGGAAAGCATTGAGAGACACACTAACACATTGTTGGTTTAGATCTTTTCACAGGATTTGTTGAGAGTTCTGAAAATATAGAACAGCACCATCCTTACCATTCTAAGAGTTGTTGAAATGCAAATCATCTCCAGACTATGACACAATCAAAACTTCTGACAAGAATGGGCTCCATTGGTTGACATTTTATTTCATGGTGGTAGGAACACAAGACAAAGGTCATAAAGTTAGTAATGTTCAGGTCATGCCACTCTTACTCGGTGCACTGCCCTTTGAGGAGGTTTGCGCAGTCAGACAGTAGTTTACAGAGGCCAGACATGGAGGGTAATCCACATGTAGACATAAATAAGGAACAGAAAATAGATTCCAAAAAACAGTAAATAGAAGATTTTTTGTAAAAAGCCAGAGGGGACATTTGCAGAGGTCCCCAGGGATTTTTTTTTTTTTTTGTGTATGAGCATTATTACTAATATAATTATCATTATTATTATTATGTATTACTCCTTTACATTATGGGGATGAGGCTAATACACCGGCTAAAATAAGGAAACAGTTATATGGATGACGTCTTTGTCACCTGCTCTGAGTCGAGGTGAGCGGTTTTTAAGGCAAATAGTTTCCACCCAAACCATAGACTGCAATTGTCTTTTATTGTTCTTGAGTCCTTCCAAATACACAGGGATCTCTCCTTTGTTAAGCGTCACCACCTGAATAGATCGAATTCAAAGGACGGTGTTGTAAAATAAGACCAGTCTAAGGTTAATAGAGTGAGTGCTGGAATTCAAACGTGTCTTTTTTGGGACACCAGGAGAGGGTTTCCTGGTCCAGTGTGGACACTCGGAGCGTGAATGCACACAGTGGTAGCTTTAGGGCTATCCCTCCCCCATGTACATACTGTAAGTATATCATGGTGTGGGCCAACGGACAAGTCAGACATGGTTCCAGTGTATATTACTAAAAAACATAAACCTCCACAGATAACACATTTGCTAAATTTACACTTAAAAATTGCAGGGCTGTACAAAAACAGGTTGTTTGATGATTTAAGAATTGAAAACATAATTAAGAACTTAAGAAAGGAAAACAAATAGAAAATAGCACAAGACCATTTGATACTCAACCACGAACAGGCATGATTTTGTCTTAGAATATTGCCAAAGTTCTCATATCAAAACAAGTGTCCTTAAGTCGGGTCATCGCAGCTTATTGTGGTTCAGCAAGGACGACTCCGCGTTGCATCAGTTCACTGAATGTTACAGAATTCGCACTAGTTATACAAACCCATGCGTTACTATGTTAATTTGCAAGTACTGTAGGATTATGCATCTCCTCCCATTTTTGCGGCTGTTATGGCTTCAAAAAGGTCACAACAACATCACAGTCTCTCTCTCGCTCGCTCTCTTTCTCTCTCTCTCTCAACAGCCGGAAAAAAAGGACTCCTCCAAGGAATGCTCCTAGGTCAAATGCGAAAAGAAATGAAGTCTCAGGCAGAGTTTTTTGAAGCTTTTTTTTTTGTTTGTGTTGACAACAGATTGTTGTTTGACAGGACATCCCCAAGGGTAGTCGCTCCCACTGTGATAAGATCTCTCCTCGCCTCCTTTCTGTCTGTCCTTTATTCTTCAGTCTTTGCTTTCAGCACCTCCTGAAGGTCAGATATGGTAACAACTCTTCCCCTTATGCACCAGTCTGCAGAAGTCCTGCAAAACTAACTGCTCCCAAGAAAAAAAATCAAAAGATCAAAAAAAGACACAGAGAATGAAGAAATATAAATCATTATTCTGAGCGCCGTAGTTTCTTGAGAAATAAGAAGAAAAAAAGGAATCTTTTTATAGTCATTGCAAAAAACAAACAAACTCCCAAGCAGTGACAATTTTCCCAATTAGAAAGTTTTTTTGTTTTTTTGGGAACAAAATGTAAATAAAACAAACAAACAGAAACCAGATTCAAACCAACACTGCAGAAGTGCATGCATTTATAGTGGTCATCATTAGTTACATCTGCGGATTGTAAAAACAGAACGCACAACAGTACATGAGAAGCACAACTCTCCGAAAGAGAACCCATCTTACATATTCACAGTCTCAGGTATTATTTATATACTCTATATTTATAACATTTATTCATGTCTTGACTTATGACTAATGATATGCGAGTCGTTGTGGAACGCAGCGCTCTCTCCGTCATGTCAGGTTGCTGTGTAAGTGAGTCATATTTCAAAACTAAAGGCTCTGATGGGATTCAGATTGAGTGGAGAGTTTTTTCTTTTCTTTTCTTCTGGTTTTTTTTTTAGTCTGCGCTGTGAGATGGGGGATGATGGAGTAGTTTCGACTGTGTACTTTCTCACTGTAGCAGCTTGACTGATGTCTGAAAATTCCCATTAGGAAAATACAGTGGGCAAGCGGGGCTGATTACAGAGTTTTCTTGACTGGAGACGCCAGCTGGCTGCAGCATCAAAGAGCTGCACACACACCGACCACAGCGCACACTGCATGCAGCTCCCACGGGGGAATGTATATGTCTATGTACTCGTGGATGTAGAGGCCGTGCTTGGGGAATGTGGACGATATATATATGGCACCAAGACAAGGCAGTAACCAGAGATCATCGGCGAAGTCCACCAGTGTTCAAGTAATGAGCGGGGGGGGGGGAGGAGCAGGCGTTTCTTCTTCTTCTTCTTTTTTTTTAAGCTGGCGTTTGTTTTAAAACAACAAAACTGACAAGAATAAAATATCTCCTTTTTAACAGAGATGCCTGCTTTTTTGAAAAAGATGAAGGGGCCAGGGCAGTTAAGAAAAAAAAGAAAGTGTGTTCTGTTTATGGAGGTGCAGATAAAAAAAAAAAAAAAAAGGACAAAATATATCAAATAAAAATCAAAACAAACATATTCATTATCTTTCCATATAAAAAGCGATGAAAAGTATACAAAAATAGAAAATAATTACAGCAGGAGACATGGGCGCTATGGAGGGAGCGAGTGGGAGGGTTTGATTTTCTTTTTTTCCGTTGCTCTCGATATTCTGTCTCTGCTGGTTTTATTTGGCGGCGGAGCAGTGTAATATTTTGGGGCTGTTTAAGGCGTCTTCCACCAGGTGGAGCTCCACGGCGTCCACCACCACGTCCTTGATGCAGCCAACAAAGCCGGTGCTGTAGGCCTTGGGCAACCGACGGGCCACCCCCAGCTCCTCCAGACCACCTGAGGGGAGACGGAGGTTAATGCAATGATAAATCAGCTGTACCTAAACACACATCCACTTATCGTAGGGAAACCACAGACACTAAATACTCAAAAGGAGAGACTATTTGAGTGTATTTTAAAGGGCTACTGCAGATATTTACCATTGGCCAAGCACCCAAAAAGCTAGTTCCTACATTTCCCATAATACACCAATAGTAGTGTTTGATCAGGCCTTCCCTGACTCATCTTTCAAATTCCAATTCCCCCCATTCCAGGCTTTTTGATACAAGTTTTAAATATCGAAGCCCAAGCCAAGATTACTCCTGATGTTTACAGGCTGAGTTAGAGTTGTCTATGACTAGTGAACTCACCTCCCTGTTCAAATGCATGTCGTGCCTCTTTAAAGATCACACACCAGGACAAAGATTTGGATTTCATAACAAATTAGACCTTGTGAATGCCATCAAAAGGCTGTACCGGAAAATATTTTGGTAGAAAAAATGTATTTGTGGTACTTAAGCAGTTACTTGTCTTTATCAGGCTTTGTATTTGACAGGTTGACACTTTATTTGTCAGACCACCATGATCAAAGGGAGGAAGGCAGAGAGCCGGCACACCAGCCAGAGTAGATTAAGATAGAGGAGAGAGAAGGTTCTTTTAATTTGACAAGGTGCATAAAGTGCTCAGAAATGTGCCACGGATGAAAGGTGATGATGGAGTGTAAAAATACGAATACCCACATTTCATTTGTTCCCATCTTTAGTGCTAAGCTCTCACTGCTGTGCTGTGAACCGCCCTGATATCACCTGTCCTTCAACTAGTGCATTCAGAGTCATTCTTAAAGTTTGAGTTCTTACAGGTGCTGCACTTTTCTTTGGCTGTCCATCCATGTTGAAAACCACTGCTAACTACCCACTTCTTCCTCTATTTATTCCCCCCCAAACAACTGTCTGGCTGTCCAAAAAAAGTCCCAAAAAAATAATGTTAAAGAAAGAAAGAAACTACTTGTTAGAAATAGTCCCAATAATAAAAACTGTTGACAGCGTATTCTAGAAGACTACACTTTTTGTTAAAGTCAAATGCCATTCACCTCCGTTGTAGAGAGGTGGAGGCAAGAACTGTATGGCTATATACCACAAGAGATAAGTGACTATTTGTCAAATAGACCCTTTAGAGCACTTGTGAACTGGATGTAAATGAACTCACGTAAGAGTTTATCTGTCATAGAAAGTTTAAAAATGGAAATTTCTTAATATGAAAATATCATGGATTTGTACTTCAAAGCAAAAGTTCCAGCCCCTTGTACTTTCCATTTCGTTTTAACTTTCCTGCACTTTTTTCTTCTATTTCATATCATCCAAAGCTCTTTTAAAAGAAAAAAAGAAAAGTCTCATAAAGTCCTTTTGTGTTGGCTTAATGACCTAATTGCCGGGTGTGTGGCAGCCTCCTTTTACCCTTCTGATGGTGTTTTGAGCTACTCGTTTGAGCCAGCACACCCAAAGTAGTCATTAGTGTCTTTCTCATTAGATCAGCGTGAAAAAAAGTATTTATTCAGGATTTAATAAGATCTGTTCTTACTGGTAGAGAGGCTGACCCGAGTGTTTGATGTTTTACCTGGCTGCCATCCCTGCTCTCTCTCTCTCTCTCTCTCCTGTTATCTACACTCTCAGCATCCTCCTGCATCCTCTTTTTCTCTCTTCACTTCATGTTAGTCCAACTCCTCTCCCTGCCTCCCCCACATTCCCCATCTCTCCTTCTCTCCCCTGTTTCTCCCCTTCTTAATCTGTGTCGCTGAGAGTTCATATCCCCGTCGAGCCTTTTTACATCCCCTGTCCCTGCCCCCTTTAATCGGATTGCGTGCCTCGGAATCGCGGATCGACAGGGCTAATTTCATGCAAGTTACAGATGAATTAATGATGAACAGTGGAAAGGGGATTTAAAGAGGAGAAGGGCTCTCGACGGGAGGGCTTGTGTGAGGATTATGTATTCTTGCTGCGGGGCTTGCTCAGCACCTGTTCCCCTGCACTGCCTCGACGTGTGTGTGTGTGTGTGTGTGTGTGTGTGTGTGTGTGTGTACCTCTACATGCAGCGTGTCTCTTTAAATGCCACTCAGGCTGCTTCTCCTCTCAAACTCTTCCTCTCTAACCGCCTTTCGATGTGCATTTTAAAGAAAAGTCTGACTTTATTCCGCCGCCCGTCCTCAATGTTATTTTCCCTCAAAATGTTCAAACCCCGCCGAGCCGTGTGTGTTCTTTCAAAAAAACGATTTCTCTGAGCCGAGTTCAGACCAAATTGAAGAGGTAGATAACGGCCCGACTTTGGTCATTTTCAATTCAGGGGAGCAGACAACTTTTGAATTAGTCAGATAGCCTTTCATTTCTCAACTCAATACTTGAATAGGCTTGGACATTTTTTTTTTTTTTTTTTTTTTCCAAACCGCAATCTTTTTTCCCTGTCAGAGACTCTTGCTCTTCCTCTGCAATGCCAATGAGTTCATTGCTCATTTTTTGGCAGCCTCTTACCAGTGGCAAGGATGGAAGAGTAGTTCGGAATTACAAGTATTCCCTTGACTCCATGTACTTTATGGCATTTTTGAAGACACATTTCTTTCAATTTTTCATTATTTGTTTTTTTACATGTGTGGGCACCTACCCAACCACAGCGCTCCGTCTGTGTCCAGCTGTGTTGCTGCCAAAGGAGATGACCCTGTTACCGCTGCCTCATTGCCGACCTGTAGAGAGCCGTCTCTAAGTGCTCTAAAGAGGAGAAAGAAAAAAAGAGAGAGAGAGATGCAGTTGAGAAGTCGGTCTGACGCATGCATGTCATAGTGAATAGCTGTAAATTGAAGTTTCGTTTAATCTGAAGCATCAAGACTCCATTGCTCCACTGCCAGGACACTTAGCACTCACATTACTGCCTCTGCCAAGCAGCGCTCTAAATGTGCCTGTCTACCGGCTAACAGATGCCGTTAGAGCGCCATTTGTTCTAGGTGGCTCTGTGCTACGCATTAGCACACTTGTGTGAATTGTGACAACGGCGGTAATTTGCAGCCATTAAAGTGGGTTTCCAACAGAGACTGAGTGTCAATAAAGGCAAAGCCTCAAACACAGATATCTATGGAACTATGTGAGCTGTGTGCCAACATGCTGGGATGTTTTTACACCCTCATCAACACCCAAATGTTGTCATCTTCCAGCATCTCATGTGGTCTCCCAGTAAACCTGGGACTGGGATGTTTCGGAAGGAACGCAGAGGTTTCTCTGGGATCGATGAAGCCGGTCTAATTATCCCCCAGCACGCGTTCAACGCCGATAAAGCAGAGATCGCGTGGAAGGTGTTAAGTGGGTCATTCTTAAAGCTCAAGCAGTTAATCCACTTCTAATGAAGGAATCCGTTAAAGTGGCATCACTGTGTGGCAAAAAGTAGTGCTTGTTTTTCTGAATCTGAAATGATTATCCAAATTAAAACCTGTGTTAGTGTGTCCTATTTAAGGGTTATTTATTTATTTTAGACACACGCTGTGGGTGTATAAAATGTCATCAAGACTGAATCAACATCAACTGATGGTAATGGGATTAATTGTGATTTTGATGGGAAATTTCACTACCAAAGCACATCGTCAATTGACATGATCAGAGCAACTTCACTATTGCAGCTGAGCAATGTGCAAATTGCAAATTTATAGTCATATAAATAGGATCAATGTATGTATACTGTATGTGTACAGTGCATGTGTTACTATAAGCACTGTTGTGAATTTCTATTTACTTCCTGGAAACATTTCTTATAATGGGCCAAAATGTGTTGGGATGTTGCCGCGTGTTCTTCCTTTTTTTATACGTTCATTGATGTGTCTAAGCAATTCGATGCTCGGTGCGTCATACTCATGCATCACCAGGCATGAAAATAACCTTAATCTGAAACTAATCACAGTCATCTCGGTGCAGGGGATCACTGCGTAGCACAGAATTCATGCAAGACATCACACAGTTTGCAGCAAACACAAATACAATATGGATTAAGTCTAATCCTGGTCTAACTGTTCCAGCTTTCACGCGCTGATCCCCCAGCTACCTGCCATCTCCCATCTTACCTGCTGGCCTTGATGTGTATCCAGCGGTTGGTGTCTACGCGCACCGAGGAGCGCAGCACCACGGGCTTGGAGCCCAGGTCGTATGTCATCTGGACGTGTCCGTCCACGATGGCCAGGGCAATGTAGTCGGAGCGCTCCACGCCCTTCCCGCTCCACAGCACCAGGCCGTGGGTCGCCTCGGTCCGGATGCTTAGCTCAAACTTGTTCACCAGCAGAGCCTTCTCACTAGGAGGAGAGGAAATACATTAGTTAGCTTTTGGTCCAATTCATCAAAAGAGAGGGCTAAACTTTTGAGTAGCTGACACGGTGCTCGTGTCATGTGTAGCTGCGTGTGTGAAGCTGCTGTTGTCTGGAGGGTACATAAGCTATGCTTCAATGACACATGGTTCTGTGTGCCAGTGAATGTAGCCAGAAAGCTTTGCGGCTCTGCCTCTACAACCTCACACTAACAGAGCCACAGTGGTTTTAAGGATGCAGACTGATTTTAGGAGTAGCAGGGCGCTGCTCTGCTATTAGCTTCCCCACATCCTACTGAGCCTGTACTGCATTGCTACTCAGTGCTTCCTGTGCTGCTCTGTATGTGTGAATTTGTGTGTGTTGTTTAGGCAGCTGTTTGATCTCCAGTGTCTCGACTGCTGCAGAGGCTTGGCGACGTCCACCTATTCCCAGAGAAGTACTGCACGTCACTGTCACTGCCAACGTGCCTCCACTGTATCTGTGAGCACAGACACACATCCATTCCTGCATACAAACACACTTACAAAGTCCCTGTTGTCTCCAGCAGCGATATTGTAGAGATCCAGAAAATCATTCCCTCCGTTTGCATGTGTGTGTGTGTGTGTGTGTGTGTGTGTGTAAGACTGTGTGTGCAATGTCATCAATCAGCAATTGGCTGCACATCTGCCAAATGGATCTACTTCCACCTTCTTCAAAGGGTATTTAAACACCAAGACAAAGACAAGGTGAGGACACGTACGACAAAGAACCAATGACACGTGGGTTTAAAAAAACCAAAAACAAACAGCAGCACAGCGCTGGAGACAAAGATTAGACAAGACAGACAACAAGACAAAGGAGTCAGCATAGCAAACAATGAGGCTCATGGGAGTTCAAACAGGACGGGAAATGGGAAGGGGGTAAAGAGAAACTGAGTATGGCAACTTCTCCTTACGCTTTAAGAAGTGTTCAATCATTTTCTCCTCGTGTTTTCTTTGATTAATGAGGAGGAATTAAAAAAAAGACTGTCGAGTATACAAGCAGTGAGATGATATTTATCTTTGGAGTGTATCAACTGCTGGCCTGAGGTAAAGCCATTTTGACAGCTCAGGCCAACGTTAATGCTGGTGCACCTCAACAGAAGCGGGGGAGTCAAATTTTCAAAAACATGCTTAGTTTGGAAACTTTGACCCCGTTGATTAACCAAATCCGCTGAGGTAAACATGAAGAAGAAAAAGAGAATCATTTTTTCCTCCAGAGAGAGAGAGAAAGCGAAACATAAATACAGCTCCGTGAACCCTCTCCTGGCGAACCCTCAAAGAGCTTACAGGGCCCAATAAATCTCCATTGGAGCGGCTTGTCAGTGATAAGGTCAAGGTTATTAAAAGTGCTGAATATATCATGAATAAAACAACGCCGGCGCACAGTTCTACCTCCTATATACCGCTGACTTCATAGATCGCTTGCCTATTATTGCTGATATTTTTCTTTGTAAACAGAGGGATTTTATCTACTTCTTACATGTATTCAAATTCTCTGGAGGGCTTTCCAGAGTGCTGTCCTCTGTTTCAACTCTAGGTGGCAGTAGCGGTTAGAATAATAAGAAGCCATCGGGGAGGACGGCTGCTGCAAAGAGACTGCAGCTCCGGCTGGTTTTGTGCCATTATCACAGCCCTGAACTTCAGAATTAATTGAAGCAGAGGCTCTTTGTGACTCGTATTGGTCACTCTATCTCAATAATGGAAAACAATGTTTTTGTCTCTGCGGACGAAGCTTTAGCCCTGTGAGAGGTCGGGGAGGGGTTTTCTGGAGAGGAAGGGGGGATGATGAGGAGGTGGAGTGGACGGTACCAAAGTCTAAAAGCTTTTGAGAGACTCACCTCTGCTCAGATGGGTTCTCCAGAGACTCGGGACTTAAAGGGAGCAGGGGGAGAAAGTCAACGGCATGCAGTGTAAGCGCACGAGGCCAGGAGGAAAGAAGGAAGGAGGGGAGGAAGGAAGGAAGGAAGGATGTTGTGAGACCACTGGGTGACTCACAGGAGGTCTGGTTTGGACCTGGAGCAGCAAAAAGCATAACTTATCTGCTCTAACACAGTATCGACCGCGTCAACAGTCGATAACAGCTGCTGTGTGATCATAGGAAGCGTGTAGCTTAGCCCTGATCACACCGCAAGGCGTTCCTCCAGGGAACTAGACGGATCAGGATGGATGACTAATGCACCAAAATGCCCTGGGATGAAGCATTTTTCTTTTTCTTTACATGTGAGCATCAAGATTAAGTACACTCATGGTCAGTGTCCACACAGGTAAAAGGCTACTTTAAGTCAGCGTCCTCCATATTTATGGCGCAGCACGCCACAGTGCAGCGGCAATTACCTTCGGTCTAGAGATGGATGCCGTGAATGAGAAAAAATTGAGCAATTGTCCAAAAAATGGGGTCAAGCGCCATATCAGTGGAGAGTCATGGCCAAATATGATTTGTCACTGAAATAATGGGGCTTGAGCGCAATCGACCCGAGCTTTCAGATATGAGCAGAGGGGCGGGGGAGGGCTGCGATCAAAGGGTGCCGTAAATAGTAACAGCGATATTAACCCAAGGTGAGCGTTTGACATTTTGGCCCCACCCCAGGTCTTAATGGCACTCTCGAGAAATGTTTTTTTCCAGTTCCCTTTACAAAATCAAATCACGCTGAATTGATCGGCCCGCCTTCAGAGTGCTGCGGCAGGGCTCGGCTTTGCCTTAGATTCACTCTCATTGTGGCTCTTAGTAAATGTGACATCCATTAAACTTTTGACAGTCTGGCTCCAAGGACCACTGTCCCCTCCTGCTAAGTGAGATTGATGCCCGTGGCTACACACTGCGGAGAGATCTCAATTGGAGGTCTAATCTACAAAGGGAGACAAATCTGTGATTAACATGTCACTGCCTCTCTGTACGGCCCGACTCTGTAATTATTCACAATTTACAGTTGGAGATTTGGCCCCCCCAAAAAAACAATTTGAGCCCTGGCATGGATTGGAACTCTGGGCTGAATCCAGTCGGCTTCATTTGAGCTGAATTCTGCTTTGTGTGATTTTTTTTTTTTTAAAAGGAGGTTACTTACCGAGCTAATGAGCTGGAAGAAAAAACCCTTAATAACTAAGTCATGACCGAGGGCTTTCCCAAGCAGAAGCTCTACAGGCAGCATAAACTAGGTTAAGGGGTATTTAGTACATACTCCTCTCGCAGGGGTCTCGTTCATTTCCCACATAACAGATTCAGCGTAAAGTGCACGGCAATTCATTTCGCTTAAGAACGAGTTACAACCATGCATAAAAGAATGCACATTCTTCGTACAGCAATTCATTTTCTCTGAGGGGGTTGAGCACAATGCTTATCATGCATACATTCATGCTTCCCTTTGTACTGGAAAAAAAAAAGCAAGGATCTAATGACACTGCAGAATGTGTTTAGGATAATGGAATCTGTCAAATTAAATCATGGGTATGGAGCTTGAGTATAAAATCTGACTTAAACGGTAAAGATGATTTTCTGTGTGGAAATTATGACTGGAAGGTGAATGTACTTTAATCTCTCCAGTTGGGTTAACTATCAAAAATGGCAATTTTATTGGGGGTTGTTGTTAGTTGGGCTTGATTTGGAAGCTGGGCAAATACCCAGTCATGAAGTCTACTTACTCTGGGATCTCATTGGTCAGTTGGCTTGAGTGAGAAGGAGAGACAGCGAAGGACATTCATATGAGACAACACGTGTGTGGACAAAGGACAAGGGAGGTCAGACTGAAGGACAGGACAAAAGGTCAAACAACTGGAACGCTGGGATCAGCGACAAACAGCGAAGATACACATAACGAGACACACACACAATGTGACAGAGTTCTCCAGCCAGCTGTTGCTGAGTGGGCGTGAGGTGTGCGTCCCCATCGGGAGCGTGACGATCTGCAGGCTGTGGCCAGCTTTTCACACCTGAGTGTTTGTGTGAAGAGCTGTGAGCTGAAGATAGAGAGCCGTATGCTTGATGTCTTTTTCGGGTTCGTCACATCAACATTTTTTTGTTTATGACAACCTTGAGGCGCACTCTTGCCAACCTTGTAGATGGATAGAAGACTAAAAATGTCTCATCGGCTGGCTTAAAGGAGATACATTTTTTTTTTTTGCCGTTTCATTTTTCATTTTTTTTTTTACACCCGGTCAAAAAACCCCCCCCATTTTACACTTACATCATCAGCTTTTTCCCTTTACTGGGCTTTTGGATGCCAGTTTAACAACAAAAAACAGTCACATATATTCAAAATAGAGTAAAAAGTTGAATAATGCAATTATTGTCCAGGAGCTAGCAGGAGACTGCTGAGCGAACTGAGCGTGCTCAGGGCAACACTGTGATTGTTAACCGTCTCGCTAATTAGCCAAATCCTGTCAAAAGTGGAAGCGGGACTGTCATGGACAGAGGGGGGGAGAATGAGCTATTAGCCAAGTGCCTAGTTCACCCTGAAGCCTTAGCACTGATGATATCATCAACACTGTCATCACGGCTTACCGATGGAGGAGATGGATAGTCAGAGGGGTTATTTGGCTAATAGCTATTACGATGGAGGAGCCGGATGACGCTGAATAAACGAGGACGCTCCCCTTGTCCTTTCCCTTACCTCTTCGTAACAGCGTTGTGGTACTCGATGAACGTCCGCCCGTCAAAGGCAATGGCCTCGGTCTCTCCGGCGGCCTTCTCGTAGACGGCTGTAAAGGAGGGGGGGGGAGAGGGATTTGTTCAGAGGATGAGATCACACCAATCAATAAGACAGAGGGTTCAGTTATCAGAGCCGAAGGCAATGGAGTGTGAGCAAATGGGATTGGGTGGGGTTGGGGGTGGGGGTGATGGGGCGGTTTGTGGTTTTAATTAACGGGAAAGGGACAGCCGGCCACACGCACAAGGTTAATGGCGAAGGCAGTGACTGAGTACGTAAGAAAGATCAGGCCGGAGTGAGTGTGTGTCTGGCTGGGTGACGGGGAGATGATGAAAGGGATGTGCAACTCCAGAAAAAAAGAGCATTTCATGAATATTCCATAGACACATTTCATCATTTTCATAACTGCCGCTTTGGTTTGAAATCAATACGTAAGAACACAAACTGAATGAGACATCGAAGGTCTCGTATCAAGACTATCAGTATTGTCTCGTCAAGGCACGATGGACAACAAACAACTAAACAGGAACTGGTAGTTCACCTTCCGCTGAGGCTAGCCAAGAACAAGCTGTGTTACATATTTCCTTTAAAAGTAAGAGCGAAAAATGTCGGAGGTGGAAACAGTTACAATTATTCATTGCAATTTCACACTGCCATGAAAAGGTGATCTCAAGCCAGCAAGTATTATCATAATATAAGAATAAGCAGTAAACACGACGACTAGAGAAACTCACTGTTCTGACAGCGTTCCCCTCTGAAACCATTGAGGCAGCGGCACTCGTAGGTGTCCAGCATGGGTTTGCAGAGGCCGCCGTTGTGGCAGGGCTCCTGGGAACACGGGTGGTGCTGGAACATGGCCACGTTGCTGGAGTGAAGGGCGTTATCCTCTCTTAGGATGGGGGTACCCATCAAAATGATCTGGGAGCAGGAAACACAGGGTTAAAGGGTGCAGATGGCTTTTCACATACTTTGGGATGAAGGTCAGCATACTTATGTTTAGTACAACTTTTAGAAAGCAGTTGTTTAATGTATTCTGTGTATCTGGGGGAGTTAACCCCGTGGGCATTTATCAGGCAGCAACAGTCTTACGGAAAACCCAATTGTTGGTTGCATGAGACATGTTGTATCCAGACCTTTTCAAGGGTTCTTACATTGGTACATTATAGTTCAGGTCTGGTGTTTTACACTAAACTTTTAGAAAACAAACAAAGAGGAGTAAACAAGAAGTTATACAGAGTGACAGCTTGATTGGACAGTTTTGGTGGTTGCCGGGTGGTGACTTTGTTATCCGTGAGCTGCTTGTTGTTTAACACTTAGCAACTTGAGATGCAAGACTGGAGTTGAGAGACAATGTGTTTGACCGAATTGTTTCACAAGTAGCCAGTTTACAAGCGCATTTTAAACCCATAAAAAGCTAAATCATCATACAATAGCAGTTGGGTTCCAATATTGCTCTCCACACGCACTGTTTACCTGTATTAAACTAAGGGCTGCTCGAACGTGATTGGTCTCTACTACAAGGACTGCAAACAGAAACCAGAAGGCCAACAATGATAATTTATTTTCCTGTTGCCGATAGCGATTACGGCGATTGTCATCTTGCATTATCAGGACCAACATGGGGAAATCGATTCCAGTGACTGAAAGAAGTTTATGCAGCACTTTAATGCTTCTCATGTGTATTTATGTTCTTTGCTGTCACAAAGAGCTCACGAAGAAATAACTGATTATAAGCACTACTGTATCGGTATTATTAGACTGCAAAATGTCCGTATTTTATGATGAATAATGACTAACAGGTAGAGACAGGACAGCAGAAAAGCCACTTTGTGTGCTTCTAGATGACAGATGGTACGGACATCAGGGAGCGCACGGACCTTAGGCATCTTTGACAGCATGATTCAGGGTGTATAACTGTGGGATCGCTGTCACACACTTAATGGACTCAATGCGATGACAAACTACACAGATTTGGATACAAGCGCATCATTTCTAACAGCTTTTGACCCATTAATAGGGAGAATACTCACGTTGACGTACTTGCGTACTTGCGTACGTTGAGTTGCATAAATAGCCAAACAGGTTGGGTGTGAAAGCACCCTAAACCACACGAGGGACTGAGAGCTGAAATATCTCTGTATCTTTGATATTGACCTTCTTGTTTTAATTTATCTCTTGGGATTCCCCCAAATTTAAGAACAAAACTAAATCCCTGGAGTACCACTTTAAATACCCTGAAAACTTTGTTCTATCAAATAGATAAAGCAACAACTAGAGTTAAAGTTTAAAGCACTTTTTCTATCTTTTTCAGGGACAAAAATAGAAACACGTGATGCTAAATACTCAAAACGGTTCTAACTTGAGCAGATACTTGCAGGTTCATGTCGCTGTGCCCTTAAAGGCCCTAAAAATACGTTTTCAGGGCCTTTAATACATTACATACTATATATGAAGTAAAGAAAATACATACTTAATACTCCAGTAAAGCAGTTGTAGGTCAGACATAAAGTTTGCCTCAATTTGAATGTGTCATTTTAAAATACAGGCTAGATTTTTGTATTCCTACATTTAAGACCAACCTGCCTGCAAGCGTAGATACTGTAACTAAATCTGTATAACCCTCTGTTTATGCAATACTCTTGATATTAATTGTTTTTGACCGTTCTCTGGAGGGTTGCCTTTATGATTCTTGTCTTGCTTTTGAATCTATTAGCTCTGTTTCATTGCCTTTTGTTGTCAAATTTATCAGATTCATTTTTTCTCTCCTTTGCAAAACCCTTGAAGATTATGATTTGTTACCACTTCTGGTTGTTTTTAAAAGGAAGGCATCAAGATATGGCGCGTTGTGCTTTCTGCTGAATATTCATTAAACCTAATTATCACCACACATACTTTATACAGTGATGCTGTTGTGTTGGACATGTTCTTCCTCTAAACATTAGCTGTAGACACACAGGTAACGTGTCTCACAAATTAGGTGCTGATACAACACACACGATAAACTGAGAATACATACCGTCTTCCCTCGTAATTAACTATTCCCTACAGGAAGACAAACGCCACATTTAGCTTTTGATTTGCTCGAAAACTGTCAAGGGAAAGTTTGCAGAGGAGAACTAATGACAAGTTTGCATAAACAGTAACATCCTGCCTTTGTTCTGCCGGGTTATTTTTGGCACTAAGAGATGAGCTTTTTGCTGGAAAGTGGAGAAAAAAAAAATAAAACTGGAAAGCTGTCAGAGAAAGATCTGAGAATAGTGAAAGTGGAGGGGGGGGGACTTCAAAATGGGCATTCTATTATTAGTCCATGCTAATCCAAATGAGCAGAGCCACTGCCCATCACAGTGTGAGCATGTAATGGAAAATTACTAAATTGGGGTCTGCAGCACTGTACTGTATGACAGCTGGACAGTTAATAACTGCTACTGAGGGTACAAGGGCCCAGAGTCATTAAAAATAGCATATATACATCAGTAGAATCCACAAGCACAGCGAACGACACAGCACTCCTTCAAGAAATAGAGCTTTGTCAACATTTACCTCTTGGATTGTTCCCTTGAAGCCATCCGTGAGCGCAGCCACTCTTGCTAGTCGACTGTAATCGGGAGCTCCGCCAACAAAAAGAGACTCTTTCAGGTTAAGATCTACGTGCAGGTTCTGATGAGATAGGACACAAAGAGGTATGGTGAGGTAGTGCTCTGCAAACTCTGAAAAGAAAAAAAAAAAGCTCTTGCGTATATCTTTAAAAATGCTCAATTTCTTCTCATCCGTTCCACATCTCGAATTCCTCTCAGGGCTTTTCTACCCAGGAAGTAATGGTTTAGAGTTTTACTTTAGCGACTGGAGTAATGTGTTTGTGTCCGGGGAGCGTGAAATAAGTTGTATCCCTTTAGTCGAGACATAAAGAGTGAGATTTATAAAACACATTTGCAGACATGTCACAGTCATATAGATTGTCCCATTAAACCCCCCCCCCCCAAAAAAAAAAAACAAGAGTTCTCCATATTGTATCCGGCAGACACTTTAACTGCACTTCCTCGCCTTCCTTCCACGTCAATACACTTGATACATTACAACATAATTGATTTCAATGTCTCTCAGAGAGAGTGGTCAATTATCCTCTATCTGAGACATAAAAAGGAACTACAAAGGGAAATCAGGAGCAGGCTGGACTTGAGATATGGATGCTTCTTAACAGACATCTCTAATGAATGGCTGATCATAAGCACCGACCTTTCAAACGCTTGAGTGTGGAGACATTAATTGCAATTCATTTGCGCCTGCAGACGGCTATGAAATTCGATTCCTTCCACCGAACCTTTGGGACAATTGCTTTGCATTAGCAAGGTGCCGCTTCTCCCTTCTCCCTTTCTTTTTTTTTTTAAGAAGAGGCAGCCCACTTCAGAAGGAAGGAATTAATGATCTTTATTTTATATAGAGCAGTAATTGCCAGAGGGCTAAAGTGGAGTTAATTGCTGGAAAAATGAGGGAAGGGGCCAAATAAACAGGCTTTGTGAAGGCCGACTGGCACCGGCTCGGCTTTTTATTTAGGATGGGATTTGGAGTGCAGGAGGCAGCGGTGCTTGGCCGAAGCCCGGGGCTGTGTCACTGCACCTTGAGCCGCTTCCAACAGAGGCACGGCGGGGGGACCTTGGCCACAGCTGCAGGACCCGGAAAACATGGCTGGCCACTATCGGCTTAGCCAAAAGTTGTTATCGATTGCCGGGCAGAGTTGGCCACCTCAGGCTCTCTATGTAGGCCTTACTGCTCTGCAGGTAAATGTTGCAGATTGAACATAATCTCCTGGACTTTATGATCTTGTTTGAGATGTTACACCCTTAGAATGTGGTACTCTAGAATTGGAGCACACACTACCTACGTCAGGTTACTTTTCTACAATTTTAAGTGAGATTGCATGCAATGAAATGTTCAGCTTCCTCTCACACAGTTAATAGACTGCACCCGGTGGACGAGGACAGCTGGTTCCATGCACAGGTGACGTTCAGTGAGTGGTGCTTGTTATGGGAGAGTGAGTGAGCGAGTGAGTGAAAGAGTGAGCGACTTTGTGATATCATGGAGCGGATTGTTCCTGTTTGCAGAAGAAGTGAGAGCAGATGACAAAAAAGAACAGCTCGGCTTGGCTTGGCACCTCGCCGTCTCCTACGGTGTATCTCCTCCCGTCGCCGCTCGCCTTCACCGTCTTTTTTCTCTCACTTTTTTTGACGTCCGCGCAGGCACTGGCGCGATATCGCCGCCTACGCCAAACTAATGAAGAGGGTTCTTTGTGGCTAAATAACAATGGCCGTCACGAAGATGGCAGCCTTCTTTCCCTCTTCCCTCCCACCTTCTCACCCCCACAGCAGATGGACTGAGGTGAAAGCCAAACCACGTTCTTTAAGAGCTTCTCTACTTCAACACTGTTTTGTGTGTGAGTCTTTGTCTACATGGGCTTATGAAATGGCAAAGTTTTTCTAACAGAACTGGCATCCTTAAAGCTGCAGCTCTGCAGAAGTACCTTTTTTTTGTTTTACCCTTGTGCTGTTGTTGCATGGAGAGATGGGGGTGAGAGGACATAGTGAAGGACTCAAATGAAACATGGGCTAAGGTGTGACTGGGTCTTGTCTCATTACCTTGCGTGATTTCTTATTTCCAGACAGCACATCATAGAGAAGGAAAGAAAATAGGGAGGAAGAGAGTTATTAGAGGAAGACTAGTAGGTATCTGTGCACAGAGAGGCATGCAGAGCTACAGAAGAGCTAGCAAGTGAAAAAGGCCCACAAAAAACACACACACACACACACACACACACACACACACACACTCACATATACTCTCCCATGTACACACACACTTACAGGGCACATCTGTGAGAGCATTACACATAGCTGCAGTGTAGCACAGGCAAGTGAGATTAAGCCAGAAACGTGAAGACACATCGCACATGCAGCTTCACGTTACACACCGCAAAATAAAAACCTGCAGAGCCGTGCAAGTGTGAGTTTACACTTCAAAATAAGACAGCGAGTCTAAGAAGGCCGTGCACGGAGCAGATGGTGCCATTAAGAAAAAGATGAAAAGGAAAAAAAGAAAAAGAAAAAACGTCTTGGATGAGAGACCGTGAGTGGCGTCACTCCACCCAACCTCATTTACAGAGTGCTGCCGTTGAACGAGAGGTGAAGTTGATTCTCACTCCTCCCACCCGGCCCCACGTGCCTTTGAAACTATGTGCCTCATCATATTTGCAGCCGATGTCGTCTTTGATATGATGAACGCTCCCAGTATGCAATATGTATCCATACACGTGCCCGTGTGTGACCACCTTTGATATGATATTGGCTTCTCTAAGCGAAGAGTACCATAAGCCCCCCTTTCTCAGATCTTGAGGCAAGAGTAGGAGGGAATTAGCTGAGAGCAACGCTGGATGGGATCTCTGCATCGAGCTCCATAACTAGTCTCAGCTCATCCCCCCCCCACATCCTTCTCCCTTGCTCTCTTCTTTTAATAAGATTTTCTGCCGCCTCTGTTGCTGGAGTAAAACACAATTACCATACAGGCGATGGGAGGCGGCCGGGGGAAGGACAGAGCAGTGAGAGGGAGAAAAAGACGGAAGAGAGCGTTGTGTCTTAGAGTGAGATGCGTTGACAGAGTGCACGTTTATAATCACAAATTACACTGTTTAATATAATTGGATGACTTACAGGCTTATCAAACTATTAGATTGCCTTCATTTGGAAGCATGTACCTGCTTTATTGGTCTGGGCGCGGGGCTGAAGGGTTTCATTACGCTCTCCTCGCTGCTGCTACTGTATCTCCTTTATCTGCCTCTGGCTCCCAAGACACCACCTCAAAGGCTGAATTCATAAAATTGACTATATACCAGCAGTAAAAGCTGCTTTTGCTTTCTACACGCAACACCAAGTTTTATCTCCAGTACGTCAGCAGGCTGAGAGGCAGAGAGAGATTTTTTTTTGTGGAATTACAGGACGTCCAGAATTACGACAGCTTGTCAAACTGGCCCTATACATCTGGAGCTCTCCCTCTTACCTTGACGTATGTCGGGGGGGTATAGCGGCATATTTTTAGCAAATCAAGTCGGCAGAACCGCATGGTGTGAGGCGGCGTGAAGAAAGCCGTAGCAAAGGGGGGAAAGTTTGCTGATCCAACTCTGCCCGAAGCGGCAAGTTGAAAAGCCTCTACAAGGGCAAAGAAATAAAAAGAAAAAAAGGGCCACCGAGGCCAGAGGTCGTCGAGATGACGTGACCAGAGCTCGCAGATGATGAAGCAAATGCTATTCGTCAGCACAAGCAAGGCTGAGCAGAGAATAGGCCCATCAGCCCACAAAAAACACAAAGAAGGAACTTGTTAGCTTGCTCTTTCTTACCGGCGCCTCCCCTCGGACACCTTCCTTCTTGTTCACCGTGATCTCTCCTTTGCGGTTGGAGCGCTCCAGGTTGATGGTGTTCCACACGTTCAGCTGGATTGCTTCCTTACTCCTAAATTACACACACAAACACTCATGAGTCATCTATTAGCATGTTCACATGGAATTTCATAGGATTACATCTCTTTCACGCCTTGTCCTTATAGAATACACCTTATTTTCTCTTATTTATATCTATTTTCTCTAGTTGTCAGAGTAAGACCCTCTTATCGCTCTGATGCTATGCTAACCTGATGGTAGCGGGTCCCTTCCCCAGGTCGTAGCGGAACTCCAGGATGCCATCATTGAGGGACAGAGAGATGAAGTCTCCCTTCCCGTCCGATTTTTGGCCGTTGTAGAAGATCAAACCGTTGGAGTCGTTGGCCATGAGGATCACTGTCATGCTGACCTTTTGACTGCAGGGACAGCACAAGCAAACACAGGCAAGAGTCAAAAGAGTTACACTACTACACCTATCCCAAAAGACTGATGTTACTGGTGCACTGGTACTCTGTCTATATGGAAATGAGTTAGAGATACTACTGTATATATTTGACATGTTTAGATGAGGTGCTATTTGAGTTCCGGCTTAAAGAAAGCAGCTCCTGTCTTAGGCCCAGAGCAAGCTTAGCCTATGAAAACTACATGGTATCCTGTGTTTAGTAATGCATGCAAGTCTTGACTGTGCGTGTTTTATGCAGGGACATGGGACTTACCGCAGATCTTGTCCGTAGAGATGGAGGCCCTTCAGCTCCAGGTAAGAGTCTCCGTTGAATAGTGGCATGTAAGCCCCTCTCCTCTCAGCCACTGGAGAAAAAAAAACAGAAAAACAAAGAGAGCATATTCATCCTTAGGTCTCGTTTTGTTGCTGACAGAATTGAAATTCAGGGACAGTCAGTGCATCTTTCAGGGACCTGTCAGCATTATGGAAAGAGATGGATTTGAGTTTTCATAGCCTCTGGGATTAAGACTTTCACTTGAAAGAAATTCCAAAAAAAAACCAAAAGAAAAAAACCCCCCTTATGTCAGACTGATTACACAGCCCGCCACAGTATAACAAAGGACCCTTAGAGACATGTAGAGTTTAACACCACAGCCGGGACCCATGAAATAATGCAGCCATTGTATTTTGGCAGGCCTTTTTACAAATTCGTGTCTTTGCGATGGGTCTACGTCTGGCTGTCTGGAGTGATTAGGACAGGCACCGTGCCATCCTTCTAACAAGTGGCTTGACATTAAAAATCATTCAAGTGTCACCCGGGGGCATGTGTTAATGGTGCAGAAACTACCAACACTAGACGCTCACAAACACATAAACACATATCTATGTAGCCGGCAAGAAAGCTGTAATTCGTAATTGGCTGGGATTAGCTGAGTCGAGTCAGGATGGGGAAGGCAGACGGAGATGAGGAAGCTAATTAGCTATTGTGCAGAAGACTACTAATGATGATGGCACGCACCATGGAGGAGTGGGGAAAAAACTGTCTTGAATACGCAACGATTCGCACACTAAACCGAACTCCATTAGAGTAACAGAGCTGCTCATGATATAATGGAGTTGGATGGGTTCTTTTTCTTTGATTTCACCCTGTGTTCAAAGTGAAAGCACCGCAATCAATAAGTTACCAGAGGTCCAGGCTTTGGATTGAATCAAGCGACCAGAAAAACCCACATGACGCATGGGGAGTCGAGCTTGACGACCATGAAAAGTTGAACTTTTTCACAGTTTTCCTTTGCTAAGAAATAGATGCAATACTCTGGGAGCTGCTAGATCGAGTGCTCAGGATAACAGTAAGCACTGAAGTGATTTTGATTATATGTGACAAATTTTTCCTAATTAGTTCTTGCAATTAAACCCATCAAAACAATAATTAGACAAGCTAATAACAGAGCAGCTAAAATGCAAATTTTGCCAGTTAAAAAACTTTGTTGCTATCAAAGCTCCTGGTCCCGCCCCTAGTCAATTAACTCTTCAATTCAATTTCTTGCAGTTTGAATCTCTTTAAATTTAATTCAGTTTAGTTCAACATGCTTTATTGGCATGAATGGTACAAGAACATGCCAAGAATTGCCAAAGCATCAAGCAAAAATGAGATTATCAAGATAAAGGTATAATTCAACAGCAGAAAACAATTAACCCTTGACATGTGTGTGTGTGTGTGTGTGTGTGTGTGTGTGTGTGTGTGTGTGTGTGTGTGTGTGTGTGTGTGTGTGTGTGTGTGTGTGTGTGTGTGTGAGAGAGAGATTGTGGAAGTGTGTGTGCTGAAGTTGGTGTGTTTTTGTGTGTTATAACTGGTCCCTATCTTAATACAGCTAAGGAGGTGAATGTCTACTGCTCCCAGTAGACCACACAACCCCAAAAAATCTGTGCAATATAAAAATTCTGTGCAATCCAAAAATTATTCTGTCTGTTTATATAATATTTTAGTTATTGTGGATTTTTAAAGTTTAAAAAAACAACTTATTTATTATTCTTTACTGTTGATTACTTATTTATAATACCTGTTTTTTTTTTTTTTTACTATGTCTCTTGTTTGCACTATCCTCTCTGCTGCTGTAATCCTGCAAATGTCCCTGCTGTGGGACTACTAAAGGATTATCTTATGTTATGTTATCTTAAAAAAATAAATTAAATTCAAAGTCCCCCCCAGCAGGACTGGCTGGGAGCAAGTGATCCTGCTTTCATCACTAAATTGTAATTATTTGCACTATCACAGGGTTAAAGCACCAAGCAAAAAAAAAAGGGCATTCAACATCATTGGAACACCCTTGAGAAAAGACCTTGATGGTGAATATCACAGCAGCGAGCTGTTCTGACGGACCCAGGCAGAATTGAAACGGAAACCATAGCTCAACTGAAAGCGCGCACACTCACACACACACATATTAGGCCTAATTCACCTTCAGGCTTCCGATGAGTGGGCTGTAAGATACCTGTCTTTTCATCTGTTCCCAGTGCAGCCCTCAGAGGGTACGTCCGCCCTTATCTGTGAGCTCCTGTCTGGGACTGACACTCTGGCTGACTGACGCTCCCATTAATCACGGCGGGCAGGGAGGACTGATGCGATTAGTCATCTCATTGATTCCAGGGAAAAAATAGCCTTTTGGAATGGGAGACGGTCTCGCTCACACGGCATTGATTTTGGTTCACCTCAATTTATTTTAATCACCTGCTAACTGGGACGCGGGGCTTGGAAGGAGGCTTTTCCCATCTGGTTTTTCTGAATTCCCAGGCGTGCATGACGGCGTGTTTCTCTTTGTTAGTGATGTGCATGTGCAGTGTATATATGCCTTCAGTCACTGTTACAGAAGTCAACCTCTGCATACAATCATGACAACATCTATGGGTAGACTTGAGAACGTGTCACCGCCATAAATGCTAATGATGAACTTCAAAAGCAGCTGAGTCGTACTCTGGTCTTTTCCCCAACCGCGGCCCGGTTCTGCCATGTGGAGCTTAGTAGCAGCAAACACGTTTGAACACAACACCTGTGGGCGGATAGGCGTGGAGGGAGTGGAGGGAGGGAGGGAGTGGAGGGAGGGAGGCCGCCGCTTCGCTGTCGCTTCCCCACTAACAAGCGTAGCCGAGTCGATGTGGTGAATGGCCCGTCGGGGCCAATCATCTACCTCGGTTCTGCAACCCACCAACACTCCCATCCCCTCCCAGCCTGAAGGCTCAAACAACCCCACTTCTTTTTGTGCGTTTGATCTTGCGGGTCGATTATGATTGGATGGATATGCTACGGGGCGGAAAGGAAAAAATAGGGGCAGAAAATTGAGGAGGATGAGCTGACTCTGCACCAAAGCACCGGTGCTCCTTGATAAACAGCGGGGAGAACAACTGAGGGGTGAGAATATGGAGTTACAAGCAGGACATACAGTGTAGAGTCACATTACCTTTCTCGCAGTGCCTCCCTTCACGCCCCATGGGACACTCGCATTTGTAGCCTCCCTCGGGCAGCGCCTGGCACTGGGAGGATGGGTGGCACCTGTCGGGCTCGCATGGGTCATGGACGTCAGCGCAAGTTGGTCCTAGACACACAAGAACACACACACACACACTGTGAGAAAACCACCAACGTTTTCAACCACTCTCCCTTCTCTTCCATCTGAGAGGAGGGGGGGGGGGACCATAATAAAGGGGTATGAGGATTTCCTCTGTAATAGAGGTCATTTTCTAATAGGATTTGGAAATGTTACACGTCCAGATTAAACAGTGGAGAGCCTCCCCGCCACGCGGCCATGTTTCTGGGCCAACGCCGACTGTGGGAAAGGCTCGGCGGCGTCTGGTGGATGATGGTTTTGCCCTCTGCCACAGCCCATCTGAATTCACCCGTCATTACTTTAGTGGTCGGAGCCTGTGGTGAGGAGAGCGCCTTAATGAACCCCTTCCCCGCTGAGCTCACAGGGCTCCCCCCGTTTTTCCTCACTCACTCTTTTGGACTCCGGCTTTTATCCTCCACTCACACTTCTTCCCTCTTTTTTTTTTCATGTCTTCATTCCCTACCATGTTTTTTACTCCGATACTCACTTACCTCCCTCATTCATCCGACTGTCCTCCCTCTAACTGCAACACTCACAGCTCCATTTATTCTCTCTTCTGGCTCCCTGTGATCTGTCCCTCACTGTGAGATCTGCAATCTTGGCCACTTTCTAAACTGACATGATGATAAAATTAACTTGAATGAGAGTCCGCAGGCAGCGGTCCAATTCTCATTATCGCCGTTCATTAAACGCCGTGTTGGCAACACAATTTTGATCACAGCAATGCTTCGCCAGAGCACACGGTTATCGTTACTTCCTCCCAGGCTTCTCAATAACAGCAAAACATAAAATAACCTCTTGTTTAAAAGGCAATAATTATGTAATGCGGTTAGTTATTGAACCACATTTTAAATTCAAGGAAAACACATCCTCGGCTAAGAGATTGTTTCCATAACCATGAGTCGGCCCCCTTGTGAGTTAAAAACCTTTACTGTTCAAGCATAAAAGTTAACTCTGACAATTAATTTAGTTCTGGGGTGAAACTTTCTGCAGTAAGCTGCCACAAAACCAGCAAGAGGCACGCTTGGCTAGGCGCTGGTGGTGTCTGCTCCTACAGTAGCTAGACTCTCTCTGAGTTGCTTGTTAGTTGGCATCAGCTGGAGGGATGAAAAAAAAGAAAGAAAAGGAGCCAGGGATGTGAAAGTAGAGACAGGCCAAAGGCCAATCACTGATTATTTGGCGGAAGTTTTAATATTTTCTGCGCCGCGTCAACATTTAATCTCTCGTTTCTGTGTCGGACACACAGATTTGATGGTGTTGGTGTTTACAAAATGACTTCCAGGGCTCCTACTGGGGGCGTGAATTTCACTGTCAAATTATGCTGTCAAGCTTACTTAGGATGTGTGAGTAAGTCGTAACCACAGTGGATCCCAGGAGAAGGCAAAGTAGAGATATGCACATCATTTTAACAAGGCTCCACATAAGAATTGTCATATTTTCTACTTATTTCTGTGCCCGTACATTGGAATAGACCTCTCTATGACTGTCCAAAGATCCCAGTATGACCAGGACCAGTCAGGAACACTGCTGAGGTACAAAAGCTTTCTTTTGTTGCCACCTTACCCCAGAATCCTTTGCTGCACTTGCAGTGGAACATCTCCGCCTCCTTGACCTGGCATGCAGCGCCGTTCTTGCAGGGGTTTGGCTGGCAGGGGTTGTTGCCGCATTCACCCACGCCGCTGCCGTACAGACTGTCACCCCCGCTCTCCTGCAGGTTGAGCATCCGGTTGTTGACATCCAGCAGGCGGATGCAGCCAACCAGACCGGTGGCCACGCCTGTCCTTTCCCTCACACTGAAGGAAAAAAGGGGAGCGAATATAAGTTTCTCACAACCTACAACTGCAATTATAACACTAATGACATTCACTTAAAACAATGAGCTCAGGGTGAAGGAGATTCTATAGGGCTTGGGATCATTTTAAACATTACGATTCCAGTACCAATACCAGTACCCTGAAATCAATACCGTTACCAGTAGAGTACTTGCAGGTACACTTGCAGGTACCCTTGACAGAATAAGTTTCAACACTACTTGGTACAGGGTTAATTCTGGGCAAAATAGCATATTCTTACTAATAACTATTGCATATTAATAACAGACTTTTTTTTTTTTTTTTACCAGGGCTCCTTAGAGGGTGAATCTAGCCGTAGACGTAAGTACTCAGATAACTCCACAGTGAAATAAAGAGTCAGAAGCAGTCAGCAAAATGGACAAAAATGGGAAGCTGGATTTAAGTGCTGGATTCAAAATGGAAAGTCTGTAGATTAAAAGGTTTCATTAAAGAGGAGCCACAGTTAATGGACTTTGCTGCCCTGAATGTTATCACAACACTGTGCAGCTGTAGATAGAAAGTCTTACTCCTGCTTTATGTCCTCGGTCACTCCCCCGATGAACAGGTTGGTGTCGAGGTTGAGGCCGTCTGTGCCTCTTGGACTCTCGCCCTCATTGTGCGGCTCGTTGTCCACGCTCAGCATGGCGTTGCGGCGGTTGCGAGTCACCACCAGCTGATGCCAGCGGCCCTGATTGATTTGTACTTTGCTGACCACTGTGCCTGTGCCCGAACCCGTGTTGAACCTGAGAAGAGGAGATGCAAAGCCTGTTCATTCAGTCGACTTTTTCCAGCAACCACTTTATATCTGTGGTGCACTTTATTTCAGTTCACAGCACCTGAGGAGGTTCTTTTCCACACGATATGTTTGTTCTTTATCGAGCTGCGCCTAATGACTAGCAGAAATCTGCGCATATTGTTCAACTAGACTTAAAGGGATGTAAGAAAGAAGGTACAGGACTTCCCATTAGGGATTCCGAACTATGTGACTGGAATGAGGCAGTTACTCACTTTAAAAAAAGCGTCTTCACACCCTCTTTTTAATTAAACCTTTTATGTAATGAGGTTTTGCCGAGAGAAAAGGCTGTATCATCACAGAAAAGAGCCGTCGCGTAGGTGCTCCCACACATATGGTAGTATTAGCACAACCTGAGAGCAATTATCTGCCACAAATAATTAGTTCTTCTCCCCACGTCTTGGATTTGCAGAGCTGTGGGTGGTAATCTCACAGCTGTATTTCTGGAATTGAGGCAGGGTGCTTTTTCAAAGCACGAGTGACTAATGATCTCCTTTGGTTTGCTATTGATTTCCCTCTGAATGGAGAAATCTAACCTGGCCAGGTTGGGAGGGGGATGGGGGGGGAGCGGACGGACTGAAAGGGCTTCGAGGGGTCAGGGTGAAACAAAAGACCCAAGAGATAAGGGAAGAGGATGATGTTTGAAATAGGACACGGTGCAGAGTCTCTAATTAGTCCATACACGTCTGATGCTGCCTGCTTACCCCGAATACATTTTTATGCATTCAATTCCACTGTGGGGAAGAGATGGATGCTCAGTGCTTCTGGCAGGAAAATGGTCCAATTTGAACAGATCTCATGTCAGTCTAATACTAGCCGCATATTGTTCAAATTCTGTTAAACGTAGATCCTAAAGGGGCACTAGACCAATGCAACATGTCACAGCCAATTTACCAGTCATGAGGAGTGATACTGGTTTTGACATTACATTACATTACATTACATTACAGTCATTTAGCAGACGCTTTTATCCAAAGCGACTTACAGGAAGTGTATTCAACATAGGTATTCAAGAGAACTACTAGTCACCAGAAGTCATAAGTGCATCTCCTTTCTTAAACAAGCATCTTAAAGCATAAACCAGAGCAAAAGTATAGTGCAGAGGCAAATTACTACGAAAACAATAATTGCAACAGACTAATACGAATATAATAAGTGCTACAAACTACTACGAATAGGATAAGTGCAGTAAACGAATACGAATTCAATAAGTGCAGCGAACTGATACGAATACAGTGAGTGCAACAACTAATATGAATGCAATAAGTGCTACGAGGAAGGCTCAGGGTAGTACTTCTTGAAGAGGTGAGTTTTCAGCCTGCGCCTAAAGATGGGCAGCGACTCTGCTGTCCTGACGTCAGTGGGGAGTTCATTCCACCACTGAGGAATTTTGAGTATGTAAATCCTAAACTGAGGATATGGAGATTCAATAATGTGGGTGTTTTCCAGGCAGACAGGGTTTAAAAAAAAAATACACTATAGAGGTGCATTATGGGATGCATGGGATCCAGTGTTTTTGCTGCTGGATCTATACCACCTTAAAGATTAAAGGTAATTCATCACATTGTTGAAAAACAATTGGTTTATTACATTTCCTTTAATAGCCTGATGCAACTAGAGATGTCGTAATTGTAGTGTATAAACTGCAAATATATAAAAAATATTAAGTCTGTATAAATGATATTGCAAAATCTCAGATGGTTGGGGAATTTAGTCTCTGTTTATATTTACCAAGAAGACAATTATCACTCCAGACTGACACATTAATAATATGTTTATATAAATACTATATGTTTATCCACCCTGTACTACATGTTTAGTCAAATGCATCTATGAGCCACATGTCTTTAATTCATTGCCTCCATCTGTAAACACAAATGTTAAATATACCTTAAATCTGTACATATGTGATTAAAAATACAAATGAAATGCCATATTTCCGTGCATATGTCCCCACCATCTGTAAACACGATCATGTGAACAGCTTGTTTGCAAGTTTGAACACATTTCTTCCTTCGTATTCCTAGCCTGCAAATCTGTCAAGAAGCTTCTGTGTCTTTTTTCTTTTTTGTGTTTTCTGGCGGTGGTGTTTTCAACATGTTTATTTGCTGTAATTATTTGCTTCATTATCTTCAGTGCTCCCCATTTGTTTTATTCTTATCTGCGTTCCTCTCTCAGCTGCCACTGCGATGACCCCGTTTCCCCCACAGGGATCATTTAGGTTTTCCTAATATTTGAGATCGCTGCCCCTTCTTCACTCTCACAGCTCTCACCTGAGCTCCACCTTGCCGTTAACCAGAGCCAGAGAGATGAAGTCCTTCTTGCCGGTCTGGCCGTTGTAGAGCAGGAGGCCGGTCATCTCGGATGCCCTGAACTCCATGGCGATGCGGACCGTGTGATAGGCGCTCATGGTTTGGAAAGCCAAGTACGACTGGCCTCCAAATGACGGGATGAAGTACCTGATCACTGTGGAGGAATGAAGACAGCAAGTCAATCCTGTCATTGCTACATGATTGGCTTAATCGTGGAGTAATAGGCGTTTAATGTGCATGATTAAGTGTGAGCGGAGGTGGGGTGTGTCGCTGGCTCTTGATGGCAGAGAAATAAGCCTCTCCGTCAGTTTATTTCAGGAATTATGTTTTTCGGTTTATCAAAAGGAGAAGGTCGAGAAAGAGGAGGAGGTAATGATTTTTTTTCACCAACCCTCAACTGACCCTCACATTAAAGCATTCATTCACAAACACACACAGAGGAAACCTTTGTTTTTCTGCCACTCTGCAATTATGATTATGATCATCTATTTTCTCCCCCCCGGGCTCCTTTTCTCTCCGTCCATCTGTCTTTCTGTCCGTCTCTCTGAGGAGAATGGCAGCTGATGAGCTCCCTGGTTTCTAATGACTTGATTGATCTGGGGGAGGGCCGCCGCAGCAGCAGTTTATGCGTTACTTCATTTAGTCACTCTCAGTGGAAGACACACACTGATTCTCACCAGCTAATCCCCATCTAAGCAATTACTGTCAATTATCTTAAGATGCAGCTGCGTGAGGTTGCTCCTCGTCCCAACCCCAAAAACAAATATCCCAAGTAAAGGGTGAGGGGGTGAGAAACAAAAGAGTTGTGCTTCTCAAGAAGTTCTCCTTGATTTATGATTTTTCGCGGCGGCGCTGATTGGATTCGCTGTTGCCTTTGGTGAGCTCACTTCCGAGGTGTCAAACCTTTCTGAATCACTTGAGATGAGTTTGAAGCGTGGATGCCGAGAGGAGATTTTGTGTCTGAATCAATCTCACCTAAACCTCTTGGTCCTCACTTTAAAAAAAAAAAAACATCCAGTAGATACTCCTCTGCGCTAAACTCTGATTGCTGTTGTCCTGTTGAGCTTCAAACGACCCAATAAATCATCTGTGACGACGTAACTTTTCATTTACATATTCCAGCACTAACCGAAAGTCATTACTCACACAGCTACTTAAGGTGTCACTTTGCAGCCACTTTGTGAAGCTCCAATTAGACAAAACTGCAGCCTTACAGAGGGAATGTGTCTTTCTTTTTCTCTTTAGGACAGAAAGTTTCTTTAAATGAAACATTCCTTTTATATTTGATTTTAAAAGAAATCATAGTGCTGTATGTCTGCTACTTTCAAAATATATTAAAGCACTTAGGATGTAGTTAGTGGTGATTACAGAACAGCTAAAAGGCATGATTGGCACAATGGAAAGAATGTGCCTTAAACCCTCTTAGTTACTTCAAAATCACTGCAAAAGTCAGCCTTTGTATTTTCTTATTGCAAAAGTGCAAGAATTACAGTACAAGGAAAGTCTGATCCAGCGTATTTTGAAATAAGCTCGGGCTTTGAAACTAATATGAAATGCTTCCTTATATATAAAGACAAAGAAGAAAGACTCAGCCGGCTCTCACCCTTCTCACACACGGAGCCTCCTCGGCCGGCGGGGCACTTGCAGCTGAAGTCGTTGCCGTCGTCCTCGCAGGTGCCACCGTGGAGGCACGGGTGGGAGCTGCAGGGCTTCTGCGTCTTGTGGTGAAGCCTGCCCCTAACATGGGCTCCGGTGGTGGCCGGAGGCGGCGCGGTGGTGGTGACAGCTGCCGCGGTGGTGGTGACAGCTGCCGCGGTGGTGGTGGTGGTGGTGGTGGTAGTGGCTGGTAGTGGTGTTGTGACCGGCGCGGAGGTCGTGGTGGTACGTCTGCCATTGTAAGGCCTGCGGGTAGTGCCTGGCGGGCGGCGGGTGATGTACTGGGAGGTGGGCGGAGGCCTGGTCGTGGTGGTGGTGGTGGTTGTGGTGGTGGAGATGGTGATGGGAGCGGCTGTGGTGACTGAGGCCGTGGTGGTGGTGGTAGTGGTGGTGAAGAAGGGGATGGAGGAGAGGCCTGTTGACAGAGAACAGAAATTAGACAAAGTAAAAGACGTTAAAGTACGTTGAGCCTGCAGTCCTGAGATTTTCCTGCTCACCACCAGTGAAACCTTTGATAAATCACCTCATGAATATCTTAAAACTCCTTTTTCATTTTATTAATCCACACACTCTCCTGTTAAAACCCATACTGTATTACCATAATTGGTGAAGCGAATATTCTCCTCCTCCGGCTTCTTCACGGCGATGCTGGTCTCTTTAGAGGCCTTCAGCTGTTTCAGCAGGGCTCCTTCGATGTCCTCAACCGTGAATCTCGTATCTACAATAAACAAGAGGTAGAACCATTCAGGACAAAGCCTCTGAGGAGCACTCTAAAGCAAATACAGGACAGTGCTGCCTTGGCGGAACAATGGCTAAATCAGAAAGCCCTGTGTATGACAGGTGGAGGATCTTCAGGGACCACTTGTCCCCCATCCGCCGCTTGTCCCGCTTTTTTCCAGATGAATCGCTCTCATAACGTTGCTGCAGATGTTCACTTTACTGGCCATGGAGGAGCGGCGCTCCACGTTGCCCTGCACGAAGGTTACGAAGGACACTAAACGACGTTCATAAAAATAAAAAATGGGAACAGAATGGGGAGGGTGGAGTTCTGTTTGCTACAAAAGCAGCTTTAAGACCCAGCTGTGGCTTCAACTGCATAGTTTTGAACTGAATTCAACTACAAAAAGATGTATAATTGCTTTGTTCGTGAATTAATTTGTTGTTTTAGAAAATATAAGCTTGTGATTATGACATTAATGATGTAAACAAACCTTTGACAAATAAAAAAAAAAGGAATAATTCATTATTAATTGTTTTCCAGTGTTTGTCTCTGTATTAAGACACCTGCCGATCAATTTAAAGCAACAGGAGGATCCATTTTTGTTGTGAATTTTGTTGGGCACACTTCTATTTTGCTCAATATCCCTAATTGTACTTTTAACTGCACAGGACATAAAAAGGAGATGAAACAGAGAACAAGCCGACAATCTAACCTTCACGGCCATTTAGGGAACACTTTTTTTTACACGGGAAAATTGTTGTAAGTTGGCATTGAGTAGAAAATAATAGACAAAACAATACAATGAGGAAAAACATTCAGTGCCTCCCAATATAATGAGTCAAATAAAACAGTTCTTAACCTGCACCAGAAACAAGGTTTTGCTTTCTAAAACACTCAACAATAAATAAAGCATGGCCATTTAAATGAGCTTTTGTTGTTGCATCCCTCAGGGTGTAAATTTCCCCGCTGCGGGACTAATAAAGGATTATCTTATCTTATGTGCAGGTACAATATGGTTGCTACTGAACAATTATTTTAATTTTTTTTCTAATATAAAAAAACATGATCTTAAAACGTGATGCCCTAAATTGAGTGTGCACGGAGTTATATGTATAGGAGGAGTAATAAAAAATTAGGTGCTGGAATCCAGGAGAACTAATTTTGCCTCTCCGCCCCACAGTCCAAGAGTTATAAGTGAAAATGTAGAGTGCTTTAAAAATGGTGAAATGGTGGCTAATTCAGCGTAAAAAAAGAATCAGGTCTTCCTTGGCCGGTGGCCTAACTTTCATCCTAATTTCATTTAAATCCAGTGAGATCTTTATTTCGTTATCTGACTTCCTTAAAGACAAAGGGGAACAAACCGTAACTGAACCGCATATAGCTCTCTATTGGCAACTGGACTTCATCACTTTTCAGTTTTTCTACTCTTCTGCTCTTTTCAGAGATCTCTCACCTGGTTTGAAGTGGGCCTCCACAAAGGCCAGGATGGAGTTGCTAGGCGCCAGGTTCCGGACACGAACGCTCATAAAGTCTTTGTGCGCCTCCGACTTCCTGAACAACTCATTGAGCTGAAGGAGGGAGAGAGAGAGAGAGAGAGGGAGAGAAGGAGGAGAGAACAGACGGAGAGAAGAGATGATAAATGAGGCTGGTAATGAGCTCCTAGCTATCATAGCAGCGAGTCCATTTCCAGAAGACTGTACTCCCTCTCCAAGGAAAAAAAGACTGCCGCTCAAATTGGGGTGCAGAGAAGAAACCTATTGGGTGTGGGTGCACTAATTGACATTTAGCTGCAGCCGTGGCATTAATTACAGAGACAAGTTTCCAGGAGGAGCTAAGATAAATGTCAAGCAACCCTGACATGAGCTCCTGATTGGTTTCGCTTCTGGTGCCCCCCAATGTGTGCAAGTTGTAAAAGCCAGAAAAACCCCATATGGAGGGTGGACTTAAAAGTTTTTTTTTTTTTAGCCATCGGGGATATTTCAGCAGCTAGACTGAAGTTAGCCAAAAAAATTAAATATTGTATCTTGAAATTGGACTATTTTAATGCTTGGATTGTAAAAAGAAAAGTAACACAGCGTCACGGTGCTGGTGGATTAATCACGTTCACACACTCGGAAGAAAAATGAAACGAGAGGAAAATCCTCCGCCTCGTCCTCATTTAAGCTGCTGGTTAAAATTACAGGAGCCACAGGGCCTGCTAACCGTTTTTTACTGGAGCATCCTCTGAGTGGACGCTTCCACTGTTTGAACCTAGCGTTCCTCCACACGGCCCATCTGCATCTCACAGAATTTACTAGAGAAAATCATTGTCCATGAAAAAGATCCTTCCCATTAAGTGATATTTCTACCAAAGAGGCATGTTCTGCTGGAACTCTCCTTGCGGCTGAAGTCATCATTTTGCTCTTTCGAGTTACAATTAAAGAATAGTATAGTGGTGGTTCATCATTTTTTTTGTTAGGTAATGCTAACTGTAAGGGGCTGAGGGACAGGGCAATTGAAGAAGGTAGTTTTGATTTAGCTAGTTTTGTAATTTGGCTTTTGACTGAGCTCGATTTTCTGTTTTGTTTGAATAACTTTGAGTTTGCTTGATTAAAGACCTTGGTAAAGGCTGTTCAGACTCTGTTTGATTGCTGTGCTGTATTTTCCTTGTCCTCTCGTACAACTCTGTTCGATAACGTTAATGTTGAATGTCTGCAGCAGAGTTACAGCATCAACATTGTTTATGTGTTTTCTTCCCTCTTGAATAAAAAACTAAGATATCCTGCAGCGAGACATTTTCAGACACTGCAGACATGAGCGCCAATGCAAAAAGGCTTCTTTCTGCTAGTTCTCTCTGTGGCACTGCTTATTAAGTACATTCCGTTCACCCTGAAGATTCAGATTATTCCCTTCATGAACTGAATGACTCTAATTTGTGGGCTGAGGTGTAAAGGCAAACTAAACGGGTCAATAATAAAGTCCTCCAAAGCTGTCTTAGGGGTGTGAATGATGGACGAACACTGACCTATAGAAGAAAACCGTCTGCTCTCTCACATACATTTATTTGCTAATTGTAGCAGGTTGCTAATGTGCTGCGGCTTGATTTTGGGTGTGTGTGCTGTATATCTGTGTGCGTATGTGTTTGTGTGGTAGTTTTGGAAGATGAAGAGGGGGTGGTTGCTATCAAGTGGCACACCAGGCTTCAGAGGCGCGCAGGCTTGGAGTGTAACAATCACACACACACACGCACACACTCACTCAAAAATCACTGTGAGGTAGTAGATTAGGTCCCAGTGGGGGCTAGTGACACCGATTCAACAGCTGGTAGATGTGTACTGTGTTTAGAGACAAACACAGGCGCACACAAACACACACACACATCCCCATTTCATCAGAGGAGTGGGGCCCTGGCTTCACAACAGACACATTTGTTCAAAGGGTCCGAGCTCAACAGAGAAAACGGACTGCGGGGATATTCGGGCGGGGTAAACCGTGTACATGCTCTATGCCGGCCTCGATCCTTGGCTGGCTAAAAGCGACTGGCATCTTGGCCATCTAGACCTATGAGACTCCAGAGTAAGGGCTTGATTTTTCAAATATCTGTAAAATCTTAATTAATCTCACATGAGATGCTGCTTTCTGAAGTGTTTGGCGAGGCGATTGACAAATTAGTCTTTGCACGAGCCTGCAGAGAGCTGTTAGCTTTTTTTTTTATAGTCCTCTTATTAAACATGAAGAGTTCTGGAAGCCTCGTGGAGGTTCTGTGCTAACTCAAGCCTAAAGCCTTTATGCTGTGCTTGAAATTAAAAGCGCCAGCCAAATTATGTGAAAAAGCTTAATCAGTGAGCAGAATATGTGAGGAAATTCGTAATGTGACACACACACACACACACACACACACACACACACACACACACACACACACACACACACACACACACACACACACACACACACACACACACACACACACACTATCTGGTGAAGAGTCTTGTTTTTGCTCGTATCTACCTACCCGGGTCAAAAAAAGAAAAAGGAATTCAAACACTATATTCAGATGCCAATACTCCCCTTTTATTAAAAAATCTAATATCAGCCCGGCTATGTTGTCTCCCACTGATATGATGTATGTCTCTCTGAAAATATATATTTTTTATCACTGTTATTTTTCTATCAGATCTCGGTCCAGAGAAAGCACTCCAGCCCATTGTGACGGAATATTACTCAGCAGCTTCAGGGGTGTCAACTCTGTAAAACCTTGCAATGAAACCTGCCTGCCTGACGGAGCTCAACATTTGATTGGTCTGCCTCTAGGTGAATGGTTTTTAGAGTTTCAAGATGCTTTGAATGTTGTTATAGAGGCTTGGCACTTCACTCCTGCCAGGAAGACTCTTGGGAAAAGGCAAGCTGGAAAGCTAAACTGTGTAACGTTTGCGGAACAGTCTCCACTGTGTGCAGAGTTGGCAGTGGTCACTTGAGTCAGTTGGTTTACAGCAGTGTTAACTGAAAAACAAAACAAACTAAAAGAGGCTAAACGGCTGCGTAGAACTGTCGGAAAAGCAGAGGTGGAGATCTGTGACACCTTTCATTTGATCCATAGTTAATGTACAAAAATAATTGTGTAGTGCAGCTTTAAAAGCATTATCATAATAAGATCTTGGCTGAAAGTGAGAAAAAGGGGACTATGAATTGAAATGTAAATAAGTGCTAATATGTAAGTGTATCACTCGCACAGGTAGGGAAGAGTCACAATGTTACATAGAATTATCTAAAGTATCTTAAGTGTGTTAACGTTAGCGTCCATAAGTTTCTGGTCACACCAGACAAAGTTAACCTCGCAGTGTATTACAATGACATGTAAATAAGTTCATATTGGAAAAATAATGTCTTCAGATGCAGATTTAGCAAACAAATATCATTAATGCTACACAAATTCACTTACAGCACTCTCTATGCTGCGGGCCGTCTCTCCGAACAGCTCCGACTTGGGGTCCTCCATCTCGGGGGTGTAGAAAATCTCCTGGCCCTCCACCTGGTCCAAGTGCAGGAACCCGCTGAACCTCATGGTGGCTGCAAGGAGAGGAGGCGAGGAAAGAGGATGTGATACCGAAACACCAACGCTCAAAGCTTTCTTCTATCACTCAGTTCCCGATGCCTTCACACAGTGCTCGTTTTTTTTTAGGGGTAGTGCCACTTTCGGGTTAGTGATGGATTGTGTGTTTGTGTGTGTCTGACAAGGGGAGGTTAGTGAGTTTGTTGCGTGGGGCGCAGGAGTTTGGGGCGTACGTAGTGGTGGTGGAGGAGGTGGATTGTGAGATATGAGAGAAGGAAAGAAGGAAGGAACGAAGAAGGAGAGGGAAGGGAAAGTGGAAATATGGGCCAGTTTTACCAGACTGAGACTCATCCCAAAAGCTGGCCGAGGCATGTAGGGCTGGGTAAAAAGACAACAAGTTAGACAGACACACAAATACATGAAGGAAAAACAACACACACACACACAGTAAAGAGGAAACAGCTCACAGGCACTCTCAAAAGTGCCATCTTCAGCAAATAGCGAGCCTCCCCGTACGACCTTGGCGGTTATGTTGTCCAACATTTATCAACTCTATACGTTTTTTATTTTTTTCCAGTACTGCTTTCAGACAGAAGCAGAGGGGATTTGTGTGCGTTCGCAAGGTAGGAGAACGGAGGAGCGTGCGAGGCGCTGATGCCATGGTTCCACGCCGCTCGTAATCAGCAGAACAAATTGCCCAAATCAATCATGGCTGCCCCTGCCTGAGCAACGCAAGGGAGAACGGGAAGAGCACTTGTATGATTATCGTGAAAGATTGCCGTAATTGTCTCCTTAATGCCGCCAGACCGGTGACTGGCACAGCCTGGTTCAAATTGCACGGAAAAAGGACAGCAGTCACTGGCGACACATCCACCCACCCCCACTCCGTCTTCCCCCCCTCGACTTTACAGTGCTTTCAGGGGGCGGAACACATCAATTCACATGTGGCGGCGGCCATAAAACAAAGCCAAATGGGCGAGGTTTGGCTGATAAGACTAGCGGGGGGGTAGAAAGAGAGAGAGAAGAGAGAGAGAGAGAGAGAGAGAGAGCGATAGGGAGAGATATCTGACTTTTAATCTGTTAAGAAGACAAACATCAGAGAGGGTGATTTTCCAGGGCCACTGCCGTGACGGACGTAACGAGAGAAAGAAAGAGAGTGATAAAAGGAGGGACAGAGCTATTTGACTTATCAGATGCTAGTGAACTGTAAAATGTAATGGGTTTGTCAGACTTTCACTGGCACATGGAAGAGTTTACAGTAGTTGGAGCTTAGCATGCCATTAACTTTCACATGAGCATTTGCTGGTCATTATCTTTGATGTCGTATGGACGCTGCTGCCCTGTTTAAAATGTAACATATGGAGGGGCTGCAACACATCAGACTAAGGAACCTCAGAGGAGGACACCTCAATACCTGAACAAATAAACCCAATAGAATCTCCATGGTTGCATACTACGGCAGGTAAGGGACCAAATCAATCACATTCTGAAGGTCTGACATCTACTGCAAAGCTTTACAAAGGAGCACAAAAAGAGATTCATCAATCTCATTAAGTGTGTGGACCAAACTCAACCTTAAGCCACTTTACCATTTGATATTTCAATAAAATGTGAAGATTGGAACAGTGGAAAATTAGTCCTTTTGCGTTTTGAGACTGCCGGGCACGCGTCAATAAATCGGCCGGTGCAATGAGATGGTGGCCGATAGATATTCTAGCGTTGAGACGTGTCATTTCACTTCTAATGAGCGGAAGATCGGCTAAACCCGCCACATCAAAAAAAAATAAAAGGCTCCAGGCGTATTGATCAGCCTATCGCCCTGTCTGCTTTTATTGATAACGCTTGAGCTGAATGAAGTATTGATCGCCAGTGTGCCGTCATTACTGGCTTTAGCGGATTTGTTACAACTGTCTCACAGCTCAAACCTGTCGCGGGCGCGTATACACCGCGTGCTTCTATTGTCTGGATCTGGGTCCAAATGTCATCAAATCCAACCTATATGGATGTGGCTTCTGTTTGGCTATAAACTCTGTGAAACAAATAAACGGCAGGCGGCTGTGGAAAGCCAAAGCCGGCTTCATATCTTCAGATGGGGTTATGGATTGCGTGTTGCTGAACTCATCTGGTTTTATCGGAAGGATTCGAGACATTCGACGGGCCAGAAAATGCTACTCCGCGCGCTAATTTGTGGCCTGAGCTCTTTCAAGCCATGACCTGGTGCTCCCATGGGAGCCGAGGAGAATCCCTCCTTTCACAATCAGTCAGACTAACACCAGCCGGGACAAATAGAGGGCAGATTACAACGGAGGGATGCAGGCAGAGAGATGGAGGAGCAAAGGGGAGAAAGGAGCCCTTTATCTTTATGAACGGAGTCTGGCAGAAGGCACTGATTGGTACAACATCGCTCCTCGGCCCCCTGGTAGTCTCTCGGCTCTCAACTCCAGAGAGAAATGAACTGATGCAAGACTGGATTGAGATTGACTGAGTTGAGGGGAGAGAGTGAGATATAGCTCACGGGGGAGATACCGAATGATAAAGAGAAGAAGTTGTGTGCTAGGGGGGGGGATAAAAGGAGAGGCAGGAGATTAAAATAAATAGAGAGAAGTTGAAGTAAGACAGAAAAAGGAGGATAAAGACCCTGATGTTATTCATAAACGCAGGCACATGGGCCCCTAAAATATGATGATGACTCAGAGTACGAATGATATTAGAGCCAGTGTCGTCAAATTCATAACCACGGATAACTGAAGTGACGCTTCCACTGTTTTGTGTATTGTTATTTCCTGCCACCTGCCAATATGATCATTTACATATGAGGGTGGTGATTCATGAAAGCATCGCAAATAGCACCTGTTCATCTGGTTGTTTAAGGCAGATGGCACAATATCACTATTCCCGAAGTAAACATTAAAAATGTTGTGTTGATTCTCAATGCATCACAAAAATTACGGTTATAAATTGAAGATGGGGGTTTTAAAAAAAGGGAGTAGGAGAAAAGACGTTAGAAGAACAAATGTACAAGCATTCAGTGCAGTGATAATAAAAACTGTTGATTATTCACAAAAGCTGACAGCTCCAAACATTTAAGAGAAACAGAAAGTCAAAGTGGGAATTCTGGGATGACGTTCCATGAACTGGACGAGCTAAGAAGCTAAGCTAAAGGTTCAGCCCTACAACATAAGCATGCTCCACAGTTTGTGGTGCAGATAACTCCCTTTGTCTCGACAAAGAAGGTGAATGTTATTACGCGAAAGAGAGATGCAAATAACTCTCGCTAAAACTATAAAGACAAAGTGTTGACGAGACTAGCCGTTTCCCTGTGTTTCCAGCCTTTATGCTAAGCTAGGCCAACCCCCTTTCCTGGCTACAACTCCATACTTCATTGATCATCTCATCTAGCTCTCAGAAAGGAAGAGTTAATGTCAAAAAGTGAATTGGAAGTGCTGCAGATGATATACTGTATCTTAGAACATGGATGGTGAACCCCAGGAGCATATGATTATCATGAAATCATCTCTAATAATAAAGTACCTGCTGACAGGAGACAGACACACAGAGGAGGAGGAACAGGGTGATATGTAGGTAATTATAAGGCAGAGAGAGTGATCTCTGTAGAGGCATTTGGACTTACAGGGGCAGTTGGCTCCCTCTGGAGTGCTGGATGGGGTCTTGCCGTCAGGGCAGCAGCCGAACTCCGTGTTGTCACAGGACGACCGGTCCTCAGCTGTTGGTACAGTGGTGCTTGGCAGCGTGGGACCTGGGGGTGATACATAGGGGCTCATAATAATTCATGAAGCTTTAGAAAATTCATAAATTCAAGCCGGCATATCTCAGAGAGCCAGAGGAGAGTGACTTCTCAGGCTCTGGCGATGGGCCGAGGTAAAGATCGGTTGTTTTCTCACAACCCGCTCTTGCCTCAGCAGATGGTTGTGAGTTTTCAGTCTGCTGACCTGTGATTGGACGCTAATAGAGGCATCTGTCGGGAGTGATTATATGGCATTTTCATGGGAATTGATTTTACACCTGGAACTCGTTTTGTCAGGCAGAGAACACATAATGGGCACTGTTGCCAGTCATGTCACACACAGAGCACTTTAAATGATGAGGGGGATATGATAACCGCTCACTGCCGATTGGCTGGCACTTGCCTTCAAGGCTTCCCAGAAGAAAAAAGGAAAGAAAAGCATTCAGTCGTGTTTGCGTTATAGTCCCTGTATATCTGGGATCTTGGGACATTAAAGACAT